>NC_134453.1:9150416-9772041 GCF_030867145.1 Opisthocomus hoazin | reverse complement strand
CTTATCTGTTCTGTCAAACTGCCCTTAACCCGACCCACCGGTTTTCTGCCTCTTTCTTTCCATTCTCTTCCGCACCGCGGCGGGGAGGGGCAGCCGCGTGCACTTTTGTTGCAGGCGGCAGCCGAAACGAAAACACTTTTGCTCAGCCTCATCTGCCCATGGCACTGCTCGCACAGGCACCCAGAGACTGGGGCTGCTTGCTTGCCTTGCCAGCTCAAACTACAAACGTATCCTATAGGGTCCTTGGCAAGGGCCTCTGGCAAACCTGACCCGAATATGCGAACGTCTCAGGATATCTCTTACCAAGAAGGGGCTAGCCTTGAAAGCTGTTGCTCAGCATCATCTGCCCATGGCACTGCTCACACAGGCGCACAGAGACTGGGACTGCTTGCTTGCCTTGCCAAGTCAAACTTCAAACGTAATCAGGGGTTCCCTGACAGTTGCCTCCAGCAGCCCTGCACCGAAATTGCGAACGTCTGCAGATAGCTTCCACCCAGAGCGGGATAGCCCGGAAAGCTGTTGCTCAGCCTCCTCTGCCCATGGCACTGCTCGCACAGGTGCACAGAGACTGGGGCTGCTTGCTTGCCTTGCCACCTAAAACTTCCAACGTATCCAGGGGCTCCTTGCCCAGTCCCTGCAGCAGCCCTGCAGCGAAAATGCGAACGCCTCTGGTTATCTCTTACCAAGAAGGGGCTAGCCAGGAAAGCTGTTGCTCAGCCTCATCTGCTCGTGGCAGTGCTTGCACAGGTGCTCAGACACTGGGGCTGCTTGCTTGCCTTGCCGTCTCAAACTTCAGACGTATTCTATGGAGTTCTTGACGTGGGCCTCTCACAGCCCTGACATGAATATGCGAATGTCTCAGGATATCACTTAACAAGAAATGGTTAGCCTGGAAAGCTGTTGCTCAGCCTCTTCTGCCCATGGCACTGCTCGCAAAGATGCACAGAGATTGAGGATGCTTTCTTGCCTTGCCACCTCAAAGTTCAAATGTAGCCTAGGGGGTCCTTACCGGGCGCCTCCCACAGTCCTGACCCGAATATGCGCGCGTCTCACTATATCTCTTACCAAAAGAGGCTAGCCTTGAAAGCTGTAGCTCAGCCTCATCTACCCATGGCACTGCTTGCACAGGGGCCCAGAGACTGGGGCTGCTTGCTTACCTTGCCACTTCAAACTTCAAACATTACCCGGGGGTCGCTTCCGGGTGCCTCCAGCAGCCGTGCACCAAATATGCGAACGTCTCCAGATAGCTCGCACCCAGAAGGGGCTAGCCTGGAAAGCTGTTGCTCAGCCTCATCTGCCCATGGCACTGCTTGCACAGGCGCACAGAGACTGGGGCTGCTTGTTTGCCTTGCCACCTCAAACTTCAAACGTAACCTTGGGGGTCTTTGCCGTGCCCCTCCCACAGCCCTAACCTTAATATGCGAATGTCTCGGTATATCTCTTACCGAGAAGGGGCTAGGCTGGAAAGCTGTTGCTCAGCCTCATCTGCCCATGGCACTGCTCGCACAGGTGCACAGAGACTGGGGCTCCTTGCTTACCTTGCCACCACAAACTTCAAATTTAACCAGTGGTTCCCTGACAGTTGCCTCCAGCAGCCCTGCAACGAATATGCGAACGTCTCAGGATGTCTCTTACCATGAAGGAGCTAGCCTGGAAAGTTATTGCAGAGTCTCATCTGCCCATGGCACTGCTTGCAAAGGCGCCCAGAGTTTCGGGCTCCTTGCTTGCCTTGCCACCTCAGTCTTCAGTCGTAACCAGGGGGTCCCTGACGGATGCCTGCAGCAGACCTGCACTGAAGATGCGAACGTCTCAGGACATCCCTTACCAAGGAGGGGCTAGTCTGGAAAGCTGTTGCTCAGCCTCATCTACCCATGGCACTGACCGCACAGACACACAGAGACTAGGGTTGCTTGCTTGCCTTGCCACCTCAAACTTCAAACGTATCCTAGGGGGTCCTTGCCGGGCCCCTCCCACAGCCCTAACATTAATATGCGAATGCCTCGGGATATCTCTTACCAAGAAGGGGCTAGCCTGGAAAGGTGTTGCTCAGCCTCTTCTGCCCATGGCACTGCTCGCACAGACACACAGAGACTGGGGGTGCTTGCTTGCCTTGCCACCTCAAAGTTCAAACGTATACATGTGGTCCCTGCTGGTTGCCTCCAGCAGCCCTGACCCGAATAGGCAAACTTCTCCAAATAGCTTCCACCCAGAAGGGGTGAGCCTGGAAAGCTGTTGCTCAGCCTCATCTGCCCATGGCACAGGTTACACAGGCGACCAGAGTCTGGGGCTGCTTGCTTGCCTTGCCACCACAATCTTCAAACGTACCCAGGGGGTCCCTGACGGGTGCCTTTAGCAGCCCTGCAAAGAATATGCAAGTGTCTCCAGATACCTCGCATCCAGAACGGGCTAGCCTGGAAAGCTGTTACTCAGCCTCATCTGCCCATGGCACTGCTTGCACAGATGCACAGAGACTGGGGCTGCTTGCTTGCCTTGCCACCTCAATCTTCAAACGCATCCCGGGGCTCCCTGCCCGGTCCCTCCAGTAGCCCTGCACTGAAAATGCAAACGCCTCATGTTATCTATTACAGAGAAGGGACTAGCATTGAAAACTGTTGCTCACCCTCATCTTCCCATGGCACTGCTCGCACAGGTGCACAGAGACTGGTGTATCTTGATTCCTTTTTCACCTTAAACTTCAAACGTAGCCAGGGGTCTTTGTCAGGCGCCTGCCACAGCCCTGACCTGAATATGCGAATGTCTCAGCATATCTCTTACTAAGAAGGCTATAGCCTGGAAAGCTGTTGTTAAGCCTCATCTGCCCATGGCACTGGTCACACAGGCCCTCAGAGACTGGGGCTGCTCCCTTGCCTTGTCACCTCAAACTTCAAACTTATCCTAGGAGGTTTTTTCGGGCGTCTGCCGCAACCCTGACCCGAATATGCGAGCGTCTCCAGACATCTCACACGCCGAAAGGGCTAGCCTGGAAAGCTGTTGCTCAGCCTCATCTGCCCATGGTTCTTGTCGCAACAGGCGCACAGAGACTGGGGCTACTTGCTTGCCCTGCCACCTAAAATTTCAAACCTAGCCTAGGATGTCTTTGCCGGGCACCTCCCACAGACCTGACCCGAATATGCGAACGCCTCAGCATATCTTGTGCCAAAATTGTTAAGCCTGGAAAGCAGTTTCTCAGCCTCATCTGCCCATGGCACTGCTCGCACATATGCACAGAGACTGAGAATGCTTGCTTGCCTTGCCACCTCAAACTTTAAAGGTAGCCTAGGGGTCCCTGCCGGGTGCCTCAGGCAGCCGTGCAACGAAGGTGTGAACGTCTCCAAGTAGCTCGCACCCCGAAGGAGCTAGCCTGGAAAGCTGTTGCTCAGCCTCATCTGCCCATGGTTCTGCTCACACAGGTGCACAGAGACTGGGGCTGCTTGCTTGATTTGCCACCTCAAACCTAACACGTAGCATAACAGGTTTTTTCCGGGCGCCTGCCGCAAACCTGACCCGAGCATGCGAGCGTCTCAAGATATCTCTTACCAAGAAGAGGCTAGCCTGGAAAGCTGTTGCTCAGCCTCCTCTGCCCATGGTTCTGCTTGCACAGGCTCCCAGAGACTGGTGTATCTTGCTTCCTTTGCCACCTCAAACTTCAAACGTAGCCTAGGGGGTCCTTGGCAGGGGCCTCTCGCAGCCCTAACCTGAATATGTGAACATATCAGGATATCACTTACCAAGAAGGGGCTAGCCTGGAAAGCTGTTTCTCAGCCTCATCTGCCCATGGCACTTCTCGCACAGGTGCACAGAGACTGGGGCTGCTTGCTTGCCTTGCCACCTCAAACTTCAAACGTAGCCTAGGGGGTCCTTGCTCGGCGTCTACCGCAGCCCGGACCTAAATACGCGAACGTCTCAGGATATCTCTTTACCAAGAAGGGGTAGACTGTAAAGCATTTGCACAGTCTTATCTGCCCATGCAACTGCTCGCACAGATGAACAGAGACTGGGGTTTTTTACTTGTACTGCCACATCAAACTTGAAACGTACCCTAAGAGGTTGTTTCTGGGAGCCCTCCGCAACCCTGACCTTAATATGCGAACGTCTCAGAAAGTCTCTTACCAAGAAGGGGCTAGCCCGGAAAGCTGTTGCTCAGCATCATCTGCCCATGGCACTGGTCGCACAGGCGCACACAGACTGGGGCTGCTTGCTTGCCTTGCCACCTTAAACTTCAAACGTACCCTAGGGTGTCTTTGCCGTGCCCCTCCCACAGCCCTGACCCGAATATGCGAAAGTCTCAGGATATCTCTTACCAAGAAGGGGCTACCCTGGAAAGCTGTTCCTCAGCATCATCTGCCCATGGCACTGCTCACACAGGCGCACAGAGAATGGGGCTGCTTGCTAGCCTTGCAACCTCAAACTTCAAATGTAGCCTAGGGGTTCTTTGCCTGGCGCCTGCCGCACCCCTGTCCCAAGTACGTGAGCGTCTCAGGATATAATTTACCCAGAAGGGGCTAGCCTTGAAAGCTGTTGCTCAGCCTCATCTGCCCATGGCACTTCTCGCACAGATGCATAGAGAATGGGGCTGCTTGCTTGCCTTGCCACCTCAAACTTCAAATGTAGCCTAGGGGGTACTTGCCGGGCCCGCCCACAGCCCTGACATTAATAGGCGAACGTCTCAGGATGTCTCTTACCCAGAAGGGGCTAGCCTTGAAAGCTATTGCTCAGCCTCATCTGTCCATGGCACTGCTCACACAGGCGCAAACAGACTGGGGCTTCTTGCTTGCCTTGCTACCTCAAAATTCACAAGTATCCTAGTGAGTGATTGCAGGACGCCTCCTGTAGCCCTGACCCGAAAATGCGCGCGTCTCACTATATCTCTTACCAAAAAGGGGCTAGCCTGGAGATCTGTTGCTCAGCCTCATCTGCTCATGGCACTGCTCACACAGGCGCCCAGAGACTGGGGCTGCTTTCTTGCCTTGCCACCTCAAACTTCAAACGTATCCATGTGGTCCCTGCTGGTTGCCTCCAGGAGCCATCATTGGAATAGGCGAACGTCTCCAGATAGCTCCCACCCAGAAAGGGGGTAGCCTGGAAAGCTGTTGCTCAGCCTCATCTGCCCATGGCATTGCTTGCACAGGTGCTCAGAAACTGGAGCTTCTAGCTTGCCTTGCCACCTCAATCTTGAAACGTATCTTGGGGATCCCTGCCGCGTGCCTCCAGCAGACCTGCACCAAAAAAGCAAATGCCTCAAGTTATCTATTATCAAGAAGGGGTTAATCTTTAACGCTATTGCTCAGCCTCATCTGCTCATGGCATTGCTTGCACAGGTGCTCAGACACTGGGGCTCCTAGCTTGCCTTGCACCTCAATCTTGAAACGTATCTTGGTGATTCCTGATCCCTCCAGCAGACCTGCTCCAAAAAAGCGAAAATCTCCATATAGTTTCCACCCAGTAGGCGCTAGCCTTAAAAGCTGTTGCTCAGCCTCATCTGCCCATGGCACTGCTCACACAGAGGCACAGATACTGGGGCTGCTTGCTTGCCTTTCCACCTTGTCCTGGGTTTGATCAGGCCAGGGTTAATTTTCACCGGACTCCAGGAAGGGGCACAGCTGGGGAGTGGGGGTTGACCCCACCGGGGCAAACAGAGCCCGGTATTCCATACCATGTGACGGCGCCGGTGCTGTTCGGGAGAGCGGCTGTCTGGGTCGTACGGTTCGTTGCTGTGTTTTCTCTTTATCTGTATAGTTGTTGTTGCTGTTTCCTCTGTTTGCTGTTCTGTTAAACTGCCCTTATCCCGACCCAGCAGTTTCTGCCTCTTTCTTTTCTTTCTCCTCCGCACATCGGCGGGGGGAGGGGCGGCCGCGTGGCGCTTTTGTTGCCAGAGACAGCCGAAACCAAAACACACCTAAAACTTCAAACGTATCCTAGGGGGTCCTTGGCGGGGGCCTCCCGCAGCCCTGAACCGAATATGCGAACGTCTCAGGATATCTCTCAGCAAGAAGGGGACAGCCTGGACAGCTGTTGCTCAGCCTCATATGCCCATGGCACTGCTTGCACAGACTTACAGAGACTGGGGCTGCTTACTTGCCTTGCCACCTCAAACTTCAGACATAGCCCAGGGGTTCCCGCTGGGTGCCTCTAGCAGCACTGCACCGAAAATGCGAACGTCTCCAGATATCTCGCAACCAGAAGTGTCTAGGCTGGAAAGCTGTTGCTCAGCCTCATCTGCGCATGGCACTGCTCGCACAGATGCACAGAGACTGGGGCTGCTTGCTTGCCTTGCCACCTCAAACTTCAAACGTAGCCCGGGACTCCGTGCTTTGTGACTCCAGCAGCTGTGCTCCGAAAATGCGAACGTCTCCAAATAGCTGGAACCCAGAAGGGGCTAGCCTGGAAAGCTGTTACTCAGCCTCATCTGCCCATGGCATTGCTTGCACAGACGCACAGAGACTAGGGCTGCTTGCTTGCCTTGCCACCTCAGTCTTCAAATGTGGCCCGCAGATCCCTGCCGGGTGCCTCCAGCAGACCTGCACTAAAAATGCGAACATCTCCATATAGATCGCACCCAGAAGGGACTACCATTGAAAGATGTTTCTCAGCCTCATCTGCCCATGGCACTGCTCGCACAGATGCACAGAGACTGGGTCTGCTTGCTTGCGTTGCCTCGTCAAACTTGAAATGTAGCCTTGGGGCTTTTTGCCTGGCAACTCCAGCAGCCCTGACCTGAATATGAGAACATCTCAGAATATCTCTGATCAAGAAGTTTCTGACCTGAAAAGCTCTTCCTCAGTCTCATCTTCCCATGGCACTGCTCGCACAGATGCACAGAGACTGGGGCTGCTGACTTGTCTTGCCACCTCAAACCTCGAATGTTGCCCAGGGGACCCTTGCGAGGGGCCTCCCGATCCCCTGACCTGAATATGCGAACGTCTCAGGATATCTCTTACCAAGAAGGGGCTAGCCTGGAATGCTGTTGCTCAGCCTCATCTGCCCATGGCACTGCTCGCAGACGCGCACAGAGGGACTGGGGCTTCTTGCTTGCCTTGCTACCTCAAAATTCAAACGTACCCTAAAGGGTCTTTGCTGGGCACCTTCCGCACCCGTGTCCTGAATATGCGAGCGTCTCAGGATATCTCTTACCAAGAAGGCGCTAGCCTGGAATGCTGTTTCTCAGCCTCATCTGCCCATGGCACTGCTCACACAGGCGCACAGAGACTGGGGCTGCTTGCTTGCATTGCCACCTCAGTCTTCAAACATATCTTAGGGGGTCCTTGCCAAGCTCCTCCCGCAGCCCTGACCAGAATATGCGAACGTCTCAGGATATCTCTTACCAAGTATTGGCTAACCTGGAAAGATGTTGTTCAGCCTCATCTGCCCGTGGCACTGCACGCACAGGCACACAGAGACTGGGGCTGCTCTCTTCCCTTGCCAACTCAAACTTGAAACGTAGCCCTGGTGTCCCTTCTGGGTGCGTCTAGCAGCCCTGCATCGAAAATGCGAACATTTCCAGATAGATCGCACCCAGAACGGAGCAGCATTGAAAGCTGTTTCACAGCCTCATCTGCCCATGGCAATGCTTGCACCAATTCACAGGGACTGGGTCTGCTTGTTTGCCTTGCCACCACAAACTTCAAACGTAACCAAAGGGTCCCTGACGGGTGCCTCCCACAGCCCTGACCTTAATATGCGAACGTCTCGGGATATCCCTTAACGAGAAGGCTTTAGCCTGGAAAGCTGTTGCTCAGCCTCATCTGCCCATGGCACTACTCGCACAGATGCACAGAGTCTGGGGCTGCTTGCTTCCCTTGCCACCTCAAACTTCAAACATAGCCCAGGGGTCCCTGCTGGGTGCCTCTAGCAGCACTGCACCGAAAACGCGAACGTGTCCAGATAGCACGCACCCAGAAGGGGCTAGCCTGGAAAGCTGTTGCTCAGCCTCACCTGCCCATGGCACTGCTCGCACAGATGCACACAGACTGGGGCTGCTTGCTTGCCTTGCCACCTTAAACTTCAAACGTAGCCTAGGGGGTCTTTGCCATGCTCCTTCCGCAGCCCTGACCCGAATATGCAAACGTCTCAGGATATCACTTACCAAGTATTGGCTAGCTTGGAAAGCTGTTTCTCAGCCTCATCTGCCCATGGCACTGCTCGCACAGGCTCACAGAGACTGGGTCTGCTTGCTTGCCTTTCCACCTCAACTTCAAACATAGCGCGGGACTCCGTGCTTTGTGCCTCCAGCAGCCGTGCTCAGAAAATGCTAATGTCTCCAGATAGCTCGCATCCAGAATGGGCTAGTGTTGGCGTGGGTTACGGATCCTTTGTAACGATGTGACCCCAATATGAGTATGATTGTTCAGTCTTTAGTAGTCAGCAAAACAATGTTTATATAGGAAAACTATTACAGCATCTGAATGGTTAAAACCCCAACCCATATATAGGCAAAACTACTGCAACTCGTTGTGATCGGTGCAGAGCTGCATCTCGAAGTGAAAACAGTACTGTGGCAGGAAACAACAATGTGGCAGGAAGGAAGTGACAGTGTGGCAGGAAACGGTGACGTTCCCCCTGCTCCAGTGTCCTGAGCTCTTCGCTCTCCCTTCCCAGCAGGGTTCCGTGTCAGCCGCTCCCAAGGCTCACTTCCGGATCGGAACCTGGGTTGCTCAACGCACCAAGCTATGTCCCCCCTTATCCAGCCAGGACTCCACAAGTCCCCCTTTGCCGCGTTTGAGAGACGGGACACCTGCTTGATACAAGCAGAATGTTCGTTTTATTGTCCTTACACACATACATTTATAGAGATCAAAAGGCAGCGTGTTTTAAACTGATTGGTTAAGTTTCAAACTAGGCACCTATTGATTGGTTAACACAGTTGCTAACACAGACACATTCTTTTCCTAAGCTTATCTAAACTAAGGCCATGCAGACACATTCTTTTCTTATCTTATCTAAGGCCCTGCTTCCTCCCTCAGGATGGCTCGGCACTATCTCTATTCTTCTCAGGGTCAGGATGGCTCGGCACTAACTCCCTTCTTCCCAGGGTTTATGGCCCACAAGTTCCAGCACATCCTTCCTTATCAATTGCACCGCGCTGGTGCCCTGCTGAGGCCCACATCTCCCCCTTCCTGTTGTACAATAAGAATTCCTTTTACTGAGCCTGTTATTAGTCTTTGCAAACACTGCAACAGGCATGGAAGAAGTAATAGCAACAAAATAAAAACTATTAAAACATAAACTGCTATTTTTACTGGGCTTCTTAACCATCCAGACAGACCCCATCTTCCAAAAAGTTTATCTAGCCAATCCCACTTGTTGTCCTGACGGAGTTTGGGGACTCCATCCTTAAGCTTTAGGATGCTGGCATGGATTGACTTAGAGTGATCAGAAAGATTCATACAACACATGCCCTCAAAGTCCTCACAGCCATGGCCCTGTGCTAAAAGCAAAAAATCTATGGCAGCTCTATTTTGTATTGTTGCATGGCGAACGCTATCTACATCTAATAAAAGACCCGACAATGCACTGCTAGTAGCATTCGTTTGTTTAGCAAGCCAGCAGCCAAGCTTATCTAATGTTGCCAATGCTTTTCCAGGTAAAAAGAGAGAGGCGGCAAAACGCTGACTAAAGGACCAGAATTCTACATTATCATCACACTCAGGGGTGTAGGCATGAACACTACGTTTTGCCCTATGGGAGAGGCGGTATTGCAAAATCATAGATGTGTTAGGGGTCAATACTGACAAGCGCCCAAGACTACACGGACCTCCTTTTATATGCGAGGGGATACCGGGCCATGCTCTGTCTCCACAAATAAAAAATATCCCTGGAGGCAACAAGAGGGGAGCATTAGTAGACTTAGACAAATTCGTTGCTGTATAATTGCACTAGACAGTGTTATTTTTGAAAATAGGGTGAGCAGGCGAAACATCCCATGCCTTAGATTGATTCTTTCCTGTGTAGTTAAACTTGACACAAAAGTCCATCTTTACAGACCCTAACAGCTCAATTTCTTGTGGCTCCAGAGTAGCAAGTGGAAGCTGGGGGGTCCACATGTCCCAACAGTCTGTTACATTTCGAGACACGTTTTTAGATGGGAAGATACGCTGAAGATCCCTGGGAATCGGCCAGTCGTTTAATGGCAAGCCCACAAGACAAGTAGAAAAAGGGTTGTTAGGAGAAGCTGTAGCGAGGCACAAGGTATCCTGTCCCGTAAGATTCGCTAGTGTCACCCACACGTTAACTTTGGGCAATGCAGGCGAAAATGAATAGTTAGATGCCTCCCCTATCATAACCATAATTAGAAGTATTATTTTCAGAGCAGTTTTCTGCCCTTTTTCACCTTCCAAGCAAACCGTTTTTTGCATCGTTCTTTCGTTCGATTCCAGTCCTTTTTTAAGACAGACCATATAGCAGGCACTAGGTTAGTTCTACTACATTCTAAGTTAGAAAATGATATATCCTCTGCTCTTTTTAGTACTAGATTTGGCCCACTCAGCACAGTTATAAAAATATCGTTTGCTGCCCGATTGTTTGTGCCCGGTAACGAGTAGAAGTCTAGCCACATCAATTTCCCTTTCTAAGCAAGCATCACACCAACGTCTGGCGAGTGTCACCCGACGGCACCATTCCTGCCCACAAGTATAGCATTTACACAAAACCCACGGTTCACAAGTGTTACAGAAAAGACACGAAACTCTCGTGACTGGTGTTTCTATATGCTGGTTCATACAGTCCTTCTATTTTTATGATTCAGCTGTCCTGATTGTCCCGGTCCTCTGGAGGAGGTTCACCAACTTGCTGCTCCGAAGGTTGGTCCCGGGTGCGATCCGATTCGTCCTCAGATGGTTGTGGCAACGATTCGCGGAAAGGCCACACGCTTTTCGCTGGAATCCATCGGGGGCCTCTTTCTGTGGAAACACAAGCATAACCTCTGCCCCACGTGATAAGGGTGTAAGGCCCCATGATCTTACCTGTTTCGGGATCTCGAATCAATACTGGAGCCTTGATTGTTGCTTCAAACGAAGCGTTTGTATTAAAATGACGAACTATCAGAGGGTTGCTGTCTAACAGAGAACAATTTAAAAAAATTAAAAACATATAAGGCTTTCTGTAGACGCTCCTCAGGGGTAGCAGTCCCTACTCCCCCTTTTTGTTGTTGTAACAAGCGTTTCAGAGATTGATGAGAGCGTTCAATTAAGGATTGGCCTGTAGGGGAGTGAGGAATGCCAGTAAAGTGAGTAATCCCCCAGGAGTTAAAAAAAGCTTTTGTTGCGGCGGACACGTAGGCAGGGCTGTTGTCCGTCTTGATCTGAGAGGGTATACCTAAAGTAGCAAAGGCACGCATTAAATGTTTTTGAACATCACGTGTCTTTTCTCCTGTGTGGCTGGAGGCAAATAAGGCACCAGAAAAGGTATCAATGGAAGAGTGAATACATTTTAGATGACCAAATTCTTAAAAGTGGGTTACATCGGTTTGCCACAGTTGTAAGCTCTGCAGTCCCCTAGGATTAACCCCTCCCGCTACCGACGGAAAGGAGTGTTTTTGACAGTCAGGACACACGGCGATAATATTAGTTGCTTGCTGAGTAGTGAGGCCGAATTGTCGTTTAAGACCTCCAGCATTCTGGTGAAAGAAAGAATGGCTGAGTTTAGCCTGTGCTACGTGATCCGGTAATACTTGCACTGGTAACGTAAGTATATCAGCTTGTCGATTCCCTTCTGCAATAAAACCAGGTAAAACAGTATGTGCTCTGACGTGCATGACAAAATAGGGATGAGGGCGCGAGTCCAGGAGGAAAATAAGTTCCTGCAATAAAGCAAACAATTCAGAATGTGAGACATCACGTAACACAGATGCTTCAGCCCGTTCAACAATTCCTGCAGCATAAGCTGAGTCAGTAACTATGTTAAGCGGTGTGGACCACTTTCGAAAGACTCGAACAACTGCGGTCAGCTCTACTATCTGAGGAGAACCAGGCACAGTCTCTATATCTGAGTCCCATTGTCCACGCTGGTCATCCCACCATAAGATGACCGATTTATGCGACTTTCCAGAGCCGTCCGTAAACACGGTGAGGGCCTGCAAGGGTTGGTCGCTTCTTTTTGGCCTGGACAGAAGATGAAGTCAGCATTGAGTAGCTTATGAGATGGCGGGTGAGAGGTAAGTTGGCCTGTATAGCCAGCTATCGCTATACTGAAGGCGTCGGATTGTTGGTGGAGCCACTGTAAATAAGTACTTGCCACAGGCAAACAGATGCAGGCAAAGTCCATTCCTGATAGTGTCAGTAAACGTTGCCGGGCTCTAATGATTAAAGATGCAAACATCTCGTGCTGTGTTGAAATAGACTTTGTGGACTGATTGGGGAAGAAAATCCATTCAATAATCAGCAGTGGGTCTGATTTCTGAGAATCCCACTGAAATATTAGCGCATGAGGTTGTCGAGCGGGGTTCAAAATAATCAGAAAAAAAGGTAGCTCGGGAGCCCATCAATGTGCTTGTCGGAGACTAATTGCTGTAGTAACCTTTTGCAGGGAGGTAGTGGCTTCAGGGTCAAGACTGCGGGGGGAGCGTAAGTCAGTGTCCCCTTTTAGCAGTCTAAATAAAGGACTTAAATCTGCATTAGAAATCCCCAACAGTGGTCGGACCCAATTGATTGTTCCCAACAATTTTTGTGCATCATGTAAATTTTGTATGTCTGTCTGTATCTGCAGAGGTTGGGGAATTATAGTCTGGGCCCTGATGCGCCAACCTAAGTATTTCCATGGAGATATTTTTCGAATTTTTTCCGGCGCAATACAGAGGCCTGCCGAGTTAATGGCAGCCATGACAAGGGCTACAGCTTCCTCCATGACCTCATGGAGTTGTGCAGCCACCAGGATGTCATCCATATAGTGATACAACAAGACACTAGGCATTGTGGTTCTAACAGGGGTGAGTACTTTAGCTACATACCATTGACAAATCGTAGGACTATTCTTCATTCCCTGTGGGAGCACAGCCCACTGGTATCTTTGCAACGGGGCTTGCATGTTGACGCTTGGAACTGAAAAGGCAAATTTAGGAGCATCGTCTGGATGCAGTGGGATATTAAAAAAGCAGTCTTTGAGGTCAATAACAGTCAAGTGCCAATCTCGAGGGATCATAGTAGGGGACGGGAGTCCTGGTTGAAGGGCTCCCATATCTTCCATAGCGTCATTAATTTTTCTAAGGTCATGGAGTAAGCACCACTTGCCAGTTTGTTTTTTGATGACAAAGACAGGTGAATTCCAAGGGCTAGTGGAGGGCACGATGTGCCCTTTTGTGAACTGCTCCGTGACTAATTCCTGGAGGGCGCGAAGCTTTTCCAGAGGGAGGGGCCATTGATTTACCCAAATAGGGTCTTCGGTTTTCCAAGTTAATTTCAGGGTGTCGCGCACTTCAACGGCCCCATCTAAAAATGGGTCCGAATGGACATTCCCCACTGAGACAGTACGTCGCGCCCCCACAGGACCATAGGAACAGGCAACACAAAAGGCTTAACAGAAGCTGTATGCCCTTCCGGACCTTGGATTTGGATTAATTCTACGCTTTGGTGGCTTTTACCAGTTCCCCCAATTCCAGCTAATGTCTGGGAAACATTAGCCAGAGGCCATTGTGGAGGCCACTTGGCCTGGGATATTACTGTGACATCAGCTCCAGTATCAATAATCCCATTTAATATTACTTGCTGCCCCCCACGAAAAAGGGTACATTGGTACACAGGTCATTTCTGGGAAATAGACTGTACCCATAGAATTTGTGGGTTCCCCGTAGATCCAAACCCACCCTGCCTTTGTTGAGGCTGGTTAGGAACTGGGGAGTCCGTCACTGTGGGAATCAATATCAATTGTGCTATATGGCTGCCTTCTGGCACCGTGCAGGGAGGAAACGGGGTCCATGCCATGATTTTAATTTCATCAGTACTGTCAGAATCAATAACCTCTGGTGGTACAAAAAGTCCTGACAAGGTGGTAGATGATCTTCCTAACAAAAGCGCTTGAGTTTTTGGGGGTAGGGGCCCCGAAACATTTGTTAACAATAAGTGAACCGAGGAATCGAGCAACGTTACTGTGTGAGAGGTTGCCAGGTCCAATCCGGCGCTACCAGCTGCTGTTGGGTGGAGACTTGAGACACTGCTGGTTCCCTCCATAGGGGTTGAAACGTCGGCTGCGGTACTTGTGTCTGCGCGCGTTGCTGCCCCGCGCTCCGCGATTGGTTTCCCTGTATCGGTTGACCCTGGAAATCATACTTAGACCGACATTGATTAGCATAATGACGCCCTTTTCAGCATCTAGGGCAGACCCCAGGGGCCTGGGGCCTGGTACCAGCATTGGTAGCCAAGCAGTTCTTTTTCAAATGACCTGGTTTGCCGCAACCATAACAATTCCCGGGCCCCCCAGAGCTGTGCATGGCCGCGAAAGCAGCAGCCATGGCTTCAAATTTATGATCCATAGTGCCAATTCTATTACAAGCCTCTACCATCTCCACCAGTGTGGGGTTTGGATTTGGGAGAGATTTCAGTAACTTTTTACAATCCACATTAGCATTTTCTACAGCCAATTTTAACAACAAAATCTCCCGCACTTCCGTATTGACTATCTGACGCTCCAGGGCTTGCTTCAGCCTGTCAATAAACTGCATATAAGGCTCCTGGGGTTCCTGGGTAATCGTAGTGAAGGTTTTTTGCGGTTTTTGTGAGTCAGGGACCTTAAAAAGGGCTTTTTTAGCTTCTTCACGAGTCGCCTCAAGAGCTTCCCGTGGGATATCCTGGGCTTGAGCCACTGGATCAGAATACTGACCCGTGCCAGTAAGGTGTTCTATAGTCAGCGCAGCTATAGCTGCATTGCCGTGACCCACGTAAGTCGTGAGAAGTGCCTGGAGTCCCCCCCTCCAGTGTGACTCCCACAGGGAGTACTGTGTCGGAGTCAGTAACAGTTGCGCTAAAGATTTTAAATCATGCGGAGTCATAACATAAGTGTCAAAAACAGAAGACAGCAAACTTGCAAAATACGGAGACGAAAGCCCGTGCTCAGTAACAGTACGACGCAGTTCCTTAATTACCGAGAAAGATAAAGCCTCCCACTGAGCCCCCCGACCCTGATAGTGATTTCTAACTCCCCCTCCTTCAAGGCTTGGCGTTTTAGATTAGCCCACACATCGCGCGGGTTAGGGGGGTAGAGATCCGGTTCTTTTTCAGGATCCACCGGACCCGGGTCAAAAGGATCCCCCCCTGGGGGGTATCCTGCAGCACACACTCTTAAAGGTTTGTTCTCCGACAGCACCGGAGGCGCCGTGGGAGAGTTATCCTCCTCCCCTGCTTTGTCTTTATGATTTTTCTCTTGCGCTTTTAAAGTCTCAAAAACACTTCTCCACCAGGGGAGCATACGCTGGGCTTCGGCGTTCCCTGTCGTTGCCGCGTCCCATAGTTTCACCCCCACATCGTCCCAAAGTTCCCGCGTAAAGATAGTAGACGCAGTTACAGTGGGCATCTTCACCTGTACCCATTTAAGTATCAGTTTGAGATCGTGCCCAGAAATATTCTTTCCATGTCTTTTAAGGAGAGCTTTCATAAGCTCGTATACGTCTCTCTCTGGGGAAGACGCCTGACTTCCCATGTTTCCCACAGCTCACCTCTCAGCTCCGGAGGGATTGTTTAAGCCGGCTCCTGCTTCCTTTCAGCAGCTCATTCAACGTCCTGTGGGACTCGCAGCATGCCACGCAGATAGGTGGTTTTTCTCCGAATCACATCGGGGTCACCAATTTGCCGCGATTGAGAGACGGGACACCTGCTTGATGCAAGCGGGATGATCGTTTTATTGTTCTTACACACATACATTTATACAGATCAAAAGGCAGCGTGTTTTAAACTGATTGGTTAAGTTTCAAACTAGGCACCTATGGATTGGTTAACACAGTTGCTAATACAGACACATTCTTTTCCTAAGCTTATCTAAACTAAGGCCATGCAGACACATTCTTTTCTTATCTTATCTAAGGCCCTGCTTCCTCCTTCAGGATGGCTCGGCACTATCTCCCTTCTTCCCAGGGTTTATGGCCCACAAGTTTCAGCACATCCTTCCTTATCAATTGCACCGCGCTGGGGGCCCAGCTGAGGCCCACACCCCTTCTTGTTTTTGAGCAAGCCAGGTTTGCTTCATCATCTTGGAGAGCGCCCTTTTAAGACAGCTAAAGCAAATACATATTATAATTCCAACAGCAAGTAACACGATACATATGCGCAAAATTTCTACAATTAAACTGTTAAGCCAAGCGGGCAGATTACCAAAGAGAGAGATGAGCAATCCATCAAAAAATCCCTGGTTTTGTTGTATTTGATTGGCGTGCTGTTCGAGCCATTGTAATTACTTGTGGATGGACTTACTATGATCGGACAAGTTCATACAGCACATGCCTTCAGAATCTTCACAGCCATGTCCCTGGGCCAGCAGTAAAAATTCAATTGCGGCTCTATTTTGCAATACCGCATGTCGTAGACTACTCTGATCTTCTAGCAGGGATTGCAAGACTTTTGTGGTAACACTGGCTTGCTTCTCTGCGCAGCGTTCAGTGTTCACCACTCTACTTCTGTAGCAGTGTTCCGTGTTCGCTACTTTCAAGGTCTATCTCCGTTGTCAAGCCTGGGTTGCTCAACAGCACCAAACTATGTCCCCTCTCGTCCAGTCAGGACTCCACAATTCCCCCTTTTTGTTTTTTGAGCAAGCCAGGTATAGTTGATGAGGTTGTTGATGATGATGAGAGCTGACATAATTTTGGTCTTCAGCTTGCTACCACTTTTTCAGAGGCCCACACAAACTACAATACTAACAGATATAAGAACACAAATGCTAATTGAAGACATAGAGATGTGAAGTGCATACCACAACCTGCTGGATATAAAGAAAGATTAAATTAACTTGAGAATGATACATACTGATGGTAAATCCGTTACCTAGCATATGGGTGTAGATTGATTTACTTGTATTCAATTTTCTTGCTGGATTTACTTGTATCCAATTTTCTTCCTGTGTGGATGGTGGGACTAAAGTACCGCTTGACCACAGCATATCATTATTGTCAATGGGAGGGGATGCATCTCATCGCGTTAGGCATCGAAATAGCAGTGTATCAATAATATGAGCTCAGTGAATTTGCACTTGGGTTATAGGTATACTTATCATATATACAAACATCCATAACATTTAGTATTGGCTATCCATATTACTTACCTAGGTTAAGATCAATGTATCTAGAACTATGACTCATTAACTATATAGGCTAAAATTAATGTACATAAAAGCGTAAAGCTGCAAACATCACCACATCTATTCCCTGCTGCATCAAATGCTTCCGAAGTCTTGATAAATCAGAGCCCAAATACAACAATCTAAAGTCAAAAACCAGAAATAGTCAATACCTGCAGAACTTACCAAACCAAAAGACACAAAACAGTTACTTAGTCCAGACAAATCCGTCAGATCACAGAAACCCAATAAATCCATCAGATCACAGAAATACAAGCACTGTAACATAAAATCACACGTTCATGGTCGCGACCACACACACACACACACACAGGCACACCAAGTTTTCAGCATAAATCCAAATACTGCAAAGACAGGACTTACAATAATATTCAACATTTACCAGACAAATTCCCAAGCTTCAGTTTCAGGAAGAGTACTCTCTTTTCAATTCTGGATTAGAAAGGACGCTTTCCTTTCTCGTCAGGGATATAGCTCAATGCTGTGAAGCTTTGACTATGACTAACAAATAGGCAACAAAAAACAATACTGGAAGAATGCCTTTGCCTTATTAATGGTTCCTGCTCATAACTTTTTGGTCCAGTGATCAGAGGTTCTCCCCGAGAATCCCTCGGTGCCGGCTGGAGGTCCTGCAATCCCTCGGACCATTGAAGTTCAAGAGCAGCGTCCTACCTGGGTACCCAAAACCTATTACTAGAAAGCAGCAAAATAATTAACTTCCTAAAACTTAATGTTGGAGTTCTAGAAAGCAGGCATTCTTTACTGCAGTACTGAACGCACAGGGAATAGCTCTACTCAAATGTGTGTACTGAAAAGACACTCTTACTAGATATTTATGCCATGTTAACATACATAATCATTACATTTCTGCAAAGTACTTATCATTCTCCATTTCTCCCCCCTTTTTTTTTTTTTAATATATATATATATTAATGTCTTTTGCACATGCATATTGGCACCTCTGGGCAGTCGTCGGGAGCCCTCAGGTGAAGGTTTATACTTTTCCTCACGGTGTCTGCTAGTTGACCTTTGCTCTTGTGCAGACGCAGTTCTAAAATCACGTATACCGTGTCCTCCAAGATTGCTTCGTTATACAAAAGCTGTTGTGGGAGATAATTGCCAAATATGCAAGGAATGTATTATTTGGTGTGGGTGATGCACCCACTGCAGTCATCAGAGTACTTGCGTTTGCTGTAATTTTTTCAGTGTTCCCTGTGTAATAGGATCATCCAGAGTGGATCTCTTCTGCTTCCATGTCAGAGGTTGCTCCCTGAGAGTGAGCGTGGTCACCTCTGGCGTCGGATTCTGTGTTACGTTCTTTCAGCTCATGATATGGCTTCACATATTTTGCTGGTAACCATCGAGGGCCTGTTGAAAGAAGAACACGCGCATACCCTCTTCCCCACATTATTAGTTCTATAGGACTTGTCCATTGTGATTCCCAAAATTCTTTATACCATAATTTTGGTCGAACCACAAATGGAGGGACCATCCCGAATTGACGGTCAGCTGCTGTTGTAAATAATTGATCATCAGAACGATTTTAAAAATTAAGTACATTAACTGTTCCTGTGGGGTAACACTGCCCATGGGATTCCCCCTTTTTTGTTTATTTAGCATAGCTTTGAGGGTCCCGTGGACACTTTCGACAATGGCTTGTGCAGTAGAAGAATGTTGTATACCTGTAACATGTTGTATACTCCAGTCCTGTAGGAAAACAGAAATTGTCCGTGAAACGTTCCTTTTATCCCGTATGTGCCGTGGCTACCAGAAATCCTGAGAAAGTATCCACATTAACATGTACACAGTGCAGTCGACCAAATGTTGATATACGTGTAACATCACTTTGCCACAACTCATCAGCTCATAAACCACGAGGGTTCACTCCTGCACACGATGGTACGGGTGTAATACATTGACAGTCAGGGCATGCATGAACATTTTCTGTGGCTTGCCCCTGGGGCAAAGCAAATTGTTTATGCAAGGAAGAGGCATTTTGATGAAAGAAGTCATGAGATAATCGGGCTTGCTTAAAACTGTGTGGCAGTACTGCTGCCATTGTCAATTGATCTGCTACAACTTTTTCTTCAGTTATTGGTTTTAGTAGAGTAGTATGTAACTATATATGCATTATAAAGTACACGATTTTCTAATTTCAATAGCAAGGAAAAAAAAATTGTTATTGACTTCTCTTATCGTTGCATCTGCAATGCGTTAAACAATATTCACACCATATGCAGAATCTGCGACAACATTGAGTGGTTCAGTTCAAAACAATTCAAAGACGTGCAAGGCCGCTGATAGCTTAACAATTTGTGTGGATCCTTCAACGACTAAAATAGATGATTACTAATCGGATGAATTTGTTTGTTTCTGAAACACTGTTCGTGCTCCTTTAATAGGAACAGAAACACATCGGTTTTTTGGCTGCAATGAAATTTGAGAGAGGGAATGTAACAGCTTATGTTGTGGAAGGGTATAACGTATGTTATTTAAATAATCAGCTAGAGCGGCTTGCAGTGATAAGGATTCACTGTTTAAAGGCACAAAGTCATCTTTAGCCAGCAGCAGGCAAATAGTATCAACTTGCTGACAGTGATTCCAACCTTGTGCTGTTAAGGACACTATGATGTGTACCTTTGAAGTCAATGTTTTCATGGGCGTATGAGACAAAAAGATTCATTCCAGAGTCTTCAACTTCTGCGTGTTAACACACCACTGATCGAAAAGAGGGTAAGGCTGTAAAACAAAACTTTCATAAATGATATACAAATTTGTTGGCAATTCGACATTAATTCTGAAGGTAAAGGCAATTGCAATTCTATCTGAAATCTTTTGTAAAACAGTTTTTGCTTTTGTCATTGATCTTCGGGAAAATAATAAATCTGAGTCCCTTTTGACAAAGTAAATAGAGGGGACAACTCTTCAGTCATAATGTCAATATTTTCACCTTTCAGCAGAGTGAATAACATCATGTAGGTAGACCATCTGAACCTTGGAAAGATAATAAAGTCCAGCTGTTTGTTCAGAAGGAATTCTACTGCAGTAATTGAATTGTATACATTTTTTGTAACCAAGTCCTTGAATGTCAGAAAGATGGTTCTGGCCGCGCAGCTTCTGGGCTGGCCGGGATGGGCCGGCACGCTGGGATCGAGGGAAGGGGGGGGGAAAAAAGGGTGGGGGGGTGGGGGGGGAACCGTGCCGCCGGTTGCCTGGGGGGAGCCATGTGCCCCACCAGGTGTAAGGTTTGCTGACCCGTTCGATGCGGTGACTGCTGGCACGGCGGCTGTACAGCGTCTGAGGGACTGTGCAGTTTTATGTTGGAATTCACCTCGTTTTGATCTCAGGTCGGGTACGCCAGTTGCTGTCGAGAGACCCTGTCGTGCACTTTCGGGATGCCGGATTTTTACACCCCACTTCCCATTTCTCTGGATTCAAAGGATCGCCTTGTTCTGGCAGATTTACTTCCTGCATTACTCATGTTCGGTAGGACTTTCGTCGTATGTAGGGTTAAATTTCAGCAGACTGCTGCTCTGTCCTTGCTTTTGAGATAACAGTGGAGGAGTAGCAGCTGCTTCTGAGATAGTCTCTGTAAGTTTTAGAGCATTTAAAGCTGTATGCACTGATTTCCAAGTAATGATTTCCTCAGGTATTTTAAACTGCAAGACTTTGTTCTTTCAAACTTCACTGTAAAAAGTTCTTTAATGGAGCCTTCGCTCCTTTTCTCAGTGACTGTCCCATTCTCCAGCGAGCCGGGGGGTGGGGGGAACAGACCTGATTCCTGCTCAGGGTCTGTTAGACCCAGCCCCTGCTCACGGCTTTCTTCAGGTGGTAACTTAGTGGCCACTCCTCCGGCCAAACACCTGTGCTTATGATTGTCATCCATTAACCTGTTGCACAGGACAGGCTAAGGCTTGTGTACCTCTGATAATGGTGGCAACGTTCCACTGTCCATCTAAGATGGCATCTCTTATAGCACTGCTCCAGTGGGTAGGTGTGATCCGTGCCAGAGGCCCAGCTAAACATCTCGGAGAGGAAGCCTCATTTTCCCGGTGGGGGGGTTGGTAACGATTGACATATGCTTGAACTGCGAGCTCTTGTCTTGAAGATGCTGCAAAACTGACTGCAACAGATCGCACGGTGGTTTTTTGGGGGTTTTTTGTTTTTGGTGTTTTTTTTTTTTTTTTTTGCAATTAGTTCTGGCCGCCATCAGAGGGCGTCAGGAGTGGAGACGCCTCGCTGGAAGACGGCAGGGGTGGATAGAGAAGAGGGGCCGATGTTGCAGGCCGCGCCCCAGGAGGGGCCGATTTTGTAAGACGCGCCCCTTCTCCCTCCCCCTCTGGGGGTGGTAGTAGCCGCTCATCCCCTCTTCCGAAAGGTAGCCATTCCTCCCCTCTTCCGAAAGGCAGCCGCAATTCCGCGCCCGACTCCTCCCCGTTCCCTGGGAGCGGTCGTACTACCGCGTCTGACTCGCATTTCGAGTTGATGTCTCTGGCAGCAACTTCCGGTGGGCCAACCCCCTCTGCGCCCAGACTGGAAATGCACTCTGCACTCGCTCGAATCTCGGCAATTGTGTTACAAGTGATCCCAGTCATCCCTCTAACGGCAGGTAGCCCGAAAACCTGTGCTGCTGTCCCAGGCTTAGGCACATGATCTTTCCTGGGCTCCGGAGCTAGCATCTGAGCTGCAGCACACGCCACCTCTCGTTCAGCTTTTATGGCTTTTAAGGTCTGTAATACTGTTCGCCAGAGCTCGCGGATGGCTTTTAACTCCTTTTCCTCCTTGTCCTCCACCGTTATTGTCCTTTCCCACATAGTCTCTCCTAACTCTTGCCATTCCGAGACGGAAAACAGTAGCGGGGTATCCGCAAAGTGACCCCATGGTTGCCCCAGTTTAATCAACTTCATGAGTTGCTTTGCCGTTGCGTCTATTCCTCTCTTAGAGAGAATACCGACGAGCAACGTTGCCGCAGCCCCTATCTCCGTACTTGCAACCACGGCCTCCACGTTAAATTTTAGCTGCGCCAGGTAGCTGGAGTGTGGCTCGAAAATTCTTGGGAGTCAGCCGTCCGTGTCTGCCCTGCGCGTTCACACCCAGGCAGGACCCGCCCAACCGTTGTTCCCACGCCCCCTCTCTAGCTGCTCACCGCAGACCGAGGGACTCCTGCAGGGAAACCGTCCATCCTCTGCTACCAAATGTTGGCATGGGTTACGGATCCGTTGTAACGATGTGACCCCAATATGAGTATGATCGTTCAGTCTTTAGTAGTCAGCAAAACAATGTTTATATAGGAAAACTATTACAGCATCTGAATGGTTAAAACCCCAACCCATATATAGGCAAAACTACTGCAACTCGTTGTGATTGGTGCAGAGCTGCATCTCGAAGTGAAAACAGTACTGTGGCAGGAAACAGCAACGTGGCAGGAAGGAAGTGACAGTGTAGCAGGAAACAGTGACGTTCCCCCTGCTCCAGTGTCCCGAGCTCGTCACTCTCCCTTCCCAGCAGGGTTCCGTGTCAGCCGCTTCCAAGGCTCACTTCAAGATAGGAACCCGGGTTGCTCAACGCACCAAACTATGTCCCCTCTCGTCCAGCCACAACTCCACAGGCTAGCCTGGAAAGCTGTTGCTCAGCCTCATCTGTCCATTGCACTGCTCGCACAGGCGCACAGAGACTGAGGATGCTTGCTAGCCTTGACACTTCAAACTTCCAGCGTATCTCAAGGGACCCTTGCCAGGGGCCTCCAGCAGCCCTGACCCGAATATGCGAACGTCTCAGTATATCTCTTACCAAGAAGGGGCTAGCCTGGAAAGCTGTTGCTCAGCCTCATCTGCCCATGGCAAGGCTCGCACAGATGCACAGAGACTGGGGCTACTGGCTTTCCTTGCCAAATGAAACTTCAAACGTAGCCCTGGTGTCCGTGCTGGGTGCCTCCAGCAGCCCTGCACCAAAGGTGCAAATGTCTCCAGATAGCTAACACCAAGAAAGGGCTAGCCTGGAAAGCTGTTGCTCACCCTCATCTGTCCATGGCACTGGTCGCACAGATGCACAGGGACTGGGGCTGCTTGCTTGCTTTCCTTGCCACCTCAAACTACAAACGTAGCCAGGGGCTCCCTGCCGGGTTCCTCCAGCAGACCTGCACTGAAAATGCGAACATCTCCAGATAGCTCGCACCCAGAAGGGGCTAGCCTGGAAAGCTGTTGCTCAGCCTCATCTGCCCATGGCACTGCTCGCACAGGTGCACAGCGACAGGGGCTGCTTATTTGCCTTGCCACCTCAAACTGCAAACGTACCCTAGGGGATCCTTGCTGGGGGCCTCACGCAGCCCTGACCCGAATATGCGAAAGTCTCAGGATATCTCTTACCAAGTATTGGCTAGCCTTGAAAGCTGTTGCTCAGCCTCATGTGCCCATGGCACTGCTTTCACAGATGCACATATAATGGGGCTGCTTGCTTGCCTTTCTACCTCAAACTTAAAACATAGCCCGGGTGTCCCTTTCGGGTGCCTCCAGCAGCCCTGCCCCAAATAGGAGAACGTCTCCAGATAGCTCGCAACCAGAATGGGCTAGCCTGGAAAGCAGTTTCTCAGCCTCCTCTGCCCATGGCACTGCTCGCACAGGCACACAGAGACTGAGTCTGCATGCTTGCTTTACCACCTCAATCTTCTAACGTAGCCTGGGGATCCGTGTCGGGTAACTCCAGCAGACCTACACTGAAAATGCAAACATCTCCAGATAGATCGCACCCAGAAGCGACGAGCCTTGAAAGCTGTTTCTCAGCCTCATCTGCCCATGGTACTGCTCTCACAGATGCACAGAGACTGGGGCTGCTTGCTTCCCATGCCACGTTAAACTTCAAACGTAGCCTAGGGGGTCTTTGCCGGGCCCCTGCCACAGCCCTGTCTCGAATATGCGAGCGTCTCAGGATATTTCTTACCAAGAAGGGGCGAGCCTGGAAAGCTGTTGCTCAGCCTCATCTGCCCACGGCACTGCTCGCACAGATGCACAGAGACTGGGGGATGCTTGCTTGCCTTACCACCTCAAACTTCAAAATGTACCCTAGGGGGTCTTTGCCGGGGTCCTTTCCCAGCCCTGACCCGAATATGCAAATGTCTCAAGATATCTCTTACCAAGCAGGTGCTATCCTGGAAAGCTGTTGCTCAGCCTCATCTGCCCACGGCACTGCTCGCACAGATGCACAGAGACTGGGGCTGCTTGCTTGCCTTGCCGCCTCAAACTTCAAACGTAGCCTAGGTGGTCTTTTTCGGTTGCTTCCACACCCCTGTCCCAAATGTGCGAGCGTCTCAGGATATCTCTTACCAAGAAGGGGATAGCCTGCAAAGCTGTTGCTCAGCCTCATCTACCCATGGCACTGCTTGCACAGGCACACAGAGACTGGGGCTGCTTGCTTGCCTTGCCACCTCAAACTTCAAACGTTACCTAGGGTGTCCTTGCCAAGCTCCTTCCGCAGCCCTGTCCCGAATATGCGAGTGTCTCAGGATATCTCTTACCAAGTATTGGCTAGCCTGGAAAGCTCTTTTTCAGCCTCATCTGCCCATGGCACTGCTAGTACAGGTGCACGGAGACTGGGGCTGCTTGCTTGCCTTGCCACGCCACCATAAACTTCAAACATAGCCCTCGTGTCCCTTCCAAGTGCCTCCAGCACTCCTGCCTCAAATATGAGAACGTCTTTAGACGGCTTGCAACCAGAAGGGGCTAGCCTGGCAAACTGTTGCTCAGCATCATCTGCCCATGGCACTGCTCACACAGGCGCACAGAGACTGGGGCTGTTTGCTTGCCTTGCCACCTCAAACTTCAAACGTAGCCCTGGTGTCCCTCCCAGGTGCCTCCAGCAGCCCCGCACCGAAGGTGCAAACGTCTCCAGATAGCTCGAACCCAGAAGGGGCGAGCCTGGAAAGCTGTTGCTCAGCCTCATCTGCCCACGGCACTGCTCGCACAGATGCACAGAGACTGGGGGATGCTTGCTTGCCTTACCACCTCAAACTTCAAAATGTACCCTAGGGGGTCTTTGCCGGGGTCCTTTCCCAGCCCTGACCCGAATATGCAAATGTCTCAAGATATCTCTTACCAAGGAGGTGCTATCCTGGAAAGCTGTTGCTCAGCCTCATCTGCCCACGGCACTGCTCGCACAGATGCACAGAGACTGGGGCTGCTTGCTTGCCTTACCACCTCACACTTCAAAACATACCCTAGGGGGTCTTTGCCGGGGTCCTTTCCCAGCCCTGCACCGAAAATGCAAATGTCTCAGGATATCTCTTACCAAGAAGGGAATAGCCTGGAAAGATGTTGCTCAGCCTCATCTGCCCAGGGCACTGCTCGCACAGGCGCACAGAGACTGGGACTGCTTGCTTGCCTTGCCACCTCAAACTTCAAAACATACCCTAGGGGGTCTTTGCCGGGGTCCTTTCCCAGCCCTGCACCGAAAATGCAAATGTCTCAGGATATCTCTTACCAAGAAGGGAATAGCCTGGAAAGATGTTGCTCAGCCTCATCTGCCCAGGGCACTGCTCGCACAGGCGCACAGAGACTGGGACTGCTTGCTTGCCTTGCCACCTCAAACTTCAAACGAAGCCTAGGTGGTCTTTGCCGCTTTCCTGCCGCACCCCTGTCCCAAATGTGCGAGCGTCTCAGGATATCTCTTACGAAGAAGGGGCTAGCCTAGAAAACTGTTGCTCAGCCTCATCTGCCCATGGTACTGGTCGCACAAGCGCACAGAGACTGGGGCTGCTTGCTTGCCTTGCCACCTGAAACTTCAAATGTAACCAGGAAGTCCCTGCCGGTTGCCTCCAGCACCCCTGCCCCAAATATGAGAAAACTGTTGATCAGCTTCATCTGCCCATGACATTGCTGGCACAGATGCACAGAGACTGGGGCTGCTTGCTTGCCTTGCCACCTCAAACTTCAAAAGTTTCCTAGGGGGTCTTTGCCGGTTGCCTGCCGCACCCCTGTCCTAAATATGAGAACGTCTCCAGATAGATTGCAACCAGAAGGGGCTAGCCTGGAAAAGTGTTGCTCAGCATCATCTGCCCATGGCACTGCTCGCACAGATGCACAGAGATGGGGCTGCTTGCTTGCCTTGCCAACTCAAACTTCAAACATATCCCTGGTGTCCCTCCCTGGTGCCTCCAGCAGCCCTGCACCGAATGTGCAAACGTCTCCAGATAGCTCGAACCCAGAAGGGGCGAGCCTGGAAAGCTGTTGCTCAGCCTCATCTGCCCATGGCACTGCTCGCAAAGATGCACAGAGACTGGGGCAGCTTGCTTGCCTTGCCACCTCAAACTTCAAATGTTTCAAAGGGCGTCTTTGGCGGGCGCCTGTCGCACCCCTGTCCCAAATGTGCGAGCGTCTCAGGAGATCTCTTACCAAGAAGGGGATAGCCTGCAAAGCTGTTGCTCAGCCTCATCTGCCCATGGTACTGGTCGCACACGCGCACACAGACTGGGGCTGCTTGCTTGCCTTGCCACCTAAAACGTCAAACATATCCCGGGTTTCCCTTCTGGGTGACTCCAGCAGCCCCGCCCCAAATATGAGAACGTCTCCAGATATCTCGCAAACGGAAGGGGCCAGCCTGGATACCTGTTGCTCAGCATCATCTGCCCATGGCACTGCTTGCACAGATGCACAGAGACTGGGGCTGCTTGCTTGCCTTGCCAACTCCAACTTCAAACATAGCCCTGGTGTCCCTGCCGGGTGCCTCCAGCAGCCTTGCACCAAAGGTGCAAACGTCTCCAGATAACTCGAACCCAGAAGGGGCGAGCCTGGAAAACTGTTGCTCAGCCTCATCTGCCCATGGCACTGCTTGCACAGATGCACAGAGACTGGGGGTGCTTGCTTGCCTTACCACCTCAAACTTCAAAACGTACCCTAGGGGGTCTTTGCTGGGGTCCTTTCCCAGCCCCGCACCGAAAATGCAAATGTCTCAGGATATCTCTTATCTAGAAGGGGCGAGCCTGGAAAGATGTTGCTCAGCCTCATCAGCCCATGGCACTGCTCGCACAGATGCACAGAGACTGGGGCTGCTTGCTTGCTTTGCCACCTCAAACTTCAAACGAAGCCTAGGTGGTCTTTGCCGGTTTCCTGCCGCACCCCTGTCCCAAATGTGCGAGCGTCTCAGGATATCTCTTACGAAGAAGGGGCTAGCCTAGAAAGCTGTTGCTCAGCCTCATCTGCCCATGGTACTGGTCGCACAAGCGCACAGAGACTGGGGCTGCTTGCTTGCCTTGCCACCTCAAACTTCAAAAGTTTCCTAGGGGGTCTTTGCCGGGCGCCTGCTGCAGCCCTGTCCCGAATATGCGAGCGTCTCAGGATATTTCTTACCAAGAAGGGGCTAGCCTGCAAAGCTGTTGCTCAGCCTCATCTGCCCATGGCACTGCTCGCACAGGCGCACAGAGACTGGGGGATGCTTGCTTGCCTTGCCACCTCAAACTTCAAACGTAGCCCTGGTGTCCCTCCCAGGTGCCTCCAGCAGCCCTGCACCGAAGGTGCAAACGTCTCCAGATAGCTCGAAACCAGAAGGGGCGAGCCTGGAAAGCTGTTGCTCAGCCTCATCTGCCCACGGCACTGCTCGCACAGAGGCACAGAGGCTGGGGCTGCTTGCTTGCCTTGCCACCTCATACTTCAAAATGTACCCTAGGGGGTATTTGCCGGGGTCCTTTTTCAGCCCTGACCCGAATATGCAAATGTCTCAGGATATCTCTTACCAAGAAGGGGCGAGCCTGGAAAGATGTTGCTCAGCCTCATCTGCCCAGGGCACTGCTCGCACAGGCGCACAGAGACTGGGACTGCTTGCTTGCCTTGCCACCTCAAACTTCAAACGAAGCCTAGGTGGTCTTTGCCGCTTTCCTGCCGCACCCCTGTCCCAAATGTCCGAGCGTCTCAGGATATCTCTTACGAAGAAGGGGCTAGCCTAGAAAACTGTTGCTCAGCCTCATCTGCCCATGCCACTGCTTGCACAGGCACACAGAGACTGGGGCTGCTTGCTTGCCTTGCCACCTCAAACTTCAAACGTAGCCGAGGGTGTCCTTGCCAAGCTCCTTCCGCAGCCCTCTCCCGAATATGCGAGTGTCTCAGGATATCTCTTACCAAGTATTGGCTAGCCTGGAAAGCTCTTTTTCAGCCTCATCTGCCCATGGCACTGCTAGTACAGGTGCACGGAGACTGGGGTTGCTTGCTTGCCTTGCCACGCCACCTTAAACTTCAAACATAGCCCTCGTGTCCCTTCCAAGTGCCTCCAGCACTCCTGCCTCAAATATGAGAACGTCTCTAGATGGCTTGCAACCAGAAGGGGCTAGCCTGGCAAACTGTTGCTCAGCATCATCTGCCCATGGCACTGCTCGCACAGATGCACAGAGACTGGGGCTGTTTGCTTGCCTTGCCACCTCAAACTTCAAACGTAGCCCTGGTGTCCCTCCCAGGTGCCTCCAGCAGCCCTGCACCGAAGGTGCAAACGTCTCCAGATAGCTCGAAACCAGAAGGGGCGAGCCTGGAAAGCTGTTGCTCAGCCTCATCTGCCCACGGCACTGCTCGCACAGATGCACAGAGACTGGGGCTGCTTGCTTGCCTTACCATCTCACACTTCAAAATGTACCCTAGGGGGTCTTTGCCGGGGTCCTTTCCCAGCCCTGACCCGAATATGCAAATGTCTCAAGATATCTCTTACCAAGGAGGTGCTATCCTGGAAAGCTGTTGCTCAGCCTCACCTGCCCACGGCACTGCTCGCACAGGCACACAGAGAATGGGGCTGCTTGCTTGCCTTGCCACCTCAAACTTCAAACGTAGCCTAGGTGGTCTTTTTCGGTTGCTTCCACACCCCTGTCCCAAATGTGCGAGCGTCTCAGGATATCTCTTACCAAGAAGGGGATAGCCTGCAAAGCTGTTGCTCAGCCTCATCTGCCCATGGCACTGGTCACACAAGCGCACACAGACTGGGTCTGCTTGCTTGCCTTGCCACCTCATACTTCAAACGTTGCCCTGGTGTCCCTTCAGAGTGACTCTAGCAGCCCTGCACAGAAAATGCAATCGTTTCCAGATAGATCGCAACCAGAATGGGCTAGCCTGGAAAACTGTTGCTCAGCCTCATCTGCCCATGGCACTGCTGCACAGATGCACAGAGACTGGGGCTGCTTGCTTGCCTTACCACCTCACACTTCAAAACATATCCTAGGGGGTCTTTGCCGGGGTCCTTTCCCAGCCCTGCACCGAAAATGCAAATGTCTCAGGATATCTCTTACCAAGAAGGGGCGAGCCTGGAAAGATGTTTCTCAGCCTCATCTGCCCAGGGCACTGCTCGCACAGGCGCACAGAGACTGGGACTGCTTGCTTGCCTTGCCACCTCAAACTTCAAACGAAGCCTAGGTGGTCTTTGCCGGTTTCCTGACGCACCCCTGTCCCAAATGTGCGAGCGTCTCAGGATACCTCTTACGAAGAAGGGGCTAGCCTAGAAAACTGTTGCTCAGCCTCATCTGCCCATGGTACTGGTCGCACAAGCGCACAGAGACTGGGGCTGCTTGCTTGCCTTGCCACCTGAAACTTCAAAAGTTTCCTAGGGGGTCTTTGCCGGGCGCCTGCTGCAGCCCTGTCCCGAATATGCGAGCGTCTCAGGATATTTCTTACCAAGAAGGGGATAGCCTGCAAAGCTGTTGCTCAGCCTCATCTGCCCATGGCACTGCTTGCACAGGCGCACAGAGACTGGGGGATGCTTGCTTGCCTTGCCACCTCAAACTTCAAACGTAGCCTAGGTGGTCTTTGCCGGTTGCCTGCCGCACTACTGTCCCAAATATGAGAACGTCTCCAGATAGATTGCAACCAGAAGGGGCTAGCCTGGAAAAATGTTGCTCAGCATCATCTGCCCATGGCACTGCTCGCACAGATGCACAGAGATGGGGCTGCTTCCTTGCCTTGCCAACTCAAACTTCAAACATAGCCCTGGTGTCCCTCCCTGGTGCCTCCAGCAGCCCTGCACCGAATGTGCAAACGTCTCCAGATAGCTCGAACCCAGAAGGGGCGAGCCTGGAAAGCTGTTGCTCAGCCTCATCTGCCCATGGCACTGCTCACACAGATGCACAGAGACTGGGGCAGCTTGCTTGCCTTGCCACCTCAAACTTTAAACGTTTCCTAGGGGGTCTTTGCTGGGCGCCTGCCGCACGCCTGTCTCGAATATGCAAGCGTCTCAGGATATCTCTTACCAAGAAAGGGATAGCCTGGAAAGCTGTTGCTCAGCCTCATCTGCCCATGGCACTGCTCGCACAGGCTCACAGAAACTGGGGCTGCTTGCTTGCCTTGCCACCTCAAACTTCAAACGTAGCCTAGGTGGTCTTTTTCGGTTGCTTCCACACCCCTGTCCCAAATGTGCGAGCGTCTCAGGATATCTCTTACCAAGAAGGGGCTAGCCTGGAAAACTGTTGCTCAGCCTCATCTGCCCATGGCACTGCTCACACAGGCGCACAGACACTGGGGCTGCTTGCTTGCCTTTCCACCTCATACTTCAAAAGTTGCCCTGGTGTCCCTTCTGAGTGACTCTAGCAGCCCTGCACTGAAAATGCAATCGTTTCCAGATAGATCGCAACCAGAATGGACTAGCCTGGAAATCTGTTGCTCAGCCTCATCTACCCATGGCACTGCTTGCACAGGCACACAGAGACTGGGGGATGCTTGCTTGCCTTACCACCTCAAACTTCAAAATGTACCCTAGGGGGTCTTTCCCGGGGTCCTTTCCCAGCCCTGACCCGAATATGCAAATGTCTCAAGATATCTCTTACCAAGCAGGTGCTATCCTGGAAAGCTGTTGCTCAGCCTCATCTGCCCACGGCACTGCTCGCACAGGCACACAGAGACTGGGGCTGCTTGCTTGCCTTGCCGCCTCAAACATCAAACGTAGCCTAGGTGGTCTTTTTCGGTTGCTTCCACACCCCTGTCCCAAATGTGCGAGCGTCTCAGGATATCTCTTACCAAGAAGGGGATAGCCTGCAAAGCTGTTGCTCAGCCTCAGCTGCCCATGGCACTGCTAGTACAGGTGCACGGAGACTGGGGCTGCTTGCTTGCCTTGCCACGCCACCATAAACTTCAAACATAGCCCTCGTGCCCCTTCCAAGTGCCTCCAGCACTCCTGCCTCAAATATGAGAACGTCTTTAGACGGCTTGCAACCAGAAGGGGCTAGCCTGGCAAACTGTTGCTCAGCATCATCTGCCCATGGCACTGCTCGCACAGATGCACAGAGACTGAGGCTGTTTGCTTGCCTTGCCACCTCAAACTTCAAACGTAGCCCTGGTGTCCCTCCCAGGTGCCTCCAGCAGCCCCGCACCGAAGGTGCAAACGTCTCCAGATAGCTCGAACCCAGAAGGGGTGAGCCTGGAAAGCTGTTGCTCAGCCTCATCTGCCCACGGCACTGCTCGCACAGATGCACAGAGACTGGGGGATGCTTGCTTGCCTTACCACCTCAAACTTCAAAATGTACCCTAGGGGGTCTTTGCCGGGGTCCTTTCCCAGCCCTGACCCGAATATGCAAATGTCTCAAGATATCTCTTACCAAGGAGGTGCTATCCTGGAAAGCTGTTGCTCAGCCTCATCTGCCCACGGCACTGCTCGCACAGATGCACAGAGACTGGGGCTGCTTGCTTGCCTTGCCGCCTCAAACTTCAAACGTAGCCTAGGTGGTCTTTTTCGGTTGCTTCCACACCCCTGTCCCAAATGTGCGAGCGTCTCAGGATATCTCTTACGAAGAAGGGGCTAGCCTAGAAAACTGTTGCTCAGCCTCATCTGCCCATGGTACTGGTCGCACAAGCGCACAGAGACTGGGGCTGCTTGCTTGCCTTGCCACCTCAAACTTCAAAAGTTTCCTAGGGGGTCTTTGCCGGGCGCCTGCTGCACCCCTGACCCGAATATGCGAAAGTCTCAGGTTATCTCTTACCAAGAAGGGGCTAGCCTGGAAAGCTGTTGCTCAGCCTCATGTGCCCATGGCACAGCTCGCACAGGCGCACAGAGACTGGGGGCTGCTTGCTTGCCTTGCCACCTCAAACTTCAAATGTAGTCTAGGGGGTCCCTGACGGGTGCCTCCAGCAGACATGCTCCAAAAATGCGAAAATCTCCAGATAGTTTCCACCCAGAAGGGGCTAGCCTGGAAAGATGTTGCTCAGCCTCATCTGTACATGGCACTGCTTGCACAGATGCACAGAGACTGGGGCTGCTTGCTTGCCTTGCCACCTCAAACTTCAGACGTAGCTCTGGCGGTCGTTGCCGGGCTCCTCCGTCAGCCCTGCTCTGAAAATGCGAACGTCTGCAGATAGCTCTCTTCCAGAAAGACCTAGCCTGGAAAGCTGTTGCTCAGTCCCATCTGCCCATGGCACTGCTCGCACAGATGCACAGAGACTGGGGCTGCTTGCTTGCCTTACCACCTCACACTTCAAAACATACCCTAGGGGGTCTTTGCCGGGGTCCTTTCCCAGCCCTGCACCGAAAATGCAAATGTCTCAGGATATCTCTTACCAAGAAGGGAATAGCCTGGAAAGATGTTGCTCAGCCTCATCTGCCCAGGGCACTGCTCGCACAGGCGCACAGAGACTGGGACTGCTTGCTTGCCTTGCCACCTCAAACTTCAAAACATACCCTAGGGGGTCTTTGCCGGGGTCCTTTCCCAGCCCTGCACCGAAAATGCAAATGTCTCAGGATATCTCTTACCAAGAAGGGAATAGCCTGGAAAGATGTTGCTCAGCCTCATCTGCCCAGGGCACTGCTCGCACAGGCGCACAGAGACTGGGACTGCTTGCTTGCCTTGCCACCTCAAACTTCAAACGAAGCCTAGGTGGTCTTTGCCGCTTTCCTGCCGCACCCCTGTCCCAAATGTGCGAGCGTCTCAGGATATCTCTTACGAAGAAGGGGCTAGCCTAGAAAACTGTTGCTCAGCCTCATCTGCCCATGGTACTGGTCGCACAAGCGCACAGAGACTGGGGCTGCTTGCTTGCCTTGCCACCTGAAACTTCAAATGTAACCAGGAAGTCCCTGCCGGTTGCCTCCAGCACCCCTGCCCCAAATATGAGAAAACTGTTGATCAGCTTCATCTGCCCATGACATTGCTGGCACAGATGCACAGAGACTGGGGCTGCTTGCTTGCCTTGCCACCTCAAACTTCAAAAGTTTCCTAGGGGGTCTTTGCCGGTTGCCTGCCGCACCCCTGTCCTAAATATGAGAACGTCTCCAGATAGATTGCAACCAGAAGGGGCTAGCCTGGAAAAGTGTTGCTCAGCATCATCTGCCCATGGCACTGCTCGCACAGATGCACAGAGATGGGGCTGCTTGCTTGCCTTGCCAACTCAAACTTCAAACATATCCCTGGTGTCCCTCCCTGGTGCCTCCAGCAGCCCTGCACCGAATGTGCAAACGTCTCCAGATAGCTCGAACCCAGAAGGGGCGAGCCTGGAAAGCTGTTGCTCAGCCTCATCTGCCCATGGCACTGCTCGCAAAGATGCACAGAGACTGGGGCAGCTTGCTTGCCTTGCCACCTCAAACTTCAAATGTTTCAAAGGGCGTCTTTGGCGGGCGCCTGTCGCACCCCTGTCCCAAATGTGCGAGCGTCTCAGGAGATCTCTTACCAAGAAGGGGATAGCCTGCAAAGCTGTTGCTCAGCCTCATCTGCCCATGGTACTGGTCGCACACGCGCACACAGACTGGGGCTGCTTGCTTGCCTTGCCACCTAAAACGTCAAACATATCCCGGGTTTCCCTTCTGGGTGACTCCAGCAGCCCCGCCCCAAATATGAGAACGTCTCCAGATATCTCGCAAACGGAAGGGGCCAGCCTGGATACCTGTTGCTCAGCATCATCTGCCCATGGCACTGCTTGCACAGATGCACAGAGACTGGGGCTGCTTGCTTGCCTTGCCAACTCCAACTTCAAACATAGCCCTGGTGTCCCTGCCGGGTGCCTCCAGCAGCCTTGCACCAAAGGTGCAAACGTCTCCAGATAACTCGAACCCAGAAGGGGCGAGCCTGGAAAACTGTTGCTCAGCCTCATCTGCCCATGGCACTGCTTGCACAGATGCACAGAGACTGGGGGTGCTTGCTTGCCTTACCACCTCAAACTTCAAAACGTACCCTAGGGGGTCTTTGCTGGGGTCCTTTCCCAGCCCCGCACCGAAAATGCAAATGTCTCAGGATATCTCTTATCTAGAAGGGGCGAGCCTGGAAAGATGTTGCTCAGCCTCATCAGCCCATGGCACTGCTCGCACAGATGCACAGAGACTGGGGCTGCTTGCTTGCTTTGCCACCTCAAACTTCAAACGAAGCCTAGGTGGTCTTTGCCGGTTTCCTGCCGCACCCCTGTCCCAAATGTGCGAGCGTCTCAGGATATCTCTTACGAAGAAGGGGCTAGCCTAGAAAGCTGTTGCTCAGCCTCATCTGCCCATGGTACTGGTCGCACAAGCGCACAGAGACTGGGGCTGCTTGCTTGCCTTGCCACCTCAAACTTCAAAAGTTTCCTAGGGGGTCTTTGCCGGGCGCCTGCTGCAGCCCTGTCCCGAATATGCGAGCGTCTCAGGATATTTCTTACCAAGAAGGGGCTAGCCTGCAAAGCTGTTGCTCAGCCTCATCTGCCCATGGCACTGCTCGCACAGGCGCACAGAGACTGGGGGATGCTTGCTTGCCTTGCCACCTCAAACTTCAAACGTAGCCCTGGTGTCCCTCCCAGGTGCCTCCAGCAGCCCTGCACCGAAGGTGCAAACGTCTCCAGATAGCTCGAAACCAGAAGGGGCGAGCCTGGAAAGCTGTTGCTCAGCCTCATCTGCCCACGGCACTGCTCGCACAGAGGCACAGAGGCTGGGGCTGCTTGCTTGCCTTGCCACCTCATACTTCAAAATGTACCCTAGGGGGTATTTGCCGGGGTCCTTTTTCAGCCCTGACCCGAATATGCAAATGTCTCAGGATATCTCTTACCAAGAAGGGGCGAGCCTGGAAAGATGTTGCTCAGCCTCATCTGCCCAGGGCACTGCTCGCACAGGCGCACAGAGACTGGGACTGCTTGCTTGCCTTGCCACCTCAAACTTCAAACGAAGCCTAGGTGGTCTTTGCCGCTTTCCTGCCGCACCCCTGTCCCAAATGTCCGAGCGTCTCAGGATATCTCTTACGAAGAAGGGGCTAGCCTAGAAAACTGTTGCTCAGCCTCATCTGCCCATGCCACTGCTTGCACAGGCACACAGAGACTGGGGCTGCTTGCTTGCCTTGCCACCTCAAACTTCAAACGTAGCCGAGGGTGTCCTTGCCAAGCTCCTTCCGCAGCCCTCTCCCGAATATGCGAGTGTCTCAGGATATCTCTTACCAAGTATTGGCTAGCCTGGAAAGCTCTTTTTCAGCCTCATCTGCCCATGGCACTGCTAGTACAGGTGCACGGAGACTGGGGTTGCTTGCTTGCCTTGCCACGCCACCTTAAACTTCAAACATAGCCCTCGTGTCCCTTCCAAGTGCCTCCAGCACTCCTGCCTCAAATATGAGAACGTCTCTAGATGGCTTGCAACCAGAAGGGGCTAGCCTGGCAAACTGTTGCTCAGCATCATCTGCCCATGGCACTGCTCGCACAGATGCACAGAGACTGGGGCTGTTTGCTTGCCTTGCCACCTCAAACTTCAAACGTAGCCCTGGTGTCCCTCCCAGGTGCCTCCAGCAGCCCTGCACCGAAGGTGCAAACGTCTCCAGATAGCTCGAAACCAGAAGGGGCGAGCCTGGAAAGCTGTTGCTCAGCCTCATCTGCCCACGGCACTGCTCGCACAGATGCACAGAGACTGGGGCTGCTTGCTTGCCTTACCATCTCACACTTCAAAATGTACCCTAGGGGGTCTTTGCCGGGGTCCTTTCCCAGCCCTGACCCGAATATGCAAATGTCTCAAGATATCTCTTACCAAGGAGGTGCTATCCTGGAAAGCTGTTGCTCAGCCTCACCTGCCCACGGCACTGCTCGCACAGGCACACAGAGAATGGGGCTGCTTGCTTGCCTTGCCACCTCAAACTTCAAACGTAGCCTAGGTGGTCTTTTTCGGTTGCTTCCACACCCCTGTCCCAAATGTGCGAGCGTCTCAGGATATCTCTTACCAAGAAGGGGATAGCCTGCAAAGCTGTTGCTCAGCCTCATCTGCCCATGGCACTGGTCACACAAGCGCACACAGACTGGGTCTGCTTGCTTGCCTTGCCACCTCATACTTCAAACGTTGCCCTGGTGTCCCTTCAGAGTGACTCTAGCAGCCCTGCACAGAAAATGCAATCGTTTCCAGATAGATCGCAACCAGAATGGGCTAGCCTGGAAAACTGTTGCTCAGCCTCATCTGCCCATGGCACTGCTGCACAGATGCACAGAGACTGGGGCTGCTTGCTTGCCTTACCACCTCACACTTCAAAACATATCCTAGGGGGTCTTTGCCGGGGTCCTTTCCCAGCCCTGCACCGAAAATGCAAATGTCTCAGGATATCTCTTACCAAGAAGGGGCGAGCCTGGAAAGATGTTTCTCAGCCTCATCTGCCCAGGGCACTGCTCGCACAGGCGCACAGAGACTGGGACTGCTTGCTTGCCTTGCCACCTCAAACTTCAAACGAAGCCTAGGTGGTCTTTGCCGGTTTCCTGACGCACCCCTGTCCCAAATGTGCGAGCGTCTCAGGATACCTCTTACGAAGAAGGGGCTAGCCTAGAAAACTGTTGCTCAGCCTCATCTGCCCATGGTACTGGTCGCACAAGCGCACAGAGACTGGGGCTGCTTGCTTGCCTTGCCACCTGAAACTTCAAAAGTTTCCTAGGGGGTCTTTGCCGGGCGCCTGCTGCAGCCCTGTCCCGAATATGCGAGCGTCTCAGGATATTTCTTACCAAGAAGGGGATAGCCTGCAAAGCTGTTGCTCAGCCTCATCTGCCCATGGCACTGCTTGCACAGGCGCACAGAGACTGGGGGATGCTTGCTTGCCTTGCCACCTCAAACTTCAAACGTAGCCTAGGTGGTCTTTGCCGGTTGCCTGCCGCACTACTGTCCCAAATATGAGAACGTCTCCAGATAGATTGCAACCAGAAGGGGCTAGCCTGGAAAAATGTTGCTCAGCATCATCTGCCCATGGCACTGCTCGCACAGATGCACAGAGATGGGGCTGCTTCCTTGCCTTGCCAACTCAAACTTCAAACATAGCCCTGGTGTCCCTCCCTGGTGCCTCCAGCAGCCCTGCACCGAATGTGCAAACGTCTCCAGATAGCTCGAACCCAGAAGGGGCGAGCCTGGAAAGCTGTTGCTCAGCCTCATCTGCCCATGGCACTGCTCACACAGATGCACAGAGACTGGGGCAGCTTGCTTGCCTTGCCACCTCAAACTTTAAACGTTTCCTAGGGGGTCTTTGCTGGGCGCCTGCCGCACGCCTGTCTCGAATATGCAAGCGTCTCAGGATATCTCTTACCAAGAAAGGGATAGCCTGGAAAGCTGTTGCTCAGCCTCATCTGCCCATGGCACTGCTCGCACAGGCTCACAGAAACTGGGGCTGCTTGCTTGCCTTGCCACCTCAAACTTCAAACGTAGCCTAGGTGGTCTTTTTCGGTTGCTTCCACACCCCTGTCCCAAATGTGCGAGCGTCTCAGGATATCTCTTACCAAGAAGGGGCTAGCCTGGAAAACTGTTGCTCAGCCTCATCTGCCCATGGCACTGCTCACACAGGCGCACAGACACTGGGGCTGCTTGCTTGCCTTTCCACCTCATACTTCAAAAGTTGCCCTGGTGTCCCTTCTGAGTGACTCTAGCAGCCCTGCACTGAAAATGCAATCGTTTCCAGATAGATCGCAACCAGAATGGACTAGCCTGGAAATCTGTTGCTCAGCCTCATCTACCCATGGCACTGCTTGCACAGGCACACAGAGACTGGGGGATGCTTGCTTGCCTTACCACCTCAAACTTCAAAATGTACCCTAGGGGGTCTTTCCCGGGGTCCTTTCCCAGCCCTGACCCGAATATGCAAATGTCTCAAGATATCTCTTACCAAGCAGGTGCTATCCTGGAAAGCTGTTGCTCAGCCTCATCTGCCCACGGCACTGCTCGCACAGGCACACAGAGACTGGGGCTGCTTGCTTGCCTTGCCGCCTCAAACATCAAACGTAGCCTAGGTGGTCTTTTTCGGTTGCTTCCACACCCCTGTCCCAAATGTGCGAGCGTCTCAGGATATCTCTTACCAAGAAGGGGATAGCCTGCAAAGCTGTTGCTCAGCCTCAGCTGCCCATGGCACTGCTAGTACAGGTGCACGGAGACTGGGGCTGCTTGCTTGCCTTGCCACGCCACCATAAACTTCAAACATAGCCCTCGTGCCCCTTCCAAGTGCCTCCAGCACTCCTGCCTCAAATATGAGAACGTCTTTAGACGGCTTGCAACCAGAAGGGGCTAGCCTGGCAAACTGTTGCTCAGCATCATCTGCCCATGGCACTGCTCGCACAGATGCACAGAGACTGAGGCTGTTTGCTTGCCTTGCCACCTCAAACTTCAAACGTAGCCCTGGTGTCCCTCCCAGGTGCCTCCAGCAGCCCCGCACCGAAGGTGCAAACGTCTCCAGATAGCTCGAACCCAGAAGGGGTGAGCCTGGAAAGCTGTTGCTCAGCCTCATCTGCCCACGGCACTGCTCGCACAGATGCACAGAGACTGGGGGATGCTTGCTTGCCTTACCACCTCAAACTTCAAAATGTACCCTAGGGGGTCTTTGCCGGGGTCCTTTCCCAGCCCTGACCCGAATATGCAAATGTCTCAAGATATCTCTTACCAAGGAGGTGCTATCCTGGAAAGCTGTTGCTCAGCCTCATCTGCCCACGGCACTGCTCGCACAGATGCACAGAGACTGGGGCTGCTTGCTTGCCTTGCCGCCTCAAACTTCAAACGTAGCCTAGGTGGTCTTTTTCGGTTGCTTCCACACCCCTGTCCCAAATGTGCGAGCGTCTCAGGATATCTCTTACGAAGAAGGGGCTAGCCTAGAAAACTGTTGCTCAGCCTCATCTGCCCATGGTACTGGTCGCACAAGCGCACAGAGACTGGGGCTGCTTGCTTGCCTTGCCACCTCAAACTTCAAAAGTTTCCTAGGGGGTCTTTGCCGGGCGCCTGCTGCACCCCTGACCCGAATATGCGAAAGTCTCAGGTTATCTCTTACCAAGAAGGGGCTAGCCTGGAAAGCTGTTGCTCAGCCTCATGTGCCCATGGCACAGCTCGCACAGGCGCACAGAGACTGGGGGCTGCTTGCTTGCCTTGCCACCTCAAACTTCAAATGTAGTCTAGGGGGTCCCTGACGGGTGCCTCCAGCAGACATGCTCCAAAAATGCGAAAATCTCCAGATAGTTTCCACCCAGAAGGGGCTAGCCTGGAAAGATGTTGCTCAGCCTCATCTGTACATGGCACTGCTTGCACAGATGCACAGAGACTGGGGCTGCTTGCTTGCCTTGCCACCTCAAACTTCAGACGTAGCTCTGGCGGTCGTTGCCGGGCTCCTCCGTCAGCCCTGCTCTGAAAATGCGAACGTCTGCAGATAGCTCTCTTCCAGAAAGACCTAGCCTGGAAAGCTGTTGCTCAGTCCCATCTGCCCATGGCACTGCTCGCACAGAGGCACAGATACTAGGGCTGCTTGCTTGTCTTGCCACCTCAAACTTCAAACGTAGCCCGGGGCTCCCTGTTGGGTCCCTCTAGCAGCTCTGCACCGAAAATGCGATTCTCTCTAGAAAAATCGCACCCAGAAGGGGCGAGCCTGGAAAGCTGTTGCTCAGCCTCATCTGCCCATGGCACTTGTCGCACAGATGCACAGAGACTGGGTGTGCTTGCTTTCCTTGCCACCTCAAACTTTAAACGTACCCTAGAAGGTCTTTGCCGGGGTCCTTCCGCAGCCCTGACCCGAATATGCGAACGTCTCAGGATATCTCTTACCAAGTATTGGCTAGCCTGGAAAGCTCTTTTTCAGCCTCATTTGCCCATGGCACTGCTAGTACAGGTGCACACAGACTGGGGCTGCTTGCTGGCCTTGCCAACTTAAACTTAAATCATATCACGGGTGTCCCTTCCAAGAGCCTCCAGCGGTCCTGCCTCAAATATGAGAACGTCTCCAGACAGCTTGCAACCAGAAGGGGCTAGCCTGGAAAACTGTTGCTCAGCATCATCTGCCCATGGCACTGCTCGCACAGATGCACAGAGACTGGGGCTGCTTGCTTGCCTTGCCAACTCAAACTTCAAACGTAGCCCTGGTGTCCCTCCCAGGTGCCTCCAGCAGCCCCGCACCGAAGGTGCAAACGTCTCCAGATAGCTCGAACCCAGAAGGGGCTAGCCTGGAAAGCTGTTGCTCAGCCTCATCTTCCCACGGCACTGCTCGCACAGGCTCACAGAGACTGGAGCTGCTTGCTTGCCTTGCCACCTCAAACTTCAAACGTAATCCAGGGATTCCTGCAGGGTGCCTCTAGCCGCACTGCACTGAAAATGCAAACGTCTCCATACAGCTTGCACCCAGAAGGGGCTAGCCTGGAAAGCTGGTGCTTAGTCTCATCTGCCCATGACATTGCTGGCACAGATGCACAGAGACTGGGGCTGCTTGCTTGCCTTGCCACCTCAAACTTCAAAAGTTTCCTAGGGGTCTTTGCCGGGCGCCTGCTGCACCCCTGTCCCGAATATGCGAGCGTCTCAGGATATTTCTTACCAAGAAGGGTATAGCCTGCAAAGCTGTTGCTCAGCCTCATCTGCCCACGGCACTGCTTGCACAGGCGCACAGAGACTGGGGGCTGCTTGCTTGCCTTGCCACCTCAAACTTCAAACGTAGCTTAGGTGGTCTTTGCCATTTGCCTGCCGCACCCCTGTCCCAAATATGAGAACGTCTCCAGATACCTTGCAACCAGAAGGGGCTAGCCTGGAAAATTGTTGCTCAGCCTCATCTGCCCATGGCACTGCTCGCACATGTGCACAGAGACTGAGGTTGTTTGCTTGCATCACCACCTCAAACTTCAAACATAGCCTAGGGGGTCCTTGCCAAGTTCCTTCTGCAGCCCTGACCGATATGCAAACGTCTCAGTATATCTCTTACCAAGAAGGGGCTAGCCTGGAAAGCTGTTGCTCAGCCTCATCTGCACATGGCACAGCTCGCACAGATGCACAGAGACTGGGGCTACTTGCTTGCCTTGCCACCTTAAACTTCAAACATAGATCAGAGGTCTCTGCTGGGTGCCTCTAGCAGCCCCGCACCGAAAATGCAAAAGTCTCCAGATAGCTCGCACCCAGACGGGGCTAGCCTGGAAAACTGTTGCTCAGCCTCATCTGCCCATGGCACTGCTCGCATAGACGCACAGAGACTGGGGCTGCTTGCTTGCCTTGCCACCTCAAACTTCAAACGTAGCCTAGGGGGTCCTTGTCAAAGGCCTCTCGCAGCCCTGACCTGAATATGCGAATATATCAGGATATCACTTACCAAGAAGGGACTAGCCTGGAAAGCTGTTGCTCAGCCTCATCCGCCCGTGGCACTGCTCGCACAGGCGCATAGAGACTGGGACTGCTTGCTTGCTTTGCCACGTCAAACTTCAAACATAGCCCAGGGGTCCCTTCCAGGTGCCTCCAGCAGTCGTGCACCGAATATGCGAACGTTTCCAGAGAAATCGCACCCAAAACTTGCTAGCCTGGAGAGCTGTTACTCATCCTCATATGCTCATGGCACTGCTTGAACAGGTGCACGGAGACTGGGGCTGCTTGCTTGCCTTACCACCTCAGACTTGAAACCTATCTGGGGGTCACTACCGGGTGCCTCCAGCAGACCTGCACCGAAGGTGCGAACGTCTCCAGATAGTTTCCACCCAGAAGGTGGTAGCCTAGAAAGCTGTTCCTCAGCATCATCTGCCCATGGCACTGCTCGCACAGGCGCACAGAGAATGGGGCTGCTTGCTTGCCTTGCGACCTCAAACTTCAAACGTAGCCTAGGGGTTCTTTGCCTGGCGCCTGCCGCACCCCTGTCCCAAATATGCGAGCGTCTCAGGATATCTCTTACTAAGACGGGACTAGCCTGGAAAGCTGTTGCTCAGCCTCATCTGCCAATGGCACTGCTCGCACAGAGGCACAGAGAATGGGGCTGCTTGCTTGTCTTGCCACCTCAAACTTCAAACGTAGCCTGGGAAAGTTGGTGTCCCAGCAAGGCTCCTTTCCCAGTCCTGCTCCGAAAGTGCGAACGTCTGCAGATAGCTGGCAGCCAGAAGGGGCTAGCCTGGAAAGCTGTTGCTCAGCCTCATCTGCTCATGGCACTGCTCGCACAGATGCACAGAGAATGGGGCTGCTTGCTTGTCTTGCCACCTCAAACTTCAAAAGTATCCTGAGAATGGTGGTGTCCCTGCTAGGCTCTTTTCGCAGACCTGCTCTGAAAGTACGAATGTCTGCAGATAGCTGGCAGCCAGAAGGTGCTAGCCTGGAAAGCTGTTGCTCAGCCTCATCTGCCCATGGCACTGCTCGCACAGAGGCACAGAGACTGCGGATGCTTGCTTGTCTTGCCACCTCAAACTTCAAAAGTAGCCTGAGAATGGTGGTGTCCCTGCCAGGCTCCTTTCGCAACCCTGCTCCGAAAGTGCGAACGTCTGCAAATAGCTGGCAGCCAGAAGGGGCTAGCCTGGAAAGCTGTTGCTCAGCCTCATCTGCCCATGGCACTGCTCACACAGAGGCACAGAGACTGCGGCTGCTTGCTTGTCTTGCCACCTCAAACTTCAAAAGTGACCTGAGAATGGTGGTGTCCCTGCCAGGCTCCTTTCGCAGCCCTGCTCTTAAAATGCGAACGTCTGCAGATAGCTGGCAGCCAGAAGGGGCTAGCCTGGAAAGCTCTTTCTCAGCCTCATCTGCCAATGGCACTCCTCGCACAGAGGCACAGAGACTGGGGCTCCTTGCTTGTCTTGCCACCTCAAACTTCAAACGTAGCCTGGGAAAGTTGGTGTCCCAGCCAGCCTCCTTTCCCTGTCCTGCTCCGAAAGTGCGAACGTCTGCAGATAGCTGGCAGCCAGAAGGGGCTAGCCTGGAAAGCTGTTGCTCAGCCTCATCTGCCCATGGCAGTGCTCGCACAGAGGCACAGAGACTGGGGCTGCTTGCTTCTCTTGCCACCTCAAACTTCAAACGTAGCCTGAGAATGGTGGTGTCCCTGCCAGGCTCCTTTCGCAGCCCTGCTCTTAAAATGCGAATGTCTGCAGGTAGCTGGCAGCCAGAAGGGGCTAGCCTGGAAAGCTGTTCCTCAGCCTCATCTGCCCAAGGCACTGCTCACACAGATGCACAGAGACTGGTGCTGCTTGCTTGCCGTGCCACCTCAAACTTCAAACAATGCCCAGGGGTCCCTGACGGGTGACTCCAGCAGCCCTGCACCGAAAATGCGAAAGTCTCCGTATAGCCCGCACCCTAAAGGGGCTAGCCAGGAAAGCTGTTGCTCAGCCTCATCTGCCCATGGCTCTGATCGCACAGGCGCACAGAGACTGGGGCTGCTTGCTTTCCTTGTCACCTCAAATTTCAAACCTAGTTTAGGAGGTCGTTGTAGGGCACCTCCCACAGACCTGACCCGAATATGCGAACGCCTCACCATATCTCGTACCAAAATTTTCTAGCCTGGAAAGCTGTTGCTCAGTCTCATCTGCCCATGGCAGTGCTCGTACAGGTGCAGAGAGACAGAGAATGCTTGCTTACCTTGCTAACTAAAACTTCAAATGTCCCGAGGGTCCCTACCGGGCGCCTCCAGCAGACCTGCAAGGAAGGTGTGAACGTCTCCAGGTAGCTCGCACCCAGACGGGGCTAGCCTGGAAAGCTGTTGCTCAGCCTCATCTGCCCATGGCACTTCTTGCACAGGCGCATAGAGACCAGGGCTGCTTGCTTGCCTTGCCACCTCAGACTTCAAACATAGCCTAGGAGGTTTTTTCCGGGCGCCTGCCGCAACCCTGACCCGAATATGCGAGCGTTTCAACATATATTACGCCAAGAAGGAGCTAGACTGGAAAGCTTTTGCTCAGCCTCATCTGCCCATGGCACTGCTCACACAGGCGCACAGAGACTGGGGCTGCTTGCTTCCCTTCCCTTCTCAATTTTCACATGTATCCTAGGGGTCCCTGCCGGGTGTCTTCAGCAGCCCTGCACCGTAGGTGTGATCGTCTCCAGAGAGCTCGCACCCAGAAGGGTCTAGGCTGGAAAGCTGTTTCCCAGCCTCATCTGCCCATGGCACTGCTCGCACAGGCGCACAGAGACTGGGGCTGCTTGCTTGCCTTGCGACCTCAAACTTCAAACGTAGCTTGGGACTCTGTGTTTTGTGTCTCCAGCAGCCGTGCTCCCAAAATGCGAACTTCTCCAGATAGTTGGCACCCAGCAGGGTCTAGCCCAGAAAGCTGTTGCTCAGCCTAACCTGCCTATGGCACTGCTCGCACAGGCGCACAGAGACTGGGCTTCTTGCTTGCCTTGCCACCTCAAACTTCAAACGTAGCCTAGGAGGTCTTTGCCGGGTGCCCGACGCACCCTTGTCCCGAATATGCTAGCGTCTCAGTATTTCTCTTACCAAAAAGAGACTAGCCTGGAAAGCTGTTGCTCAGCCTCATCTGCCCATGGCACTGCTCGCACAAGCGCACAGAGACTGGGGCTGCTTGCTTGCCTTGCCACCTCAATTTTTAAACGTATCCCTCGAATCCCTGCTGGGTGCCTCCAGCAGACTTGCACTGAAGATGCGATCATCTCCACATAGATCGCACCCAAAAGGGACTAGCCTGGAAAACTGTTTCTCAGCCTCATCTGCCCATGGCACTGCTCGCACAGGCGCACAGAGAGACTGCGGCTGCTTGCTTGCCTTGCCACCTCAAACTTCAAACTTATCCTAGGGGGTCCTTGGCGAGGGCCTCCCGCAGCCCTGACCCTAATATGAAAACATCTCAGGATATCTCTTACCAAGAAGGGTTTAGCCTGGAAAGCAGTTGCTCAGCGTCATCTGCCCATGGCACTGCTCGCACAGGCGCACAGAGAGACTGGGGCTGCTTGCTTGCCTTGCCACATCAAACTTCAAAAGAAGCCCAGGAAGAAGCCAGTGCTTTGCGAACTTCTCCACATAGCCTGCAGCCAGCAGGCTCTAGCCCAGAAAACTGTTTCTCAGCCTCACCTGCCCATGGCATTGCTCGCACAGGGGCAGAGAGACTGGAGCTGCTTACTTGCCTTGCCACCTCAAAGTTGAAACGTAGCCTAGGGGGTCCTTGCCAAGGTCCTTCCGCAGCCCTGACCCGAATACGCCAACAATCTCAGGATATCTCTTACCAAGAAGGGTTTAGCCTGGAAAGCAGTTGCTCAGCCACATCTGCCCATGGCACTGATCATACAGGCACACAGAGAGACTTGAGCTGCTTGCTTGCTTTGCCAACTCAATTTTCAAACGTAGCTCGGGGATCCCTGCCTGGTGACTCCAGCAGACCTGCACTTAAGATGCGAACGTCTTAGGATATCTCTTTCCAAGTATTGGCTAGCCTGGAAAGCTGTTGCTCAGCCTCATCTGCTCATGGCACTGCTCACACAGGCGCACAGAGACTGAGGCTGCTTGTTTGCCTTGCCACCTGAAACTTCAAACATATCTTAGGGATTCCTTGCCAATCTCCTCCCGCAGCCTTGACCCGAATATGCGAATGTCTCAGGATATCTCTTACCAAGTATTGGCTAGCCTGGAAAGCTGTTGATCAGCCTCACCTGCCCATGGCACCGCTCGCACAGGCGCACAGAGAGAGTGGGTCTGCTTTCTTGCCTTGCCACCTCAATTTTCAAACGTAGCCCAGGGATCCCTGACGGGTGCCTTCAGCAGACCTGCACTGAAGATGCGAACATCACCAGATAGATCACACCCAGAAAGGGACTAGCCTTGAAAACTGTTTCTCAGCCTCATCTGCCCATGGCATTGCTCGCACAGGGGCAGAGAGACTGGGGCTGATGTTTGCCTTGCCACCTCAAAGTTGAAACGTAGCCTAGGGGAACCTTGCCAAGGTCCTTCCGCAGCCCTGACCCGAATATTCCAACAATCTCAATATATCTCTTACCTAGAAGGGTTTAGCCTGGAAAGCAGTTGCTCAGCCTCATCTCCCCATGGCACTGCTCGCACAGGCGCTCAGAGAGACTGCGGCTGCTTGCTTGCCTTGCCACCTCAAACTACAAACGTATCCTAGGGGGTCCTAAGCGGGGCCTCCCGCAATCTGACCCGTATATGCGAACGTCTCAGGATATCTCTTACCAAGAAGGGTTTAGCCTGGAAAGCTGTTGCTCAGCCTCATCTGCCCATGGCACTGCTCGCACAGGCGCACAGAGACTGGCGTTGCTTGCTTGCATTGCCACATCAAACTTCAAACGTAGCCCGGGACTCTGTGCTTTGTGCCTCCAGCAGCCATGCTCCCAAAATGCGAACTTCTCCAGATAGCCTGCACCCAGCAGGGTCTATTCCAGAAATCTATTGCTCAGCCTCACCTGCCCAAGGCACTGATCACACAGGCACACAGAGAGACTTGGGCTGCTTGCTTGCTTTGCCACCTCAGTTTTCAAACGTAGCCTAGGGGGTCTTTGCTGGGGGCCTCCCGCAGCCCTCACCCGAATATGCGAAAGTCTGCGGATAGCTCGCACTCAGAAATGGCCAGCCTGGAAAGCTGTTGCTTGTAGGCATGGGTAACGGACCGTTGTAACGATGTGACCCCAATATGAGTATGATCGTACACCTTTATTAGTCAGCAAAACAAGGTTTATATAGCAAAGCAATTACAGCATCGGAATGGTTAAAACCCCAACCCATATATAGGCAAAACTACTGCAACTCGTTGTGATTGGTGCAGAGCTGCATCTCGAAGTGAAAACAGTACTGTGGCAGGAAACAACAACGTGGCAGGAAGGAAGTGACAGTGTGGCAGGAAACGGTGACGTTCCCCCTGCTCCAGTGTCCCGAGCTCGTCGCTCTGCCTTCCCAGCAGGGTTCCGTGTCAGCCGCTCCCAAGGCTCAGCTCCGGATCAGAACCTGGGTTGCTCAACGCACCAAGCTATGTCCCCTCTCGTCCAGCCAGGACTCCACAATTCCCCCTTCTTGTTTTTTGAGCAAGCCAGGTTTGCTTCGTCATCTTGGAGAGAGCCTTTTTAAGACAGCTAAAGCAAATACATATTATAACTCCAACAGCAAGTAACACGATACATATACGCAAAATTTCTGTAATTAAACTGTTAAGCCAAGCGGGCAGATTACCAAAGAGCGAGGTGAGAAATCCATCAAAAAATCCCTGGCTTTGTTGTATTTGATTGGCGTGCTGTTCAAGCCATTATAATTGCTTGTGGATGGACTTACTATGATCGGACAAGTTCATACAGCACATGCCTTCGAAATCCTCACAACCATGTCCCTGGGCCAGCAGTAAAAAATCAATTGCGGCTCTGTTTTGCAATACTGCATGTCGTAGACTACTCTGATCTTCTAGCAGGGATTGCAAGACTTTTGTGGTAGCACTGGCTTGCTTCTCTGCCCAGCGTTCCGTGTTCACCAATCTACTTCTGTAGCAGTGTTCCGTGTTCGCTACTTTCAAGGTCTATCTCCATTACCAAGCCTGGGTTGCTCAACAGCACCAAACTATGTCCCCTCTCGTCCAGCCAGGACTCCACAATTCCCCCTTTTTGTTTTTTGAGCAAGCCAGGTATAGTTGATGAGGTTGTTGATGATGATGAGAGCTGACGTAATTTTGGTCTTCAGCTTGCTACCACTTTTTCAGAGGCCCACACAAACTACAGTACTAACAGATATAAGAACACAAATGCTAGTTGAAGACATAGAGATGTGAAGTGCATACCACAACCTGCTGGATATAAAGAAAGATTAAATTAACTTGAGAATGATACATACTGATGGTAAATCTGTTACCTAGCATATTGGTGTAGATTGATTTACTTGTATTCAATTTTCTTGCTGGATTTACTTGTATCCAATATTCTTCCTGTGTGGACGGTGGGACTAAAGTACCGCTTGACCACAACATATCATTATTGTCAATGGGAGGGGATGCATCTCACCGCGTCAGGCATCGAAATAGCAGTGTATCAATAATATGAGCTCAGTAAATTTGCACTTGGGTTATAGGTATACTTATCATATATACAAACATCCATAACATTTAGTATTGGCTATCGATATTAATTACCTAGGTTAAGATCAATGTATCTAGAACTATGACTCATTAACTATATAGGCTAAAATTAATGTACATAAAAGCATAAAGCTGCAAACATCACCACATCTATTCCCTGCTGCAGCAAATGCTTCCGAAGTTTTGATAAATCAGAGCCCAAATACAACAATCTAAAGTCAAAAACCAGAAATAGTCAATACCTGCAGAACTTACCAAACCAAAAGACACAAAACAGTTACTTAGTCCAGACAAATCCGTTAGATCACAGAAACCCAATAAATCCATCAGATCACAGAAATACAAGCACTGTAACATAAAATCACACGTTCATGGTCGCGACCACACACACACACACACAGGCACACCAAGTTTTCAGCATAAATCCAAATATTGCAAAGACAGGACTTACAATAATATTCAACATTTACCAGACAAATTCCCAAGCTTCAGTTTCAGGAAGAGTACTCTCTTTTCAATTCTGGATTAGAAAGGACGCTTTCCCTTCTCGTCAGGGATATAGCTCAATGCTGTGAAGCTTTTACTATGACTAAAAAATAGGCAACAAAAAACAATACTGGAAGAATGCCTTTGCCTTATTAATGGTTCACGCTCATAACTTTTTGGTCCAGTGATCAGAGGTTCTCCCCGAGAATCCCTCGGTGCCGGCTGGAGGTCCTGCAATCCCTCGGACCATTGAAGTTCAAGAGCAGCGTCCTACCTGGGTACCCAAAATCTATTACTAGAAAGCAGCAAAATAATTAACTTCCTAAAACTTAATGTTGGAGTTCTAGAAAGCAGGCATTCTTTACTGCAGTACTGAACGCACAGGGAATAGCTCTACTCAAATGTGTGTACCGAAAAGACACTCTTACTAGATATTTATGCCATGTTAACATACATAATCATTACATTTCTGCAAAGTACTTATCATTCTCCATTTCTCCCCCTCCCTTTTTTTTTTTTTTTTTAATATTAATGTCTTTTGTACATGCATATTGGCACCTCTAGGCAGTTGTCAGGAGCCCTCAGGTGAAGGTTTATACTTTTCCTCACGGTGTCTGCTAGTTGACCTTTGCTCTTGTGCAGACGCACTTCTAAAATCGCGTATACCGTGTCCTCCAAGATAGCTTCGTTATACAAAAGCTGTTGTGGGAGATAATTGCCAAATATGCAAGGAATGTATTCATTGGTGTGGGTGGTGCACCCACTGCAGTCATCGGAGTACTTGTGTTTGCTGTAATTTTTTCAGTGTTCCCTGTGTAATAGGATCATCCAGAGTGGGTCTCTTCTGCTTCCATGTCAGAGGTTGCTCCCTGAGAGTGAGCGTGGTCACCTCTGGCATCGGATTCTGCGTTACGTTCTTTCAGCTCATGATATAGCTTCACATATTTTGCTGGTAACCATCAAGGGCCTGTTGAAAGAAGAACACACGCATACCCTCTTCCCCACGTTATTAGTTCTATAGGACTCGTCCATTGTGATTCCCCAAATTCTTTATACCATACTTTTGGTCGAACCACAAATGGAGGGACCATCCCGAATTGACGGTCAGCTGCTGTTGTAAATAATTGATCATCAGAACGATTTTAAAAATTAAGTACATTAACTGTTCCTGTGGGGTAACACTGCCCATAGGATTCCCCCTTTTTTGTTTATTTAGCATAGCTTTGAGGGTCCCGTGGACACTTTCGACAATGGCTTGTGCAGTAGAAGAATGTTGTATACCTGTAACATGTTGTATACTCCAGTCCTGTAGGAAAACAGAAATTGTCCGTGAAACGTTCCTTTTCTCCCGTATGTGCCGTGGCTACCAGAAATCCTGAGAAAGTATCCACATTAACATGTACACAATGCAGTCGACCAAATGTTGATATATGTGTAACATCACTTTGCCACAACTCATCAGCTCGTAAACCACGAGGGTTCCCTCCTGCACACGATGGTACGGGTGTAATACATTGACAATCAGGGCATGCATGAACATTTTCTGTGGCTTGCCCCCGGGGCAAAGCAAATTGTTTATGCAAGGAAGAAGCATTTTGATGAAAGAAGTCATGAGATAATCGGGCTTGCTTGAAACTGTGTGGCAGTACTGCTGCCATTGTCAATTTATCTGCTACAACTTTTTCTTCAGTTATTGGTTTTAGTAGAGTAGTATGTAACTATATATGCATTATAAAATGTACACGTACACGATTTTCTAATTTCAATAGCAATTGCATCTGCAATGCGTTGAACAATATTCACACCATATGCAGAATCTGTGACAACATTGAGTGGTTCAGTTCAAAACAATTCAAAAAACGTGCAAGGCCGCTGATAGCTTAAAAATTTGTGTGGATCCTTCAACGACTAAAATAGATGATTGCTAATCTGATGAATTTGTTTGTTTCCGAAACACTGTTCGTGCTCCTTTAATAGGAACAGAAACACATCGGTGTTTTGGCTGCAATGAAATTTGAGAGAGGGAATGTAACAGCTTATGTTGTGGAAGGGTATAACGTATGTTATTTAAATAATCAGCTAGAGCGGCTTGCAGTGATAAGGATTCACTGTTTAAAGGCACAAAGTCATCTTTAGCCAGCAGCAGGCAAATAGTATCAACTTGCTGACAGTGATTCCAACCTTGTGCTATTAAGGACACTATGATGTGTACCTTTGAAGTCAATGTTTTCATGGGCGTATGAGACAAAAAGATTCGTTCCAGAGTCTTCAACTTCTGCGTGTTAACACATCACTGACTGAAAAGAGGGTAAGGCTGTAAAACAAAACCTTCCTAAATGATATACAAATTTGTTGGCAATTGGACATTAATTCTGAAGGTAAAGGCAATTGCAATTCTATCTGAAATCTTTTGTAAAACAGTTTTTGCTTTTGTCATTGATCTTCGGGAAAATAATAAATCTGAGTCCTTTTTGACAAAGTAAATAGAGGGGACAAATCTTCAGCTGTTATGTCAATATTTTCACCTTTCAGCAGAGTGAATAACATCGTGTAGGTAGACCATCTGAACCTTGGAAAGATAATAAAGTCCAGCTGTTTGTTCAGAAGGAATTCTACTGCAGTAATTGAATTGTATACATTTTTTGTAACCAAGTCCTTGAATGTTAGAAAAGATGGTTCTCGCCGCGCCGCTTCTGGGCTGGCCGGAACGGGCCAGCGCGCTGGGATCGAGGGAAGGGGGGGGGGGGGGGAAGTGGGGGGTGGAGGGGGAATCGTGCCGCCGGTTGCCCGGGGGGAGCCATGTGCCCCACCAGGTGTAAGCTTTGCTGACCCGTTCGATGCGGTGACTGCTGGCGCGGCGGCTGTACAGCGTCTGAGGGACTGTGCAGTTTTATGTTGGAATTCACCTCGTTTTGATCTCAGGTCGGGTACGCCAATTGCTGTCGAGAGACCCTGTCGTGCACTTTCGGGATGCCGGATTTTTACACCCCACTTCCCGTTTCTCTGGATTCAAAGGATCGTCAGGTTTTGGCAGATTTACTTCCCGCATTTCTCATGTTCGGTAGGAATTTCGTCGTATGTAGGGTTAAATTTCAGCAGACTGCTGCTCTGTCCTTGCTTTTGAGATAAGGACAGAGGTATAGCAGCTGCTTCTGAGATAGTCTCTGTAAGTTTTAGAGCATTTAAAGCTGTATGCACTGATTTCCAAGTAATGATTTTCTCAGGGATTTTAAACTGCAAGACTTTGTTCTTTCAAACTTCACTGTAAAAAAATTCTTTAATGGAGCCTTCGCTCCTTTTCTCAGTGACTGTCCCATTCTCCAGCGAGCCGGGGTGGGGGGGCAGGGAAAACAGACCTGATTCCTGCTCAGGGTCTGTTAGACCCAGCCCCTGCTCACGGCTTTCTTCACGTGGTAACTTAGTGGCCACTCCGCCGGCCAAACACCTGTACTTACGATTGTCATCCATTAACCTGTTCCACAGGACAGGCTGAGGCTTGTGTACCTCAGATAATGGTGGCAACGTTCCACTGTCCATCTAGGATGGCATCTCTTGTAACACCGCTCCAGCGGGTAGGTGTGATCCGTGCCAGAGGCCCAGCTAAACATCTCGGAGAAGAAGCCTCATTTTCCCGGTGGGGGGGTTGGTAACGATTGACATATGCTGGAACTGCGAGCTCATGTCTTGAAGACTCTGCAAAACTGACTGCAACAGATCGCACGGTTTTTGTTTTTTTTTTGTTTTTTTTTTTTTTTTTGAGTAATTTGTTCTGGCCGGCATCAGAGGGCGTCGTGAGTGGAGACGCCTCGCTGGAATGTGGCAGGGGTGAATAGAGAGGAGGGGCTGATGTTGCAGGCCGCGCCCCAGGAGGGGCCGATTTCGTAAGCCGCGCCCCTTCTCCCTCCCCCTCTGGGGGTGGTACTAGCCGCTCCTCCCCTCTTCCAAAAGACAGTCGCAGTTCCGCGCCCGACTCCTCCCCGCTCCCTGGGGGCGGTCGTACTACCGCGTCCGGCTCGCATTTCAAGTTGATCTCTCTGGCAGCAACTTCCGGTGGGCCACCCCCCTCTGCGCCGAGACCGAAACCGCACTCTGCACTCGCTCGAATCTCGGCAATTGTGTTACAAGTGATCCCAGTCATCCCTCTAACGGCAGGTAGCCCGAAAACCCGTGATAATGTCCCAGGCTTAGGCGCATGATCTTTCCCGGGCTCCGGAGCTAGCATCTGAGATGCAGCACACGCCACCTCTCGTTCAGCTTTCATGGCTTTTAAGGTCTGTAACACTGTTCGCCAGAGCTCGCGGACAGCTTTTATCTCCTTTTCCTCCTTGTCCTCCCCCGTTATTGTCCTTTCCCACATCATCTCTCCTAACACTTGCCATTCCGAGACGGAAATCAGTAGCGGGGTATCCGCAAAGTGACCCCATCGTTGCCCCAGTTTAATCAACTTCATGAGTTGCTTTGCCGTTGTGTCTATTCCTCTCTTAGAGAGAATACCGACTAACAACGTTGCCGCAGCATCCACCTCCATGCCAGCGACCCCGGCCTCCACGTTAAAATTTAGCTGCGCCAGGCAGCCCCAGTGTGGCTCGAAAATCCCTGGGAGTCGGCCGTCCGTACCTGCCCTGCGCATCCGCACCCAGGCAGGACCCTCCCAGCCGTTACTCCCTCGCCCCCCTCTCTAGCTGCTCACCGCACACCGAGGGCCTCCTGCAGAGGAAACCGTCCATCCGCTGCTACCAAATGTAGGCGTGAGTAACGGACCGTTGTAACGATGTGACCCCAATATGAGTATGATCGTACACCTTTATTAGTCAGGAAAACAAGGATTATATAGCAAAACTATTACAGCATCTGAATGGTTAAAACCCCAACCCATATATAGGCAAAACTACTGCAACTCGCTGTGATTGGTGCAGAGCTGCATCTCGAAGTGAAAACAGTACTGTGGCAGGAAACAACAACGTGGCAGGAAGGAAGTGACAGTGTGGCAGGAAACGGTGACGTTCCCCCTGCTCCAGTGTCCCGAGCTCGTCGCTCTGCCTTCCCAGCAGGGTTCCGTGTCAGCCGCTCCCAAGGCTCAGCTCCGGATCAGAACCTGGGTTGCTCAACGCACCAAACTTTGTCCCCTCTCGTCCAGCCAGGACTCCACAGTTGCTCAGCCTCATCTGCCCATGGCACTGCTCGCACAGGCGCACAGAGACTGGGGCTTCTTGCTGGCCTTGCCACCTGAAACTTCAAATATATCATAGGGGTTCCTTGCCAATCTCCTCCCGCAGCCTTGACCCGAATAAGCGAATGTCTCAGGATATCTCTTACCAAGTATTGGCTAGCCTGGAAAGCTGTTGCTCAGCCTCATCTGCGCATGGCACTCCTTGCACAGGTGGGCGCACAGAGACTGGGTCTGCTTGCTTGCCTTGCCACCTCAATTTTCAAACGTAGCCCGGGGATCCCTGCCAGGTGCCTCCAGCAGACCTGCACTGAAGATGCGAACGTCTCAGGATATCTCTTAGCAAGTATTGCTAGCCCAGAAATCTGTTGCTCAGCCTCATCTGCCCATGGCACTGCTCGCACAGGCGCACAGAGACTGGGGCTGCTTGCTTGCCTTGCCACATCAAACTGCAAACGTAGCCCGGGACTCTGTGCTTTGTGCCTCCAGCAGCCGTGCTCCCAAAATGTGAACTTCTCCAGATAGCCTGCACCCAGCAGGGTTTAGCCCAGAAAGCTATTGCTCACCCTCACCTGCCCATGGCACTGATCACACAGGCACACAGAGAGACTTGGACTGCTTGCTTGCTTTGCCACCTCAATTTTCAAACGTAGCTCGGGGATCCCTGCCTGGTGACTCCAGCAGACCTACACTGAAGATGCGAACGTCTTAGGATATCTCTTACCAAGTACTGGCTAGCCTGGAAAGCTGTTGCTCAGCCTCATCTGTGCATGGCACTCCCTGCACAGGCGGGCGCACAGAGACTGGGTCTGCTTGCTTGCCTTGCAACCTCAATTTTCAAACGTAGCTTGAGGATCCCTGCCAGGTGCCTCCAGCAGACCTGCACTGAAGATGCGAACGTCTCAGGATATCTCTTACCAAGTATTGCTAGCCCAGAAATCTGATGCTCATCCTCACCTGCCCATGGCACTGCTCGCACAGGCGCACAGAGACTGGGCCTGCTTGTTTGCCTTGCCACCTCAAACTAGAAAAGTAGTATAGGGGGTCCTTGTCAAGCTCCTTCGGAAGCCCTGACCCGAATATGCCAACAATCTCAGGATATCTCTTACCATGAAAGGGTTAGCCTGGAAAGCTGTTGCTCAGCCTCATCTGCCCATGGCACTGCTCGCACAGGCACACAGAGAGACTGGGGCTGCTTGCTTGCCTTGCCACCTGAAACTACAAACGTATCCTAGGGGGTCCTAAGCAAGGCCTACCGCAATCTCACCCGAATATGCGAACGTCTCAGGATATCTCTTTCCAAGTGTTGGCTAGCCTGGAAAGCTGTTGCTCAGCCTCATCTGCACATGGCACTCCTCGCACAGGCGGGCGTACAGAGACTGGGTCTGCTTGCTTGCCTTGCCACATCAATTTTGAAACGTAGCTTGCGAATCCCTGCCAGGTACCTCCAGCAGACCTTCACTGAAGATGCGAACGTCTCAGGATATCTCTTACCAAGTATTGCTAGCCCAGAAATCTGATGCTCATCCTCACCTGCCCATGGCACTGCTCGCACAGGCGCACAGAGACTGGGGCTGCTTGCTTGCCTTGCAACCTCAATTTTCAAACGTAGCTTGAGGATCCCTGCCAGGTGCCTCCAGCAGACCTGCACTGAAGATGCGAACGTCGCAGGATATCTCTTACCAAGTATTGCTAGCCCAGAAATCTGATGCTCATCCTCACCTGCCCATGGCACTGCTCGCACAGGCGCACAGAGACTGGGCCTGCTTGTTTGCCTTGCCACCTCAAACTAGAAAAGTAGTATAGGGGGTCCTTGTCAAGCTCCTTCGGAAGCCCTGACCCGAATATGCCAACAATCTCAGGATATCTCCTACCATGAAAGGGTTAGCCTGGAAAGCTGTTGCTCAGCCTCATCTGCCCATGGCACTGCTCGCACAGGCACACAGAGAGACTGGGGCTGCTTGCTTGCCTTGCCACCTGAAACTACAAACGTATCCTAGGGGGTCCTAAGCGGGGCCTACCGCAATCTGACCCGAATATGCGAACGTCTCAGGATATCTCTTTCCAAGTGTTGGCTAGCCTGGAAAGCTGTTGCTCAGCCTCATCTGCACATGGCACTCCTCGCACAGGCGGGCGTACAGAGACTGGGTCTGCTTGCTTGCCTTGCCACATCAATTTTGAAACGTAGCTTGCGAATCCCTGCCAGGTACCTCCAGCAGACCTTCACTGAAGATGCGAACGTCTCAGGATATCTCTTACCAAGTATTGCTAGCCCAGAAATCTGATGCTCATCCTCACCTGCCCATGGCACTGCTCGCACAGGCGCACAGAGACTGGGGCTGCTTGCTTGCCTTGCCACCTCAAACTTCAAACGTAGCCTTCGGGGTCGTTGCCGGGCCCCTCCCACAGCCCTGAGTCGAATATGCGAATGTCTCAGGATATAACTTACCAAGAAGAGGCTAGCCTGGAAAGCTGTTGCTCAGCCTCATCTGCCCATGGCACTGCTCTCACAGATGCACAGAGTCTGGGTCTGCTTGCTTGCCTTGCCACCTCAAACTTCAAACATAACCAGGGAGTCCCTGGTGGTTGCCTCCTGCAGCCGTGACCTGAATAGGTGAACTTCTCCAGATAGCTTCCACCCAGAAGGGGCTAGCCTAGAAAGCTTTTGCTTAGACTCATCTGCCCATGGCACTGCTTGCACAGGCGCACAGAGACTGGGGCTGCTTGCTTGCCTTGCCACCACAATCTTCAAACGTAACCAGGGGGTCCCTGATGGGTGCCTTTACCAGCCCTGCAAAGTATATGCAAACGTCTCCAGATACCTCGCAACCAGAACGGAATAGCCTGGAAAGCTTTTGGTCAGCCTCATCTGCTCATGGCACTGCTTGCACAGGCGCTCAGAGACTAGGGCTGCTTGCTTGCCTTGCCACCTCAAACTTCAAAAGTAGCTTGGGGATCCCTGCCGGCTACCTCCAGCAGACCTGCACCAAAAATGCGATTGTCTCCAGATAGATCGCTCCCAGAAGGGGCTAGCCTGGAAAGCTGTTGCTCAGCCTCATCTGCCCATAGCAATGCTCGCACAGACGCACAGAGACTAGGGCTGCTTGCTTGCCTTGCCACCTCAAACTTCAAATAATTCCCGGGGCTCCTTGCCCAGTCGCTCCATAAGCCCTGCACCGAAAATATGAACGCCTCGCTTTATCTGTTACCAAGAAGTGGTTAGCCAGGAAAGCTGTTGCTCAGCCTCATCTGCTCACGGCACTGCTCGCACAGGCGCCCAGAGACGGGGGTGTTTGCTTGCCTTGCCACCTCAAACTTAAACGTAACCAGGGGCTCCCTGACGGGTCCCTCCAACAGCCCTGACCTTAACATGCTAACGTCTAAGGATATCTGTTACCAAGAAGGGGTAGCCTAGAAAGCTGTTGCTCAGCCTCATCTGCTCATGGCACTGCTTGCAAAGGTGCTAAGACACTGGGGCTGATTCCTTGCCTTGCCACCTCACTCCTGAAATGCATCTTGGGGATCCCTGCCGGGTGCCTCCAGCGGACCTGCACCAAAAATGCGAACATCTCCAGATAGCATCCATCCAGAAGGGGCTAGCCTGGAAAGCTGTTGCTCAGCCTCATATGCCCATGGCACTGCTCGCACAGGCGCACAGAGCTGGTGTATCTTAATTCCTTTTCCACCTTAAACTTCAAACGTAGCATAGGGGGTCTTTTCAGGTGCCTGCAACAGCCCTGACCTGAATATGCGAATGTCTCAGGATATCTCTTACCAAGGAGGGGCTAGCCTGGATAGCAGTTGCTCAGCCTCATCTGCCCATGGCACTGCTCGCACAGATGCACAGAGACTTGGGTTGTTTGCTTGCCTTGCCACCTCAAACTTCAAACATATCCTAGGGGGTCCTTGCCGGGCGCCTCCCACTGCTCTGACCCGAATATGCGCGCGTCTCACTATATCTCTTACCAAAAAGTGGCTAGCCTGGAAAGTTGTACTCAGCCTCATCTGCCCATGGCACTGCTCGCACAGGCGCACAGACACTGGTGTATCTTGATTCCTTTGCCACCTTAAACTTAAAACGTAGCCTACGGAGTCTCTTCAGGCGCCTGCCACAGCCCTGACCTGAATATGCGAACGTCTCAAGAAATCTTTTACCAAGAAGGGGCTAGCCTGGAAAGCTGTTATTCAGCCTTATCTGCCCATGGCACTGCTCGCACAGATGCACAGAGACTGGGGTTGCTTGCTTGCCTTGCCACCTCAAACTTCAAAAGTAGCCTATGGAGTTCTTGACGTGGGCCTCTCGCAGCCCTGACCTGAATATGCAAACATATCATGATATCACTTACCAAGAAGGGGCTATCCTGGAAAGATGTTGCTCAGCCTCATCTGCCCATGGCACTGCTCGCAAAGATGCACAGAGACTGGGGGTGCTTGCTTGCCTTGCCACCTCAAACTTCAAACGTAGCCTAGAGGGTCCTTGCCGGGCGCCTCCCACAGCCCTGATTCGAATATGCGCGCGTCTCATTTTATCTCTTACCAAAAAGGTGCTAGCCCTGAAAGGTGTTGCTCAGCCACATCTGCCCATGGCACTGCTCGGACAGTCGCACAGAGAGTGGTGTATCTTGATTCCTTTGCCACCTTAAACTTCAAACGTAGCCAGGGGGTCTTTGTCAGGCGCCTGCCACAGCCCTGACCTGAATATGCTAACGGCTCAGGACATCTCTTACCAAGAAGGGCCTAGACTGGAAAGCTCCTGTTAAGCCTAGTCTTCCCGTGGCACTGCTCGCACAGATGCACAGAGACTGGGGTTGCTTGCTTGCCTTGCCACCTCAAACTTTAAACGTAGCCTATGGAGTTCTTGACGTGGGCCTCTCGCAGCCCTGACCTGAATATGCAAACATATCGTGATATCACTTACCAAGAAGGGGCTAGCCTGGAAAGCTGTTGCTCAGCCTCATCTGCCCATGGCACTGCTCACACAGGCTCACAGAGACTGGGGCTGCTTGCTTGCCTTGCCACCTGATTCTTCAAACGTAACCAGGGGGTCCCTGACGGGTGCCTCCAGCAGCCCTGCAAAGAATACGCGCACGTCTCCATATAGGTTGCACCCAGAAGGGGCTAGCATTGAAAGCTATTGCTGAGCCTCCTCTGCCCATGGCACTGCTCACACAGGCGCACAGAGACTGAGGTATCTTTCTTGCCTTGCCACCTCAAACTTCAAACGTAGCCTACGGGGTCGTTGCCGGGTCCCTCCCAAAACCCTGAGCTTTAAATGCGACCGTCTCAGTATATCTCTTACCAAGTAAGGGCTATCCTGGAAAGCTCTTGCTCAGCCTCATCTGCCCATGGCACTGATCACACAGGCGCACAGAGACTGGGGCTGCTTGCTTGCCTTGCCACCTCAAACTTCAAACTTATCCGAAGGGTCCCTGATGGGTGTCTCCAACAGCCCTGCAACGAATATGCGAACGTCTCCAGATACATTACACCCAGAATGCGCTAGCCTTCATAGCTGTTGCTCAGCCTGATCTGCCCATGGCACTGCTCACACAGGCACACAGAGACTGGGGCTGCTTGCTTGCCTTGCCACCTCAATCTTCAAACGTAACCAAAGGGGTCTTTGACCGGCACGTCCAGCAGCTGTGACCTGAATATGTGAACGTCTCACAATTTCTCTTACAGAGAATTGGCTAGCATGGAAAACTGTTGCCCAGCCTCATCTGCCCATTGCACTGCTCGCACAGACGCACAGAGACTGGAGCTGCTTGCTTGCCTTGCCACCTCAAACTTCAAACTTATCATAGGAAGTCCTTGCCGTGCCCCTTCCACAGCCCTGACCTGAATATGCGAACGTCTCAGTATATCTCTTACCAAGTACGGGCTAGCCTGGAAAGCTGTTACTCAGCCTCATCTGCCCATGGCACTGCTCGCACAGACGCACAGAGACTGGGGCTGCTTGCTTCCCTTCCCACCTGAAACGTCAAACATATCCTAGGGGGTCCTTGGCAGGGGGCCTCCCGCAGCCCTGACCCAAATAATCGAATGTCTCAGGATATCTCTTACCAAGAAGGGTCTAGCCTTGAAAGCTGTTGCTCAAACTAATCTGCCCATGGCACTGCTCTCACAGATGCACAGAGACTGGGCCTGCTTGCTTGCCTTACCTCCTCAAACTTCAAACGTACCCTAGGGGGTCCTTGCCGCGACTCTCCAACAGCCCTGACCCGAATATGCGAACGTCTCAGGATATCTTTTACCAAAAGGTTTTAGCCTGGAAAGCTGTTGCTCAGCCTCATCTGTCCATGGCACTGCTCACACAGGCGCACAGAGACTGGGGCTGCTTGCTTGCCTTGTCACCTAAAACTTCAAACGTAGCCTAGGGGATCTTTGCCAGGCGCCTGCCACACCCTTGTACCAAATATGCGAGCGTCTTAGGATATCTCTTACCAATAAGGGGCTAGCCTGGAAAGCTGTTACTCAGCCTCATCTGCCCATGGCACTGCTGCTACAGGCGCACAGAGACTGGGGCTGCTTGCTTCCCTTACCACCTCAAACTTCAAACGTAGCCTAGGGGGTCTTTGCAGGGCGCCTGCCACACCCTTGTACCAAATATGCGAGCGTCTTAGGATATCTCTTACCAATAAGGGGCTAGCCTGGAAAGCTGTTGCTCAGACTCATCTGCCCATGGCACTGCTCGCACAGGCGCAGAGAGACTGGGGCTTCTTGCTTGCCTTGCCACCTTAAACTTCAAACATATCTCGGGTGTCCCAGCTGGGTGCCTCCAGCAGCCCTGCCCCCAATATGAGAACGTCTCCAGATAGCTCGCAACCCGAAGGTGCTAGCCTGGAAAGGTGTTGCTCAGCCTCATCTGCCCATGGCACTGCTCGCACAGGCGCACAGAGACTGGGTCTGCTTGCTTGCCTTGCCACCTCAAACTTCAAACATAACCAGGGAGTCCCTGGTGGTTGCCTCCTGCAGCCGTGACCTGAATAGGTGAACTTCTCCAGATAGCTTCCACCCAGAAGGGGCTAGCCTAGAAAGCTGTTGCTTAGACTCATCTGCCCATGGCACTGCTTGCACAGGCGCACAGAGACTGGGGCTGCTTGCTTGCCTTGCCACCACAATCTTCAAACGTGACCAGGGGGTCCCTGATGGGTGCCTTTACCAGCCCTGCAAAGTATATGCAAACGTCTCCAGATACCTCGCAACCAGAACGGAATAGCCTGGAAAGCTTTTGGTCAGCCTCATCTGCTCATGGCACTGCTCACACAGGCGCACAGAGACTGAGGCTGCTTGTTTGCCTTGCCACCTGAAACTTCAAACATATCTTAGGGATTCCTTGCCAATCTCCTCCCGCAGCCTTGACCCGAATATGCGAATGTCTCAGGATATCTCTTACCAAGTATTGGCTAGCCTGGAAAGCTGTTGATCAGCCTCACCTGCCCATGGCACCGCTCGCACAGGCGCACAGAGAGAGTGGGTCTGCTTTCTTGCCTTGCCACCTCAATTTTCAAACGTAGCCCAGGGATCCCTGACGGGTGCCTTCAGCAGACCTGCACTGAAGATGCGAACATCACCAGATAGATCACACCCAGAAAGGGACTAGCCTTGAAAACTGTTTCTCAGCCTCATCTGCCCATGGCATTGCTCGCACAGGGGCAGAGAGACTGGGGCTGATGTTTGCCTTGCCACCTCAAAGTTGAAACGTAGCCTAGGGGAACCTTGCCAAGGTCCTTCCGCAGCCCTGACCCGAATATTCCAACAATCTCAATATATCTCTTACCTAGAAGGGTTTAGCCTGGAAAGCAGTTGCTCAGCCTCATCTCCCCATGGCACTGCTCGCACAGGCGCTCAGAGAGACTGCGGCTGCTTGCTTGCCTTGCCACCTCAAACTACAAACGTATCCTAGGGGGTCCTAAGCGGGGCCTCCCGCAATCTGACCCGTATATGCGAACGTCTCAGGATATCTCTTACCAAGAAGGGTTTAGCCTGGAAAGCTGTTGCTCAGCCTCATCTGCCCATGGCACTGCTCGCACAGGCGCACAGAGACTGGCGTTGCTTGCTTGCATTGCCACATCAAACTTCAAACGTAGCCCGGGACTCTGTGCTTTGTGCCTCCAGCAGCCATGCTCCCAAAATGCGAACTTCTCCAGATAGCCTGCACCCAGCAGGGTCTATTCCAGAAATCTATTGCTCAGCCTCACCTGCCCAAGGCACTGATCACACAGGCACACAGAGAGACTTGGGCTGCTTGCTTGCTTTGCCACCTCAGTTTTCAAACGTAGCCTAGGGGGTCTTTGCTGGGGGCCTCCCGCAGCCCTCACCCGAATATGCGAAAGTCTGCGGATAGCTCGCACTCAGAAATGGCCAGCCTGGAAAGCTGTTGCTTGTAGGCATGGGTAACGGACCGTTGTAACGATGTGACCCCAATATGAGTATGATCGTACACCTTTATTAGTCAGCAAAACAAGGTTTATATAGCAAAGCAATTACAGCATCGGAATGGTTAAAACCCCAACCCATATATAGGCAAAACTACTGCAACTCGTTGTGATTGGTGCAGAGCTGCATCTCGAAGTGAAAACAGTACTGTGGCAGGAAACAACAACGTGGCAGGAAGGAAGTGACAGTGTGGCAGGAAACGGTGACGTTCCCCCTGCTCCAGTGTCCCGAGCTCGTCGCTCTGCCTTCCCAGCAGGGTTCCGTGTCAGCCGCTCCCAAGGCTCCCCTCCGGATCAGAACCTGGGTTGCTCAACGCACCAAGCTATGTCCCCTCTCGTCCAGCCAGGACTCCACAATTCCCCCTTCTTGTTTTTTGAGCAAGCCAGGTTTGCTTCGTCATCTTGGAGAGAGCCTTTTTAAGACAGCTAAAGCAAATACATATTATAACTCCAACAGCAAGTAACACGATACATATACGCAAAATTTCTGTAATTAAACTGTTAAGCCAAGCGGGCAGATTACCAAAGAGCGAGGTGAGAAATCCATCAAAAAATCCCTGGCTTTGTTGTATTTGATTGGCGTGCTGTTCAAGCCATTATAATTGCTTGTGGATGGACTTACTATGATCGGACAAGTTCATACAGCACATGCCTTCGAAATCCTCACAACCATGTCCCTGGGCCAGCAGTAAAAAATCAATTGCGGCTCTGTTTTGCAATACTGCATGTCGTAGACTACTCTGATCTTCTAGCAGGGATTGCAAGACTTTTGTGGTAGCACTGGCTTGCTTCTCTGCCCAGCGTTCCGTGTTCACCAATCTACTTCTGTAGCAGTGTTCCGTGTTCGCTACTTTCAAGGTCTATCTCCATTACCAAGCCTGGGTTGCTCAACAGCACCAAACTATGTCCCCTCTCGTCCAGCCAGGACTCCACAATTCCCCCTTTTTGTTTTTTGAGCAAGCCAGGTATAGTTGATGAGGTTGTTGATGATGATGAGAGCTGACGTAATTTTGGTCTTCAGCTTGCTACCACTTTTTCAGAGGCCCACACAAACTACAGTACTAACAGATATAAGAACACAAATGCTAGTTGAAGACATAGAGATGTGAAGTGCATACCACAACCTGCTGGATATAAAGAAAGATTAAATTAACTTGAGAATGATACATACTGATGGTAAATCTGTTACCTAGCATATTGGTGTAGATTGATTTACTTGTATTCAATTTTCTTGCTGGATTTACTTGTATCCAATATTCTTCCTGTGTGGACGGTGGGACTAAAGTACCGCTTGACCACAACATATCATTATTGTCAATGGGAGGGGATGCATCTCACCGCGTCAGGCATCGAAATAGCAGTGTATCAATAATATGAGCTCAGTAAATTTGCACTTGGGTTATAGGTATACTTATCATATATACAAACATCCATAACATTTAGTATTGGCTATCGATATTAATTACCTAGGTTAAGATCAATGTATCTAGAACTATGACTCATTAACTATATAGGCTAAAATTAATGTACATAAAAGCATAAAGCTGCAAACATCACCACATCTATTCCCTGCTGCAGCAAATGCTTCCGAAGTTTTGATAAATCAGAGCCCAAATACAACAATCTAAAGTCAAAAACCAGAAATAGTCAATACCTGCAGAACTTACCAAACCAAAAGACACAAAACAGTTACTTAGTCCAGACAAATCCGTTAGATCACAGAAACCCAATAAATCCATCAGATCACAGAAATACAAGCACTGTAACATAAAATCACACGTTCATGGTCGCGACCACACACACACACACACAGGCACACCAAGTTTTCAGCATAAATCCAAATATTGCAAAGACAGGACTTACAATAATATTCAACATTTACCAGACAAATTCCCAAGCTTCAGTTTCAGGAAGAGTACTCTCTTTTCAATTCTGGATTAGAAAGGACGCTTTCCCTTCTCGTCAGGGATATAGCTCAATGCTGTGAAGCTTTTACTATGACTAAAAAATAGGCAACAAAAAACAATACTGGAAGAATGCCTTTGCCTTATTAATGGTTCACGCTCATAACTTTTTGGTCCAGTGATCAGAGGTTCTCCCCGAGAATCCCTCGGTGCCGGCTGGAGGTCCTGCAATCCCTCGGACCATTGAAGTTCAAGAGCAGCGTCCTACCTGGGTACCCAAAATCTATTACTAGAAAGCAGCAAAATAATTAACTTCCTAAAACTTAATGTTGGAGTTCTAGAAAGCAGGCATTCTTTACTGCAGTACTGAACGCACAGGGAATAGCTCTACTCAAATGTGTGTACCGAAAAGACACTCTTACTAGATATTTATGCCATGTTAACATACATAATCATTACATTTCTGCAAAGTACTTATCATTCTCCATTTCTCCCCCTCCCTTTTTTTTTTTTTTTTTAATATTAATGTCTTTTGTACATGCATATTGGCACCTCTAGGCAGTTGTCAGGAGCCCTCAGGTGAAGGTTTATACTTTTCCTCACGGTGTCTGCTAGTTGACCTTTGCTCTTGTGCAGACGCACTTCTAAAATCGCGTATACCGTGTCCTCCAAGATAGCTTCGTTATACAAAAGCTGTTGTGGGAGATAATTGCCAAATATGCAAGGAATGTATTCATTGGTGTGGGTGGTGCACCCACTGCAGTCATCGGAGTACTTGTGTTTGCTGTAATTTTTTCAGTGTTCCCTGTGTAATAGGATCATCCAGAGTGGGTCTCTTCTGCTTCCATGTCAGAGGTTGCTCCCTGAGAGTGAGCGTGGTCACCTCTGGCATCGGATTCTGCGTTACGTTCTTTCAGCTCATGATATAGCTTCACATATTTTGCTGGTAACCATCAAGGGCCTGTTGAAAGAAGAACACACGCATACCCTCTTCCCCACGTTATTAGTTCTATAGGACTCGTCCATTGTGATTCCCCAAATTCTTTATACCATACTTTTGGTCGAACCACAAATGGAGGGACCATCCCGAATTGACGGTCAGCTGCTGTTGTAAATAATTGATCATCAGAACGATTTTAAAAATTAAGTACATTAACTGTTCCTGTGGGGTAACACTGCCCATAGGATTCCCCCTTTTTTGTTTATTTAGCATAGCTTTGAGGGTCCCGTGGACACTTTCGACAATGGCTTGTGCAGTAGAAGAATGTTGTATACCTGTAACATGTTGTATACTCCAGTCCTGTAGGAAAACAGAAATTGTCCGTGAAACGTTCCTTTTCTCCCGTATGTGCCGTGGCTACCAGAAATCCTGAGAAAGTATCCACATTAACATGTACACAATGCAGTCGACCAAATGTTGATATATGTGTAACATCACTTTGCCACAACTCATCAGCTCGTAAACCACGAGGGTTCCCTCCTGCACACGATGGTACGGGTGTAATACATTGACAATCAGGGCATGCATGAACATTTTCTGTGGCTTGCCCCCGGGGCAAAGCAAATTGTTTATGCAAGGAAGAAGCATTTTGATGAAAGAAGTCATGAGATAATCGGGCTTGCTTGAAACTGTGTGGCAGTACTGCTGCCATTGTCAATTTATCTGCTACAACTTTTTCTTCAGTTATTGGTTTTAGTAGAGTAGTATGTAACTATATATGCATTATAAAATGTACACGTACACGATTTTCTAATTTCAATAGCAATTGCATCTGCAATGCGTTGAACAATATTCACACCATATGCAGAATCTGTGACAACATTGAGTGGTTCAGTTCAAAACAATTCAAAAAACGTGCAAGGCCGCTGATAGCTTAAAAATTTGTGTGGATCCTTCAACGACTAAAATAGATGATTGCTAATCTGATGAATTTGTTTGTTTCCGAAACACTGTTCGTGCTCCTTTAATAGGAACAGAAACACATCGGTGTTTTGGCTGCAATGAAATTTGAGAGAGGGAATGTAACAGCTTATGTTGTGGAAGGGTATAACGTATGTTATTTAAATAATCAGCTAGAGCGGCTTGCAGTGATAAGGATTCACTGTTTAAAGGCACAAAGTCATCTTTAGCCAGCAGCAGGCAAATAGTATCAACTTGCTGACAGTGATTCCAACCTTGTGCTATTAAGGACACTATGATGTGTACCTTTGAAGTCAATGTTTTCATGGGCGTATGAGACAAAAAGATTCGTTCCAGAGTCTTCAACTTCTGCGTGTTAACACATCACTGACTGAAAAGAGGGTAAGGCTGTAAAACAAAACCTTCCTAAATGATATACAAATTTGTTGGCAATTGGACATTAATTCTGAAGGTAAAGGCAATTGCAATTCTATCTGAAATCTTTTGTAAAACAGTTTTTGCTTTTGTCATTGATCTTCGGGAAAATAATAAATCTGAGTCCTTTTTGACAAAGTAAATAGAGGGGACAAATCTTCAGCTGTTATGTCAATATTTTCACCTTTCAGCAGAGTGAATAACATCGTGTAGGTAGACCATCTGAACCTTGGAAAGATAATAAAGTCCAGCTGTTTGTTCAGAAGGAATTCTACTGCAGTAATTGAATTGTATACATTTTTTGTAACCAAGTCCTTGAATGTTAGAAAAGATGGTTCTCGCCGCGCCGCTTCTGGGCTGGCCGGAACGGGCCAGCGCGCTGGGATCGAGGGAAGGGGGGGGGGGGGGGAAGTGGGGGGTGGAGGGGGAATCGTGCCGCCGGTTGCCCGGGGGGAGCCATGTGCCCCACCAGGTGTAAGCTTTGCTGACCCGTTCGATGCGGTGACTGCTGGCGCGGCGGCTGTACAGCGTCTGAGGGACTGTGCAGTTTTATGTTGGAATTCACCTCGTTTTGATCTCAGGTCGGGTACGCCAATTGCTGTCGAGAGACCCTGTCGTGCACTTTCGGGATGCCGGATTTTTACACCCCACTTCCCGTTTCTCTGGATTCAAAGGATCGTCAGGTTTTGGCAGATTTACTTCCCGCATTTCTCATGTTCGGTAGGAATTTCGTCGTATGTAGGGTTAAATTTCAGCAGACTGCTGCTCTGTCCTTGCTTTTGAGATAAGGACAGAGGTATAGCAGCTGCTTCTGAGATAGTCTCTGTAAGTTTTAGAGCATTTAAAGCTGTATGCACTGATTTCCAAGTAATGATTTCCTCAGGTATTTTAAACTGCAAGACTTTGTTCTTTCAAACTTCACTGTAAAAAAATTCTTTAATGGAGCCTTCGCTCCTTTTCTCAGTGACTGTCCCATTCTCCAGCGAGCCGGGGTGGGGGGGCAGGGAAAACAGACCTGATTCCTGCTCAGGGTCTGTTAGACCCAGCCCCTGCTCACGGCTTTCTTCACGTGGTAACTTAGTGGCCACTCCGCCGGCCAAACACCTGTACTTACGATTGTCATCCATTAACCTGTTCCACAGGACAGGCTGAGGCTTGTGTACCTCAGATAATGGTGGCAACGTTCCACTGTCCATCTAGGATGGCATCTCTTGTAACACCGCTCCAGCGGGTAGGTGTGATCCGTGCCAGAGGCCCAGCTAAACATCTCGGAGAAGAAGCCTCATTTTCCCGGTGGGGGGGTTGGTAACGATTGACATATGCTGGAACTGCGAGCTCATGTCTTGAAGACTCTGCAAAACTGACTGCAACAGATCGCACGGTTTTTGTTTTTTTTTTGTTTTTTTTTTTTTTTTTGAGTAATTTGTTCTGGCCGGCATCAGAGGGCGTCGTGAGTGGAGACGCCTCGCTGGAATGTGGCAGGGGTGAATAGAGAGGAGGGGCTGATGTTGCAGGCCGCGCCCCAGGAGGGGCCGATTTCGTAAGCCGCGCCCCTTCTCCCTCCCCCTCTGGGGGTGGTACTAGCCGCTCCTCCCCTCTTCCAAAAGACAGTCGCAGTTCCGCGCCCGACTCCTCCCCGCTCCCTGGGGGCGGTCGTACTACCGCGTCCGGCTCGCATTTCGAGTTGATCTCTCTGGCAGCAACTTCCGGTGGGCCACCCCCCTCTGCGCCGAGACCGGAACCGCACTCTGCACTCGCTCGAATCTCGGCAATTGTGTTACAAGTGATCCCAGTCATCCCTCTAACGGCAGGTAGCCCGAAAACCCGTGATAATGTCCCAGGCTTAGGCGCATGATCTTTCCCGGGCTCCGGAGCTAGCATCTGAGATGCAGCACACGCCACCTCTCGTTCAGCTTTCATGGCTTTTAAGGTCTGTAACACTGTTCGCCAGAGCTCGCGGACAGCTTTTATCTCCTTTTCCTCCTTGTCCTCCCCCGTTATTGTCCTTTCCCACATCATCTCTCCTAACACTTGCCATTCCGAGACGGAAATCAGTAGCGGGGTATCCGCAAAGTGACCCCATCGTTGCCCCAGTTTAATCAACTTCATGAGTTGCTTTGCCGTTGTGTCTATTCCTCTCTTAGAGAGAATACCGACTAACAACGTTGCCGCAGCATCCACCTCCATGCCAGCGACCCCGGCCTCCACGTTAAAATTTAGCTGCGCCAGGCAGCCCCAGTGTGGCTCGAAAATCCCTGGGAGTCGGCCGTCCGTACCTGCCCTGCGCATCCGCACCCAGGCAGGACCCTCCCAGCCGTTACTCCCTCGCCCCCCTCTCTAGCTGCTCACCGCACACCGAGGGCCTCCTGCAGAGGAAACCGTCCATCCGCTGCTACCAAATGTAGGCGTGAGTAACGGACCGTTGTAACGATGTGACCCCAATATGAGTATGATCGTACACCTTTATTAGTCAGGAAAACAAGGATTATATAGCAAAACTATTACAGCATCTGAATGGTTAAAACCCCAACCCATATATAGGCAAAACTACTGCAACTCGTTGTGATTGGTGCAGAGCTGCATCTCGAAGTGAAAACAGTACTGTGGCAGGAAACAACAACGTGGCAGGAAGGAAGTGACAGTGTGGCAGGAAACGGTGACGTTCCCCCTGCTCCAGTGTCCCGAGCTCGTCGCTCTGCCTTCCCAGCAGGGTTCCGTGTCAGCCGCTCCCAAGGCTCAGCTCCGGATCAGAACCTGGGTTGCTCAACGCACCAAACTTTGTCCCCTCTCGTCCAGCCAGGACTCCACAGTTGCTCAGCCTCATCTGCCCATGGCACTGCTCGCACAGGCGCACAGAGACTGGGGCTTCTTGCTGGCCTTGCCACCTGAAACTTCAAATATATCATAGGGGTTCCTTGCCAATCTCCTCCCGCAGCCTTGACCCGAATAAGCGAATGTCTCAGGATATCTCTTACCAAGTATTGGCTAGCCTGGAAAGCTGTTGCTCAGCCTCATCTGCGCATGGCACTCCTTGCACAGGTGGGCGCACAGAGACTGGGTCTGCTTGCTTGCCTTGCCACCTCAATTTTCAAACGTAGCCCGGGGATCCCTGCCAGGTGCCTCCAGCAGACCTGCACTGAAGATGCGAACGTCTCAGGATATCTCTTAGCAAGTATTGCTAGCCCAGAAATCTGTTGCTCAGCCTCATCTGCCCATGGCACTGCTCGCACAGGCGCACAGAGACTGGGGCTGCTTGCTTGCCTTGCCACATCAAACTGCAAACGTAGCCCGGGACTCTGTGCTTTGTGCCTCCAGCAGCCGTGCTCCCAAAATGTGAACTTCTCCAGATAGCCTGCACCCAGCAGGGTTTAGCCCAGAAAGCTATTGCTCACCCTCACCTGCCCATGGCACTGATCACACAGGCACACAGAGAGACTTGGACTGCTTGCTTGCTTTGCCACCTCAATTTTCAAACGTAGCTCGGGGATCCCTGCCTGGTGACTCCAGCAGACCTACACTGAAGATGCGAACGTCTTAGGATATCTCTTACCAAGTACTGGCTAGCCTGGAAAGCTGTTGCTCAGCCTCATCTGTGCATGGCACTCCCTGCACAGGCGGGCGCACAGAGACTGGGTCTGCTTGCTTGCCTTGCAACCTCAATTTTCAAACGTAGCTTGAGGATCCCTGCCAGGTGCCTCCAGCAGACCTGCACTGAAGATGCGAACGTCTCAGGATATCTCTTACCAAGTATTGCTAGCCCAGAAATCTGATGCTCATCCTCACCTGCCCATGGCACTGCTCGCACAGGCGCACAGAGACTGGGCCTGCTTGTTTGCCTTGCCACCTCAAACTAGAAAAGTAGTATAGGGGGTCCTTGTCAAGCTCCTTCGGAAGCCCTGACCCGAATATGCCAACAATCTCAGGATATCTCTTACCATGAAAGGGTTAGCCTGGAAAGCTGTTGCTCAGCCTCATCTGCCCATGGCACTGCTCGCACAGGCACACAGAGAGACTGGGGCTGCTTGCTTGCCTTGCCACCTGAAACTACAAACGTATCCTAGGGGGTCCTAAGCAAGGCCTACCGCAATCTCACCCGAATATGCGAACGTCTCAGGATATCTCTTTCCAAGTGTTGGCTAGCCTGGAAAGCTGTTGCTCAGCCTCATCTGCACATGGCACTCCTCGCACAGGCGGGCGTACAGAGACTGGGTCTGCTTGCTTGCCTTGCCACATCAATTTTGAAACGTAGCTTGCGAATCCCTGCCAGGTACCTCCAGCAGACCTTCACTGAAGATGCGAACGTCTCAGGATATCTCTTACCAAGTATTGCTAGCCCAGAAATCTGATGCTCATCCTCACCTGCCCATGGCACTGCTCGCACAGGCGCACAGAGACTGGGGCTGCTTGCTTGCCTTGCAACCTCAATTTTCAAACGTAGCTTGAGGATCCCTGCCAGGTGCCTCCAGCAGACCTGCACTGAAGATGCGAACGTCGCAGGATATCTCTTACCAAGTATTGCTAGCCCAGAAATCTGATGCTCATCCTCACCTGCCCATGGCACTGCTCGCACAGGCGCACAGAGACTGGGCCTGCTTGTTTGCCTTGCCACCTCAAACTAGAAAAGTAGTATAGGGGGTCCTTGTCAAGCTCCTTCGGAAGCCCTGACCCGAATATGCCAACAATCTCAGGATATCTCCTACCATGAAAGGGTTAGCCTGGAAAGCTGTTGCTCAGCCTCATCTGCCCATGGCACTGCTCGCACAGGCACACAGAGAGACTGGGGCTGCTTGCTTGCCTTGCCACCTGAAACTACAAACGTATCCTAGGGGGTCCTAAGCGGGGCCTACCGCAATCTGACCCGAATATGCGAACGTCTCAGGATATCTCTTTCCAAGTGTTGGCTAGCCTGGAAAGCTGTTGCTCAGCCTCATCTGCACATGGCACTCCTCGCACAGGCGGGCGTACAGAGACTGGGTCTGCTTGCTTGCCTTGCCACATCAATTTTGAAACGTAGCTTGCGAATCCCTGCCAGGTACCTCCAGCAGACCTTCACTGAAGATGCGAACGTCTCAGGATATCTCTTACCAAGTATTGCTAGCCCAGAAATCTGATGCTCATCCTCACCTGCCCATGGCACTGCTCGCACAGGCGCACAGAGACTGGGGCTGCTTGCTTGCCTTGCCACCTCAAACTTCAAACGTAGCCTTCGGGGTCGTTGCCGGGCCCCTCCCACAGCCCTGAGTCGAATATGCGAATGTCTCAGGATATAACTTACCAAGAAGAGGCTAGCCTGGAAAGCTGTTGCTCAGCCTCATCTGCCCATGGCACTGCTCTCACAGATGCACAGAGTCTGGGTCTGCTTGCTTGCCTTGCCACCTCAAACTTCAAACATAACCAGGGAGTCCCTGGTGGTTGCCTCCTGCAGCCGTGACCTGAATAGGTGAACTTCTCCAGATAGCTTCCACCCAGAAGGGGCTAGCCTAGAAAGCTGTTGCTTAGACTCATCTGCCCATGGCACTGCTTGCACAGGCGCACAGAGACTGGGGCTGCTTGCTTGCCTTGCCACCACAATCTTCAAACGTGACCAGGGGGTCCCTGATGGGTGCCTTTACCAGCCCTGCAAAGTATATGCAAACGTCTCCAGATACCTCGCAACCAGAACGGAATAGCCTGGAAAGCTTTTGGTCAGCCTCATCTGCTCATGGCACTGCTTGCACAGGCGCTCAGAGACTAGGGCTGCTTGCTTGCCTTGCCACCTCAAACTTCAAAAGTAGCTTGGGGATCCCTGCCGGCTACCTCCAGCAGACCTGCACCAAAAATGCGATTGTCTCCAGATAGATCGCTCCCAGAAGGGGCTAGCCTGGAAAGCTGTTGCTCAGCCTCATCTGCCCATAGCAATGCTCGCACAGACGCACAGAGACTAGGGCTGCTTGCTTGCCTTGCCACCTCAAACTTCAAATAATTCCCGGGGCTCCTTGCCCAGTCGCTCCATAAGCCCTGCACCGAAAATATGAACGCCTCGCTTTATCTGTTACCAAGAAGTGGTTAGCCAGGAAAGCTGTTGCTCAGCCTCATCTGCTCACGGCACTGCTCGCACAGGCGCCCAGAGACGGGGGTGTTTGCTTGCCTTGCCACCTCAAACTTAAACGTAACCAGGGGCTCCCTGACGGGTCCCTCCAACAGCCCTGACCTTAACATGCTAACGTCTAAGGATATCTGTTACCAAGAAGGGGTAGCCTAGAAAGCTGTTGCTCAGCCTCATCTGCTCATGGCACTGCTTGCAAAGGTGCTAAGACACTGGGGCTGATTCCTTGCCTTGCCACCTCACTCCTGAAATGCATCTTGGGGATCCCTGCCGGGTGCCTCCAGCGGACCTGCACCAAAAATGCGAACATCTCCAGATAGCATCCATCCAGAAGGGGCTAGCCTGGAAAGCTGTTGCTCAGCCTCATATGCCCATGGCACTGCTCGCACAGGCGCACAGAGCTGGTGTATCTTAATTCCTTTTCCACCTTAAACTTCAAACGTAGCATAGGGGGTCTTTTCAGGTGCCTGCAACAGCCCTGACCTGAATATGCGAATGTCTCAGGATATCTCTTACCAAGGAGGGGCTAGCCTGGATAGCAGTTGCTCAGCCTCATCTGCCCATGGCACTGCTCGCACAGATGCACAGAGACTTGGGTTGTTTGCTTGCCTTGCCACCTCAAACTTCAAACATATCCTAGGGGGTCCTTGCCGGGCGCCTCCCACTGCTCTGACCCGAATATGCGCGCGTCTCACTATATCTCTTACCAAAAAGTGGCTAGCCTGGAAAGTTGTACTCAGCCTCATCTGCCCATGGCACTGCTCGCACAGGCGCACAGACACTGGTGTATCTTGATTCCTTTGCCACCTTAAACTTAAAACGTAGCCTACGGAGTCTCTTCAGGCGCCTGCCACAGCCCTGACCTGAATATGCGAACGTCTCAAGAAATCTTTTACCAAGAAGGGGCTAGCCTGGAAAGCTGTTATTCAGCCTTATCTGCCCATGGCACTGCTCGCACAGATGCACAGAGACTGGGGTTGCTTGCTTGCCTTGCCACCTCAAACTTCAAAAGTAGCCTATGGAGTTCTTGACGTGGGCCTCTCGCAGCCCTGACCTGAATATGCAAACATATCATGATATCACTTACCAAGAAGGGGCTATCCTGGAAAGATGTTGCTCAGCCTCATCTGCCCATGGCACTGCTCGCAAAGATGCACAGAGACTGGGGGTGCTTGCTTGCCTTGCCACCTCAAACTTCAAACGTAGCCTAGGGGGTCCTTGCCGGGCGCCTCCCACAGCCCTGATTCGAATATGCGCGCGTCTCATTTTATCTCTTACCAAAAAGGTGCTAGCCCTGAAAGGTGTTGCTCAGCCACATCTGCCCATGGCACTGCTCGGACAGTCGCACAGAGAGTGGTGTATCTTGATTCCTTTGCCACCTTAAACTTCAAACGTAGCCAGGGGGTCTTTGTCAGGCGCCTGCCACAGCCCTGACCTGAATATGCTAACGGCTCAGGACATCTCTTACCAAGAAGGGCCTAGACTGGAAAGCTCCTGTTAAGCCTAGTCTTCCCGTGGCACTGCTCGCACAGATGCACAGAGACTGGGGTTGCTTGCTTGCCTTGCCACCTCAAACTTTAAACGTAGCCTATGGAGTTCTTGACGTGGGCCTCTCGCAGCCCTGACCTGAATATGCAAACATATCGTGATATCACTTACCAAGAAGGGGCTAGCCTGGAAAGCTGTTGCTCAGCCTCATCTGCCCATGGCACTGCTCACACAGGCTCACAGAGACTGGGGCTGCTTGCTTGCCTTGCCACCTGATTCTTCAAACGTAACCAGGGGGTCCCTGACGGGTGCCTCCAGCAGCCCTGCAAAGAATACGCGCACGTCTCCATATAGGTTGCACCCAGAAGGGGCTAGCATTGAAAGCTATTGCTGAGCCTCCTCTGCCCATGGCACTGCTCACACAGGCGCACAGAGACTGAGGTATCTTTCTTGCCTTGCCACCTCAAACTTCAAACGTAGCCTACGGGGTCGTTGCCGGGTCCCTCCCAAAACCCTGAGCTTTAAATGCGACCGTCTCAGTATATCTCTTACCAAGTAAGGGCTATCCTGGAAAGCTCTTGCTCAGCCTCATCTGCCCATGGCACTGATCACACAGGCGCACAGAGACTGGGGCTGCTTGCTTGCCTTGCCACCTCAAACTTCAAACTTATCCGAAGGGTCCCTGATGGGTGTCTCCAACAGCCCTGCAACGAATATGCGAACGTCTCCAGATACATTACACCCAGAATGCGCTAGCCTTCATAGCTGTTGCTCAGCCTGATCTGCCCATGGCACTGCTCACACAGGCACACAGAGACTGGGGCTGCTTGCTTGCCTTGCCACCTCAATCTTCAAACGTAACCAAAGGGGTCTTTGACCGGCACGTCCAGCAGCTGTGACCTGAATATGTGAACGTCTCACAATTTCTCTTACAGAGAATTGGCTAGCATGGAAAACTGTTGCCCAGCCTCATCTGCCCATTGCACTGCTCGCACAGACGCACAGAGACTGGAGCTGCTTGCTTGCCTTGCCACCTCAAACTTCAAACTTATCATAGGAAGTCCTTGCCGTGCCCCTTCCACAGCCCTGACCTGAATATGCGAACGTCTCAGTATATCTCTTACCAAGTACGGGCTAGCCTGGAAAGCTGTTACTCAGCCTCATCTGCCCATGGCACTGCTCGCACAGACGCACAGAGACTGGGGCTGCTTGCTTCCCTTCCCACCTGAAACGTCAAACATATCCTAGGGGGTCCTTGGCAGGGGGCCTCCCGCAGCCCTGACCCAAATAATCGAATGTCTCAGGATATCTCTTACCAAGAAGGGTCTAGCCTTGAAAGCTGTTGCTCAAACTAATCTGCCCATGGCACTGCTCTCACAGATGCACAGAGACTGGGCCTGCTTGCTTGCCTTACCTCCTCAAACTTCAAACGTACCCTAGGGGGTCCTTGCCGCGACTCTCCAACAGCCCTGACCCGAATATGCGAACGTCTCAGGATATCTTTTACCAAAAGGTTTTAGCCTGGAAAGCTGTTGCTCAGCCTCATCTGTCCATGGCACTGCTCACACAGGCGCACAGAGACTGGGGCTGCTTGCTTGCCTTGTCACCTAAAACTTCAAACGTAGCCTAGGGGATCTTTGCCAGGCGCCTGCCACACCCTTGTACCAAATATGCGAGCGTCTTAGGATATCTCTTACCAATAAGGGGCTAGCCTGGAAAGCTGTTACTCAGCCTCATCTGCCCATGGCACTGCTGCTACAGGCGCACAGAGACTGGGGCTGCTTGCTTCCCTTACCACCTCAAACTTCAAACGTAGCCTAGGGGGTCTTTGCAGGGCGCCTGCCACACCCTTGTACCAAATATGCGAGCGTCTTAGGATATCTCTTACCAATAAGGGGCTAGCCTGGAAAGCTGTTGCTCAGACTCATCTGCCCATGGCACTGCTCGCACAGGCGCAGAGAGACTGGGGCTTCTTGCTTGCCTTGCCACCTTAAACTTCAAACATATCTCGGGTGTCCCAGCTGGGTGCCTCCAGCAGCCCTGCCCCCAATATGAGAACGTCTCCAGATAGCTCGCAACCCGAAGGTGCTAGCCTGGAAAGGTGTTGCTCAGCCTCATCTGCCCATGGCACTGCTCGCACAGGCGCACAGAGACTGGGTCTGCTTGCTTGCCTTGCCACCTCAAACTTCAAACATAACCAGGGAGTCCCTGGTGGTTGCCTCCTGCAGCCGTGACCTGAATAGGTGAACTTCTCCAGATAGCTTCCACCCAGAAGGGGCTAGCCTAGAAAGCTGTTGCTTAGACTCATCTGCCCATGGCACTGCTTGCACAGGCGCACAGAGACTGGGGCTGCTTGCTTGCCTTGCCACCACAATCTTCAAACGTGACCAGGGGGTCCCTGATGGGTGCCTTTACCAGCCCTGCAAAGTATATGCAAACGTCTCCAGATACCTCGCAACCAGAACGGAATAGCCTGGAAAGCTTTTGGTCAGCCTCATCTGCTCATGGCACTGCTTGCACAGGCGCTCAGAGACTAGGGCTGCTTGCTTGCCTTGCCACCTCAAACTTCAAAAGTAGCTTGGGGATCCCTGCCGGCTACCTCCAGCAGACCTGCACCAAAAATGCGATTGTCTCCAGATAGATCGCTCCCAGAAGGGGCTAGCCTGGAAAGCTGTTGCTCAGCCTCATCTGCCCATAGCAATGCTCGCACAGACGCACAGAGACTAGGGCTGCTTGCTTGCCTTGCCACCTCAAACTTCAAATAATTCCCGGGGCTCCTTGCCCAGTCGCTCCATAAGCCCTGCACCGAAAATATGAACGCCTCGCTTTATCTGTTACCAAGAAGTGGTTAGCCAGGAAAGCTGTTGCTCAGCCTCATCTGCTCACGGCACTGCTCGCACAGGCGCCCAGAGACAGGGGTGTTTGCTTGCCTTGCCACCTCAAACTTAAACGTAACCAGGGGCTCCCTGACGGGTCCCTCCAACAGCCCTGACCTTAACATGCTAACGTCTAAGGATATCTGTTACCAAGAAGGGGTAGCCTAGAAAGCTGTTGCTCAGCCTCATCTGCTCATGGCACTGCTTGCAAAGGTGCTAAGACACTGGGGCTGATTCCTTGCCTTGCCACCTCACTCCTGAAATGCATCTTGGGGATCCCTGCCGGGTGCCTCCAGCGGACCTGCACCAAAAATGCGAACACCTCCAGATAGCATCCATCCAGAAGGGGCTAGCCTGGAAAGCTGTTGCTCAGCCTCATATGCCCATGGCACTGCTCGCACAGGCGCACAGAGCTGGTGTATCTTAATTCCTTTTCCACCTTAAACTTCAAACGTAGCATAGGGGGTCTTTTCAGGTGCCTGCAACAGCCCTGACCTGAATATGCGAATGTCTCAGGATATCTCTTACCAAGGAGGGGCTAGCCTGGATAGCAGTTGCTCAGCCTCATCTGCCCATGGCACTGCTCGCACAGATGCACAGAGACTTGGGTTGTTTGCTTGCCTTGCCACCTCAAACTTCAAACATATCCTAGGGGGTCCTTGCCGGGCGCCTCCCACTGCTCTGACCCGAATATGCGCGCGTCTCACTATATCTCTTACCAAAAAGTGGCTAGCCTGGAAAGTTGTACTCAGCCTCATCTGCCCATGGCACTGCTCGCACAGGCGCACAGACACTGGTGTATCTTGATTCCTTTGCCACCTTAAACTTAAAACGTAGCCTACGGAGTCTCTTCAGGCGCCTGCCACAGCCCTGACCTGAATATGCGAACGTCTCAAGAAATCTTTTACCAAGAAGGGGCTAGCCTGGAAAGCTGTTATTCAGCCTTATCTGCCCATGGCACTGCTCGCACAGATGCACAGAGACTGGGGTTGCTTGCTTGCCTTGCCACCTCAAACTTCAAAAGTAGCCTATGGAGTTCTTGACGTGGGCCTCTCGCAGCCCTGACCTGAATATGCAAACATATCATGATATCACTTACCAAGAAGGGGCTATCCTGGAAAGATGTTGCTCAGCCTCATCTGCCCATGGCACTGCTCGCAAAGATGCACAGAGACTGGGGGTGCTTGCTTGCCTTGCCACCTCAAACTTCAAACGTAGCCTAGGGGGTCCTTGCCGGGCGCCTCCCACAGCCCTGATTCGAATATGCGCGCGTCTCATTTTATCTCTTACCAAAAAGGTGCTAGCCCTGAAAGGTGTTGCTCAGCCACATCTGCCCATGGCACTGCTCGGACAGTCGCACAGAGAGTGGTGTATCTTGATTCCTTTGCCACCTTAAACTTCAAACGTAGCCAGGGGGTCTTTGTCAGGCGCCTGCCACAGCCCTGACCTGAATATGCTAACGGCTCAGGACATCTCTTACCAAGAAGGGCCTAGACTGGAAAGCTCCTGTTAAGCCTAGTCTTCCCGTGGCACTGCTCGCACAGATGCACAGAGACTGGGGTTGCTTGCTTGCCTTGCCACCTCAAACTTTAAACGTAGCCTATGGAGTTCTTGACATGGACCTCTCGCAGCCCTGACCTGAATATGCAAACATATTGTGATATCACTTACCAAGAAGGGGCTAGCCTGGAAAGCTGTTGCTCAGCCTCATCTGCCCATGGCACTGCTCGCACAGACGCACAGAGACTGGGGCTGCTTGCTTCCCTTCCCACCTGAAACGTCAAACATATCCTAGGGGGTCCTTGGCAGGGGGCCTCCCGCAGCCCTGACCCAAATAATCGAATGTCTCAGGATATCTCTTACCAAGAAGGGTCTAGCCTTGAAAGCTGTTGCTCAAACTAATCTGCCCATGGCACTGCTCTCACAGATGCACAGAGACTGGGCCTGCTTGCTTGCCTTACCTCCTCAAACTTCAAACGTACCCTAGGGGGTCCTTGCCGCGACTCTCCAACAGCCCTGACCCGAATATGCGAACGTCTCAGGATATCTTTTACCAAAAGGTTTTAGCCTGGAAAGCTGTTGCTCAGCCTCATCTGTCCATGGCACTGCTCACACAGGCGCACAGAGACTGGGGCTGCTTGCTTGCCTTGTCACCTAAAACTTCAAACGTAGCCTAGGGGATCTTTGCCAGGCGCCTGCCACACCCTTGTACCAAATATGCGAGCGTCTTAGGATATCTCTTACCAATAAGGGGCTAGCCTGGAAAGCTGTTACTCAGCCTCATCTGCCCATGGCACTGCTGCTACAGGCGCACAGAGACTGGGGCTGCTTGCTTCCCTTACCACCTCAAACTTCAAACGTAGCCTAGGGGGTCTTTGCAGGGCGCCTGCCACACCCTTGTACCAAATATGCGAGCGTCTTAGGATATCTCTTACCAATAAGGGGCTAGCCTGGAAAGCTGTTGCTCAGACTCATCTGCCCATGGCACTGCTCGCACAGGCGCAGAGAGACTGGGGCTTCTTGCTTGCCTTGCCACCTTAAACTTCAAACATATCTCGGGTGTCCCAGCTGGGTGCCTCCAGCAGCCCTGCCCCCAATATGAGAACGTCTCCAGATAGCTCGCAACCCGAAGGTGCTAGCCTGGAAAGGTGTTGCTCAGCCTCATCTGCCCATGGCACTGCTCGCACAGGCGCACAGAGACTGGGGCTGCTTGCTTGCCTTGCCACCTCAAACTTCAAACGTAACCCGGGGGTCCTTGTCGGGTGCCTCCATCAGCCCTAACCCTAATATGCGAATGTCTCCAGATAGCTCTCACCCAGAAGGTGCTAGCCTGGAAAGCTGTTGCTCAGCCTCATCTGCCAATGGCACTGCTGCTACAGGTGCACAGAGACTGGGGCTGCTTGCTTGCCTTGCCACATGACACCTCAAATCTACCCTAGGGGGTCTTTGGCGGGGGCCTCCCACAGCCCTGACCCGAATATACGAACGTCATAAGATATCTCGTACCAAAAATGGGCTACCCTTGAAAGCTGTTGCTCAGCCTCATCTGCCCATTGCAATGCTCGCACAGGCGCACACAGACTGGGGCTGCTTGCTTGCCTTGCCACCTCAAACTTTAAAGGTAGCCTAGGGGGTCTTTGCCAGGCGCCTGCCACACCCCTGTCCTAAATATGCGAACGTCTCAGGATATCTCTTATAAAGAAGGGGCTAGCTTGGAGAGCTGTTGCTCAGCCCCGTACCCGGGGACTCCGTGCCAGGTGCCTCCAGCAGCCTCGCACCGAAAATTAGAATGTCTCAGGATATCTCGTACCAAGAAGGGTTTAGCCTGGAAAGCTGTTGCTCACTCATCTGCCCATGGCACTGCTCGCACAGGCGCACAGAGACTGGGTCTGCTTGCTTGCCTTGCCACCTCAAACTTCAAACGTAGCCTAGGGGCTCTTTGCCAGGCGCCTGCACACCCCAGTCCTAAATATGCGAGCGTTTCACGATATCTCTTACCAAGAAGGGGCTAGCCTTGAAAGGTGTTGCTCAGCCACATCTGCCCATGGCACTGCTCGCACAGATACACACAGACTGGGGCTTCTTGCTTGCCTTGCCACCTTAAACTTCAAACATAGCCCGGGTGTCCCAGCCAGGTGCCTCCAGGAGCCCTGCCCCCAATATGAGAACGTCTCCAGATAGCTCGCAAGAAGAAGGTGCTAGCCTTGAAAGCTGTTGCTCAGCCTCATCTGCCCATGGCACTGCTCTGACAGGCGCACAGAGAGGCTGGGGCTGCTTGCTTACCTTGACACCTCAATTTTCAAATGTAGCCCGGGCATACCTGCCGGGTGCCTCCAGCAGACCTGAACTGAATATCACAGAATCACAGAATCACAGAATAGTAGGGGTTGGAAGGGACCTCGGTGGGTCATCTAGTCCAACCCCCCTGCTGAAGCAGGGTTACCTACAGCAGGCTGCACAGGACCTTGTCCAGGCGGGTCTTGAATATCTCCAGAGAAGGAGACTCCACAACCTCCCTGGGCAGCCTGTTCCAGTGCTCCGTCACCCTCAGAGGGAAGAAGTTCTTCCTCATGTTCAGATGGAACTTCCTGTGCCTGAGTTTGTGCCCATTGCCCCTTGTCCTGTCACTGGGCACCACTGAAAAGAGCTTGGCCCCATCCTCCTGACACCCACCCTTCAGATATTTGTAGGCATTTATAAGGTCCCCTCGCAGCCTTCTCTTCTTCAGGCTGAACAAGCCCAGTTCCCTCAACCTCTCCTCGTAGGGGAGATGCTCCAGTCGCCTCACCATCCTCGTAGCCCTCCGCTGGACTCTCTCCAGTAGCTCTTCATCTTTCTTGAACTGGGGAGCCCAGAACTGGACACAGTACTCCAGATGAGGCCTCACCAGGGCAGTGTAGAGGGGAAGGAGAACCTCCCTCGTCCTGCTGGCCACACTCTTCTTGATGCACCCCAGGATCCCATTGGCTTTCTTGGCAGCCAGGGCACACTGCTGGCTCATGGTTAACCTGTCGTCCACCAGGACACCCAGGTCCCTCTCCGCAGAGCTGCTCTCCAGCAGGTCCACCCCAAGCCTGTACTGGTGCATGAGGTTGTTCCTCCCCAGGTGCAGGACCCTGCACTTGCCTTTGTTGAACCTCATCAGGTTCCTCTCTGCCCAGCTTTCCAGCCTATCCAGGTCACGCTGAATGGCAGCACAGCCTTCTGGTGTATCTACCAGACCTCCCAGTTTTGTGTCGTCAGCAAACTTGCTGAGGGTACATTCTAACTCTTCATCCAGGTCGTTGATGAAGAAGTTAAACAAGACTGGGCCCAGTACTGACCCCTGGGGGACACCACTTGTCACCAGCCTCCAACTAGACTCAGCGCCGCTGATGACAACCCTCTGAGTTCTGCCATTCAGCCAGTTCTCTATCCACTTCACCGACCACTCATCCAGCCCACACTTCCTCAGCTTCCCTAGGAGGATATCATGGGAGACTGTGTCGAAAGCCTTGCTGAAGTCAAGGTAGACAACATCCACGGCTCTCCCTTCGTCTACCCAGCCAGTCATGTCATCGTAGAAAGCTATCAGATTGGTCAGGCATGATTTCCCCTTGGTGAATCCATGCTGACTACTCCTGATAACCTTCTTTTCTTCCACTTGCTTCATGATGGCCTCCAGGATAAGCTGCTCCATCACCTTTCCCGGGATGGAGGTGAGGCTGACCGGCCTGTAGTTCCCTGGGTCCTCCTTCTTGCCCTTTTTGAAGATTGGAGTGACATTGGCCTTTCTCCAGTCCTCGGGCACCTCTCCTGTCCTCCAGGACCTCTCAAAGATGATGGAGAGTGGCTCAGCAATGACATCCGCCAGCTCTCTCAGCACTCGTGGGTGCATTCCATCGGGGCCCATGGATTTGTGGACATCCAGATCGCTTAAGCGATCCCTCACACAGTCCTCCTCGACCAAGAGAAAGTCGTCCTCTTTGTAGGCTTCTTCTCTTACCTCCAGGGCCTGGGATTCCTGAGGGCCAGTCTTAGCACTGAAGACTGAAGCGAAGGCGGCATTCAGTAGCTCTGCCTTCTCCGCATCCTCCGTCACCAGGACACCCGCCTCATTCAGCAGCGGCCCCACATTGTCCCTAGCCTTCCTTTTGCTGCTGATGTAGTTGAAGAAGCCCTTCTTGTTGTTTTTGACATCCCTTGCCAGCTTCAATTCCAGGTGAGCCTTGGCCTTCCTCGTCGCATCCCTGCATGCTCTCACCACGTTTCTGTACTCTTCCCAAGTGGCCTGCCCCTCTTTCCACATTCCATGGACCTTTCTCTTCTGCCTGATCTCCGCTAGAAGCTCCTTGTTTAACCATGCAGGTCTCCTGCCTCCTTTGCTCAATTTCTTTCTCAGGGGGATGCACTGCTCCTGTGCATGGAAGAAGTGTTGTTTAAAGAGCGACCAGCACTCATGGACCCCCCTGCCTTCGAGAGCCCTGGCCCACGGGATTCCTCCCAGTAGCTCCTTGAAGAGGGCAAAGTCAGCCCTCCTGAGGTCCAGGGTTTTGATCCTGCTTATCGCCCTGCTTCCTCCACGCAGGATCCTGAACTCGACCATTTCATGTTCACTGCAGCCGAGTCTACCTCCGACCTTCACATCCTCCACCAGTCCCTCCTTGTTTGTTAACACAAGGTCCAGCAGCGCGCCTTTCCTTGTTGGTTCCTCCACCACTTGCATCAGAAAGTTATCATCGATGCTCTGTAGGAACCTCCTGGATTGCGCCTGCCTAGCTGTATGGTCTTCCCAGCTGATGTCAGGGTGGTTGAAGTCCCCCATGAGAACCAGGGCCTGTGACTGTGAGGCTGCTTGCAGCTGCCTGTAGAAGGCCTCATCAACCTCCTCCTCCTGGTCAGGTGGCCTGTAGTATACACCCACCGTAATGTCACCCGTGTGAGCCTGTCCCTTAATTCTAACCCACAAGCTTTCAACTTGTTCCTCATTTGCCCCCGGGCCAAGCTCAATGCATTCCAGTTGCTCCCTCACATATAGAGCAACTCCCCCACCTCTCCTTGTTGGCCTGTCTTTCCTAAAGAGTCTGTAGCCATCTATGACAGCATGCCAGTCATGCGAGTTGTCCCACCACGTTTCTGTGATGGCGACCAAGTCGTAGCCGTCCTGCTGTATAATGGCTTCCAGCTCCTCCTGTTTATTGCCCATGCTACGTGCATTGGTGTAAACACACTTGAGCTGTGCTGTCAATCTCACCCCTGGCCTTGGCACTCCAAGCCTAGGCTCATCCCTAGTGAGCTGGGCAGTATCCCCTTCCCCCTTCGAACCTAGTTTAAAGCCCTCTCAATGAGCCCCGCCAGCTCGTGGCCAAGAATTCTTTTTCCCCTTTGAGATAGCTGAGTTCCACCTGTCGCCAGCAGGCCCAGTGCTGTGTACACCTTTCCATGATCAAAGAAGCCAAAATTTGACTGATGGCACCAGTCCCTGAGCCACCTGTTAACCAGGTGAGTTTTCCTGCCCCTTTCAGTGCTGTTCCCTGCCACTGATGGGATGGAGGAAAACACCACCCTCGCCCCTGATCCCTCAACCAGTCGCCCCAGTGCCCTGAAGTCCCTTTTGATGGCCTTGGGACTTCTTTCTGCGATCTCGTCCTCGCCAACCTGCATTACCAAGAGGGGGTAGTAATCAGTAGGCCGCACCAGACCAGGGAGTTCCTTAGCAACATCCCTAACCCGGGCCCCAGGGAGGCAGCAGACTTCCCTGTGGGATGGGTCCGGTCGGCAGATCGAGCCCTCTGTTCCCCTCAGAAGGGAATCACCTATGACAATGACCCTCCTTTTTTTCTTAGTTGAGGCAGTTGTAATACGTGGGGCTGTCTGACTCGTCCTAGGCAACCCCCTGGATGGATCTTCACCTTCACCCACATCCTCTGTGGCCAGTCCCTCACATTCCAGAGCCCCATATCTGTTGCTTAAGGGCAACTGGGCCGGTGAGGGAGGCCGGGGGGAGATTCGCTTGGCCCCCCGAGCAGGGACCCGTTTCCATTTCCCCCCATCTCTTAGGCCCCCTCTTTCTGCTCCGTGGCAAGAGGGTAGGGGGTTCTCTGCTTTCTGTGGAGCTGCCTCCTGCTGCCTCTGCCTCAGGGAGGGCAGGGTGCTGCCCCACCAGTCGATCTCCCTCTCACACTCCCGGATGCTCCTCAGCCTCTCCACTTCCTCCTTCAGCTCTGCCACCAGGCTGAGCAGGTCATTCACCTGCTCGCACCGAACACAGCCGTTGTCTCTGCTGTCCGCCGGTACGAGCGCCAGGCTCAGGCACTCCCTGCAGCCAGAGACCTGGACACCGGCATTCTTGCGTGGGGCCTCCGTCTGGGTCCCCACACTCCTTCGAGCAACAGCTTTACCACGGGTGGTAACCATGGCTAGAATATCTCCTGGAAGAGCGATGCCCACTACTTGAGTTGCCAGAAGGGTCAGTTGTACCCTGCCAGTCGCCTTCCCCGCTCGCCCTGCCTGCGCGAACTGCCGCGCAAACTGCTGCGCAGCTCCCGGGCTGCTGCGCCGCCTCTGTTTGCCGGCTCTGTTTGCCCGCGCTCCTGGTCGCTCGCGCTCCCTGGGAGCTGCTCTTATCCGTGAGGGTGTTTGGCCGCTGTCACACTCTACTCCGCCCCCGCTGAGTCAGAGCTGCCTCTCGTTGGCAGTTCCCGCTTTCCCGCTCAGGGGGGGGGGGGCTGGGGATACCTCTCTCTCTCTCGGCGCTTTTTGCCGCCTCGCCGCTGCGGTTTTGCCACCGGACAAAGGCTCCCTCGGCGCGAGCCTCTGCTCCAGAACCCTTCACATTCACTAGCTACGCACTTTTTCCAAGAAGGGGCTAGCCTGCAAAGCTCTTGCTCAGCCTCATCTGCCCATGGCACTGGTCGCACAGGCGCACATAGACTGGGGCTGCTTGCCTGCCTTGCCACGTCAAACTTCAAACGTAGCCCTGGACTCTGTGCTTTTTGCCTCCAGCAGCCGTGCTCTGAAAATGCGAAAGTCACCAGACAGCCCGCACCCAGAAAGGGCTAGCCCGGAAAGCTGTTGCTCAGCCTCATCTGCCCATGGTACTGCTCGCACAGGCGCACAGAGACTGGGGCTCCTTACTTGCCTTGCCACCTTAAACTTCTAACATAGCCCGGGTGTCCCTTCCGGGTGCCTCTAGCAGCCCTCCACCGAAAATGCGAACGTCTCGGGATATCTGTCGCCAAGAAGGGTTTAGCCTGGAAAGATGTTGCTCAGCCTCATCTGCCCATGGCATTGCTTGCTCAGGTTCACAGAACTGGGGTTGCATGCTTGCCTTGCCACCTCAATTTTCAAACGAATCCCTAGGATCCCTGCCGGGTTCCTCCAGCAGACCTGCACTGAAGATGCGAAGGTCTCAGGATATCTCTTAGCAAGAAGGGGCTAGCCTGGAAAGCTGTTGCTCAGCCTCATCTGCCCATGGCACTGCTCGCACAGGCGCACAGAGACTGGGGCTGCTTGCTTCCCTTGCCACCTCAAACTTCAAACGTAGCCTAGGAAATCTTTGCTGGGGGCATCCCGCAACCCTCACCCGAATATGCAAATGTCTCTAAATATCACTTACCAAGTATTGACTAGCCTGGTAAGCTGTTGCTCAGCCTCATCTGCCCATGGCACTGCTCGCACAGGCGCACAGAGACTGGGGCTGCTTGCTTTCCTTGCCAACTCAAACGTCAGACGTACTCCTGGTGTCCCTGCCGCGTGCCTATAGCAGCCCTGCACAGAACGTGTAAACGTCTACAGGTAGCTCACACCCAGAAGGGGCTAGCCTGGAAAGCTGTTGCTCAGCCTCATCTGCCCATGGCATTGCTTGCACAGACGCACAGAGACCCGGTCTGCTTGCTTCCCTTGCCACCTCAATCTTCAAACGTAGCTTGGGGATCCCTGCCAGGTGCCTCCAGCAGCCCTGCACTGAAAATGCGAAAGTTTCCAGATAGCTTGGACCCAGAAGGGGCTAGCCTGGAAAGCTGTTGCTCAGCCTCATCTGCCCATGGCACTGCTCGCACAGACGCACAGATACTGTGGCTGCTTGCTTGCCTTGCCACCTCAAACTTCAAAAGCAGCATAGGGGGTCCTTGCCAAGATCCTTCCGCAGCCCTGCACCAAAAATGCGAACGTCTCAGGATATCTCTTACCAAGAAGAGTTTAGCCTGGAAAACTGTTGCTCAGCCTCATCTGCACATGGCACTGGTCGCACAGGCACAGACAGACTGGGGCTGATTCCTTGCCTTGCCACCTTAAACTTCAAACATAGCGCGGGTGTCCCTTCCGGGTGCCTCCAGCAGCCCTGCCCCAAATATGAGAAAGTCTCAAGATAGCTCGCAACCAGAAGGGGCTAGCCTGGAAAACTGTTGCTCGGCCTCATCTGCCCATGGCACTGCTCGCACAGATGCACAGAGACTGGGGCTGCTTGCTTGCCTTGCCACCTCAAACTTCAAACGTAGCCTAGGTGGTCTTTGCCGGGCCCCCGCCGCACACTTGTCCCGAATATGCGAATGCCTCATGATATCTCTTACCAAGAACGGGCTAGCCTGGAAAGCTGTTGCTCAGCCTCATCTGCCCATGTTTCTGCTCGCACAGGCGCACAGAGATTTGGGTTTATTGCTTGTCTTGCCACCTCAAAATTCAAATGTAGCCTAAGGGTCCCTCCGGGTGCCTCCAGCAGCCCTGCACTGAAGATGTGAACGTCTCAGGATATCTCGTACCAAAAAGGGGCTAGCCTGGTAAGCTGTTGCTCAGCCTCATCTGCCCATGGCACTGCTCGCACAGACACACAGAGACTGGGGCTGCACGCTTGCCTTGCCACCTCAAACCTCACACGTAGTCTAGGGGGTCTTTACCGGGCGCCTGCCGCAGCCCTGACCCGAATATGCGAGCGTCTCAAGATATATTATGCCAGGAAGAGGCTGGCCTGGAAAGCTGTTGCTCAGCCTCATCTGCCCATGGCACTGCTCACACAGGCGCACAGAGATTGGGGCTACTTGCTTGCCTTGCCACCTCAAACCTCACAGATAGTCTAGGGGGTCTTTACCGGGCGCCTGCCACAGCCCTCACCCGAATATGCGAGTGTCTCAGGATATCTCTTACCAAGAAGGGGCTAGGCTGGAATGCTGTTCCCTACCCTCATCTGCCCATGACACTGCTCGCACAAGCGCACAGAGACTGGGAGTGCTTGCTTGCCTTGCCACTTAAACTAAAAACGTCCTGGGGGTCCCTACCAGGCGCCTCCAGCAGCCCTGACCCGAAAGGTAGAATGTCTTCAGATAGCTCGCACCCTGAAGGGGCTACCCTGGAAAGATGTTGCTCAGCCTCATCTGCCCATGGCACTGCTCATACAGATGCACAGAGACTGGGGCTGCTTGCTTGCCTTCCCACCTCAAACTTCAAACGTAGCCTAGGGGGACCTTGCCAAGCTCCTTCTGCAGCCCTGACCAGAACATGCAAACATCTCAGGATGTCTCTTACCTAGAAGGGTTTAGCCTGGAAAGCGGTTGCTCAGCCTCATCTGCCCATGGCACTGCTCGTTCAGGCGCACAGAGACTGGGGCTGCTTGCTTTCTTTGCCATGTCAAACTTCAAACATAGCCCAGGGGTCCCTTCCGGGTGCCTCCAGCAGCCCTGCAAAGTATATGCGTAAGTCTCCAAACAGCTCGCAGACAAAACGTGCTAGTCTGGAGAGCTGGTACTCAGCCTCATCTGCTCATGGCATTGCTCGCACAGGCACACAGAGACTGGGTCTGCTTGCTTGCCCTGCCACCTCAAACTTCAAACCTAGCCTAGGGGATCTTTGTCGGGCGTGTGCCACAGACTTGACCTGAATATGCGAACGCCTCAGAATATCTCGTACCAAAATTGTCTAGCCTGGAAAGTTGTTGCTCACCCTCATCTGCCCATGGCACTGCTCATACAGGTGCAGAGAGAGTTAAAGTGCTTGCTTAAATTGACACCTCAAAATTCAGATGTCCTGGGGGTTCCTACTGGGCGCCTCCAGCAGCCATGCCCCAAAAGGTAGAATGTCTTCAGATAGCTCGCACCCTGAAGGGGCTAGCCTAGAAAGCTGTTTCTCAGCCTCATCTGCCCACGGCACTGCTTGCACAGGCGCAGAGAGACTGGGGCTGCTTGCTTGCCTTGCCACCTCAAACTTAACACGTAGCCTAGGACGTTTTTTCCGGGCGCCTGCCGCAACCCTGACCCGAATATGCGAGCGCCTCAAGATATCTTATGCCAAGAAGGGGCTAGACTGGAAAGCTTTTGCTCAGCCTCATGTGCCCATTGCACTGCTCACACAGGCGCCCAGAGACTAGGGCTGCTAGCTTGCCTTGCCACCTCAAAATTCAAATGTAGCCTAGGGGTCCCTGCCAGGTGCCTCAGACAGCCCTGCAAGGAAGGTGTGAACGTCTCCAGATAGCTCGCACTTAGAAGGTACTAGGCCGGAAAACTGTTGCTCAGCCTCATCTCCCCATGGCACTGCTAGCACAGGCACCTAGAGACTGGGGCTGCTTGCTTGCCTTGCCATTTCAAAATTCAAATGTAACTTAGGGGTCCCTTTCGGGTGCGTCCAGCAGCCCTGCACTGAAGGTGTGAACGTCTCCAGATAGTTCGCACTTAGAAGGGTCTAGGCTGGAAACCTGTTTCCCAGCCTCATCTGCCCACGGCACTGCTCGCACAGGCGCCCAGAGACTGGGGCTGCTTGCTTGCCTTGCCACCTCAAACTTCAGTCGCAGCCTAGGGGGGTTTTTCCGGTTGCCTGCCGCAACCCTGACCCTAATATGCGAGCGTCACAACATATTTTACGCCAAGAATAAGCTATCCTGGAAAGCTGTTGCTCAGCCTCATCTGCCCATGGCACTACTAGCACAGGCGCACAGAGACTGGTGTATCTTGATTCCGTTGCCACTTTACACTTCAAACGTAGCCTAGCGGGTCTTTGTCAGGCGCCTGCCACAGCCCTAACCTGAATATGCGAACGTCTCAGGATATCACTTACCAAGAAGGGGCTAGCCTGGAAAGCTGTTGCTCAGCCTCATCTGCCCCTGGCACTGCTCACACAGGCGCACAGAGACTGGGGCTGCTTGCTTGCCTTGCCACCTCAAACTTCATTCGCAGCCTAGGGGGTCCTTGCCAGGCGCCTACCGGACCCTGGACCTAAATATGCGAACGTCTGAAGATACCTCTTACCAAGAAGGGGCTAGACTGGAAAGCTGTTGCTCAGCCTCATCTGCACATGGCACTGCTCGCACAGGCGCACAGAGACTGGAGCATGCTTGCATAACTTGCCATCTCAAACTTCAAATGTCCCGGGGGTCCCTACCGGGTGCCTCCACCAGCCCTGCCCCAGAAGGCTGAATGTCTTCAGTTAGCTCGCACCCAGAAGGGGCTAGCCAGGAAAGTTGTTGCTAAGCCTCATGTGCCCATGGCACTACTCACACAGACGCACAGAGACTTGGGTTTCTTTCTTAAATTGCCACCTCAAAATTCAAATGTAGCCTAGGGGTCCCTGTCGGGTGCCCCCAGCAGCCCTGCACCAAAGGTGTGAACGTCTCCAGATAGCTCGCAGTTAGAAATTGCTAGCCTGGAAAGCTGTTGCTCAGCCTCATCTGCCCATGGCACTGCTCGCACAGGCGCACAGAGACTGGGGCTGCTGGCTTGACTTGCCAGCTCAAACTTCAAACGTATCTTAGGTGGTCCTTGCCGGGCGCCTACTGCAGCCCGGATCAAAATATGCGAATGTGTCAAGATGTCTCTTACCAAGAATGGGCTGGACTGGAATGCTGTTTCTCAGTCTCATCTGCCCACGGCACTGCTCACACAGGCGAAGAGAGAGTGGGGCTGCTTGCTTGCCTTGCACCATAAACTTCAAACGTAGACTAGGAGGTCTTTGCCGGGCGCCTGCCGCAGCCCAGACCTGAATATGCGAGCATCTCCAGATATCTGACACGCAGAAGAGGCTAGCCTGGAAAGCAGTTGCTCAGCCTCATCTGCCGATGGTACTGGTTTCACAGGCGCCCAGAGACTGGGGCTGCTTGCTTGCCTTGCCAGCGCAAACTTCAAACCTAGCCTAGGGGGTCGTTGCCAGGCACCTCCAACAGACCTGACCAAAATATGCAGACACCTTAGGATATCTCTTACTAAAACTATCTAGCCTAGAAAGCTGTTGCTCAATTTCATACGTAGCCTAGAAGGTCTTTGCCGGGCGCTTGCCGCAGCCCATACCCAAATATGCGAGCGTCTCCAGATATCTGACACCCAGAAGAGGCTAGCCTGGAAAGCAGTTACTCAGCCTCATCTGCCCATGGCTCTCATCGCACAGGCGCACAGACACTGGGACTGCTTGCTTTCCTTGCGACCTCAAATTTCAAACCTAGCCTAGGAGGTCCTTGTGGGGCACCTCCCACAGACATGACCCGAATATGCGAATGCCACAGCATATCTCGTACCAAAACTGTGTAGCCTGGAAAGCAATTTCTCAGCCTCATCTGCCCATGGCACTGCTCACACAGGTGCACAGAGACTGGGGCTGCTTCCTTGCCTTGCCACCTCAAACTTCAAACGTAGCCTAGGAGGTTTTTCTCCGGGTGACTGCCGCAAGCCTAACCCGAATATGCGAGCGTCTCAAGACATACAATGCCAGGAATGGGGTAGACTGGAAAGCTTTTGCTCAGCCTCATCAGCCCATGACACCGCTCACACAGGCGCACAGAGACTGGGGCTGCTTGCTTGCCTTGCCACCTCAAAATTCAAATGCAACCTAGGGGTCCCTGCCGGGTGCCTCCAGCAGCCGTGCCCAAAAAGGTAGAATGTCTTCAGATATCTCTTACCAAGAAGGGGCTAGCCTGGAAAGCTGTTTCCCAGCCTCATCTGCCCATGGCACTACTCATACAGGCGCAGAGAGAGTGAAAGTGCTTGCTTAACTTGACAACTCAAAATTCAGATGTCCTGGCGGTTCCTACTATGTGCCTCCAGCAGCCCTGCCCCAAAAGGTAGAATGTCTTCAGATAGCTGGCATCCAGAAGGGGCTCGCCTAGAAAGCTGTTGCTCAGCCTCATCTGCCCATGGCAATGCTCGCACAGGCGTACAGAGTCTGGTGTATCTTGATTCCTTTGCCACCTTACACTTCAAACGTAGCCTAGGAGGTTTTTTCCGGGCGCCCGCCGCAACCCTGACCTTAATATGCGAGCGTCACAACATATATTACGCCAGGAAGGGGCTAGCCTGGAAAGCTGTTGCTCAGCCTCATCTGCCCATGGCACTGCTCGCACAGGCACACAGAGACTGGGGCTGCTTGCTAGCCTTGCCACCTCAAACGTCCAACGTAGCCTAGGTGTCCCTGCCGGGTTCCTCAGGGTGCCCTGCAACAAAGGTGTGAACGTCTCGAGAGAGCTCGCACCCAGAAGGGGCTAGCCTGGAAAGCTGTTGCTCAGCCTCATCTGCCCATGGCACTGCTCACGCAGGGGCTCAGAGACTGCGGCTGCTTGCTTGACATGCCACCTCAAACTTCCAACGTATCGTAGGGTGTCCTTGTCGAGCACCTACCGCAGCCCGGATCTAAATATTCGAACGTCTCAAGATGTCTCTTACCAAGAATGGGCTAAACTGGAAAGCTGTTGGTCAGCCTCATCTGCCCATGGCACTGCTCGCAGAGGTGCACAGAGACTGGGGCTGCTTGCTTGCCTTGCCACCTCAAACTTCAAACGTATCCTAGGAGGTTTTTTCCGGGCGCCTGCCACAATCCTGACCCGAATATGCGAGCGTCTCAACATATATTACGCCAAAAAGGGGCTAGCCTGGAAAGCTGTTGCTCAGCCTCATCTGCCCATGGAACTGCTCGCACAGGCGCACAGAGACTGGGGCTGCTTGCTTGCCTTGCCACCTCAAACTTCAAACGTAGCCTAGGAGGTTTTCTTCGGGCGCCTGCCACAACCCTGACCCTAATATGCGAGCATCTCAAGATATCTTATGCCAAGAGGGGGCTACTCTGGAAAGCTGTTGCTCAGCCTCATCTGCCCATGGCACTGCTCGCACAGGGGCTCAGAGACTGGGGCTTCTTGCTTGCCTTGCCACCTCAAACTTCAAACGTAGTGTAGGAGGTTTTTCCGCACGCCTGCCGCAGCCCTGACCCGAATATGTGAGCGTCTCAAGATATCTTATGCCAAGAAGGGGTAAGCCTGGGAAGTTGTTTCTCAGCCTCCTCTGCCCATGGCACTGGTTGCACAGGCGCCCAGAGACTGGGGCTGCTTGCTTGCCTTGCCACCTCAAAATTCAAATGTAGCCTAGGGTTCCCTTCCGGGTGCCTCCAGCAGCTGTGCACCAAATATGCAAATGTCTCCAGATAGCTCGCACCCAGAACGGGCTAGCCTGGAAAGTCGTTGCTCAGCCTCATCTGCTCATGGTACTGCTCGCACAGGCGCACAGAGACTGGGGCTGCTTGCTTGCCTTGCCACCTCAAAGTTCAAACGTAACCAGCGGGTCCCTGATTGGTGCCTCCATCAGCCCTGCAAAATATATGCGAACGTCTCCAGATAGCTTCCACCCAGAATGGGCTACCCTGGAGAGCTGTTACTCAGCCTCATCTGCTCATGGCACTGCTTGCCCAGGTACTCAGAGACTGGGTCTGCTTGCTTGCCTTGACACCTCAAACTTCAAACATATCTCTGGGCTCCCTGCCCGATCCCTCCGCAGCCCTGCAATGAAAATGCGAACGCCTCGGGTTATCTGTTACCAAGAAGGTGTTAGTATGGAAAGCTGTGTCTCAGCCTCATCTGCCCATGGCACTGCTTGCACAGGTGCACAGAGACTGGGGCTGCTTGCTTGCCTTGCCACCTCAAACGTAACACGTATCTTAGGAGCTTTTTTTCCAGGCGCCTGCCGCAGCCCTGACACTAATATGCGAGCGTCTCAAGATATCTTATGCCAAGAAGGAGCTAATCTTGAAAGCTGTTGCTCAGCCTCATCTGCCCATGGCACTGCTCACGCAGGGGCTCAGAGACTGCGGCTGCTTGCTTGACTTGCCAGCTCAAACTTCAAACGTAGCCTAGGGGGTCCTGCCCGGTGCCTCCAGCAGCTCTGCATGGAAGGTGTGAACGTCTCCAGATAGCTCGCACTTAGAAGGGTCATACAGGCGCAGAGAGACTGAGAGTGCTTGCTCAACTTGCCACCTCAAAATTCAGATGTCCTGGGGGATCCTTCCGGGTGCCTTCAGCAGCCCTTCCCGAAAACGTAGAATGTCTTCAGATAGCTCGCACACAGAAGGGGCTAGCCTGGAAAGCTATTGCTCAGCGTCATCTACCCATGGCAGTGCTCGCACAGGCACACAGAGACTGGGGCTGCTTGCTTTGCTTGCCACCTCAAACTTCAAACGTAGCCTAGGGTAACCTTGCCGGGACCCTACCGCAGCCCGGATCTAAATATTCAAACATCTCATGATGTCTCTTACCAAGAATGGCTAAACTGGAAAGCTGTTGCTCAGACTCATCTGCCCATGGCAGTGCTCGCACAGGCACACAGAGACTGGGGCTGCTTGCTTGCCTTGCCACCTCAAAGTTCAAACGTAACCAGGGGGTCCCTGACGGGTGCCTCCATCAGCCCTGCAAAGTATATGCGCACGTCTCCAGATAGCTTCCACCCAGAAAGGTCTAGCCTGGAAAGCTGTTGCTCAGCCTCATCTGCCCATGGCAGTGCTCGCACAGATGCACAGAGACTGGGGCTGCTTGCATGCCTTGCCAACTCAAACTTGAAACGTAGTTTAGGGGATATGTGACAGGCACCTGTCGCAGCCGGGACTCGAATATGCGAGCGTCTCAAGATATCTTATGCCAAGAAGGAGCTACTCTTGAAAGCTGTTGCTCAGCCTCATCTGTCCGTGGCACTGCTCGCACAGGCACACAGAGACTGGGGCTGCTTGCTTGACTTGCCACCTCAAACTTCAAACGTTACCAGGGGGTCCCTGACGGGTGCCTCCAGCAGCTCTGCACTGAAAATGGAAAGTCTCCAGATAGCTCGCAACCCAAAACGTGCTAGCCTGGAGAGTTGTTGCTCAGCCTCATCTGCCCGTGGCACTGCTTGCACAGATGCACAGAGACTGGGGCTGCTTGCTTGCGTTGCCACCTCAAACTTCAAACCTAGCCTAGGGGGTCTTTGCCGTGCCCCTCCCACAGCACTGACCTTAATATGCGAACGTCTCAGGATATCTCTTACCAAGAAGGGGCTAGCCTGGAAAGCTCTTGCTCGGTCTCATCTGCCCATGGCACTGCTTGCACATGCGCCCAGAGTCTGGTGCTCCTTGCTTGCATTGAAACCTCAATCTTCAAATGTTACCAGGGGGTCCCTGACGGGTGCCTCCAACAGCCCTGCAAAGAATATGCGAATGTCTTCAGATAGCTCGCAGCCAGAAGGGGCTAGCCTCGAAAGCTGATGCTCAGCCTCATCTGGTCATGGCACTGCTTGCACATGTGCTCAGACAGTAGGGGTGCTTGCGTGCCTTGCCACCTCAGTCTTCAAACGTAGCTTACGGATCCCTGCCGGGTGCCTCCAGAAGACCTGCACCAAAAATGCGAACATCTCCACATAGCTTGCACTCAGAAGCGGCTAGCCTTGTAAGCTGTTTCTCAGCCTCATCTGCCCATGGCACTGCTCGCACATACGCGCAGAGAGTCTGGGGCTGCTTGCTTGCCTTGCCACCTCAGTCTTTAAACGTAACCACTCGGTCCCTGACGGGTGCCTCCAGCAACCCAGCAAAGAATATGCAATTGTCTCCAGATAGCTTGCACCCAGAATACGCTAGCCTGGAAAGCTGTTGTTCAGCCTCATCTGCCCATGGCACTGCTCGCAGAGATGCACAGAGACTGGGGCTGCTTGCTTGCCTTGCCACCTCAAACTTTAAACATATCCGAGGGAGTCCTTTCTGGGCCCCTCCCACAGCCCCGACCCAAATATGCGAACGTCTCAGGATATCTCTTACCAAGAAGGGTCTAGCCTGGAAAGCTGTTGCTCTGTCTCATCTGTCCATTGCACTGATCGCACAGGCGCACAGACACTGGGGCTGCTTGCTTGCCTTGCCACCTCAAACTTCAAACGCATCCTGGGGTTCCCTGCCAGTTGCCTCTAGCACCCCTGACCCGAATAGGCGAACGTCTCCAGATAGCTCCCACCCAGAAGAGGCTAGCCTGGAAAGCTGTTGCTCAGCCCCATCTGCCCATGGCACTGCTCGCACAGGCGCACAGAGACTGGGGTATCTTGTTTCCTTTTCCACCTCAAACTTCAAAAGTAGCCTAGGGGGTCTTTGCCAAGATCCTTCCGCAGCCCTGCACCAAAAATGCGAACATCTCAGGATATCTCTTACCAAGAAGTGTTTAGCCTGGAAAACTGTTGCTCAGCCTCATCTGCACATGGCACTGGTCGCACAGGCACAGACAGACTGGGGCTGCTTGCTTGCCTGGCCACCTTAAACTTTCAACATAGAGTGGGTGTCCCTTCCGGGTGCCTCCAGCAGCCCTGCCCCAAATATGAGAAAGTCTCAAGATAGCTCGCAACCAGAAGGGCCTACCCTGGAAAACTGTTGCTCAGCCTCATCTGCCCATGGCACTGCTCGTTCAGATGCACAGAGACTGGGGCTGCTTGCTTGCCTTGCCACCTCAAAATTCAAACGCAGCCTAGGGGGTCCTTGACGAGGGCCTGCCACAGCCCTGACTCAAATATGCGAACGTCTGAGGACATCTCTTACCAAGAAGGGGCTAGCCTGGAAAGCTGTTGCTGAGCCTCATCTGCCCATGGCACTGCTCGCACAGGCGCACAGAGACTGGGGCTTCTAGCTTACCTTGCCACCTCAATTTTAAAACGTAGCCAAGGGGGTCATTGGTGGGGGCCTCCCGCAGCCCTCACCCGAATATGTGAAGGTCTCACGATATCTCGTACTAAGTGTTGACTACCCTGGAAAGCTGTTGCTCAGCCTCATCTGCCCATGGCACTGCTCGAACAGGGGCACAGAGACTGGGGCTGCTTGCTTGCCTTCCCACCTCAAACTTCAAACGTAGCCTAGGGGGACGTTGCCAAGCTCCTTCCGCAGCCGTGACCAGAACATGCAAACATCTCAGGATGTCTCTTACCAAGAAGGATTTAGCCTGGAAAGCGGTTGCTCAGCCTCATCTGCCCATGGCACTGCTCGTACAGGCGCACAGAGAGACTGGGGCTGCTTGCTTGCCTAGACACCGCGAACTTCAAACAAATCCCAAGCGTCCCTGCCGGGTGCCTCCAACAGTGCTGCAACAAATATGCGAACGTCTCCAGATTGCTCGCAACCTGAACGGGCTAGCTTTGAAAGCTGTTGCTCAGCCTCATCTGCCCATGGCACTGCTCGCACAGACGCACAGACACTGGGGCTGCTTGTGATCTTCCCACCTCAAACTTCAAACGTAACATAGGGGCTCCTAGCCCGGTCCCTCCAGCAGCCCTGCACCGAAAATGCGAACGCCTCGGATTATCTATTACCAATAACGCGCTAGCCTGGAGAGCTGATACTCAGCCTCATCTGCTCATGGCACTGCTTGCACTGGTGCTCAGAGACTCAGGCTGCTTGCTTGCCTTGCCACCTCATACTTCAAATGTATCCTAGGGCTCCCTGCCCGGTCCCTCCAGCAGCCCTGAACAGAAAATGAGAATGCCTCGGGTTATCTATTACCAAGAAGGAGTTAGCCTGGAAAGCTGTTGCTCAGCCTCATCTGCCCATGGCACTGCTCGCACAGATGCACAGAGACTGAGGCTGCTTGCCTGCATTGCCACCTAAAAATTAAAACGTAACCAGGGAGTCCCTGCCAGTTGCCTCCAGCAGCCGTGACCTGAATAGGCGAACTTCTCTAGATAGCTTCCATCCAGAAGGGGCTAGCCTGGAAAGCTGTTGCTCAGACTCATCTGCCCATGGCACTGCTCGCACAGGTGCACGGAGACTGGGGCTGCTTTCTTGCCTTCCCACCTCAAACTTCAAACGTAGCCTATGGGGCCCTTGGCAGGGGCCTCTCGCAGCCCTGAACTGAATATGCGAACATATCAGGATATATCTTACCAAGAAGGGGCTAGACTGGAAAGCTGTTCCTCAGCCACATCTGCTCATGGCACTGCTTGCACTGGTGCTCAGAGACTGGGGCTGCTTTCTTGCCTTCCCACCTCAAAATTCAAACGTAGCCTATGGGGCCCTTGGCAGGGGCCTCTCGCAGCCCTGAACTGAATATGCGAACATATCAGGATATATCTTACCAAGAAGGGGCTAGACTGGAAAGCTGTTGCTCAGCCTCATCTGCCCATGGCACTGCCCGCACAGGCGCACAGAGACTGGGGCTGCTTGCTTGCCTTGCCACCTCAATTTTAAAACGTAGCCAACGGGGTCCTCGGTGGGGGCCTCCCGCAGCCCTCACCTGAATATGTGAAGGTCTCACGATATCTCTTACCAAGAGTTGACTACCCTGGAAAGCTGTTGCTCAGCCTCATCTGCCCATGGCACTGCTCGCACAGGGACACAGAGAATGCGGCTGCTTGCTTGCCTTGCCACCTCAAACTTCAAAAGTAATTTAGGCGGTCTGTGACAGGCACCTGCCACAGTCCTGACCTGAATATGCGAGCGTCTCAGAATATCTCTTACCAAGAAGGGGCTGCCCTGGAAATCTGTTGCTCAGCCTCATCTGCCCATGGCACTGCTCGCACAGGTGCACAGAGACTGGGGCTGCTTGCTTGCCTTGCCACCTCAAATTTCAAACGTATCCCGAGGCTATCTGACCGGTCTTTCCAGCAGCCCTGCACTGAAAATGCGAACGTCTCGGGTTATATACTACCAAGAAATGGTTAGCCTGGAAAGCTGTGGCTCAGCCTCATCTGTCCATGGCACTGCTCGCACTGATGCACAGAGACTGGGGCTGATTGCTTGCCTTGCCACCTCAAACATGAAACGTAGCCTAGGGGGTCCTTGCCGGGCGCCTCCCACAGCCCTGACCCGAAAATGCGCGCATCTCACTATATCTCTTACCAAAAAGGGGCTTGCACTGAAAGGTGTTGCTCAGCCTCATATGCCCTTGGCACTGCTCGCACAGGCGCCCAGAGACTGAGTCTGCTTGCTTGCCTTGCCACCTCAAAATTCAAAGGTATCCAGGGGTTCCCTGACCGGTCCCTCCAGCAGCCCTGCACCGAAAATGCTAACGCCTCGGAGTATCTATTACCAAGAACGCGCTAGCCTGGAGAGCTGTTACTCATCCTCATCCGCTCATGGCACTGCTTGCACTGGTGCTCAGAGACTGGGGCTGCTTTCTGGCTTTGCCACCTCATACTTCAAACGTATCCTAGGGCTCCCTGCCCGGTCCCTCCAGCAGCCCTGAACAGAAAATGAGTATGCCTCGGGTTATCTATTACCAAGAAGGGGTTAGCCTGGAAAGCTGTTGCTCAGCCTCATCTGCCCATGGCACTGCTCGCACAGATGCACAGAGACTGGGGCTGCTTGCCTGCATTGCCACCTGAAAATTCAAATGTAACCACTGAGTCCCTGGCGGTTGCCTCCAGCAGCCGTGACCCGAACAGGCGAACTTCTCCAGATAGCTTCCACCCAGAAGGGGCTAGCCTGGAAAGCTGTTGCTCAGACTCATCTGCCCATGGCACTGCTCGCACAGGCGCACAGAGCCTGAGGCTGCTTGCTTGCCTTGCCACCTCAAACTTCAATCGCAGCATAGGGGGTCCTTGCCAAGCTCCTTCCGCAGCCCTGCACCAGAAATGCGAACGTCTCAGGATATCTCTTACCAAGAATTGTTTAGCCTGGAAAACTGTTACTCAGCCTCATCTGCACATGGCACTCGTCACACAGGCACAGACAGAATGGGGGTGCTTGCTTGCCTTGCCACCTTAAACTTTAAACATAGAGCGGGTGTCCCTTCCGGGTGCCTCCAGCAGCCCTGCCCCAAATATGAAAACGTCTCCAGATAGATCGCAACCAGAAAGGGCTAGCCTGGAAAACTGTTGCTCAGCCTCATCTGCCCATGGCACTGCTCACACAGGCGCTCAGAGACTGGGGCTGCTTTCTTGCCTTGCCACCTCAAACTTGAAAGAAATCCCGGCCGTCCCTGCCAGGTGCCTCCAGCAGCCCTGCACCGAAAATGCGAAAGTTTCCAGATAGCTTGGACCCAGAAGGGGCTAGCCTGGAAAGCTGTTGCTCAGCCTCATCTGCCCATGGCACTGCTCGCACAGACGCACAGATACTGTGGCTGCTTGCTTGCCTTGCCACCTCAAACTTCAAAAGCAGCATAGGGGGTCCTTGCCAAGATCCTTCCGCAGCCCTGCACCAAAAATGCGAACGTCTCAGGATATCTCTTACCAAGAAGAGTTTAGCCTGGAAAACTGTTGCTCAGCCTCATCTGCACATGGCACTGGTCGCACAGGCACAGACAGACTGGGGCTGATTCCTTGCCTTGCCACCTTAAACTTCAAACATAGCGCGGGTGTCCCTTCCAGGTGCCTCCAGCAGCCCTGCCCCAAATATGAGAAAGTCTCAAGATAGCTCGCAACCAGAAGGGGCTAGCCTGGAAAACTGTTGCTCGGCCTCATCTGCCCATGGCACTGCTTGCACAGATGCACAGAGACTGGGGCTGCTTGCTTGCCTTGCCACCTCAATTTTAAAACGTAGCCAACGGGGTCCTCGGTGGGGGCCGCCCGCAGCCCTCACCTGAATATGTGAAGGTCTCACGATACCTCTTACCAAGAGTTGACTACCCTGGAAAGCTGTTGCTCAGCCTCATCTGCCCATGGCACTGCTCGCACAGGGACACAGAGACTGCGGCTGCTTGCTTGCCTTGCCACCTCAAACTTCAAACGTAGTTTAGGCGGTCTGTGACAGGCACCTGCCACAGTCCTGACCTGAATATGCGAGCATCTCAGAATACCTCTTACCAAGAAGGGGCTGCCCTGGAAAGCTGTTGCTCAGCCTCATCTGCCCATGGCACTGCTCGCACAGATGCACAGAGACTGGGGCTGCTTGCTTGCCTTGCCACCTCAAATTTCAAACGTATCCCGAGGCTATCTGACCGGTCTTTCCAGCAGCGCTGCACTGAAAATGCGAACGTCTCGGGTTATATACTACCAAGAAATGGTTAGCCTGGAAAGCTGTGGCTCAGCCTCATCTGTCCATGGCACTGCTCGCACTGATGCACAGAGACTGGGGCTGATTGCTTGCCTTGCCACCTCAAACATGAAACGTAGCCTAGGGCGTCCTTGCCGGGCGCCTCCCACAGCCCTGACCCGAACATGCGCGCATCTCACTATATCTCTTACCAAAAAGGGGCTTGCACTGAAAGGTGTTGCTCAGCCTCATATGCCCTTGGCACTGCTCGCACAGGCGCCCAGAGACTGAGTCTGCTTGCTTGCATTGCCACCTCAAAATTCAAAGGTATCCAGGGGTTCCCTGACCGGTCCCTCCAGCAGCCCTGCACCGAAAATGCGAATGCCTCGGAGTATCTATTACCAAGAACGCGCTAGCCTGGAGAGCTGTTACTCATCCTCATCTGCTTATGGCACTGCTTGCACTGGTGCTCAGACACTGGGGCTGCTTTCTGGCTTTGCCACCTCATACTTCAAACGTATCCTAGGGCTCCCTGCCCGGTCCCTCCAGCAGCCCTGCACCGAAAATGCGAACGTCTCAGGATATCTCATACCAAGAAGGGGTTGCCTGGAAAGTTGTTGCTCAGCCTCATCTGCCCATGGCCCTGCTCGCACAGACGCACAGAGACTGGGGCTGCTTGCTTGCCTTGCCACCTCAAACTTTAAACGTAGCCTAGGGAGTCCTTGCCGGGCCCCTCCCACAGCCCTGACCCAAATATGCGAACGTCTCAGGATATCTCTTACCAAGAAGGGGCTAGCCTTCAAAGCTGTTGCTCTGTCTCGTCTGTCCATGGCACTGCTCGCACAGGCGCACAGACACTGGGGCTGCTTGCTTGCCTTGCCACCTCAAACTTCAAACGCATCCTGGGGTTCCCTGCCAGTTGCCTCTAGCACCCCTGACCCGAATAGGCGAACGTCTCCACATAGCTCCCACCCAGAAGAGGCTAGCCTGGAAAGCTGTTGCTCAGCCTCATCTGCCCATTGCACTGCTCGCACAGGCACACAGAGACTGGGGTATCTTGTTTCCTTTTCCACCTCAAACTTGAAAAGTAGCCTAGGGGGTCTTTGCCAGGCGCCTGCCACAGCCCGGACCTGAATATGCGAACATCTCAGGATATCTCTTACCAAAAAGGGGCTAGCCTGGAAAGTTGTTCCTCAGCCTCATCTGCCCATGGCACTGCTCGCACATGCGCCAAGAGTCTGGGGCTGCTTGCTTGCCTTGCCACCTCAATCTTTAAACGTAACCACTCGGTCCCTGACGGGTGCCTCTAGCAACCCAGCAAAGAATATGCAAACGTCTCCAGATAGCTTGCACCCAGAATACGCTAGCCTGGAAAGCTGTTGTTCAGCCTCATCCGCCCAAGGCACTGCTCGCACAGGCGCCCAGAGACTGGGGCTGCTTCCTTGCCTAGACACCTCAAACTTCAAACGTAGCCTGGGGCTCCCTGCCGGGTCCCTCCAGCAGCCCTGCACCGAGAATTCAAACGTCTCAGGATATCTCTTACCAAGAAGGGGCTAGTCTTGAAAGCTGTTGCTCAGCCTCATCTGCTCATGGCACTGCTCGCACAGATGCACAGATTCTGCGGCTGCTTGCTTGCCTTGCCACCTCAAACTTCAAACGTAGCCTACGGGATCCTGTCACGGGTCCTCTGTCAGCCCTGACCTGAATATGTGCACGTCTCCAGATAGCTCGCATCCAGAAGGGACTAGCCTGGAAAGTTATTGTTCAGCCTTATCTGCCCATGGTACTGCTCACACAGGCACACACAGACTGGGGGTGTTTGCTTTCCTTTCCACCTCAAACTTCAAACGTATCCCGGGGCTCCCTGCGCGGTTCCTCTAGCATCCCTGCACTGAAAATGCGAGCGCCTCGGTTTATCTGTTACCAAGAAGGGGTTAGCCTGGGAAGTTGTTGCTCAGCCTCATCTGCTCATGGCACTGCTTGAACAGGTGCTCAGACAATGGGGCTGCTTGCTTGCCTTGCCACCTCAAACTTCCAACGTAGCCTACGGGATCCTTTCAGGGGGCCTCCCGCAGCCCTGACCTGAATATGCGCACGTCTCGAGATAACTCGCACCCAGAAGGGACTAGCCTGGAATGTTATTGCTCAGCCTCATCTGCCCATGGCACTGCTTGCACAGGCGCCCAGAGTCTAGGGCTGCTTGCTTGCCTTGCAACCTCAAACTTCAAATGTAGCCTAGGGGTCCTTGCCTGGCCCCTCCCATAGCCCTGACGTAAATATGCGAACGTCTCAGGATATCTCTTACCAAGGATGGGCTAGCCTGGAAAGCTACTGTGCATCCCCATCTCCCCATGGCACTGCTCGCACAGGTGCACAGAGGCTGGGGCTACTTGCTTGCCTAGCCACCTGAAACTTCAAACGTAGCCTGGGGCTGCCTGTCGGGTCCCTCCAACAGCCCTGCACCGAGAATGTGAACGTCTCAGGATATCTCTTACCAAGAAGGGGCTAGACTGGAAAGCTGATGCTCAGCCTCATCTGCTCATGGCACTGCTTGCACAGGGGCTCAGAGACTGGGGCTGCTTGCTTGACTTGCCTCCTCAAACTTCAAACGTAGCCTAGGGGCTCCCGGCAGGGTCCCTCCAGCAGCCTGGCACCGTGAATGCGAACGTCTCTGGATGTCTCTTACCAAGAAGGAGCTAGACTGGAAAGCTGTTGCTCAGCCTCATCTACCCATGGCACTGCTAGCACAGGTGCACAGCGACTGAAGCCGCTTGCTTGTCTTGCCACCTCAAATTTCAAATGTAGCTTAGGCTGTCCGTGCCGGGGGCTCCGGCAGTGCTGCTCCGAAAATGCAAACGTCTGCAGATAGCTCGCACCCAGAAAGAGCTAGCCTGGAAAGCTGTTTCTCAGCCTCATCTGCCCATGGCACTGCTCGCACAGGTGCACAGAGACTGGGGCTGCTTGCTTGCCTTGACACCTCAATCTTCAACCATAGTCCGGGGGTCCCTGCTGGTTGCCTCCAGCAGCCCTGCACCGAATATGCGAACGTCTCAGGATGTCTTTTACCAAAAAGGGGCTAGACTCTAAAGCTTTTGCTCAGCCTCATCTGCCCATGGCACTGCAAGCACAGGCACACAGAGACTGAGGCTGCTTGCTTGCCCTTCCACCTAAAACTTCGCATGTAGCCAAGAGGCCCTTGCCTGGTCCCTCCCACAGCCCTGAGCTTAATATGCGAACGTCTCAAGATATCTCTTACCAAGAAGGGGCTAGCCTTGAAAGCTGTTGCTCAGCCTCGTCTGCCCATGGCATAGCTCGCACAGGCGCTCAGAGACTGGGGGTGCTTGCTTGCCTTGCCACCTCAAACTTCAAATGTAGCCTAGGAGGTCCTTGGCTGGTCACTCCCAAAACCCTGACCTTTAAAATGTGAGCGTCTCAGTATATCTATTGCCAAGTAGGGCCTAGCCTGGAAACCTGTTGCTCAGCCTCATCTGCTCATGGCACTGCTCGCACAGACGCACAGAGACTGGAGCTGCTTGCTTGCCTTGCCACCTCAAACTTCCAACGTAGCCTAGGGGTCCTTGCCTGGCCCCTCCCACAGCCCGGACCAAAATATGCGAACGTCTCAGGATATCTCTTACCAAGGATGGGCTAGCCTGGAAAGCTATTGTGCAGCCCCATCTGCCCATGGCACTGCTCGCACAGGCGCACAGAGGCTGGGGCTACTTGCTTGCCTTGACACCTGAAACTTCAAACGTAGCCTGGGGCTCCCTGCCGGGTCCCTCCAACAGCCCTGCACCGAGAATGTGAACGTCTCAGGATATCTCTTACCAAGAAGGGGCTAGACTGGAAAGCTGATGCTCAGCCTCATCTGCTCATGGCACTGCTTGCACAGGGGCTCAGAGACTGGGGTTGCTTGCTTGGCTCGCCACCTCATTATTTAAAAGTAATCAGGAGGTCCCTGACGGGTGCCTCCAACAGCCCTGCAAAGATTATGCGAACGTCTCCACATAGCTCGCAACCAGAATATGCTAGCCTGGAGAGCTGTTGCTCAGCCTCATCTGCTCATGGCACTGCTTCCACAGGTGCTCTGAGACTGGGGCTGCTTGCTTGCCTTGCCACCTCAAACTTCAAACGTAGCCCTGGTGTCCTTGAGGGGTGCCTCCAGCACACCTAACCAAAATATGCGAACGTCTCAGGATATCTCTTAGCAAGGACGGGCTAGCCTGGAAAGCTATTGTGCAGCCCCATCTGCCCATGGCACTGCTCGCACAGGCGCACAGAGACTGGGGCTGCTTGCTTACCTTGCCACCTCAAAATTCAATTCAAACGTAACCCTGGTGTTTTTGACGGGTGGCTCCAGCAGACCTGCACTGAAGAAGTGAATGTCTTAGGATATCTCTTACCAAGTATTGGCTAGCCTGGAAAGCTGTTGCTTAGCCTAATCTGCACATGGCACTGCTCGCACAGGCGCACAGAGACTGGGGCTGCTAGCTTGCCTTGCAACTTCAAAATTGGAACGTACCCTAGGGGGTCTTTGCCGTATGTTCGCTGTACCCTTGTCCCGAATATGCGAGCGTCTCATGGTATCTCTTACCAAAAAGGGTCTAGCCTGGAAAGCTGTTGCTCAGCCTCATCTGCCCATGACACTGCTCGCACAGGTGCACAGAGAGACTGGGGCTGCTTGCTTTCCCTGCCACCGCAAACTTCAAACGTAGCCTAGGGGGTCTGTGCTGGGGGCCTCCTGCAGCCATCACCTGAATTTGCGAAAGATTGCGGATAGCTCGCACCCACAAGGGGCTAGCCTGGAAAGCTGTTGCTCAGCCTCGTCTGGTCATGGCACTGCTCGCACAGGCGCACAGTGACTGGGGCTGCTTGCTTGCCTTGCCACCTCAAACTTCAAACGTAATCTAGGGGGTCCTAGCTGGGGGCCTCCCGAAGCACTCACATGGATATGCGAACGTCTCACGATATGTCTTACCAAGTATTTACTAGCCTGGTAAGCTGTTGCTCAGCCTCATCTGCCCATGGCACTGATCGCACAGGCGCACAGAGACTGGGGCTACTTGCTTGCCTTCCCACCTTAAACTTCAAACGTAGCCAGGGGGGGTCTTTGCTGGGTGCCCGCCGCACCCTTGTCCCGAATATGCGAGCGTCTCAGGATATCTCTTACCAAGAAGGGGCTAGCCTGGAAAGCTCTTGCTCAGCCTCATCTGCCCGTGACACTGCTCGAACAAGCGCACAGAGACTGGGGCTGCTTGCTTGCCTTGCCACCTAAATTTTCAAACGTAGCCCAGGGATCCCTGCCGGCTGCCTCCAGCAGACCTGCACTGAAGATGCGAACATCTCCAGATAGATCGCACCCACAAGGGGCTAGCCTGGAAAGTTGTTGCTCAGCCTCATGTGCCCATGGCACTGCTCGCACAGGTGTACAGAGACTGGGACTACTTGCTTGCCTTGCCACCTAAAACTTCAAAAGTAGCCTGGGGAGTCATTGCTGGGGGCCTCCCGCAGCCCTCACCTGAATATGCGAACGTCTCACGATATGTCTCACCACGTATTGACTAGCCTGGTAAGGTGTTCCTGAGCGTCATATGCACATGACACTGCTCGCACAGGCGCACAGAGACTGGGGCTGCTTGCTTGCCTTGCCACCTCAAACTTGAAACGTAGTCTAGGGGGTCTTTACCGGCTTCCTGCCGCACCATTGTCCTGAATATGTGAACGTCTCATGATATTTCTTACCATGTATTCTTTAGCCTGGAAAGCAGTTGCTCAGCCTCATCTGCCCATGGCACTGTGGAGGAATGGCTAGCGGAGCGAGGGCATTTCGACATAGAAAAGCTAAGTCATCAGGATCTCAAGAAGTATCGAAAACAACTAGTTTAGGAACCAATCAGGGACAAGGTCAGACTGTCCTTGTTTACCAGATAGGCACGGTATCAGAAACTTGTGGTTACGAAGTTATGAGAAGAATCCGTTAGAACAGGATGTCGAGGCGGGACTTGACTTTTAGACTAACAGCCAATAAGGAGCTTAGCTTTTGCAATATGTATGAGCTAGTTAAGACCGCTATAAATTGTGTAACCAAACTGCAATAAACGAAGCTTGCTGATCTCTCATATTGAGCGACTGCTTCTTCCCTCCGTTCCGGCAAATGGCACGACAAATTGGCGCCCGAACAGGGACCCCGGCGACCTGATAGCAGAGTCCGGAACCCCGGCGACCTGATAGCAGAGTCCGGGAGCCACGGTCGGCGGAGAAGTTTCGTGCGGTCCTGTAAGCAGCGCAGGAGGCGAAAGGGATACATTCCCCGCGCTTGGGAGCACCTAGAGAGGCTGTCCCGCCAGCCACGCGCCGCCGGAGTCTTGCAAAGGCTGCAACAGCGCGCTGATTGAGGTATGAATAGACAAGCGGCGTATAATCTGCTCAAATGCTTCTTAGAGAAGCGGAGCATTGATAGAATAGATTTGAAAAAGGAACTTCCTGATCTGTTAGATTATGGCGTACTTAGGGGGGTCTTTACCGACCCCAATACGGTCTTCGAGGAGGAGGAGTGGCGAAAGCTAGGGGATAAGTTGTTTGATGCTGTTATTAACGAAGAAAAGGCAGCGAAAAAATTGATGAAACCGTGGCGGGCAGTAACAAATACTCTCTCCATGCATAAAGCTGAACAGCGAGTCGCTGCCGCTGCGGCTGAAAGGTTGAGTAGTGCGGCCCCTGCTGGAGTGTCCTCCACACAGCCAACGGCCCCTGATTGTCCCTTGCCCCCTTCCGTACGGACCGTAGTCGTCCCGCACAGCTCCTCCGCTGGGGCTTGGGACTTATCCCGCCTGAGCTCTGCGTTGGAGGGCAATTCGGCGGAGCCTCCGCCGTCAGAACGGGTGACCCAGGGGGAAATAGCTGCGGCGGACTTTCCTGCAGACACGAGCAGGGCGATGAAGCCAGGGCCGGATGCTAATACCCCGGTGTCCGAGCGTGGAAACAATCCTTTTTTGAGCCATAGGACAGTGGATTTAGTTTCTGAGCGCCAGCGTTGTTGGCAAAAGGTTGCAGAAGCTGCTATGAGCGAGGGGGACCGAGAGGTTGCAACCAGCCTCCTGAGTGAGGCGGGGGCGTTTCCCGTCATATATCAACCAAATGGACAGGGCAATTTAGTAGCCACCCTCCAGAATCTAGACTGGAAATTGCTTTCACAGCTACGTGCTACGGTTAACGAGTCAGGGATAAAAGGGGAACCTACACAACAGATGCTAGACTATCTCTGGGGAACTAACATTTTACTCCCGGGGGATATACGGAGCATTATGAAATTAATCCTCACGCAGCATCAGCAGCTACTGTTTAATGCACATTGGCAAGCAGCTTGCATGAGGTCTGTGGCCATGGCTAGACAACCAGGTGACCCCTTACATGGAGTCACACTCGATGAGCTTATGGGTTTTGGCGCGTATCTCCGTTTAGAAGCTCAGGTATTAATAGGCCCAGATAAAGCCAAAGAAGCAATGTTGCTTGCGCGACAAGCTTTTAACCAGCTCAAAGAACCAGGGGGAATTCCTTCTTATATGGGAATTAAACAAGGTAGGGAGGAGCCTTTTGGGTTATTTATCGACAGAGTAGCTGGTGCCATACAGGCGGCAGGTGTTCCTGATTATTTGAAGGGTTCCATTCTAAAGCAGTGTGCAATTCAAAATTGCAATCCTGCCACCCGAAATATCCTAGCTACTCTTCCTGGAACTTGGACTATTGAGGAGGCCTTGGAGCGGATGGCACAGGTGCCAGTAGGCCCACAAGCCATGTTAGTAGAAGCAGTGAGAGAGTTAGGGAAAACTTTACAGGAGCATACCCAAGCATCGCACAGCCAAATTATGGCAGCCCTTGCACCTTTGCAAACTCCAGTGGCTCGTACGGCGCCCCGCCGACCAACCCGCCTCCGATGTTTCCGCTGTGGTTTGGCCGGACACTTGAGAAGAGAATGCAAGGCGGGACCGGTCTGGTGTAAGCGGTGCAATTCTGGCTCACACGCCGAGACAGTCTGTCGACGAGGCGGATCGGGAAACGGGGTGAACAGTGGGAAGAGCCGCCCCGCGTCGACACAAAATGCGGCCGCTTACCCAGTCGCCAACAACAACAACCCTTTCCTCTCCAACCCGCCACCAGCGGAAGCCTCGGGTTGGACTTGGCAACAGCAATAGACTGCACCCTTTTGGATTCCAAGCCCGCACAAGTTGCAACTGGTGTACAAGGACCCATCAGAGTGAACGACCAGGCCGTCGGAGCATTATTAATTGGTCGCTCCTCTGCTACAATGCTCGGTCTCACCGTATTGGTAGGCCTAATCGATAAAGACTATCATGGGGAAATACAAATAATGGTTCAAACGCTGTTTCCGCCCTTATTTGTTCCCAAAGGATCGAAGATTGCACAGTTAATCCACATACCCCACTTAACTGAAAATGTTGCCCCCGTGCAAGTGACGCCGAGAGGCAGTGGGGCTTTCGGGTCAACGGACCAAATGGCTTTCTTAACCATCGGGCTGAGACAACAACCCCGACGAACAATCACCGTGCAGTATGCGGGACAAACCATCACCCTCTTTGCGCTACTGGATACTGGTGCAGATGTCTCTATCATTAGCGAGCATCATTGGCCACCTAACTGGCCGTCCCGCACTACTGGTGCCACTGTAGCCGGAGTCGGAGGAATTACTCTGGCTCGCAAGTCACCCCTCCTTCAATGGACTATAGAGGAAAAGGTCGTCAGCTGTTGCGCCTCCATTATCCCGCTGCCTGAAGGAGTGCAAGCTCTGGTGGGGCGCGATGTACTTGCTCAGATGGGAATGGTCCTAACTACTGAGACCACGGCCCCTTTTTAGGCACGGCCATTGCTTGGACTTTCCCAATCCCATTGAAATGGAAGACCGACTCACCTGTCTGGATTGAGCAATGGCCGTTAAAGAGAGAAAGTCTGCAACAAGCTCACAAGTTAGTGCAAGAGCAATTTTCGCAGGGGCACTTGCGACTGTCAACTAGCCCATGGAATACGCCAATTTTCGTTATTACAAAGAAATCTGGGAAGTATCGACTACTCCACGACCTCCGAGCAGTCAACAAACAGGTGCATGACATGGGGGCACTACAGCCAGGATTGCCTAACCCAGCTATGATACCAGAGGGATGGCATCTTCTCATCGTAGACTTGAAAGACTGTTTTTTCACCATCGCACTGCACGAGAACGATAAGCAGCGTTTCGCATTTACCCTACCTTCACTTAACCGTGAACGACCTGATCAGCGGTTTGAATGGACCGTGTTACCACAGGGAATGCGAAATTCGCCCACCCTTTGTCAAATCTATGTCGATGATGCCCTGCAACCTTTGCGCCAGAAATGGAAAGAGACTCTGATATACCACTATATGGACGATATTTTATTGGCACAATCAATCCCTTTCTCTGAAACTCAGAAAAGAAAGCTAATTCAGAGCCTTGCATGCCGCGGCCTGGTGGTCGCCCCCGAAAAGCTACAAGAGACAAACCCCTGGAAGTATTTAGGATGGCATATAACCGATACAGCTATTCGACCACAAAAGTTAACCATACATTTGGAGCTCCGCACTCTACACGATGCCCAAAAACTTTTAGGTGACCTCCAGTGGCTACGTCCCGTTGTTGGCATCCCGAATGAGATGCTGAATCAACTGCGCCCGTTACTGAAAGGAACCGATCCTGCAACACCAGTCTGTGTGTCGGAGCAACAGCAACTGGTGCTCCAACAGATCGCAGAACTGGTCACCGAGCGCGCCACACATCGCCGCCTTGCTGACGTTCCTATTGACCTGACCGTTCTCTGCGGCGATCAGTACCTCATGGCAGCATTAACGCAGCACAAAATAAAAACGGGGGAGACGCTCGTATTAGAATGGATTGCTCCTCCATTGCAACCACGCCGAACTGTGCAGGAGAAGGTCAGCGCGTTAGCCGATTTAATTAAGAAGGGTCGTCACCGGATTCTCCAGATTGACGGCGCCCCTCCTAAAACGATCTGGGTACCGATAAAACAAACAGATTTAGAATGGTATATACAGAATTCAGAAGAATTACAAGCAGCACTGTTGGCAGATGGGGCGACCCTAATAGCAAAGCCGCTGCCATCGCCCGTTCTCTCCTGGATGGAGAACAAGAGCTGGATTGTTAAACCAAAACGGTCAGCACAACCCCTTCCGGGAGCCCTCACAGCGTTCACAGACGCCGGACGTCGCTCGCAGTCTGCCGCAGTAACATGGAAGGAGGGCCCACAGTGGAAACATCAAGTACTGCAAGCCCAGCCCAGGGATTCCTTACAAACTCTGGAGTTGTTTGCCGTTGTCTGGGCATTCTTAAAATGGAAGCGCTGTCCATTGAACATTGTGTCCGACTCGCTCTATGTGGTGGGAGTTGCCAATCGCATTGAAGACGCCAGTCTCCGTGAAGTGCAGAACTGTCGGCTGGCCAGCCTCCTTGTTAGTCTCCGGCTGGCAATCAGTCAAAGGACAGAGCCCTATGCAGTGCTCCACATCAGAAGCCATCAATGGAGTGAAGGTCTTGGGGAAGGGAACGCTAGGGCTGATCGGCTCGTTGCAACCGGCATCGAGCCTCCCTTGTCGCCACACTGTCGCGCCCGCGAATCCCACGCTGTGTTCCACCAGAATGCCAGAGGATTGGCACGATCCTATAACATTTCTATCGAAGAAGCTCGCGCCATTGTAAAAGCGTGTGCTATATGCAGCCATCATAACTCTGGAGTGGGACTTGGCTGTGGGGTGAACCCAAAAGGCATAAAGGCCAATGATATTTGGCAGATGGACGTCACTCATGTAGCCTCGCTGGGTCGCTTGAAGTATTTGCATGTCTCCATAGATACGTATAGTCATATGATCTGGGCGACACCGCAACCAGGCGAAAGAGTGCGCGATGTCAAGCGACACTTAACTAGTTGTTTTGCAGTTTTGGGGGTACCGAACACCATCAAGACGGATAACGGACCAGCCTATATTAGCAAATCGCTTAAGCAATTTTTACAGCTGTGGAACATAACGCATATCACGGGTATCCCACACTCTCCTACAGGGCAGGCAGTGGTGGAACGTGCGAACGGGACTATTAAGAAGTACTTGGATAAGTTTAAGGACCTTACTGACGTCCGGGAAAGAGTCAGCAAAACTCTCTTTGTACTTAATTATTTATGTGTCTTTGGAGATAGTGATAGTCCACCGGCCCTCAAACACCATGTGCCTCAAAACAAGGTGGAAACTCCCCGAATGAGAGTGTTATATAGGGATACCAGGACAGGGTTTTGGAATGGCCCTGCCGATGTAATATATATTGGGCGCGGATATGTCTGTGTTTCTACTCCTACAGGTACCCTTTGGGTCCCTAGCCGGTGGATCAAACCCGCCACAGGAGGAGGCAGCACCAATAATGGTGAAGGATCTTCGAAAGGCGCCGCCTGAGGGGCTGTTTCACTGGACCTCAGTCATAGAGACTCATTAACGCATGAACGAATGTAGCAGGCGATTGATTGTTTGCGCTTTGTGTGCATGCTGCGACCCTTGGGAATTGTGTGAGTGCGTGCAGTGCGGGAACGAGTGGTGGCGCCGCGCCACACTCTCAAGTCGCTGGTGTGAGAAGTGTTTCGAAAAACAGCTTGCGATACCCAGGCTCTTGCTTGTTACAGGGCATGAGCCACCTAACAGCGACTGGTATTTTTCGTTGCCGAACCAGCTGGGTTACGTCAGCAAGCAGGCAAGCTGAATTAATATTAGCACGCGGTCTTGAATGCAGCAAGACCAACTTGGTGCCAGCTATATGGTCCGTCTCAAGGGAGGACTGGGAGCAGGTAAAAGAAAAGTGTCGTAAGCGCTTTGTTTGGAAACAGAAAAGGGGTAGGCGGAAGTTGTTTTAAAAAATTGTGTTTTAACGATATAGATTTAGCAAAATGTTGTTAGCTATATTAATCACGTTTAGTGCCATTATGGTAGATGTAACTGCTGTACCTACATTGCCTTTTGATCGTTATAGTAGGGCTTGTTATACTTAGTTGTGCAATATCGTGTATTAGACGGATAATAATGCAAACCACACACAATATTTGGCTTGCACAAAATAAAAACGGGGGAATTGTGGAGGAATGGCTAGCGGAGCGAGGGCATTTCGACATAGAAAAGCTAAGTCATCAGGATCTCAAGAAGTATCGAAAACAACTAGTTTAGGAACTAATCAGGGACAAGGTCAGACTGTCCCTGTTTACCATATAGGCACGGTATCAGAAACTTGTGGTTACGAAGTTATGAGAAGAATCCGTTAGAACAGGATGTCGAGGCGGGACTTGACTTTTAGACTAACAGCCAATAAGGAGCTTAGCTTTTGCAATATGTATGAGCTAGTTAAGACCGCTATAAATTGTGTAACCAAACTGCAATAAACGAAGCTTGCTGATCTCTCATATTGAGTGACTGCTTCTTCCCTCCGTTCCGGCAAATGGCACGACAGCACTGCTTGCACAGGCGTACAGAGAGACTGGGGCTGCTTGCTTGCCTTGCCAGCTCAAACTGAAAATATATCCTAGGTGGTCCTTGGTGGGGGCCTCTGGCAACCCTGACCCGAATATGCGAAGGTCTCAGGATATCCCTTACCAAGAAGGGGCTAGCCTGGAAAGCTGATGCTCAGCCTCATCTGCCCATGACACTGCTCACACAGGCGCTCAGAGACTGGTGCTGCTTGCTTGCCTTGCCACCTCAAACCTCAAAGAAATCCTGGGCGTCCCTGACGGGTGCCTTCAGCAGCCCTGCACTGAAAATGAGAAAGTCTCCGAATATCTTGTAGCCAGAAAGGGCTAGGCTGGAAAGCTGTAGCTCAGCCTCATCTGCCCATTGCACTGCTCGCACAGGCGCACAGAGACTGGGGCTGCTTGCTTGCTTTGCCACCTCAATTTTGAAACGTAGCTGGGGATCCCTGAAGGGTGACTCCAGCAGACCTGCACCAAAAATGCGAAAGTCTCCAGATAGCTTGCACCCAGAAAGGGCTAGAGTGGAAACCTGTTGCTAAGCCTCATCTCCCCATTGCACTGCTCGCTCAGCCACACAGAGACTGGGGCTGCTTGCTTGCCTTGCCACCTCAAACTTCAAAATTATCATAGGGGGTCCTTGCCGGATGCCTCCAGCAGACCTGTACTGAAGATGCGAACGTGTCAGGATACCTCTTACGAAGAAGGGGCTAGCCAGGAAAGCTGTTGCTCAGCCTCATCTGCCCATGGAACTGCTCGCACAGGCGCACAGAGACTGGGGCTGCTTGCTTGCCTTGCCACCTCAAACTTGAAACGTAATATAGGGGGTCCTTGTCACGCTCCTTCCACAGCCCTGACCCGAATATGCCAGCAATCTCAGGATGTCTCTTACCATGAATGGTTCAGCCTGCAAAGCAGTTGCTCAGCCTCACGTGCTCATGGCACAGCTCACACAGGCGCACAGAGACTGGGGCTGCTTGCTTGCCTTGCCAGCTCAAACTACAAATGTATCCTAGGGGGTCCTTGGCGGGGGCGTCTGGTAACCCTGATCCGAATATGCGAACGTCTAGGATATCTCTTACCAAGAAGGGGCTAGCCTGGAAAGCTCTTGCTCAGCCTCATCTGCCCATGGCACTGCTCGCACAGACGCACAGAGACTGGGGCTGTTGCTTGCCTTGCAACCTCAAACTTCAAACGTATCCCGGGGATCCCTGACGGGTGTCTATAGCAGACCTGCACTGAAGATTTTAAAGTCTTATGATGTTTCCCTACCAAGTATTTGCTAGCCTGGAAAGGTGTTGCTCAGCCTCATCTGCCCATGGCACTGCTCGCACAGAGGCACAGAGACTGGGGCTGCTTGCTTGCCTTGCCACCTCAAACTTCAAACGTAGCCTAGGGGGTATTTGCCAGGTGCCTGCCACACCCCTGTCCTAAATATGCGAGCGTCTCAGGATATCTCGTACCAAGAAGGGTTTAGCCTGGAAAGCTGTTGCTCAGCCTCATCTGCCCATGGCACTGCTTGCACAGGCGCACAGAGACTGGGGCTGCTTGCTTACCTTGCACCTCAATCCTCAAACGTATCCCGGGACTCCCTGCCAGGTGCCTCCAGCAGCCCCGCACCGAAAATGAGAATGTCTCAGGATATCTCGTACCAAGAAGGGTTTACCCTGCAAAACTGTTGCTCACTCATGTGCCCATGGCACTGCTCACACAGGCGCCCAGATACTGGGGCTGCTTGCTTGCCTTGCAACCTCAAACTTCAAACGTAGCTTCTGGGGTCTTTGCCGGGCACCTGCCGCAGCCTTGACACAAATATGCGAACCTCTCAGGATATCTCTTACCAGGAAGGGGCTAGGCTGGAAAGCTGTTGCTCAGCCTCATCTGCCCATGGCACTGCTCACACAGACACACAGAGACTGGGGCTGCTTGCTTGCCTTGCCACCTCAAATTACAAACGTAGCCAAGGGCTCCCTGCCGAGTCCCTGCAGCAGTCCTTACCCGATCATGCGAATGTCTCAAGATATCTCTTACCAAGAAGGGACTAGCCTTGAAAACTGTTGCTCAGCCTCATCTGCCCATGGCACTGCTCGCACAGATGCACAAAGACTGGGGCTGCTTGATTGCCTTGCCACCTCAAACTTCAAACCTAGCCTAGGGGATCGTTGCCGGGCACCTCCCACAGACCTGACCTGAACATGTGAACGCCTCAGAATATCTCGGACCAAAATTGTCTAGCCTGGAAAGCTGTTGCTCAGCCTCATCTGCCCATGGCACTGCTCGTACAGGCACAGAGAGGGTGAAAGTGCTTTCTTAACTTAACACCTCAAAATTCAGATGTCCTGGGGGTTCCTATAGGGCGCCTCCAGCAGCCCACCCCCAAAAGGTAGAATGTCTTCAGATAGTTCGCACCCAGAAGGGGCTAGCCTAGAAAGCTGTTGCTCAGCCTTATCTGCCCATGCCACTGCTCGTACAGATGCACAGAGACTTGGGCTGCTTACTTGCCTTGCCACCTCAAACCTCAAACGTTGCCTAGGGGTTCCTGCCGGGTGCTTTCAGCAAACCTGCACCAAAAATGCGAACGTCTCCAAAAAGCTCACACCCAGAAGGGGCTAGCCTGGAAAGCTCTTGCTGAGCCTCATCTGCTCATGGCACTGCTTGCACAGACGCACAAAGACCGGGGCTGCTTGCTTGTCTTGCCACCTCAAAGTACAAACGTAGCTTGGGGCTCCCTGCCAAGTCCCTCCCGCAGCCCTGACCCGAATATGCGAATGTCTCAAGACCTCCCTTACCAGGAAGGGGCTAGCCTGGAAAGCTGTTGCTCAGCCTCATCTGCCCGTGGCACTGCTCACATGTGGAGTACTGGCTGGACGAGAGAGGACATATTTTGGTGTGTTGAGCAACCCAGGTTCCGATCCGGACGTGAGCCTTTGGAGCGGCTGACACCGAACCCTGCTGGGAAGGCAGAGCGTCGAGCTCGGGACACTGGAGCAGGGGGAACGTCACTGTTTCCTGCCACACTGTCACTTCCTTCCTGCCACGTTGCTGTTTCCTGCCACAGTACTGTTTTCACTTCGAGATGCAGCTCTGCACCAATCACAACGAGTTGCAGTAGTTTTGCCTATATATGTATTGGGGTTTAACCATTCAGATGCTGTAATTGCTTTGCTATATAAACCTTGTTTTGCTGACTAATAAAGGTGTACGATCATACTCATATTGGGGTCACATCGTTACAACGGATCCGTAACCCACGCCTACATTTGGTAGCAGAGGATGGACGGTTTCCCTGCAGGAGGCCCTCGGTCTGCGGTGAGCAGCTTGAGAGGGGGGCGTGGGAGTAACGGCTGGGAGGGTCCTGCTTGGTTGCGGACGCGCAGGGCAGGTACGGACGGCCGACTCCCAGGGATTTTCGAGCCACACTGGGTCTGCCTGGCGCAGCTAAATTTTAACGTGGAGGCCGGGGTCGCAGGCATGGAGGTGGATGCTGCGGCAACATTGCTAGTCGGTATTCTCTCTAAGAGAGGAATAGACACAATGGCAAACCAACTCATGAAGTTGATTAAACTGGGGCAACGATGGGGTCACTTTGCGGATACCCCGCTACTGTTTTCCGTCTCAGAATGGCAAGAGTTAGGAGAGACGATGTGGGAAAGGACAATAACGGGGGAGGACAAGGAGGAAATGGAGATAAAAGCTGTCGGCGAGCTCTGGCGAACACTATTACACACCTTAAAAGCCATGAAAGCTGAAAGAGAGGTGGCGTGTGCTGCAGCTTAGATGCTAGCTCCGGAGCCCGGGAAAGATCACGCGCCTAAGCCTGGGACATTATCACAGGTTTTCGGGCTACCTGCCGTTAGAGGGATGACTGGGATCACTTGTAACACAATTGCCGAGATTCGAGCGAGTGTAGCATGCGGTTCCGGTCTCGGCACAGAGTGGGGGGGCCCACCGGAAGTTGCTGCCAGAGACATCAACTCGAAATGCGAGCCGGACGTGGTAGTACGACCGCCCCCGTGGAACGGGGAGGAGTCGGGTGTGGAAGTGCGACTGTCTTCCGGAAGAGGGGAGGAGCGGCTTCCTTTCAGAAGAGGGGAGGAGCGGCTAGTACCACCCCCAGAGAGGGAGGGAGAAGGGGCGCGGCTTACGACATCGGCCCCTCCTGGGGCACGGCCTGCAACATGGGCCCCTCCTCTCTATCCACCCCTGCCACATTCCAGTGAGGCGTCTCCACTCCCGATGCCCTCTAATGGCGGAAAAAAAACAAACAACAAAAAAACAACAAAAAAAAACCCCATGTGATCTGTTGCAGTCAGTTTTGCAGCATCTTCAAGACAAGAGCTCGCAGTTCCAGCATATGTCAATCGTTACCAACCCCCCCACCGGGAAAATGAGGCTTCCTCTCCGAGATGTTTAGCTGGGCCTCTGGCACGGATCACACCTACCCATTGGAGCAGTGTTATAACAGATGCCATCCTAGATGGACAGTGGAGCGTTGCCGCCATTATCAGAGGTACACAAGCCTTAGCCTGTCCTGTGCAACAGGTTAATGGATGACAATCGTAAGTACAGGTGTTTGGCCGGAGGAGTGGCCACTAAGTTACCACCTGAAGAAAGCCGTGAGCAGGGGCTGGGTCTAACAGACCCTGAGCAGGAATCAGGTCTGTTTTCCCCCACCCCCGGCTCGCTGGAGAATGGGACAGTCACTGAGAAAAGGAGCGAAGGCTCCATTAAAGAATTTTTTACAGTGAAGTTTGAAAGAACAAAGTCTTGCAGTTTAAAATCCCTGAGAAAATCATGACTTTGAAATCAGTGCACTCAGCTTTAAATGCTCTAAAACTTACAGAGACTATCTTAGAAGCAGCTGCTATACCTCTGTCCTTATCTCAAAAGCAAGGACAGAGCAGCAGTCTGCTGAAATTTAACCCTACATACGACGAAAGTCCTACCGAACATGAGTAATGCAGGAAGTAAATCTGCCAGAACAAGGCGATCCTTTGAATCCAGAGAAATGGGAAGTGGGGTGTAAAAATCCGGCATCCCGAAAGTGCACAACAGGGTCTCTCGACAGCAATTGGCGTACCCGACCTGAGATCAAAACGAGGTGAATTCCAACATAAAACTGCACAGTCCCTCAGACGCTGTACAGCCGCCGTGCCAGCAGTCACCGCATCGAACGGGTCAGCAAACCTTACACCTGGTGGGGCACATGGCTCCCCCCAGGCAACCGGCGGCACGGTTCCCCCCCAACCCCCCCAACCTTTTCCCCCCCCCCCCCTTCCCTCGATCCCAGTGCGCCGGCCCGTCCCGGCCAGCCCAGAAGCGGCGCGGCAAGAACCATCTCTCTGACATGCAAGGACTCGGTTACAAAAAATGTATGCAATTCAATTACTGCAGTAGAATTCCTTGTGAACAAACAGCTGGACTTTATTATCTTTCCAAGGTTCAGATGGTCTATCTAGATGATGTTATTCACTCTGCTGAAAGGTGAAAATATTGACATTATGACTGAAGAGTTGTCCCCTCTATTTACTTTGTCAAAAGGGACTCAGATTTATTATTTTCCTGAAGAACAACGACAAAAGCAAAAACTGTTTTACAAAAGATTTCAGATAGAATTGCAATTGCCTTTACCTTCAGAATTAATGTCGAATTGCCAACAAATTTGTATATCATTTATGAAGGTTTTGTTTTACAGCCTTACCCTCTTTTCGATCAGTGGTGTGTTAACACGCAGAAGTTGAAGAATCTGGAATGAATCTTTTTGTCTCATACGCCCATGAAAACATTGGCTTCAAAGGTACACATCATAGTGTCCTTAATAGCACAAGGTTGGAATCACTGTCAGCAAGTTGATACTATTTGCCTGCTGCTGGCTAAAGATGACTTTATGGTATTAAACAGTGAATCCTTATCTCTGCAAGTCGCTCTAGCTGATTATTTAAATAACATACGTTATACCCTTCCACAACATAAGCTGTTACATTCCCTCTCTCAAATTTCATTGCAGCCAAAACACCGATGTGTTTCTGTTCCTATTAAAGGAGCACGAACAGTGTTTCGGAAACAAACAAATTCATCAGATTAGCAATCATCTATTTTAGTCGTTGAAGGATCCACACAAATTGTTAAGCTATCAGTGGCCTTGCACGTCTTTGAATTGTTTTCGACTGAACCACTCAATGTTGTCACAGATTCTGCATATGTTGTGAATATTGTTCAACGCATTGCAGATGCAATTGCTATTGAAATTAGAAAATCATGTACGTGTGTATTTTATAATGCATATATAGTTACATACTACTCTACTAAAACCAATAACTGAAGAAAAAGTTGTAGCAGATCAATTGACAATGGCAGCAGTACTGCCACACAGTTTCAAGCAAGCCCGATTATCTCATGACTTCTTTCATCAAAATGCCTCTTCCTTGCATAAACAATTTGCTTTGCCCCAGGGGCAAGCCACAGAAAATGTTCATGCATGCCCTGACTGTCAATGTATTACACCCGTACCATCGTGTGCAGGAGTGAACCCTCGTGGTTTACGAGCTGATGAGTTGTGGCAAAGTGATGTTACACATATATCAACATTTGGTCGACTGCATTGTGTACATGTTAATGTGGATACTTTCTCAGGATTTCTGGTAGCCACGGCACATACGGGAGAAAAGGAACGTTTCACGGACAATTTCTGTTTTCCTACAGGACTGGAGTATACAACATGTTACAGGTATACAACATTCTTCTACTGCACAAGCCATTGTCAAAAGTGTCCACGGGACCCTCAAAGCTATGCTAAATAAACAAAAAAGGGGGAATCCTATGGGCAGTGTTACCCCACAGGAACAGTTAATGTACTTAATTTTTAAAATCGTTCTGATGATCAATTATTTACAACAGCAGCTGACCGTCAATTCGGGATGGTCCCTCCATTTGTGGTTCGACCAAAAGTATGGTATAAAGAATTTTGGGAATCACAATGGACAAGTCCTATAGAACTAATAATGTGGGGAAGAGGGTATGCGTGTGTTCTTCTTTCAACAGGCCCTCGATGGTTACCTGCAATATATGTGAAGCTATATCATGAGCTGAAAGAACGTAACACAGAATCCGATGCCAGAGGTGACCACGCTCACTCTCAGGGAGCAACCTCTGACATGGAAGCAGAAGAGATCCACTCTGGATGATCCTATTACACAGGGAACACTGAAAAAATTACAGCAAACACAAGTACTCTGATGACTGCAGTGGGTGCACCACCCACACCAATTAATACATTCCTTGCATATTTGGCAATTATCTTCCACAACAGCTTTTGTATAACGAAGCAATCTTGGAGAACACGGTATACGCGATTTTAGAAGTGCGTCTGCACAAGAGCAAAGGTCAACTAGCAGACACCGTGAGGAAAAGTATAAACCTTCACCTGAGGGCTCCCGACGACTGCCCAGAGGTGTCAATATGCATGTACAAAAGACATTAATATATATATATATTAAAAAAAAAAAAAGGGGGAGAAATGGAGAATGATAAGTACTTCGCAGAAATGTAATGATTATGTATGTTAACATGGCATAAATATCTAGTAAGAGTGTCTTTTTGGTACACACATTTGAGTAGTGCTATTCCCTGTGCGTTCAGTACTGCAGTAAAGAATGCCTGCTTTCTAGAACTCCAACATTAAGTTTTAGGAAGTTAATTATTTTGCTGCTTTCTAGTAATAGATTTTGGGTACCCAGGTAGGACGCTGCTCTTGAACTTCAATGGTCCAAGGGATTGCAGGACCTCCAGCCGGCACCGAGGGATTCTCGGGGAGAACCTCTGATCACTGGACCAAAAAGTTATGAGCAGGAACCATTAATAAGGCAAAGGCATTCTTCCAGTATTGTTTCTTGCTGCCTATTTGTTAGTCATAGTAAAAGCTTCACAGCATTGAGCTATATCCCTGACGAGAAGAGAAAGCGTCCTTTCTAATCCAGAATTGAAAAGAGAGTACTCTTCCTGAAACTGAAGCTTGGGAATTTGTCTGTGAAATGTTGAATATTATTGTAAGTCCTGTCTTTGCAATATTTGGATTTATGCTGAAAACTTGGTGTGCCTGCGTGTGTGTGTGTGGTCGCGACCATGAACGTGTGGTTTTATGTTGCAGTGCTTGTATTTCTGTGATCTGATGGATTTATTTGGTTTCTGTGATCTAACGGATTTGTCTGGAATAACTAACTGTTTTGTGTCTTTTGGTTTGGTAAGTTCTGCAGGTATTGACTATTTCTGGTTTTTGACTTTAGATTGTTGTATTTGGGCTCTGATTTATCAAGACTTCGGAAGCATTTGCTGCAGCAGGGAATAGATGTGGTGATGTTTGCAGCTTTATGCTTTTATGTACATTAATTTTAGCCTATATAGTTAATGAGTCATAGTTCTAGATACATTGATCTTAACCTAGGTAAGTAATATGGATAGCCAATACTAAATGTTATGGATGTTTGTATATGTGATAAGTATACCTATAACCCAAGTGCAAATTCACTGAGCTCATATTATTGATACACTGCTATTTCGACGCCTATCGCAATGAGATGCATCTGCTCCCATTGACAATAATGATATGTTGTGGTCAAGCGGTACTTTAGTCCCACCGTCCACACAGGAAGAAAATTGGATACAAGTAAATCCAGCAAGAAAATTGAATACAAGTAAATCAATCTACACCCATATGCTAGGTAAAAGATTTACCATCAGTATGTATCATTCTCAAGTTAATTTAATCTTTCTTTATATCCAGCAGGTTGTGGTATGCACTTCACATCTCTATGACTTCAATTAGCATTTGTGTTCTTATATCTGTTAGTATTGTAGTTTGTGTGGGCCTCTGAAAAAGTGAAGCTGAAGACCAAAATTATGTCAGCTCTCATCATCATCAACAACCTCATCAACTATACCTGGCTTGCTCAAAAAACAAAAAGGGGGAATTGTGGATTCCTGGCTGGACGAGAGGGGACATAGTTTGGTGCTGTTGAGCAACCCAGGCTTGGTAATGGAGACAGACCTTGAAAGTAGCGAACACGGAACACTGCTACAGAAGTAGATTGGCGAACACTGAACGCTGGGCAGAGAAGCAAGCCAGTGCTACCACAAAAGTCTTGCAATCCCTGCTAGAAGATCAGAGTAGTCTACGACATGCAGTATTGCAAAATAGAGCCACAATTGATTTTTTACTGCTGGCCCAGGGACATGGTTGTGAGGATTTCGAAGGCATGTGCTGTATGAACTTGTCCGATCATAGTAAGTCCATCCACAAGCAATTACAATGGCTTGACCAGCACGCCAATCAAATACAACAAAACCAGGGATTTTTTTTGATGGATTTCTCACCTCGCTCTTTGGTAATCTGCCCGCTTGGCTTAACGGTTTAATTATAGAAATTTTGCGTATATGTATCGTGTTACTTGCTGTTGGAATTATAATATGTATTTGCTTTAGCTGTCTTAAAAAGGCTCTCTCCAAGATGACGAAGCAAACCTGGCTTGCTCAAAAAACAAAAAGGGGGAATTGTGGAGTCCTGGCTGGATGAGCAGGGACATAGCTTGGTGCATTGAGCAACCCAGGTTCCGATCCGGAAGTGAGCCTTGGGAGCGGCTGACACGGAACCCTGCTGGGAAGGCAGAGCGACGAGCTCAGGACACTGGAGCAGGGGGAACGTCACCGTTTCCTGCCACACTGTCACTTCCTTCCTGCCACGTTGTTGTTTCCTGCCACAGTACTGTTTTCACTTCGAGATGCAGCTCTGCACCAATCACAGCGAGTTGCAGTAGTATTGCCTATATATGGGTTGGGGGTTTAACCATTCAGATGCTGTAATAGTTTTGCTATATAAACCTTGTTTTCCTGACTAATAAAGGTGTACGATCATACCCATATTGGGGTCACATCGTTACAACGGATCCGTAACCCACGCCTACACTCACATAGGCACACAAAGAGACTGGGGCTGCTTGCTTGCCTTGCCACCTCAAACTTCAAACAAATCCCGGGAGTCCCTGCCCGGTGCCTCTAGCAGCCCTGCACCGAAAAAGTGAAAGTCTCCGGATAGCCCACACCCAGAAGAGGCCAGCCTGGAAAGCTTTTGCTCAGCCTCATCTGCCCATGGCACTGCTCGCACAGGTGCACTGAGACTGGGGCTGTTTGCTTGCCTTGCCACCTCAAACTTCAAAGGTATCCTAGGGGGTCCTAGGCAGGGGCCTCCCGCAGCCCTGACCCGAATATGCGAACGTCTCAGGATATCTCTTACCAAGAATGGGATAGCCTCGAAAGCTGTTGCTCAGCCTCATGTGCCCATGGCACTGCTCGCACAGGCGCCCAGAGACTCGGGTTTCTTGCTTAACTTGCCACCTCAAAATTCAAATGTAGCCTAGGGGTCCCTCCGGGTGCCTCCAGCAGTCCTGCACCGAAAGTGTGAACGTCTCCAGATTGCTCGCACCTAGAAGGGGCTAGCCTGGAAAGCTATTTCTCAGCCTCATCTGCCCATGACACTGCTAGCACAGGCGCACAGAGACTGGGGCTGCTTGCTTGCCTTGCCACCTTGACGTGCGGAATCAAACTTCACAACTCAGAGTTATAAAGCAGGTGTGTTTATTGCGGCACCGGGTGCAAGGGGTTTCGCTCCTCCTAACTTGCACACCGAGTCACGAAGCATGCACCTATTTATTACAAAGCTTATCTAAGTAGGCTGGACTATTGTAATTATTTCTAGGAATTCATTATCATACTCCACCCCCCTTTAGCACTTGCGCAGTGTTGTCTGGTGGTCGTCTGTGGGGGTCTTATGGATGAAGGCTCGTAGTCTTCCTCGCTGTGTGCTTTCAGTTTTGGCTCAAAAATTCCTGAGTTGTCTGTGTTGGCTGAGTCCCAAACCACAGAACCAGTTTCAGCTAGAGAGTTGCTTCTTACAGACAACACAGTTCTGGTTATCAGTCCTTGTTTCTCTTCGTCTGTCTCGCGAGCAGTCCTTGTTAGCTACATTTGAGCCACAACAGTCCTTGTTAGCAAGATTACAAAGAGCAGAACTAAATTAATTAACAGTGTTTAACTCTTACCTTAACACAGATGCAAAGTTTTATAACAAAATTAAACTAAAGCTATAGCAAAATCAAACTAACTGTCTATTTCCCACATCATGTCCCCCCTTTTCTTTCTTCTTTTGCAAATTCTTTTGCTATAAAGTTACCCTCCTTAAGGTTTTTGGCAAAATATTTGACACTGTCACTGTTTTAACTTATGTTTCTCATTTAGCCCTTCCCATTGGGGTAGTACCTCTGACATGAGATATTGATTATTACCTATGGCTAAGAGTGACGATCGTAACGTGTTGTATTCTACTTAAATCTTGCGTAATGGTGGACAACTTATTCGCCAGCACCTCGGAATCTATACTGTTCAAAATTCTTAAACCCGTTCCCACAAAGCTCGTTGTATCCCTTTTTCTCCTTTGAGATGTGAGAATCATTATTAGCTCCACTTTCTTTAATGAACTATCATTTTCCATTTGCCCATACGCTTAACTATATAGGGGCCCACTTCATATACATAAGGTGCTGTCATTTTCTGGGGTGTAGGAGAAGTTGACACCGTGATGGGCACAGGTATAGCCGTAGTCGAAATCTTTTCCTGTGATATGTCCAACACAAATTTAAATGATAACGCTCTGTCTCCTCTGCCAGTGCTCTTTAAACAGACAACAGATACTGACTGAATTATAGTAAAATTGAACCAACAAACATCAGATGCACAATGTTCCCCACCTATTGTGGGTTCTGTTCTTTGTTCAGAAAATCTTCTCGTAGTAACTTGGGTTAAAGGAGGGAAATTTTTTTCTACTGCTAGTACTAAAGATTCTGCAACCTATATGGATTGTTTTCCTTTTATCAACCTTCCGTCTATGCATCGAATGCTTCCATTCTGATTCATGTAATTGCAATTCCCTGTTGTCATATATGATGACAGTTGCTAGATTCATTCCCGCTAAGTCTTTTCTCATAATTCCTGTATATCAAAAATAGGCTTTTGACCAAGGCCATTCCCAAGTATTAACTCTCATGGGTTTCAGCACAGTTACCACCCACATTATTGCAAAGGTTCTTAGCTTAGCTTGGTTAGTCCATGTTAGCGTCTTTGGATGCGGAGCTTCAGGGGTCCAGTGGACGTTATTTTCCATTGCTGCTGAGGAGCTTTCTTCACTCTTGTATGATGGATCCAGGATGTCTGCTCCTTAATCTTGACTGCTGTGTGGAATGTCAGCAGCACTTGGAACGGTCCTTCCCATTTCGGTTCTAGTGGAGAATCTAAAAGAGATCTGACATATACATAGTCACCAGGTTCAATATTATGTACAGGCCCATCAAGACCTCGGGCTCTTGTTCCTAAGACCAGTTCCTCTACTTTTCGAAGCTGCTTCTGCAAACTTACTATATAGCTAGTTAATACTTCATCCCCAACTTGAGTTGATGTTCCTGCTTGTACAATGTAGGGCCTCCCGTACATTATTTCGAAAGCATTTAGTCCTTTTTGGTTCGGGGTTTGGTTCTAATTCTCAGGAATGCTAATGGCAATGATTGTGGCCAAGACAGGTTAGCCTCCTGACCCAATTTTACAATTTGCAGTTTAATTAGGTGGTTCATCTTTTTTACTTGATTGCTTGATTTTGGATTGTATGGGGTATGTAATTGCCGATCTATTCCCAAAAGTTTACTAACTTGTTGAATGATCTTGGCAATAAAATGTCAACCTCTGTCTGACGAGATTACCGCAGGAACCCCAAATCTCGGTATTAGTTCTTGCAACAGTACCTTGGTTACTTCCCTAGCTTTATTAGTTCGACAAGGGAATGCTTCTGGTCATCCTGAAAAGGTATCCGTCAAGACTAGCAGGTATCAAAACCCCCCTTTTCTTGGCACTTCTGAGAAATCAATTTGCCACTGCTGTCCTGGGTAATTACCTTTCCCGATTTGTCCTAGCTAAGCTTTAGGTCTTGTCTTAGGGTTACTCTGTAAACAAACCCCGCATTGTTGTGTTACCTGCTTGATAGTAGTGTATAGATTTTGGGCGACTATCAGCCAGTTCAAATATTTATACAGGGCCTCTGTTCCCTAATGAGATTTTCTATGTTCTGCCATAACTACGGCCCATAACAATGCAAATGGTATTATTGTTTTACCTTGTGGAGTCTTTGCCCACCTACCTTTCTCTATTTTTCCCCCTAGGTCTTCAATTGATTTTTGATCTTCTTTAGAATACTTGGGTTCACAATCAATTTGTACTTTACCGTCTGGGACTAAAGATTGCACCCCCAATTCACTCTTCTCAGCTACTCTTTTAGCCTCGCAGTCCGCCATGGCGTTGCACAGTTCTTGAGCGGTGTCTCCTTTCTGATGAACTTTACAATGCGTGATAGCCACTTTCTCGGGTAGCTGCACTGCTTCCAGGAGCTTAAGAATTTCTTCGGCATGTTTTATATGTTTTCCTTGGGTAGATAGGAGTCTTCTTTCTTTCCACACAGCTCCATGAGCATGGACTACCCCAAAGGCGTATTTAGAGTCCGTTCAGATATTAACTTTCTTGCCTTTTGCTAGTTCTAATGCTCGAGTTACGGCTATTATTTCTGCCTTTTGAGCTGAGGTGTTTGGGGCAAGGGTTTTGGACTTGATTACTTGATCTGTAGTGGTTACCACGTATCCTGCTTTGCCGACTCCTTGTCAAACGAAGCTGCTTCTGTCAGTGTACCAGCAATCTTCAGCGTCCTCCAGTGGCTCCTCTTTTAGGTCAGGTTGGCTGGAATAGACTGCTTCAATCGTTTCCAAGCAGTCATGCGATACTGGTTCCCCTGTGGTCCTGCTGAGGAAAGATGCTGGATTGACAATGTTAGTAACCGCTATTTCCACATCATCCTGCTCTACCAGGATAGCTTGACATTTAAGAAACTTTTGTGGTGAGAGCCAGTGTCCTCCCTTCACCTCCAATACTGCTGATACAGTATGAGATACCGGTACTGTAATCTTTTGGCCTAGTGTAAATTTACGTGCTTCTTGAATGTTCAGCACTACTGTTGCTACTGCACTCAGGCAGCGAGGCCAACCCTTGCTTACTTCATCAAGTTGTTTAGAGAAGTATGCCACCGCCCTCCGATATGGTCCCATTGTTCCAAGTCTTTAGCTAATTGATTTCCAGAAAGAGTGGGGCTATTTTTAAACCCCTGGGGTAACACAGTCCATGTCAGCTGTGTCTTCCTTCCGGAGTCTGGGTTTTTCCATTCAAATGCAAACAACAACTGGTTTTCTAACTTAAAGGGATGCAAAAGAAGGCGTCTTTCAAGTCCAGGACAGTAAACCAGGCCAATTCAGGTATCAATTTAGTTAATAATGTGTATGGGTTTGCCACGACAGGTTGCAGATCCTTAACAATTCTTTTGATAGCCCTGAGATCCTGTACTATTGGATAACTACCATCCAGTTTTTAATAGATAAAATGGGAGTGCTATATTCTAATTCACACTTTATTAATAACCCATCTTTGATGAACCGGTTGATCACTGGTTGAATTCCTTCCCTGTCTCCCATTCTAAGATGATATTCTCTAATCCTTACAGGCCGTGTTCCTTGCTTAAGTTTGACTATTATTGGAGAGGCATTTTTTGCTTTTCCTGGTGTCTCTGTGGCCCTTACTCCTGGGTATACCTGGTTCTGGACTTCCTCAGATACTCCTGAGCCAGCAGAGTTATTTATGAGGGCCAAACTCAAAACTTTAATTAGCTGGTCACTTCCCACCCAGAGTTCTACTTTCCTTTTGTCAAATCTTATTTCTGCCTTTAATTGTTCCAATAAATCTCGTCCTAATAGAGGTCTTGGCGAATTAGCCATATATAAAAATTTGTGTACCCCCAATTGTTTCCCTAATTTGAATTCAAGAGGTTTTAGAAAGTACGCCTTTTCACTTTGGCCAGTAGCTCCCCTTACCGTTACAAAGTCATCATCTACAGGTGTCAATGCCTGATTTAAAACTGACAATGTTGCTCCAGTATCAACTAAAAACTCCACACTCTGTTGCCGTTTCCTTAGCTTTAATACAACCAGTGGATCCGCTAGGGTAGATTCCCCAGGTCCCCGTCAATCCTCCTTGATGTGGGCCTGTATTCTTTTCCTCTTGCTCTGCCTTTCTGGACACTCATTTTTCTAATGTCCCCTCTGCCTACAACACGCACATTGGTTTCTTTCCAAGGGCCTCTCAGGTCCTTCACGTCTGAATCTTTCACTGTCTTGTAACACCGCTACTAACATCCGCTTCTTTTACTTTCTTGTAACGCTGCTAACAACATCTGCTTATCTTTCTTTTGATCCTCCTCCTCCCTGTTACTAAACACTCTCCACGCTTCGTCTAGTAAATTTTCCAAATTCCTGCTGTCTGCCGCTCTCAGTTTCTGCATCACTTGCTGACTGCCCAATGAATAATGTTCTGGTAGGTCAGATACATGATCCCTCCAGGATCTTTCATTTTATCCAACTCAGTACATCTCTGCCCTATAATACACGCTGAGCAACATCCTTTCAACTTCCTTGTTCTTCTTTCTTATTTTATACAAAATACAGCCCAAAGGGCTTTTCTTCCGTATCTCTCTGCTCTGTGAAATCCCCATTATTTACCACGTCCACCTCTCTGTCCCTCAATCAACATACGACAAACCAACTTTGCACTTAAACAAATTCTTTTAACACCGACAGCTCCAACTCTTAACCAAACTTCTGTACTTTAAGCACCGAGAAATAGTTATGGGCTGCATACGAAACCTTATCCCACTTCTTTTTTCTTCTCAAAAATAACATCAATTGCAACAAGGTATTATAATTTAGGGTTCCATTAGAGGGCTATTGTCCTCATCATCTAATTTATACCAAAGCCATCACTGATTACAATACTTTATTAAGGTCCTTTTGTTCACACTCCTGCCTGGTGGTCCTCCTGTATCCTTCCAGTGAGCCAAAATACAGCCTAAAAGGCTCTTTTTCACTGTCTCTCCACTTTGTTTACCTCTCATTACTCATTTAATGGTTTGCTCTCCTAGTGTATCATGCAAGAACTTTCCCTGTCTTCCTCCCTTGCTAGTTAAGGAATACAGTCTGATTAAACCGACAGCACTAATACCTTATCCAAGGCAGAAGGTGCAGAGGTGTACTCACCCCACAGCAAATACACCTAAATTCAAGACAATTATTAACATAAAGCTCCTGTCTTCCATTTGACAAAAATAATGTTCTCCTAACACTTTGAAGACTGAGTGTGAACAAATAGGCAACAGCAGTGACAAAGTGGACAGGAGCTAGTACGAGCTCCACATTGAGGGACCACAGTGCTACTCTGTCCTATGTCCCTTCCCATGTAATAACAAGAATTCTGTAGCTATACTTTTATTGCCCGAATTTCACTGATTTTTAATATTTCCTAGATTTCCTCAAATCGCTTGCTAAAGTCCACCTGAGCAATCAATCCTGTCCCAGTCAGACCAATTTCCACATTATGTACGCTGACAATCGTCTCTAAATAGTACCCAAACGTTTTTCTCACAAACAAAACACTTAAAAACCGAGTTACATGAAAAATCCCCATGTACGGAACACCAAGGGTTAATACTTGATTCAAGTAACACTGTTTCAGTCTGCCACACGCTTCCTTAGTCTCCGGCTTGCTCTCCTTGCAGGGAACACGAAACTGCGGATCAGAACTTTGCACTCACTTTGCAGCCAGGCTGCATCTCACTCGCCCAATCACTCACCCAGCACTTTTAACACACAATAACAGCACAATAATACACATACATTCTGGGGCTAGCCCGGCACTTCATACAAACATCAAGGCCTTATTGTTAGGTGTTATAATAGTGATAGATGGTATGATCCTTCACACAACACACGGTACCGCATTTTTACAGCATATAACAATAACCATGGCAATACCAAATATAACTCCTGCTACCGCAGTCAGGAGAACCCAAGTTACCATTAGTCGAGGTACAAGACTTACAAGCCTTACCCCACCACCTTACGGGGACCTCAAACCCCCACCACCATCTTATGGGGACCTCAAACCCCCAACCCAGGGGCGAGCACCAATGCTCTTTACCTCGCGTGGGACGTCTCCTCACGACTTACAGGTATCCCCTTACAGTATAAACATACCTGGTCCGCTGGAGATGGTCCTTGTCTGTCCCCGCGGTGACCTGGGTGAGTAGGGGAGTCCTCCCGAGAAATCCCGGGGGCGCCCGGAGGAGTCCCGTCCTCAGCAGATCCCGCAGCCGGACGGAGAGGATCCCATCTGGGTCGCCAAATTGACGTGCGGAATCAAACTTCACAACTCAGAGAGTTATAAAGCAGGTGTGTTTATTGCGGCACCGGGTGCAAGGGGTTTTGCTCCTCCTAACTTGCACACCGAGTCACGAAGCATGCACCTATTTATTACAAAGCTTATCTAAGTAGGCTGGACTATTGTAATTATTTCTAGGAATTCATTATCATACTCCACCCCCCTTTAGCACTTGCGCAGTGTCGTCTGGTGGTCGTCTGTGGGGGTCTTATGGATGAAGGCTCGTAGTCTTCCTCACTGTGTGCTTTCAGTTTTGGCTCAAAAATTCCTGAGTTGTCTGTGTTGGCTGAGTCCCAAACCATAGAACCAGTTTCAGCTAGAGAGTTGCTTCTTACCGACAACACAGTTCTGGTTATCAGTCCTTGTTTCTCTTCGTCTGTCTCGCGAGCAGTCCTTGTTAGCTACATTTGAGCCACAACAGTCCTTGTTAGCAAGATTACAAAGAGCAGAACTAAATTAATTAACAGTGTTTAACTCTTACCTTAACACAGATGCAAAGTTATATAACAAAATTAAACTAAAGCTATTACAAAATCGAACTGTCAATTTCCCACATCAATGTCTCGTACCAAAAAGTGTCTAGCCTGGAAAGCTGTTGCTCAGCCTCATCTGCCCGTGGCACTGCTCATACAGGCGCAGAGAGACTGAGAGTGCTTGCTTAACTTGCCACCTCAAAATTCATACGTCCTGGAGGTCCCAACCAAGCACCTTCAGCAGCCCTGCCCCAAAAGGTACAACGTCTTCAGATAGCTCGCACCCAGAAAGAGCTAGCCTAGAAAGCTTTTGCTCAGTCTCGTTTGCCTATGGCACTGCTCGCACAGGCGCAGAGAGGCTGGGGCTGCTTGCTTGCCTTGCCACCTTAATCTTCAAACGTGTCCAAGGGCTCCCTGCTCGGTCCCTCCAGCAGCCCTGCACCGAAAATGCGAACGTCTCCAGATAGCTTGCAACCAGAACGCGCTAGCATGGAAATCTGTTGCTCAGTCTCATCTGCCCATGGCACTGCTCACACAGGCGCCCAGAGACTGGAGCTGCTTGCTTGCCTGGCCACCTCAAACTTCAAACATAGCTCGGGGGTCCCTTCCGGGTGCCTCCAGCAGCCGTGCACCGAATATGCGAACGTCTCCAGATAGCTCGCACCCAGAACGGGCTAGCCTGGAAAGCTGTTGCTCAGCCTCATCTGCACATTGCACTGCGCACACAGGCGCCCAGAGACTGGGGCTGCTTGCTTGCCTTGCTATTTGAAGCTTCAAACGCAACCCGGGGCTCCCTGCCCGGTCCCTCCAGAAGCCCTGCACCGAAAATGCGAATGTCTCAGCATGTATCTTACCAAGAAGGGGCTAGCCTGGAAAGCTGTTGCTCAGCCTCATCTGCCCATGGCACTGCTTGCACAGGCGCTCAAATTCTGAGGCTGCTTGCTTGTTTTGCCACCTCAATCTTTAAACATAACCACGGGGTCCCTGACGGGTGCCTCAAGCAGCCATGCAAAGTATATGCAAACGTCTCCAGATAGCTCGCACCCAGAACGGACTAGCCTGGAGAGCTGTTGCTCAGCCTCATCTGCTCATGGCACTGCTTGCACAGGTGCTCAGAGACTACGGCTGCTTGCTTGCCTTGCCACCTCAAACTTTAAACGTAGCCTAGGGGGTCCCTGCCGGGCCCCTACCACAGCCCTGACCTTAATATGCAAACGTCTCAGGATATCTCTTACCAAGAAGGGGCTATCCTGGAAAGCTGTTGCTCAGCCTCATCTGCCCATGGCACTGCTTGCACAGGCGCCCAAAGTCTGGGGCTGCTTGCTTGCCTTGCTACCTCAATCTTCAGACGTAACCAGGGGGTCTCTGACGGGTTCCTCCAGCAGTCCTGCAAAGTATATGCGAACGTCTCCAGATAGATCGCACCCAGATCGAGCTAGCCTGGAGAGCTGCTTCTCAGCCTCATCTGCTCATGGCACTGCTTGCACAGGTGCTCAGACACTGCGGCTGCTTGCGTGCCTTGCCACCTCAATCTTCAAACGTAGCTTGCGGATACCCGCCGGGTGCCTCCAGCAGACCTGCACCAAAAATGAGAACATCTCCAAACAGCATGCATCCAGAAGGGGCTAGCATGGAAAGCTGTTTCTCAGCCTCATTTGCCCTTGGCACTGCTCGCACAGGTGCACAGAGACTGGGGCTGCTTGCTTGCCTTGCCACCTCAATCTTCAAACGTAACCTAAGGGTCTCTGACGGGTGCCTCCAACAGCCCTGCAACGAATATGCGAACGTCTCCAGATAGCTCGCACCCAGAACGGGCTATCCTGGAGAACTGTTGCTCAGCCTCATCTGCTCATTGCACTGCTTGCACAGGTGCTGAGAGACTGCGGCTGCTTGCGTGCCTTGCCACCTCAATCTTCAAACGTATCTTGCGGAACCCTGCTGGGTGCGTCCAGCAGACCTGCACCAAAAATGCGAACATCTCCACATAGTTCACACCCAGAAGTGGCTAGCCTTGTAAGCTGTTTCTCAGCCTCATCTGCCCATGGCACTGCTCGCACAGGTGCATAGAGACTGCGGCTGCTTGCGTGCCTTGCCACCTCAATCTTCAAACGTAGCTTGGGGATCCCTGCCGGGTGCCTCCAGAACCTGAACCAAAAATGCGAACATCTCCAAATAGCATGCATCCAGAAGGGGCCTGCATTGAAAGCTGTTGCTCAGCCTCATCTGCATATTGCACTGCGCGCACAGGCGCCCAGAGACTGGGGCTGCTTGTCTGCCTTGCCACCTCAAACTTCAAAAGTATCCCGGGAATCCCTACCGGGTCCCTCCAGCAACCCTGCACCAAAAATGCGAACGTCTCGGGATATCCCTTAGCAAGAAGGGTTTAGCCTAGAAAGCTGTTGCTCATCCTCATCTGCCCGTGGCACTGCTCGCACAGACGCACAAAGACTGGGGCTGCTTGCTTGCCTTGCTGCCTCATACTTCTGTCGTAGCCCAGGGCTGCCTGCCCGGTCCCTCCAGCAGCCCTGCACCAAAAATGCGAACGTCTCGGGATATCCCTTAGCAAGAAGGGTTTAGCCTAGAAAGCTGTTGCTCATCCTCATCTGCCCATGGCACTGCTCGCACAGATGCACAGAGACAGGGGCTGCTTGCTTGCGTTGCCACCTCAAACTTCAAACGTAGCCTGGGGCTCCCTGCTTGTCTCTCCAGCAGCCCTGCACCGAAATTGCGAACATCTCAGGACGTCTCTTACCAAGAAGGGGCTAGCCTGGAAAGTTGTTGCTCAGCCACATCTGCCCATGGCAATGCTTGCACAGGCACCCAGAGTCTTGGGCTCCTTGGTTGCCTAGCCACCTCAATCTTAAAACGTAACCAGGGGGTCCCTGACGGATGCCTCCAGCAGCCCTGCAAAGAATACGCTAATGTCTCCAGATTGCTCGCACCCAGAACGGGCTATCCTGGAGAGCTGTTTCTCAGCCTCATTTGCTCATGGCACTGCTTGCACAGGTGCTCAGACACTGCGGCTGCTTATGTGCTTTGCCCCCTCAATCTTCAAACGTAGCTTGCGGAACCCTGCCGGGTGCCTCCAGCAGACCTGCACCAAAAATGCGAACATCTCCACATAGCTCGCACCCAGAAGTGGCTAGCCTTGTAAGCTGTTTCTCAGCCTCATCTGCCCATGGCACTGCTCGCACAGGGGCATAGAGACTGGGGCTGCTTGCTTGCCTTGAACCTCAATCTTCAAACATAGCCTGGGGACCCCTGCCAGGTGCCTCCAGCAGACCTGCACCAAAAATGCGAACATCTCTAGATAGCTTGCATCCAGAAGGGGCTAGCATGGAAAGCTGTTGCTCAGCCTCATATGCCCATGGCACTGCTTGCACAGGTGCACAGAGACTGGGGCTGCTTGTCTGCCTTGCCACCTCAAACTTCAAAAGTATCCCGGGGATCCCTACCGGGTCCCTCCAGCAGCCCTGCATCGAGAATGCGAACGTCTCGGGATATCCCTTACCAAGAAGGGTTTAGCCATGAAAGCTGTTGCTCATCCTCATCTGCCCATGGCACTGCTCGCACAGATGCACAAAGACTGGGGCTGCTTGCTTGCCTTGCTGCCTCATACTTCAATCGTAGCCCAGGGCTGCCTGCCCGGTCCCTCCAGCAGCCCTGCATGGAGAATGCGAACGTCTAAGGATATCTTCTACCAAAAAGGGGCTAGCCTGGAAAGCTGTTGCGCAGCCTCATCTACCCATGGCACTGCTCACACAGGCACCCAGAGACTGGGGCTTCTTGCTTCCCTTGCCACCTCAATCTTCAAACGTAGTTTGCGGATACCTGTCGGATGCCTCCAGCAACCCTGCAACGGATATGCGAACGTCTCCAGATAGCTCGCAACCAGAACGGTCTAGCCTGGAAAGCTGTTGCTCAGCCTCATCTGCCCATGGCACTGCTCTCACAGGTGCACAGAGACTGGGGCTGCTTGATTGCTTTGCCACTTCAGTTTTCAAAAGTATCCCGTAGATCCCTGCCGGGTACCTCCAGCAGCCCTGCACTGAAAAAGCGAACGTCTCGGAATATCTCTTACCAAGAAGGGTTTAGCCTAGAAATCTGTTGCTCAGCCTCATCTGGTCATTGCACTGCTTGCACAAGTGCACAGAGACTGGGGCTGCTTGCTTGCCTTGCCACCTCAAACTTCAAACGTAGCCTAGGGGATCCTTGCTAGGGGCCTCCCGCAGCCCTCACCCAAATATGCAAACGTCTCAGAATATCACTTACCAAGTACTGAGTAGCCTGGAAAGCTGTTGATCAGTCTCATCTGCCCATGGCACTGCTCGCACAGGCGCACAGAGACTGGGCTGCTTGCTTGCCTTGCCACCTCAAACTACAAACGTAGCCTAGGGGGTACTTGACAAGCTCTTTCCGCAGCCCTGACCCGAATATGCGAACGTCTCAGGATAGATCTTACAAAGAAGGGTTTAGCCTGGGAAGCAGTTCCTCAGCCTCATCTGCCCATGGAGCTGCTCACACAGGTGCACAGAGACTGGGGCTGCTTGCTTGCCTTGCCACCTCAAACTTCAAACGTAGCCTAGGGGATCCTTGCTGGGGGCCTCCCGCAGCCCTCACCCGAATATGCAAACGTCTCAGAATATCACTTAGCAAGTATTGACTAGCCTGGAAAGCTGTTGCTCAGCCTCATCTGCCCATGTCACTGCTCTCACTGGTGCACAGAGACTGGGGCTGCCTGATTGCTTCGCCACTTCAGTTTTCAAATGTAGCCCGTGGATCCCTGCCGGGTGCCTCCAGCAGCCCTGCACCGAAAATGCGAAAGTCTCCGGACAGATCTCAACCCGAAGGGGCTAGCCTGGAAAACTGTTGCTCAGCCTCATCTGCCCATGGCACTGCTCGCACAGATGCACAGAGATTGGGGCTACTTGCTAGCCTTGCCTCCTCAAACTTCAAACTTATCATAGGGGGTCCTAGGCGGGTCCTCCCGCAGCCCTGACCCGAATAAGCAAACGTCTCACGATATCTCTTACCAAGAAGGGGCTAGTCGGGAAAGCTGTTACTCAGCCTCATCTGCCCATGGCACTACTCACACAGGCGCACAGAGAGACTGGGGCTGCTTGCTTGCCTTACCACCTCAAACTTCTACCGTAGCCTAGGGGATCCTTGCTAGGGGCCTCCCGCAGCCCTCACCCGAATATGCAAACGTCTCAGAATATCACTTACCAAGTACTGACTAGCCTGGAAAGCTGTTGATAAGCCTCATCTGCCCATGGCACTGCTCGCACAGGCGCACAGAGAATGGGGCTGCTTGCTTGCCTTGCCACCTCAAACTTCAAACAGATTCCGGGCGTCCCTGCTGGGTGCCTCTAGCAGCACTGCACCGAAAATGCAAACATCTCCAGATAGGTCGCACCCAGAAGGGGCTAGCCTGGGAAGCTGTTGCTCAGCCTCATCTGCCCATGTCACTGCTCTCACTGGTGCACAGAGACTGGGGCTGCCTGATTGCTTCGCCACTTCAGTTTTCAAATGTAGCCCGTAGATCCCTGCCGGGTGCCTCCAGCAGCCCTGCACCGAAAATGCGAAAGTCTCCGGACAGATCTCAACCCGAAGGGGCTAGCCTGGAAAACTGTTGCTCAGCCTCATCTGCCCATGGCACTGCTCGCACAGATGCACAGAGATTGGGGCTACTTGCTTGCCTTGCCTCCTCAAACTTCAAACTTATCATAGGGGGTCCTAGGCGGGTCCTCCCGCAGCCCTGACCCGAATAAGCAAACGTCTCACGATATCTCTTACCAAGAACGGGCTAGTCGGGAAAGCTGTTACTCAGCCTCATCTGCCCATGGCACTACTCACACAGGCGCACAGAGAGACTGGGGCTGCTTGCTTGCCTTACCACCTCAAACTTCTACCGTAGCCTAGGGGATCCTTGCTAGGGGCCTCCCGCAGCCCTCACCCGAATATGCAAACGTCTCAGAATATCACTTACCAAGTACTGACTAGCCTGGAAAGCTGTTGATAAGCCTCATCTGCCCATGGCACTGCTCGCACAGGCGCACAGAGAGACTGGGGCTGCTTGCTTGCCTTGCCACCTCAAACTTCAAACAGATTCCGGGCGTCCCTGCTGGGTGCCTCTAGCAGCACTGCACCGAAAATGCAAACATCTCCAGATAGGTCGCACCCAGAAGGGGCTAGCCTGGGAAGCTGTTGCTCAGCCTCATCTGCCCATGGCACTGCTCACACAGGTGCACAGAGAGACTGCGCTTCTGTCTTGCCTTGCCACCTCAAACTTCAAACAAAACCCGGGCGTCCCTGACGCGTGCCTAAAGCAGCCCTGCACTGAAAATGCGAAAATCTCCGGATAGCTCGCACCAAGAATGGGCTAGCCTGAAAGCTGTTGCTCAGCCTCATCTGCCCATGGAACTGCTCACACAGGCGCACAGATACTGGGGCTGCTTGCTTGCCTTGCTACCTCAAACTTCAAACGTAGCCTAGGGGGTCTTTGCTGGGCAACTGCCGCACCCCTGTCCCGAATATGCGAGCATCTCAGGATATCTCTTACCAAGAAGGGTCTAGCCTGGAAAGCTGTTGCTCAGCATTATCTGCCCGTGGCACTGCTCTCATAGATGCACAGAGAGACTGCGCTGCTCTCTTGCCTTGCCACCTCAAACTTGAAACTTATCATAGGGGGTCCTAGGCGGGTCCTCCCGCAGCCCTGACCCGAATAAGCAAACGTCTCACTATATCTGTTACCAAGAAGGGTCTAGCCGGGAAAGCTGTTGCTCAGCCTCATCTGCCCATGGCACTGATCACACAGGCGCACAGAGATACTGGAGCTGCTTGCTTGCCTTGCCACCTCAAACTTATAACAAATCCCGGGCGTCCCTTCTTGGTGCCTCCAGCAGCCCTGCACTGAAAATGGGAAACTCTCCGGATAGCCTGCACCCAGAAGGTTCTAAGCAGGAAAGCTGTTGCTCAGTCTCATCTGCCCAAGGCACTGCTCACACAGATGCACAGAGACTGGGGCTGCTTGCTTGCCTTGCCACCTCAAACTTCAAACGTAGCCCAGGGGTCCCTGCTGGTTACCTCTAGCAGCACTGACCTGAATATGCGAAGGTACGAATATATCTCGCACCCAGAAGGGTCTAACCTGAAAAGCTGTTGCTCAGCGTCATCTGCCCATGGCACTGTTGTCACAGATGCAGAGAGAGACTGGGGCTGCTTGCTTGCCTTGCCACCTCAAACTTCAAACATAGCCCAGGGTTCCCTGATGGGTGCCTCCAGCAGCCCTGCACCGAAAATGCGAACATGTCCAATAGGTCGCACACAGAGGGGCTAGCCTGAAAGCTGTTGCTCAGCCTAATCTGCCCATGGCACTGCTCGCACAGGCGCACAGATACTGGGTCTTCTTCCTTGCCTTGCTACTTCAAACTTCAAACGTAGCCTAGGGGATCCTTGCTGGGAACCTGCCACACCCCTGTCGCGTATATGCAAGCATCTCAGGATATCTCTTACCAAGAAGGGGCTAGCCTAGAAAGCTGTTGCTCACCCTCATCTGCCCATGCAACTGCTCGCACAGGCGCACAGAGACTGGGGCTGCTTACTTGCCTTGCTACCTCAAACTTCAAACATAGCCCGGGTGTCCCTTCCGGGTGCCTCCAGCAGCCCTGCCCCAAATATGAGAACGTCTCCAGATAGCTCCCACCGAGAAAGGGGCTAGCCTGCAAAGAAGTCTCTCAGCCTCCTCTGCCTCCTTTGCTAGATTTCTTTCTCAGGGGGATGCATTGCTCCTGTGCATGGAAGAAGCGTTGTTTAAAGAGCGACCAGCACTCATGGACCCCCCTGCCTTCGAGAGCCCTGGCCCACGGGATTCCTCCCAGTAGCTCCTTGAAGAGGGCAAAGTCAGCCCTCCTGAGGTCCAGGGTTTTGATCCTGCTTATCGTCCTGCTTCCTCTACACAGGATCCTGAACGCGACCATTTCATGGTCACTGCAGCCGAGTCTACCTCCGACCTTCACATCCTCCACCAGTCCCTCCTTGTTTGTTAACACGAGGTCCAGCAGCGCGCCTTTCCTTGTTGGTTCCTCCACCACTTGCATCAGAAAGTTATCATCGATGCTCTGTAGGAACCTCCTGGATTGCGCCTGCCTAGCTGTATGGTCTTCCCAGCTGATGTCAGGGTGGTTGAAGTCCCCCATGAGAACCAGGGCCTGTGACTGTGAGGCTGCTTGCAGCTGCCTGTAGAAGGCCTCATCAACCTCCTCCTCCTGGTCAGGTGGCCTGTAGTACACACCCACCGTAATGTCACCCGTGTGAGCCTGTCCCTTAATTCTAACCCACAAGCTTTCAACTTGTTCCTCATTTGCCCCCAGGCCAAGCTCAATGCATTCCAGTTGCTCCATCACATATAGAGCAACTCCCCCACCTCTCCTTGTTGGCCTGTCTTTCCTAAAGAGTCTGTAGCCATCTATGACAGCATGCCAGTCATGCGAGTTGTCCCACCACGTTTCTGTGATGGCGACCAAGTCGTAGCCGTCCTGCTGTATAATGGCTTCCAAGCTCCTCCTGTTAATTGCCCATGCTACGTGCATTGGTATAAACACACTTGAGCTGGGCTGTCAATCTCACCCCTGGCCTTGGCACTCCAAGCCTAGGCTCATCCCTAGTGAGCTGGGCAATATCCCCTTCCCCCTTCGAACCTAGTTTAAAGCCCTCTCAATGAGCCCCGCCAGCTCGTGGCCAAGAATTCTTTTTCCCCTTTGAGATAGCTGAGTTCCACCTGTCACCAGCAGGCCCGGTGCTGTGTACACCTCCCCATGATCAAAGAAGCCAAAATTCGACCGATGGCACCAGTCCCTGAGCCACCTGTTAACCAGGTGAGTTTTCCTGCCCCTTTCAGTGCTGTTCCCTGCCACTGATGGGATGGAGGAAAACACCACCTGCGCCCCTGATCCCTCAACCAGTCGCCCCAGTGCCCTGAAGTCCCTTTTGATGGCCTTGGGACTTCTTTCTGCGATCTCGTCCTCACCAACCTGCATTACCAAGAGGGGGTAGTAATCAGAAGGCCGCACCAGACCAGGGAGTTTCTTCGCAACATCCCTAACCCGGGCCCCAGGGAGGCAGCAGACTTCCCTGTGGGATGGGTCCGGTCGGCAGATCGGGCCCTCTGTTCCCCTCAGAAGGGAATCACCTATGACAATGACCCTCCTTTTTTTCTTAGTTGATGCAGTCGTAATTCTTGGGGCTGTCTGACTCGTCCTAGGCAACCCCCTGGATGGATCTTCACCTTCACCCACATCCTCTGTGGCCAGTCCCTCAGATTCCAGAGCCCCATATCTGTTGCTTAAGGGCAACTGGGCCAGTGAGGGAGGCCGGGGGGAGATTCGCTTACCACCCCGAGCAGGGACCTGTTTCCATTCCCGCCCATCTCTTAGGCCCCCTCTTTTTGCTCGGTGGCAAGAGGGTAGGGGGTTCTCTGCTTTCTGTGGAGCCGCCTCCTGCTGCCTCTGCCTCAGGGAGGGCAGGGTGCTGCCCCACCAGTCAATCTCCCTCTCACACTCGCGGATGCTCCTCAGCCTCTCCACTTCCTCCTTCAGCTCTGCCACCAGGCTGAGCAGGTCATTCACCTGCTCGCACCGAACACAGCCGTTGTCTCTGCTGTCCTCCGGTACGAGCGCCAGGCTCAGGCACTCCCTGCAGCCAGAGACCTGGACACCCGCGTTCTTGCGTGGGACATCCGTCTGGGTCCCCACACTCCTTCGAGCAACAGCTTTACCACGGGTGGTAACCATGGCTAGAATATCTCCTGGAAGAGCGATGCCTACTACTTGAGTTGCCAGAAGGGTAGGCTGTACCCTGCCAGTCGCCTTCCCCACTCGCCCTGCCCTCGCGAACTGCCGCGCAAACTGCTGCGCCGCTCACGGGCTGCTGCGCCGCCTCTGTTTGCTGGCTCTGTTCGCCCGCGCTCCAGGTCGCTCGCGCTCCCTGGGGGCTGCTCTTATCCGTGAGGGTGTTTGGCTGCTGTCACACTCGACTCCGCCCCTGCTGAGTCAGAGCTGACGCTCGTTGGCACCTCCCGATTTCCCGCTCGGGGGGGGGGCTGGGGTCTCCTCTCTCTCTCTCTCTCTCTCGGCGCTTTTTGCCGCCTCGCCGCTGTGGTTTTGCCACCAGAGAAAGGGTCCCTCGGCGCGAGCCTCTACTCCAGAACCCTTCACCTTCAGTAGCTTTGCACTTTTTCCAAGAAGGGGCTAGCCTGGAAAGCTGTTGCTCAGCCTCATCTGCCCATGGCACTGGTCGCACAAACGCACATAGACGGCGGCTGCTTCCCTGCCTTGCCACCTCAAACTTCAAACAAAGCTCGGGACTCTGTAGTCTTTGCCTCCAGCTGCCGTGCTCAGAAAATGCGAAAGTCACTAGACAGCGCGCACCCAGAAGGGGCTAGCCCGGAAAGCTGTTGCTCAGCCTCATCTGGTCATGGCACTGCTTGCACAGGTTCACAGAGACTGGGGCTGCTTGCTTGCCTTGCCACCTCAATTTTCAAACGAATCCCTAGGATTCCTGCCGGGTTCCTCCAGCAGACCTGCACAGAAGATGCTAACGTCTCAGAATTTCTCTTACCAAGATGGGGATAGCCTGGAAAACTGTTGCTCAGCCTCATCTGCCCATGGAACTGCTCACACAGGCGCACAGAGACTGGGGCTGCTTGCTTGCCTTGCCACCTCAAACTTCAAACCTAGCCTAGGGGATCCTTGCTGGGGGCCTCCCGCAGCCCTCACCCGAATACGCGAACGTCTCAGGATATCTGTTACCCAGAAGGGCATAGCCTTGAAAGGTGTTGCTCAGCCTCATCTGCCCATGGCACTGCTCGCACCGACGCACAAAGACTGGGGCTGCTTGCTTCCCTTGCCAATTCAAACTTCAAACGTAGCCCTTGTGTCCCTGCCGGGTGCCTCAAGCAGCCCTGCGCCAAAGGTGCAAACGTCTACAGACAGATCACACCCAGAAAGGGCTAGCCTGGAAAGCTCTTTGCTCAGCCTCATCTGCCATGGCACTGCTCCCACAGTCGCTCAGAGACTGGGGCTGCTTGCTTGCCTTGCCACCTCAAACTTCAAAATTATTCTAGGGGTTCCTTGCTGTGACTATCCCACAGCCCTAACCCGAATAAGCGAACGTCTCAGGATATCTCTTACAAAGAATAGGATAGCCTGGAAAGCTGTTGCTCAGCCTTATCTGCCCATGGCACTGTTCAAACAGGCGCACAGAGACTGGGGCTATTTGCTTGCCCTGCCACCTCAATGTTCAATCGCAGCCTAAGGGACCGTTGCCAGGGGCCTGCCGCACCCCTGTCCTGAATATGCGAGCATCTCAGGATATCTCTTACCAAGACGGGGCTAGCCTGGAAAGCTGTTGCTCAGCCTCATCTCCCATGGCACTGGTCGCACAGGCGCACACAGACGGGGGCTGCTTGCTTGCCTTGCCACCTCAAACTTCAACCATAGCCCGGACGTCCCCGCCAGGTGCCTCTAGCAGCCCTACACTGAAGGTGCAAACGTCTCCAGATAGGTCGCACCCAGAAGGGGCTAGCATGGAAAGCTGTTGTTCAGCCTCATATGCTGATGGCATTGCCTCCACAGACGCACAAAGACTGGAGCTGCTTGCTTGCCTTGCTACCTCAAACTTAAAACATATCTCAGGGATCCTTGCTGATTGCCTCCAGCAGCCCTGACCTGAAAATGCGAACGTCTCTTGATATCTGTCACCAAGAAGGGACTAGCCCGGAAAGCTGTTGCTCAGCCTCATCTGCCCATGGCACTGCTCGCACAGGCGCACAGAGACTGGGGCTGCTTACTTGCCTTGTCACCTAAAACTACAAAACGTAGCCCGGGGCTCCCTCTCGAGTCCCTCCAGCAGCCCTTACCCGAGTATGCGAATGTCTCTTGATATCTGTTACCAAGAAGAGACTAGCATGGAAAGCTGTTGCTCAGCCTCATCTGCCCATGGCACTGCTCGCACAGGCGCACAGAGAATGGGGCTGCTTGCTTGCCTTGCCACCTCAAACTTCAAACGTAGACCGGGACTCCGTCATTTGTGCCTCCAGCAGCCGTGCTCCGAAAACGCGAACGTCTCCAGATAGACCGCATCAAGAAGGGGCTAGCCTGGAAAGCTGTTGCTCAGTCTCATCTGCCCATGGCACTGGTCGCACAGATGCACAGAGACTGGGGCTGCTTGCTTGCCTTGCCACCTCAAATTTGAAACGTAGTCTAGGGGGTCTTTGCTTGGCGCCTGTCGCACCCCTTTTCCGAATATGTGAGCGTCTCAGGATATCTCTTACAAAGAAGGGGCTAGCCTGGAAAGCTGTTTCTCAGTCTCATTTGCCTATGGCACTGCTCTAACAGACGCACAGAGACTAGGGCTACTTGCTTGCCTTGCCATATCAAACTTCAAACATAGCCCGGGACTCCGTCATTTGTGCCTCCAGCAGCCGTGCTCCGAAAATGCGAACGTCTCCAGATAGCTCGCAACAAGAAGGGGCTAGCCTGGAAAGCTGTTTCTGAGTCTCATCTGCCCAAGGCACTGCTCGCACAGACGCACAGAGACTGGGGCTGCTTGCTTGCCTTCTCACCTAAAACTTCAAACGTAGCCTGGGGCTCCCTGTTGAGTCCCTCCAGCAGCCCTGATCCGAATATGCGAACGTCTCTTCATATCTCTTACCAAGAAGGGACTAGCCCGGAAAGCTGTTGCTCAGCCTCATCTGCCCATGGCACTGCTCGCGCAGAGGCACAGAGACTGGGGCTGCTTGCTTGTCTTGCCACCTCAAAATTCACATGTAGCATTGGGGGTGCATGCCGGGCTCCTCCGGCAGCCCTGCTCCCAAAATTCGAATGTCTGCAGACAGATTGCTGCCAGAAAGAGCTAGCCTGGAAAGCTGTTGCTCAGCCTCATCTGCCCATGGCACTGCTCGCACAGAGGCACAGAGACTGGGGCTGCTCTCTTACCTTGCCACCTGAATTTCAAACGTAGCCCAGGACTCCGTGCTTTGTGATTCCAGCAGCCGTGCTACAAAAATGCGAATGTCTCCACACAGCCCACACGCATAAGGGGCTATCCTGGAAAGCTGTTGCTCAGCCTCATCTGCTCATGGAACTGCTTGTACAAGAGCACACAGACTGGGGCTCCTTGCTTGTCTTGCACCTTAAACTTTAAACATATCCTTGGTGTCCCTTCCAGGTCCTTCCAGCAGCCCTGCACCGAAAATGGGAACGTCTCCAGGTAGCTCGCAACCAGAAGGGGCTAACCAGGAAAACTGTTGCTCAGCCTCACTGCCCATGGCACTGGTCGCACAGGCGCACAGAGACTGGGGCTACTTGCTTGCCTTCCCACCTCAAACTTCAAAAGTAGCCTAGTTGACCCTTGCCAGGCGCACAGAGACTGGGCCTGCTTTCTTACCTGGCCATTTGAACTTCAAACGTAGCCCGGGACTCCGTACTTTGTGCCTCCAGCAGCCGTGATCCGAAAATGCGAATGTCTCCAGATAGCTCGCAACCACAAGGGGCTAGCCTGGAAAACTGTTGCTCAGCCTCATCTGCCCATGGCACTGCTCGCACAGAGGCACAGAGACTGGGGCTGCTTGCTTGTCTTGCCACCTCAAACTTCAAACGTAGCCTGGGAATGGGAGTCCGTGTAGGGAGCCTCTCGCTGTCCTGATCTGAGAATGCGTATGTCTGCAGATAGCTCGCAGCCAGAAAGAGCTAGCCTGGAAAGCTGTTGCTCAGCCTCTTCTGCCCATGGCACTTCTCGCAGAGAGGCACAGAGACTGGGGCTGCTTGCTTGTCTTGCCACCTCAAACTTCAAACGTAGCCTGGGAATGGGGGGCCGTGCAGGGTGCCTCGGGCATCCCTGCTCCGAAAATGCGAACGTCTTCAGATAGCTGGCAGCCAGAAAGAGCTAGCCTGGAAAGCTGTTGCTCAGCCTCATCTGCCCATGGTACTGCTTGCACAGGTGCCCAGAGTCTGGGGCTGCTTGCTTTCCTTGCCACCTCAAACTTCAAATGTAACCGGGGAGTCCCTGGTGGTTGCCTCCAGCAGCCGTGACCTGAATAGGCAAACTTCTCCAGATATCTTCCACCCAGAAGGGGCTAGCCTGGAAAGCTGTTGCTCACACTCATCTGCCCATGGCACTGCTTGCACAGGGAGACCAGAGTCTGGGGCTGCTTGCTTGCCTTGCCACCTAAAACTTCAAAAGTAGCCTAGGGGGTCCTTAACGGGTCCCTCCCACATACCTGATCTTAAAACGCGAGAGTCTCAGCATATATCTTACCAAGAAGAGGCTAGCCTGGAAAGCTGTTGCTCAGCCTCATCTGCCCATGGCAGTGCTCGCAGAGGCGCACAGAGACTGGGGCTGCTTGCTTGCCTTGTCACCTCAAACTTCAAACGTAGCCCGGGGCTCCCTGCTGGGTCCCTCCAGCACCCCTGCACGTAGAATGCGAACGTCTCAGGATATCTCTTACCAAGAAGAGGTTAGCCTGTAAAGTTGTTGCTCAGCCTCACCTGCCCATGGCACTGCTCACACAGGCACACAGAGAGACTGGGGCTGCTTGCTTGCCTTGCCATCTGAAACTTCAAACGTATCCTAGGGGGTCCTTCGCGAGGGCCTCCGGCAGCCCTGACCCGAATATGCAAACGTCTCAGAATATCTCTGATCAAGAAGGGGCTAGCCTGGAAAGCTGTTGCTCAGCCTCATCTGCCCATGGCACTGCTCGCACAGGCGCACAGAGGCCGGGGCTGCTTGCTTGCCTTGCCACATCAAACTTGAAATGTAGCCTAGGGGGTCCTTGCCAAGCTCTTTCCGCAGCCCTGACCCGAATATGCGAACAATCTCAGGATATCACTTACCATGAAGGGTTTAGCCTGGAAAGCAGTTGCTCAGCCTCATCTGCCCATGGCACTGCTCGCACAGGCGCACAGAGACGGGGGCTGCTTGCTTGTCTTGCCACCTCAAATTCAAATGTAGCCTAGGAGGTCTTTGCCAGGCGCCTGCCGCAGCCCATACCTTAATATGCGAACGTCTCAGGATATCTCTTACCAAGACGGGGCTAACCTGGAAAGCTGTTACTCAGCCTCATCTGCCCATGACACTGGTCGCACAAGCGCACACAGACTAAGGCGGCTTGCTTCCCTTGCCACCTTAAACTTCAAACATAGCCCTGATATCCCTTCCGGGTGCCTCCAGCAGCCCTGCCCAAAGTATGAGAATGTCTCCAAATCGCTCGCTACCAGAAGGGGCTAGCCTGGAAAACTGTTGCTCAGCCTCATGTGCCCATGGCACTGCTCGCACAGGCGCACAGAGACTGGGGCTGCTTGATTGCCTTGCCACATCAAACTTGAAACTTAGCTTAGGGGGTCCTTGCCAAGCTCCTTCCGCAGCCCTGACCCGAATATGCCAGCAATCTCAGGATATCTCTTACCAAGAAAGGGCTAGCCTGGAAAGCTCTTGCTCAGCCTCATCTGCCCATGGCACTGCTCGCACAGGCGCACAGAGACTGGGGCTGCTTGCTTGACTTGCCACCCCAATTTTCAAAGGTAGCCCACGGATCCATGCCGGTTGCCTCCAGGAGACCTGCACTGAAGATGCGAACGCATCAGGATGTCTCTTACCAAGGAGGGGCGAGTCTGGCAAGCTGTTGCTCAGCCTCATGTGCCTATGGCACTGCTCGCACAGGCGCACAGAGACTGGGGCTGCTTGATTGCCTTGCCACCTCAAACTTCAGACAAATCCCGGGCGTCCCTGCCGGGTGCCTTTAGCAACCCAGCACCGAAAATGAGAAAGTCTCCAGATAGCTCACACCCAGAACGGGCTACCCCTGAAAGCTGTTGCTCAGCCTCATCTGTCCATGGCACTGGTCGCACAAGCGCACACACAGTAAGGCTGCTTGCTTCCCTTCCCACCTTAAACTTCTATCATAGCCCTGTTGTCCCTTCCGGGTGCCTCCAGCAGCCCTGCCCCAAGTATGATAACGTCTCCAGATAGCTCGCTACCAGAAGGTGCTAGACTGGAAAACTGTTGCTCAGCCTCATCTGCCCATGGCACTGCTCGCACAGACGCACAGAGACTGGGGCTGCTTGCTTGCCTTGGCAACTCAAACTTCAAACGTAGCCCTGGTGTCCCTGCCACGTGCCTCTAGCAGCCCTGCACTGAAAGTGCAAACGTCTCCTGATAGCTCTCACCCAGAAGGTGCTAGCCTGGAAAGATGTTGCTCAGCCTCATCTGCCCATGGCACTGCTCACACAGGCGCACAGAGACTGGGGCTGCTTGCTTGCTTTTCCACCTCAAACTTCAAACTTATACTAGGGGGTCCTTGGCGAGGGCCTCCCGTAGCCCTCACCCGAATATGCGAACATCTCACGGTATGTCTTACCAAGTATTGACTAGCCTGGAAAGCTGTTGCTCAGCCTCATCTGCACATGCCAAAGCTCGCACAGGTGCACAGAGACTGGGGTGCTTGCTTGCCTTGCCACCTCAATTTACAAACGTAGGTCGGGGATCCCTGATTGGTGACACCAGCAGACCAGCACTGAAGTTGCGAACGTCTTAGGATGTCTCTTACCAAGTATTGCCTAGCCTGGAAAGCTGTTGCTCAGCCTCATCTGCCCACGGAACTTCTCGCACAGACGCACAGAGACTGGGGCTTCTTGCCTGCCTTGCCACCTCAAACATCAGACATAACCCAGGGGATCCTTGGCGGGGACCTCCTGCAGCCCTCACCCGAATATGTGAACGTCTCACGATATCTCTTACCAGGAAGGGGCTAGCCTGGAAAGCTGTTGCTCAGCCTCATCTGTACATGGCACTGCTCGCACAGGCGCACAGAGAGTGGGGCTGCTTGCTTGCCTTGCCACCTCAATTTTGAACATAGCCCAGGGATCCCTGCCGGGTGCCTTCAGCAGAGCTACACTGAAAATGCGAAAGTCTCCAGATAGATCTCACACAGAAGGGACTAGCCTGGAAAGCTGTTGCTCAGCCTCATCTGCCCATGGCACTGCTCGCACAGACGCACAGAGACTGGGGCTTCTTGCTTGCTTTGCCACCTCAAGCTTCATACGTAGCCTAGGGGGTGCTTGCCAAGCTCCTTTCGCAGCCCTGCACCGAAAATGCGAACATCTCAGGATATCTCTTACCAAGAAGTGTTTAGCCTGGAAAACTGTTGCTCAGCCTCATGTGCCCATGGCTATGCTCACACAGGCGCACAGAGACTGGGGCTGCTTGCTTGCCTTACCACCTCAAACTTGAAACGTATGCTGGAGGGTCCTTGCCAAGCTCCTTCCGGAGCCCAAACCCGAATACGCCAACAATCTTAGGATATATCTTACCATGAATGGTTTAGCCTGGAAAGCAGTTGCTCAGCCTCATCTGCCCATGGCACTGCTTGCACAGGTGCACAGAGACTGGGGCTGCTTGCGTGCCTTGCCACCTCAAACTTCAAAATTATCATAGGGGGTCCTTGGCGGGAGCCTCCCGCAGCCCTCACTCAAATATGCGAACGTCTCAGGATATCTCTTACCAAGTATTGGCTAGCCGGGAAAGCTGTTGCTCAGCCTCATCTGCCATTGGCACTGCTCGCACAGGCGCCCAGAGACTGGGGCTGCTTGCTTCCCTTGCCACCTCAAACTTCATACGTAGCCTAAAGGGTCCTTGCTGGGGGCCTCCCGCAGCCCTCACCCGAATATGTGAACGTCTCAGGATATCTCTTACCAAGTATTGATTAGCCTGGAAACCTGTTGCTCAGCCTCATCTCTTCATGGAACTGCTCGCACAAGCGCACAGATACTGGGGCTGCTTGCTTGCCTTGCCACCTCAAACTACACACGTATCGTAGGGGCTCCTTGCTGGGAGCCTCCCGCAGCCCTCACCCGAATATGTGAACGTCTCGCGATATCTCTTACCAAGTATTGACTAGCCTGGAAAGCTCTTTCTCAGCCCCATCTGCCCATGGCACTGGTCGCACAGGCGCACAGACACTGGGGCTGCTTGCTTGCCTTGGCACCTCAATTTAAAAACGTAGCCCGGGGATCCCTGCCCGCTGCCTCCAGCAGACGTGTACTGAAGATGCGAACGTCTCAGGATATCTCTTACCAAGAAGGGGCTAGCCTGGAAAGCTGTTGCTCAGCCTCATCTGCCCATGTTTCTGCTCGCACAGGCGCCCAGAGACTGGGGCTGCTTGCTTGTCTTGCCACCTCAAACTTCAAATGTAGCTTAGGGGGTTCGTGCCGGGCGCCTCTGGCAGCCCTTCTCTGAAAATGCGAACGTCTGCAGATAGCTCGCAGCCAGAAAGAGCTAGCCTGGAAAGCTGTTGCTCAGCCTCATCTGCCCATGGCACTGCTCGCACAGAGGCACAGAGACTGGGACTGGTTGCTTGTCTTGCCACGTCAAACTTCAAATGTAGAATTGGGGGTGCATGCCGGGCTCCTCCGGCAGCCCTGCTCCCAAAATTCAAACGTCTGCAGATAGCTCTCAGCCAGAAAGAGCTAGCCTGGAAAGCTGTTGCTCAGCCTCATCTGCCCATGGCACTGCTCGCACAGAAGCACAGAGACTGGGGCTGCTTGCTTGTCTTGCCCCCTCAAACTTCAAATGTAGCATTGGGGGTGCATGCCGGGCTCCTCCGGCATCCCTGCTCCCATAATTAGAACGTCTGCAGATAAATTGCAGCCAGAAAGAGCTAGCCTGGAAAGCTGTTGCTCAGCCTCATCTGCCCATGGCACTGCTCGCACAGAGGCACAGAGACTGGGGCTGCTTGCTTGTCTTGCCACCTCAAACTTCAAACGTAGCTTAGGCTGTCCGTGACGGGCGCCTCCGGCAGCCCTGCTCCCAAAATGCGAATGTCTGCAGATAGCTCGCAGCCAGAAAGAGCTAGCCTGGAAAGGTGTTGCTCAGCCTCATCTGCCCATGGCACTGCTCGCACAGAGGCACAGAGACTGGGACTGCTTGCTTGTCTTGCCCCCTCAAACTTCAAATGTAGCATTGGGGGTGCATACCGGTCTCCTCCGGCATCCCTGCTCCCATAATTAGAACGTCTGCAGATAAATTGCAGCCAGAAAGAGCTAGCCTGGAAAACGGTTGCTCAGCCTCATCTGCCCATGGCACTGCTCGCACAGAGGCACAGAGACTGGGGCTGCTTGCTTGTCTTGCCACCTCAAACTTCAAATGTAGCTTAGGTGGTCCGTGCCGGGCGCCTCCGGCAGCCCTGCTCCCAAAATGCGAATGTCTGCAGATAGCTCGCAGCCAGAAAGAGCTAGCCTGGAAAGCTGTTGCTCAGCCTCATCTGCCCATGGCACTGCTCGCACAGAGGCACAGAGACTGGGGCTGCTTGCTTGTCTTGCCACCTCAAACTTCAAATGTTGCTTTGGGGGTCCGTGCCGGGCGCCTCTGACAGCCCTGCTCCGAAAATGCGAATGTCTGCAGACAGCTCGCAGCCACAAAGAGCTAGCCTGGAAAGCTGTTGCTCAGCCTCATCTGCCCATGGCAGTGCTCGCACAGAGGCACAGAGACTGGGGCTGCTTGCTTGTCTTGCCACCTCAAACTTCAAATGTATCTTAGGCTGTCCGTGCCGGGCGCCTCCAGCAGTCCTGCTCCCAAAATTCGAACGTCTGCAGATAGCTCTCAGCCAGAAAGAGCTAGCCTGGAAAGCTGTTGCTCAGCCTCATCTGCCCATGGCACTGCTCGCACAGAGGCACAGAGACTGGGGCTGCTTGCTTTTCTTGCCACCTCAAACTTCAAACGTGGCTTTGAGTGCTCGTGCCGGGCGTCTGCGGCAGCCCTGCTCCGAAAACGCAAATGTCTGTAGATAGCTCGCAGGCAGAAAGAGCTAGCCTGGAAAGCTGTTGCTCAGCGTCATCTGCCCATGGCACTGCTCGCACAGAGGCACAGAGACTGGGGCTGCTTGCTTGTCTTGCCACCTCAAACTTCAGACGTAGCTTAGGGGGTTCGTGCCGGACGTCTCTGGCAGCCCTGCTCTGAAAATGCGAACGTCTGCAGATAGCTCGCAGGCAGAAAGAGCTAGCCTGGAAAGCTGTTGCTCAGCCTCATCTGCCCATGGCACTGCTCACACAGAGGCACAGAGACTGGGACTGCTTGCTTGTCTTGCCACGTCAAACTTCAAATGTAGCATTGGGGGTGCATGCCGGGCTCATCCGGCAGCCCTGCTCCCAAAATTCGAACGTCTGCAGATAGCTCGCAGCCAGAAAGAGCTAGCCTGGAAAGCTGTTGCTCAGCCTCATCTGCCCATGGCACTGCTCGCACAGAAGCACAGAGACTGGGGCTGCTTGCTTGTCTTGCCCCCTCAAACTTCAAATGTAGCATTGGGGGTGCATGCCGGGCTCCTCCGGCATCCCTGCTCCCATAATTAGAACGTCTGCAGATACATTGCAGCCAGAAAGAGTTAGCCTGGAAAGCTGTTGCTCAGCCTCATCTGCCCATGGCACTGCTCGCACAGAGGCACAGAGACTGGGGCTGCTTGCTTGTCTTGCCACCTCAAACTTCAAACGTAGCTTAGGCTGTCCGTGCCGGGCGCCTCTGGCAGCCCTGCTCCCAAAATGCGAATGTCTGCAGATAGCTCGCAGCCAGAAAGAGCTAGCCTGGAAAGCTGTTGCTCAGCCTCATCTGCCCATGGCACTGCTCGCACAGAGGCACAGAGACTGGGACTGCTTGCTTGTCTTGCCCCCTCAAACTTCAAATGTAGCATTGGGGGTGCATGCCGGGCTCCTCCGGCAGCCCTGCTCCCAAAATTCAAACGTCTGCAGAGAGCGCACAGCCAGAAAGAGCTAGCCTGGAAAGCTGTTGCTCAGCCTCATCTGCCCATGGCACTGCTCGCACAGAGGCACAGAGACTGGGGCTGCTTGCTTGTCTTGCCCCCTCAAACTTCAAATGTAGCTTTGGGGGTCCGTGCAGGGGGCCTCTGACAGCCCTGCTCTGAAAATGCGAACGTCTGTAGATAGCTCGCAGCCAGAAAGAGCTAGCCTGGAAAGCTGTTGCTCAGCCTCATCTGCCCACGGCACTGCTCGCACCGAGGCACAGAGACTGGGGCTGCTTGCTTGTCTTGCCACCTCAAACTTCAAATGTAGCTTAGGTGGTCCGTGCCGGGCGCCTCCGGCAGCCCTGCTCCAAAAATGCGAATGTCTGCAGATAGCTCGCAGCCAGAAAGAGCTAGCCTGGAAAGCTGTTGCTCAGCCTCATCTGCCCATGCCACTGCTCGCACAGAGGCACAGAGACTGGGGCTGCTTGCTTGTCTTGCCACCTCAAACTTCAAATGTTGCTTTGGGGGTCCGTGCCGGGCGCCTCTGACAGCCCTGCTCCCAAAATGAGAATGTCTGCAGACAGCTCGCAGCCAGAAAGAGCTAGCCTGGAAAGCTGTTGCTCAGCCTCATCTGCCCATGGCACTGCTCGCACAGAGGCACAGAGACTGGGGCTGCTTGCTTGTCTTGCCACCTCAAACTTCAAATGTATCTTAGGCTGTCCGTGCCGGGCGCCTCCAGCAGTCCTGCTCCCAAAATTCGAACGTCTGCAGATAGCTCTCAGCCAGAAAGAGCTAGCCTGGAAAGCTGTTGCTCAGCCTCATCTGCCCATGGCACTGCTCGCACAGAGGCACAGAGACTGGGGCTGCTTGCTTTTCTTGCCCCCTCAAACTTCAAACGTGGCTTTGAGTGTTCGGGCCGGGCGTCTGCGGCAGCCCTGCTCCGAAAACGCAAATGTCTGTAGATAGCTCGCAGGCAGAAAGAGCTAGCCTGGAAAGCTGTTGCTCAGCCTCATCTGCCCATGGCACTGCTCGCACAGAACACAGAGACTGGGGCTGCTTGCTTGTCTTGCCACCTCAAACTTCAGACGTAGATTAGGGGGTTCTTGCCGGACGTCTCTGGCAGCCCTGCTCCGAAAACGCAAATGTCTGTAGATAGCTCGCAAGCAGAAAGAGCTAGCCTGGAAAGCTGTTGCTCAGCCTCATCTGCCCATGGCACTGCTCGCACAGAGGCACAGAGACTGGGACTGCTTGCTTGTCTTGCCACGTCAAACTTCGGATGTAGCATTGGGGGTGCATGCCGGGCTCCTCCGGCAGCCCTGCTCCCAAAATTCGAACGTCTGCAGATAGCTCGCAGCCAGAAAGAGCTAGCCTGGAAAGCTGTTGCTCAGCCTCATCTGCCCATGGCACTGCTCGCACAGAAGCACAGAGACTGGGGCTGCTTGCTTGTCTTGCCCCCTCAAACTTCGGATGTAGCATTGGGGGTGCATGCCGGGCTCCTCCGCCATCCCTGCTCCCATAATTAGAACGTCTGCAGATACATTGCAGCCAGAAAGAGCTAGCCTGGAAAGCTGTTGCTCAGCCTCATCTGCCCATGGCACTGCTCGCACAGAGGCACAGAGACTGGGGCTGCTTGCTTGTCTTGCCACCTCAAACTTCAAACGTAGCTTAGGCTGTCCGTGCCGGGCGCATCTGGCAGCCCTGCTCCCAAAATGCGAATGTCTGCAGATAGCTCGCAGCCAGAAAGAGCTAGCCTGGAAAGCTGTTGCTCAGCCTCATCTGCCCATGGCACTGCTCGCACAGAGGCACAGAGACTGGGACTGCTTGCTTGTCTTGCCACGTCAAACTTCAAATGTAGCATTGGGGGTGCATGCCGGGCTCCTCCGGCAGCCCTGCTCCCAAAATTCAAACGTCTGCAGATAGATTGCAGCCAGAAAGAGCTAGCCTGGAAAGCTGTTGCTCAGCCTCATCTGCCCATGGCACTGCTCGCACAGAGGCACAGAGACTGGGGCTGCTTGCTTGTCTTGCCACCTCAAACTTCAAATGTAGCAGTGGGGGTCCGTGCAGGGGGCCTCTGACAGCCCTGCTCTGAAAATGCGAACGTCTGCAGATAGCTCGCAGGCAGAAAGAGCTAGCCTGGAAAGCTGTTGCTCAGCCTCATCTGCCCATGGCACTGCTCGCACAGAGGCACAGAGACTGGGGCTGCTTGCTTGTCTTGCCACCCCAAACTTCAGACGTAGCTTAGGGGGTTCGTGCCGGACGTCTCTGGCAGCCCTGCTCTGAAAATGCGAACGTCTGCAGATAGCTCGCAGGCAGAAAGAGCTAGCCTGGAAAGCTGTTGCTCAGCCTCATCTGCCCATGGCACTGCTCGCACAGAGGCACAGAGACTGGGGCTGCTTGCTTGTCTTGCCACCTCAAACTTCAAATGTAGCTTAGGTGGTCCGTGCCGGGCGCCTCCGGCAGCCCTGCTCCCAAAATGCGAATGTCTGCAGATAGCTCGCAGCCAGAAAGAGCTAGCCTGGAAAGCTGTTGCTCAGCCTCATCTGCCCATGGCACTGCTCGCACAGAGGCACAGAGACTGGGGCTGCTTGCTTGTCTTGCCACCTCAAACTTCAAATGTTGCTTTGGGGGTCCGTGCCGGGCGCCTCTGACAGCCCTGCTCCGAAAATGCGAATGTCTGCAGACAGCTCGCAGCCACAAAGAGCTAGCCTGGAAAGCTGTTGCTCAGCCTCATCTGCCCATGGCAGTGCTCGCACAGAGGCACAGAGACCGGGGCTGCTTGCTTTTCTTGCCACCTCAAACTTCAAACGTGGCTTTGAGTGTTCGTGCCGGGCGTCTGCGGCAGCCCTGCTCCGAAAACGCAAATGTCTGTAGATAGCTCGCAGGCAGAAAGAGCTAGCCTGGAAAGCTGTTGCTCAGCCTCATCTGCCCATGGCACTGCTCGCACAGAGGCACAGAGACTGGGGCTGCTGGCTTGTCTTGCCACCTCAAACTTCAAATGTAGCTTAGGTGGTCCGTGCTGGGCGCCTCCGGCAGGCTTGCTTCCAAAATGCGAACGTCTGCATATAGCTCGCAGCCAGAAAGAGCTAGCCTGGAAAGCTGTTGCTCAGCCTCATCTGCCCATGGCACTGCTCACACAGAGGCACAGAGACCGGGGCTGCTTGCTTGTCTTGCCACCTCAAACTTCAAATGTATCTTAGGGTGTCCGTGACGGGCGCCTCCGGCTGGGCTTCTCCGAAAATGCGAATGTCTGCAGATAGCTCACAACCAGAAAGAGCTAACCTGGAAAGCTGTTGCTCAGCCTCATCTGCCCATGGCACTGCTCGCACAGAGGCATAGAGACTGGGGCTGCTTGCTTGTCTTGCCCCCTCAAACTTCAAATGTAGCTTAGGTGGTCCGTGCTGGGCGCCTCCAGCAGGGCTGCTCCCAAAATGCGAACGTCTGCAGATAGCTCGCAGCCAGAAAGAGCTAGCCTGGAAAGCTGTTGCTCAGCCTCATCTGCCCATGGCACTGCTCGCACAGAGGCAAAGAGACTGGGGCTGCTTGCTTGTCTTGCCACCTCAAACTTCAAACGTAGCTTAGGTGGTCCGTGCCGTGGGCCTCCGGCAGGGCTGGTCCGAAAATTCGAACGTCTGCAGATAGCTCGCAGCCAGAAAGAGCTAGCCTGGAAAGCTGTTGCTCAGCCTCATCTGCCCATGGCACTGCTCACACAGAGGCACAGAGACCGGGGCTGCTTGCTTGTCTTGCCACCTCAAACTTCAAATGTATATAGGGTGTCCGTGACGGGCGCCTCCGGCTGGGCTGCTCCGAAAATGCAAATGTCTGCAGATAGCTCGCAACCAGAAAGAGCTAACCTGGAAAGCTGTTGCTCAGCCTCATCTGCCCATGGCACTGCACGCACAGAGGCACAGAGACTGGGGCTGCTTGCTTGTCTTGCCACCTCAAACTTCAAATGTAGCATTGGGGGTGCATGCCGGGCTCCTCCGGCAGGGCTGCTCCCAAATTTCGAACGTCTGCAGAGAGCGCACAGCCAGAAAGAGCTAGCCTGGAAAGCTGTTGCTCAGCCTCATCTGCCCATGGCACTGCTCGCACAGATGCACAGAGACTGGGGCTGCTTGCTTGTCTTGCCACCTCAAACTTCAAATGTAGCTTAGGTGGTCCGTGCTGGGCGCCTCCGTCAGGCTTGCTCCCAAAATGCGAACGTCTGCATATAGCTCGCAGCCAGAAAGAGCTAGCCTGGAAAGCTGTTGCTCAGCCTCATCTGCCCATGGCACTGCTCGCACAGAGGCACACAGACCGGGGCTGCTTGCTTGTCTTGCCCCCTCAAACTTCAAATGTATCTTAGGGTGTCCGTGACGGGCGCCTCCGGCTGGGCTGCTCCGGAAATGCGAATGTCTGCAGATAGCTCGCAACCAGAAAGAGCTAACCTGGAAAGCTGTTGCTCAGCCTCATCTGCCCATGGCACTGCTCGCACAGAGGCATAGAGACTGGGGCTGCTTGCTTGTCTTGCCCCCTCAAACTTCAAATGTAGCTTAGGTGGTCCGTGCTGGGCGCCTCCAGCAGGGCTGCTCCCAAAATGCGAACGTCTGCAGATAGCTCGCAGCCAGAAAGAGCTAGCCTGGAAAGCTGTTGCTCAGCCTCATCTGCCCATGGCACTGCTCGCACAGAGGCAAAGAGACTGGGGCTGCTTGCTTGTCTTGCCACCTCAAACTTCAAATGTAGCAGTGGGGGTGCATGCCGGGCTCCTCCGGCAGGGCTGCTCCCAAAATTCGAACGTCTGCAGATAGCACGCAGGCAGAAAGAGCTAGCCTGGAAAGCTGTTGCTCAGCCTCATCTGCCCATGGCACTGCTCGCACAGAGGCACAGAGACTGGGGATGCTTGCTTGTCTTGCCACCTCAAACTTCAAATGTAGCTTTGGGGGTCCGTGCAGGGGGCCTCTGACAGCCCTGCTCTGAAAATGCGAACGTCTGCAGATAGCTCGCAGGCAGAAAGAGCTAGCCTGGTTAGCTGTTGCTCAGCCTCATCTGCCCATGGCACTGCTCGCACAGAGGCACAGAGACTGGGGCTGCTTGCTTGTCTTGCCACGTCAAACTTCAAATGTAGAATTGGGGGTGCATTCCGGGCTCCTCCGGCAGCCCTGCTCCCATAATTCAAACGTCTGCAGATAGCTCTCAGCCAGAAAGAGCTAGCCTGGAAAGCTGTTGCTCAGCCTCATCTGCCCATGGCACTGCTCGCACAGAGGCACAGAGACTGGGGCTGCTTGCTTGTCTTGCCACCTCAAACTTCAAATGTAGCATTGGGGGTGCATGCCGGGCTCCTCCGGCAGGGCTGCTCCCAAATTTCGAACGTCTGCAGAGAGCGCACAGCCAGAAAGAGCTAGCCTGGAAAGCTGTTGCTCAGCCTCATCTGCCCATGGCACTGCTCACACAGGCGCACAGAGACTGGGGCTGCTTGCTTGCCTTACCACCTCAAACTTGAAACGTATGCTGGAGGGTCCTTGCCAAGCTCCTTCCGGAGCCCAAACCCGAATACGCCAACAATCTTAGGATATATCTTACCATGAATGGTTTAGCCTGGAAAGCAGTTGCTCAGCCTCATCTGCCCATGGCACTGCTTGCACAGGTGCACAGAGACTGGGGCTGCTTGCGTGCCTTGCCACCTCAAACTTCAAAATTATCATAGGGGGTCCTTGGCGGGAGCCTCCCGCAGCCCTCACTCAAATATGCGAACGTCTCAGGATATCTCTTACCAAGTATTGGCTAGCCGGGAAAGCTGTTGCTCAGCCTCATCTGCCATTGGCACTGCTCGCACAGGCGCCCAGAGACTGGGGCTGCTTGCTTCCCTTGCCACCTCAAACTTCATACGTAGCCTAAAGGGTCCTTGCTGGGGGCCTCCCGCAGCCCTCACCCGAATATGTGAACGTCTCAGGATATCTCTTACCAAGTATTGATTAGCCTGGAAACCTGTTGCTCAGCCTCATCTCTTCATGGAACTGCTCGCACAAGCGCACAGATACTGGGGCTGCTTGCTTGCCTTGCCACCTCAAACTACACACGTATCGTAGGGGCTCCTTGCTGGGAGCCTCCCGCAGCCCTCACCCGAATATGTGAACGTCTCGCGATATCTCTTACCAAGTATTGACTAGCCTGGAAAGCTCTTTCTCAGCCCCATCTGCCCATGGCACTGGTCGCACAGGCGCACAGACACTGGGGCTGCTTGCTTGCCTTGGCACCTCAATTTAAAAACGTAGCCCGGGGATCCCTGCCCGCTGCCTCCAGCAGACGTGTACTGAAGATGCGAACGTCTCAGGATATCTCTTACCAAGAAGGGGCTAGCCTGGAAAGCTGTTGCTCAGCCTCATCTGCCCATGTTTCTGCTCGCACAGGCGCCCAGAGACTGGGGCTGCTTGCTTGTCTTGCCACCTCAAACTTCAAATGTAGCTTAGGGGGTTCGTGCCGGGCGCCTCTGGCAGCCCTTCTCTGAAAATGCGAACGTCTGCAGATAGCTCGCAGCCAGAAAGAGCTAGCCTGGAAAGCTGTTGCTCAGCCTCATCTGCCCATGGCACTGCTCGCACAGAGGCACAGAGACTGGGACTGGTTGCTTGTCTTGCCACGTCAAACTTCAAATGTAGAATTGGGGGTGCATGCCGGGCTCCTCCGGCAGCCCTGCTCCCAAAATTCAAACGTCTGCAGATAGCTCTCAGCCAGAAAGAGCTAGCCTGGAAAGCTGTTGCTCAGCCTCATCTGCCCATGGCACTGCTCGCACAGAAGCACAGAGACTGGGGCTGCTTGCTTGTCTTGCCCCCTCAAACTTCAAATGTAGCATTGGGGGTGCATGCCGGGCTCCTCCGGCATCCCTGCTCCCATAATTAGAACGTCTGCAGATAAATTGCAGCCAGAAAGAGCTAGCCTGGAAAGCTGTTGCTCAGCCTCATCTGCCCATGGCACTGCTCGCACAGAGGCACAGAGACTGGGGCTGCTTGCTTGTCTTGCCACCTCAAACTTCAAACGTAGCTTAGGCTGTCCGTGACGGGCGCCTCCGGCAGCCCTGCTCCCAAAATGCGAATGTCTGCAGATAGCTCGCAGCCAGAAAGAGCTAGCCTGGAAAGGTGTTGCTCAGCCTCATCTGCCCATGGCACTGCTCGCACAGAGGCACAGAGACTGGGACTGCTTGCTTGTCTTGCCCCCTCAAACTTCAAATGTAGCATTGGGGGTGCATACCGGTCTCCTCCGGCATCCCTGCTCCCATAATTAGAACGTCTGCAGATAAATTGCAGCCAGAAAGAGCTAGCCTGGAAAACGGTTGCTCAGCCTCATCTGCCCATGGCACTGCTCGCACAGAGGCACAGAGACTGGGGCTGCTTGCTTGTCTTGCCACCTCAAACTTCAAATGTAGCTTAGGTGGTCCGTGCCGGGCGCCTCCGGCAGCCCTGCTCCCAAAATGCGAATGTCTGCAGATAGCTCGCAGCCAGAAAGAGCTAGCCTGGAAAGCTGTTGCTCAGCCTCATCTGCCCATGGCACTGCTCGCACAGAGGCACAGAGACTGGGGCTGCTTGCTTGTCTTGCCACCTCAAACTTCAAATGTTGCTTTGGGGGTCCGTGCCGGGCGCCTCTGACAGCCCTGCTCCGAAAATGCGAATGTCTGCAGACAGCTCGCAGCCACAAAGAGCTAGCCTGGAAATCTGTTGCTCAGCCTCATCTGCCCATGGCAGTGCTCGCACAGAGGCACAGAGACTGGGGCTGCTTGCTTGTCTTGCCACCTCAAACTTCAAATGTATCTTAGGCTGTCCGTGCCGGGCGCCTCCAGCAGTCCTGCTCCCAAAATTCGAACGTCTGCAGATAGCTCTCAGCCAGAAAGAGCTAGCCTGGAAAGCTGTTGCTCAGCCTCATCTGCCCATGGCACTGCTCGCACAGAGGCACAGAGACTGGGGCTGCTTGCTTTTCTTGCCACCTCAAACTTCAAACGTGGCTTTGAGTGCTCGTGCCGGGCGTCTGCGGCAGCCCTGCTCCGAAAACGCAAATGTCTGTAGATAGCTCGCAGGCAGAAAGAGCTAGCCTGGAAAGCTGTTGCTCAGCGTCATCTGCCCATGGCACTGCTCGCACAGAGGCACAGAGACTGGGGCTGCTTGCTTGTCTTGCCACCTCAAACTTCAGACGTAGCTTAGGGGGTTCGTGCCGGACGTCTCTGGCAGCCCTGCTCTGAAAATGCGAACGTCTGCAGATAGCTCGCAGGCAGAAAGAGCTAGCCTGGAAAGCTGTTGCTCAGCCTCATCTGCCCATGGCACTGCTCACACAGAGGCACAGAGACTGGGACTGCTTGCTTGTCTTGCCACGTCAAACTTCAAATGTAGCATTGGGGGTGCATGCCGGGCTCATCCGGCAGCCCTGCTCCCAAAATTCGAACGTCTGCAGATAGCTCGCAGCCAGAAAGAGCTAGCCTGGAAAGCTGTTGCTCAGCCTCATCTGCCCATGGCACTGCTCGCACAGAAGCACAGAGACTGGGGCTGCTTGCTTGTCTTGCCCCCTCAAACTTCAAATGTAGCATTGGGGGTGCATGCCGGGCTCCTCCGGCATCCCTGCTCCCATAATTAGAACGTCTGCAGATACATTGCAGCCAGAAAGAGTTAGCCTGGAAAGCTGTTGCTCAGCCTCATCTGCCCATGGCACTGCTCGCACAGAGGCACAGAGACTGGGGCTGCTTGCTTGTCTTGCCACCTCAAACTTCAAACGTAGCTTAGGCTGTCCGTGCCGGGCGCCTCTGGCAGCCCTGCTCCCAAAATGCGAATGTCTGCAGATAGCTCGCAGCCAGAAAGAGCTAGCCTGGAAAGCTGTTGCTCAGCCTCATCTGCCCATGGCACTGCTCGCACAGAGGCACAGAGACTGGGACTGCTTGCTTGTCTTGCCCCCTCAAACTTCAAATGTAGCATTGGGGGTGCATGCCGGGCTCCTCCGGCAGCCCTGCTCCCAAAATTCAAACGTCTGCAGAGAGCGCACAGCCAGAAAGAGCTAGCCTGGAAAGCTGTTGCTCAGCCTCATCTGCCCATGGCACTGCTCGCACAGAGGCACAGAGACTGGGGCTGCTTGCTTGTCTTGCCCCCTCAAACTTCAAATGTAGCTTTGGGGGTCCGTGCAGGGGGCCTCTGACAGCCCTGCTCTGAAAATGCGAACGTCTGTAGATAGCTCGCAGCCAGAAAGAGCTAGCCTGGAAAGCTGTTGCTCAGCCTCATCTGCCCACGGCACTGCTCGCACCGAGGCACAGAGACTGGGGCTGCTTGCTTGTCTTGCCACCTCAAACTTCAAATGTAGCTTAGGTGGTCCGTGCCGGGCGCCTCCGGCAGCCCTGCTCCAAAAATGCGAATGTCTGCAGATAGCTCGCAGCCAGAAAGAGCTAGCCTGGAAAGCTGTTGCTCAGCCTCATCTGCCCATGCCACTGCTCGCACAGAGGCACAGAGACTGGGGCTGCTTGCTTGTCTTGCCACCTCAAACTTCAAATGTTGCTTTGGGGGTCCGTGCCGGGCGCCTCTGACAGCCCTGCTCCCAAAATGAGAATGTCTGCAGACAGCTCGCAGCCAGAAAGAGCTAGCCTGGAAAGCTGTTGCTCAGCCTCATCTGCCCATGGCACTGCTCGCACAGAGGCACAGAGACTGGGGCTGCTTGCTTGTCTTGCCACCTCAAACTTCAAATGTATCTTAGGCTGTCCGTGCCGGGCGCCTCCAGCAGTCCTGCTCCCAAAATTCGAACGTCTGCAGATAGCTCTCAGCCAGAAAGAGCTAGCCTGGAAAGCTGTTGCTCAGCCTCATCTGCCCATGGCACTGCTCGCACAGAGGCACAGAGACTGGGGCTGCTTGCTTTTCTTGCCCCCTCAAACTTCAAACGTGGCTTTGAGTGTTCGGGCCGGGCGTCTGCGGCAGCCCTGCTCCGAAAACGCAAATGTCTGTAGATAGCTCGCAGGCAGAAAGAGCTAGCCTGGAAAGCTGTTGCTCAGCCTCATCTGCCCATGGCACTGCTCGCACAGAACACAGAGACTGGGGCTGCTTGCTTGTCTTGCCACCTCAAACTTCAGACGTAGATTAGGGGGTTCTTGCCGGACGTCTCTGGCAGCCCTGCTCCGAAAACGCAAATGTCTGTAGATAGCTCGCAAGCAGAAAGAGCTAGCCTGGAAAGCTGTTGCTCAGCCTCATCTGCCCATGGCACTGCTCGCACAGAGGCACAGAGACTGGGACTGCTTGCTTGTCTTGCCACGTCAAACTTCGGATGTAGCATTGGGGGTGCATGCCGGGCTCCTCCGGCAGCCCTGCTCCCAAAATTCGAACGTCTGCAGATAGCTCGCAGCCAGAAAGAGCTAGCCTGGAAAGCTGTTGCTCAGCCTCATCTGCCCATGGCACTGCTCGCACAGAAGCACAGAGACTGGGGCTGCTTGCTTGTCTTGCCCCCTCAAACTTCGGATGTAGCATTGGGGGTGCATGCCGGGCTCCTCCGCCATCCCTGCTCCCATAATTAGAACGTCTGCAGATACATTGCAGCCAGAAAGAGCTAGCCTGGAAAGCTGTTGCTCAGCCTCATCTGCCCATGGCACTGCTCGCACAGAGGCACAGAGACTGGGGCTGCTTGCTTGTCTTGCCACCTCAAACTTCAAACGTAGCTTAGGCTGTCCGTGCCGGGCGCATCTGGCAGCCCTGCTCCCAAAATGCGAATGTCTGCAGATAGCTCGCAGCCAGAAAGAGCTAGCCTGGAAAGCTGTTGCTCAGCCTCATCTGCCCATGGCACTGCTCGCACAGAGGCACAGAGACTGGGACTGCTTGCTTGTCTTGCCACGTCAAACTTCAAATGTAGCATTGGGGGTGCATGCCGGGCTCCTCCGGCAGCCCTGCTCCCAAAATTCAAACGTCTGCAGATAGATTGCAGCCAGAAAGAGCTAGCCTGGAAAGCTGTTGCTCAGCCTCATCTGCCCATGGCACTGCTCGCACAGAGGCACAGAGACTGGGGCTGCTTGCTTGTCTTGCCACCTCAAACTTCAAATGTAGCAGTGGGGGTCCGTGCAGGGGGCCTCTGACAGCCCTGCTCTGAAAATGCGAACGTCTGCAGATAGCTCGCAGGCAGAAAGAGCTAGCCTGGAAAGCTGTTGCTCAGCCTCATCTGCCCATGGCACTGCTCGCACAGAGGCACAGAGACTGGGGCTGCTTGCTTGTCTTGCCACCCCAAACTTCAGACGTAGCTTAGGGGGTTCGTGCCGGACGTCTCTGGCAGCCCTGCTCTGAAAATGCGAACGTCTGCAGATAGCTCGCAGGCAGAAAGAGCTAGCCTGGAAAGCTGTTGCTCAGCCTCATCTGCCCATGGCACTGCTCGCACAGAGGCACAGAGACTGGGGCTGCTTGCTTGTCTTGCCACCTCAAACTTCAAATGTAGCTTAGGTGGTCCGTGCCGGGCGCCTCCGGCAGCCCTGCTCCCAAAATGCGAATGTCTGCAGATAGCTCGCAGCCAGAAAGAGCTAGCCTGGAAAGCTGTTGCTCAGCCTCATCTGCCCATGGCACTGCTCGCACAGAGGCACAGAGACTGGGGCTGCTTGCTTGTCTTGCCACCTCAAACTTCAAATGTTGCTTTGGGGGTCCGTGCCGGGCGCCTCTGACAGCCCTGCTCCGAAAATGCGAATGTCTGCAGACAGCTCGCAGCCACAAAGAGCTAGCCTGGAAAGCTGTTGCTCAGCCTCATCTGCCCATGGCAGTGCTCGCACAGAGGCACAGAGACCGGGGCTGCTTGCTTTTCTTGCCACCTCAAACTTCAAACGTGGCTTTGAGTGTTCGTGCCGGGCGTCTGCGGCAGCCCTGCTCCGAAAACGCAAATGTCTGTAGATAGCTCGCAGGCAGAAAGAGCTAGCCTGGAAAGCTGTTGCTCAGCCTCATCTGCCCATGGCACTGCTCGCACAGAGGCACAGAGACTGGGGCTGCTGGCTTGTCTTGCCACCTCAAACTTCAAATGTAGCTTAGGTGGTCCGTGCTGGGCGCCTCCGGCAGGCTTGCTTCCAAAATGCGAACGTCTGCATATAGCTCGCAGCCAGAAAGAGCTAGCCTGGAAAGCTGTTGCTCAGCCTCATCTGCCCATGGCACTGCTCACACAGAGGCACAGAGACCGGGGCTGCTTGCTTGTCTTGCCACCTCAAACTTCAAATGTATCTTAGGGTGTCCGTGACGGGCGCCTCCGGCTGGGCTTCTCCGAAAATGCGAATGTCTGCAGATAGCTCACAACCAGAAAGAGCTAACCTGGAAAGCTGTTGCTCAGCCTCATCTGCCCATGGCACTGCTCGCACAGAGGCATAGAGACTGGGGCTGCTTGCTTGTCTTGCCCCCTCAAACTTCAAATGTAGCTTAGGTGGTCCGTGCTGGGCGCCTCCAGCAGGGCTGCTCCCAAAATGCGAACGTCTGCAGATAGCTCGCAGCCAGAAAGAGCTAGCCTGGAAAGCTGTTGCTCAGCCTCATCTGCCCATGGCACTGCTCGCACAGAGGCAAAGAGACTGGGGCTGCTTGCTTGTCTTGCCACCTCAAACTTCAAACGTAGCTTAGGTGGTCCGTGCCGTGGGCCTCCGGCAGGGCTGGTCCGAAAATTCGAACGTCTGCAGATAGCTCGCAGCCAGAAAGAGCTAGCCTGGAAAGCTGTTGCTCAGCCTCATCTGCCCATGGCACTGCTCACACAGAGGCACAGAGACCGGGGCTGCTTGCTTGTCTTGCCACCTCAAACTTCAAATGTATATAGGGTGTCCGTGACGGGCGCCTCCGGCTGGGCTGCTCCGAAAATGCAAATGTCTGCAGATAGCTCGCAACCAGAAAGAGCTAACCTGGAAAGCTGTTGCTCAGCCTCATCTGCCCATGGCACTGCACGCACAGAGGCACAGAGACTGGGGCTGCTTGCTTGTCTTGCCACCTCAAACTTCAAATGTAGCATTGGGGGTGCATGCCGGGCTCCTCCGGCAGGGCTGCTCCCAAATTTCGAACGTCTGCAGAGAGCGCACAGCCAGAAAGAGCTAGCCTGGAAAGCTGTTGCTCAGCCTCATCTGCCCATGGCACTGCTCGCACAGATGCACAGAGACTGGGGCTGCTTGCTTGTCTTGCCACCTCAAACTTCAAATGTAGCTTAGGTGGTCCGTGCTGGGCGCCTCCGTCAGGCTTGCTCCCAAAATGCGAACGTCTGCATATAGCTCGCAGCCAGAAAGAGCTAGCCTGGAAAGCTGTTGCTCAGCCTCATCTGCCCATGGCACTGCTCGCACAGAGGCACACAGACCGGGGCTGCTTGCTTGTCTTGCCCCCTCAAACTTCAAATGTATCTTAGGGTGTCCGTGACGGGCGCCTCCGGCTGGGCTGCTCCGGAAATGCGAATGTCTGCAGATAGCTCGCAACCAGAAAGAGCTAACCTGGAAAGCTGTTGCTCAGCCTCATCTGCCCATGGCACTGCTCGCACAGAGGCATAGAGACTGGGGCTGCTTGCTTGTCTTGCCCCCTCAAACTTCAAATGTAGCTTAGGTGGTCCGTGCTGGGCGCCTCCAGCAGGGCTGCTCCCAAAATGCGAACGTCTGCAGATAGCTCGCAGCCAGAAAGAGCTAGCCTGGAAAGCTGTTGCTCAGCCTCATCTGCCCATGGCACTGCTCGCACAGAGGCAAAGAGACTGGGGCTGCTTGCTTGTCTTGCCACCTCAAACTTCAAATGTAGCAGTGGGGGTGCATGCCGGGCTCCTCCGGCAGGGCTGCTCCCAAAATTCGAACGTCTGCAGATAGCACGCAGGCAGAAAGAGCTAGCCTGGAAAGCTGTTGCTCAGCCTCATCTGCCCATGGCACTGCTCGCACAGAGGCACAGAGACTGGGGATGCTTGCTTGTCTTGCCACCTCAAACTTCAAATGTAGCTTTGGGGGTCCGTGCAGGGGGCCTCTGACAGCCCTGCTCTGAAAATGCGAACGTCTGCAGATAGCTCGCAGGCAGAAAGAGCTAGCCTGGTTAGCTGTTGCTCAGCCTCATCTGCCCATGGCACTGCTCGCACAGAGGCACAGAGACTGGGGCTGCTTGCTTGTCTTGCCACGTCAAACTTCAAATGTAGAATTGGGGGTGCATTCCGGGCTCCTCCGGCAGCCCTGCTCCCATAATTCAAACGTCTGCAGATAGCTCTCAGCCAGAAAGAGCTAGCCTGGAAAGCTGTTGCTCAGCCTCATCTGCCCATGGCACTGCTCGCACAGAGGCACAGAGACTGGGGCTGCTTGCTTGTCTTGCCACCTCAAACTTCAAATGTAGCATTGGGGGTGCATGCCGGGCTCCTCCGGCAGCCCTGCTCCCATAATTCGAACGTGTGCAGATAGCTCGCAGCCAGAAAGAGCTAGCCTGGAAAGCTGTTGGTCAGCCTCATCTGCCCATGGCACTGTTCGTACAGAGGCACAGAGACTGGGGCTGCTTGCTTTTCTTGCCACCTCAAACTTCAAATGCAGCTTAGGTGGTCCGTGCTGGGCGCCTCCGGCAGGCTTGCTCCCAAAATGCGAACGTCTGCAGATAGCTCGCAGCCAGAAAGAGCTAGCCTGGAAAGCTGTTGCTCAGCCTCATCTGCCCATGGCACTGCTCGCACAGAGGCACAGAGACTGGGGCTGCTTGCTTGTCTTGCCACGTCAAACTTCAAATGTAGCATTGGGGGTGCATGCCGGGCTCCTCCGGCAGCCCTGCTCCCATAATTCGAACGTCTGCAGATAGATTGCAGCCAGAAAGAGCTAGCCTGGAAAGGTGTTGCTCAGCCTCATCTGCCCATGGCACTGCTCGCACAGAGGCAAAGAGACTGGGGCTGCTTGCTTGTCTTGCCACCTCAAACTTCAAACGTGGCTTTGGGTGTTCGTGCCGGGGGTCTGCGGCAGCCCTGCTCCTAAAACGCAAAAGTCTGCAGATAGCTCGCAGCCAGAAAGAGCTAGCCTGGAAAGCTGTTGCTCAGCCTCATCTGCCCATGGCACTGCACGCACAGAGGCACAGAGACTGGGGCTGCTTGCTTGTCTTGCCACCTCAAACTTCAAACGTAGCTTAGGCTGTCCGTGCCGGGCGCCTCTGGCAGCCCTGCTCCCAAAATGCGAATGTCTGCAGATAGCTCGCAGCCAGAAAGAGCTAGCCTGGAAAGCTGTTGCTCAGCCTCATCTGCCCATGGCACTGCTCGCACAGAGGCACAGAGACTGGGACTGCTTGCTTGTCTTGCCACGTCAAACTTCAAATGTAGCATTGGGGGTGCATGCCGGGCTACTCCGGCAGCCCTGCTCCCAAAATTCAAACGTCTGCAGATAGATTGCAGCCAGAAAGAGCTAGCCTGGAAAGCTGTTGCTCAGCCTCATCTGCCCAAGGCACTGCTCGCACAGAGGCACAGAGACTGGGGCTGCTTGCTTGTCTTGCCACCTCAAACTTCAAATGTAGCAGTGGGGGTGCATGCCGGGTTCCTCCGGCAGGGCTGCTCCCAAAAATAGAATATCTGCAGAGAGCGCACAGCCAGAAAGAGCTAGCCTGGAAAGCTGTTGCTCAGCCTCATCTGCCCATGGCACTGCTCGCACAGAGGCACAGAGACTGGGGCTGCTTGCTTGTCTTGCCCCCTCAAACTTCACATGTAGCTTAGGTGGTCAGTGCTGGGCGCCTCCAGCAGGGCTGCTCCCAAAATGCGAACGTCTGCAGATAGCTCGCAGCCAGAAAGAGCTAGCCTGGAAAGCTGTTGCTCAGCCTCATCTGCCCATGGCACTGCTCGCACAGAGACACAGAGACTGGGGCTGCTTGCTTGTCTTGCCACCTCAAACTTCAAATGGTGCTTTGGGGGTCCGTGCAGGGGGCCTCTGACAGCCCTGCTCTGTAAATGCGAACGTCTGCAGATAGATTGCAGCCAGAAAGAGCTAGCCTGGAAAGCTGTTGCTCAGCCTCATCTGCCCATGGCACTGCTCGCACAGAGGCACAGAGACTGGGGATGCTTGCTTGTCTTGCCACCTCAAACTTCAAATGTAGCTTAGGCTGTCCGTGCCGGGCGCCTCCGGCAGGGCTGCTCCGAAAATGCGAATGTCTGCAGATAGCTCGCAGCCAGAAAGAGCTAGCCTGGAAAGCTGTTGCTCAGCCTCATCTGCCCATGGCACTGCTCGCACAGAGGCACAGAGACTGGGGCTGCTTGCTTGTCTTGCCACATCAAACTTCAAATGTAGAATTGGGGGTGCATTCCGGGCTCCTCTGGCAGCCCTGCTCCCATAATTCAAACGTCTGCAGATAGCTCTCAGCCAGAAAGAGCTAGCCTGGAAAGCTGTTGCTCAGCCTCATCTGCCCATGGCACTGCTCGCACAGAGGCACAGAGCCTGGGGCTGCTTGCTTGTCTTGCCACCTCAAACTTCAAACGTGGCTTTGGGTGTTCGTGCCGGGCGTCTGCGGCACCCCTGCTCCGAAAACGCAAACGTCTGCAGATAGCTCGCAGCCAGAAAGAGCTAGCCTGGAAAGCTGTTGCTCAGCCTCATCTGCCCATGGCACTGCTCACACAGAGGCACAGAGACCGGGGCTGCTTGCTTGTCTTGCCCCCTCAAACTTCAAACGTAGCTTAGGTGGTCCGTGCTGGGCGCCTCCAGCAGGGCTGCTCCCAAAATGCGAACGTCTGCAGATAGCTCGCAGCCAGAAAGAGCTAGCCTGGAAAGCTGTTGCTCAGCCTCATCTGCCCATGGCACTGCTCGCACAGAGGCAAAGAGACTGGGGCTGCTTGCTTGTCTTGCCACCTCAAACTTCAAACGTAGCTTAGGTGGTCCGTGCCGTGGGCCTCCGGCAGGGCTGGTCCGAAAATGCGAACGTCTGCAGATAGCTCGCAGCCAGAAAGAGCTAGCCTGGAAAGCTGTTGCTCAGCCTCATCTGCCCATGGCACTGCTCACACAGAGGCACAGAGACCGGGGCTGCTTGCTTGTCTTGCCACCTCAAACTTCAAATGTATCTTAGGGTGTCCGTGACGGGCGCCTCCGGCTGGGCTGCTCCGAAAATGCAAATGTCTGCAGATAGCTCGCAACCAGAAAGAGCTAACCTGGAAAGCTGTTGCTCAGCCTCATCTGCCCATGGCACTGCTCGCACAGAGGCATAGAGACTGGGGCTGCTTGCTTGTCTTGCCCCCTCAAACTTCAAATGTAGCTTAGGTGGTCCGTGCTGGGCGCCTCCAGCAGGGCTGCTCCCAAAATGCGAACGTCTGCAGATAGCTCGCAGCCAGAAAGAGCTAGCCTGGAAAGCTGTTGCTCAGCCTCATCTGCCCATGGCACTGCTCGCACAGAGGCACAGAGACTGGGGCTGCTTGCTTGTCTTGCCACCTCAAACTTCAAATGTAGCATTGGGGGTGCATGCCGGGCTCCTCCGGCAGCCCTGCTCCCATAATTTGAACGTCTGCAGATAGATTGCAGCCAGTAAGAGCTAGCCTGCAAAGGTGTTGCTCAGCCTCATCTGCCCATGGCACTGCTCGCACAGAGGCAAAGAGACTGGGGCTGCTTGCTTGTCTTGCCACCTCAAACTTCAAACGTAGCTTAGGTGGTCCGTGCCGTGGGCCTCCGGCAGGGCTGGTCCGAAAATGCGAACGTCTGCAGATAGCTCGCAGCCAGAAAGAGCTAGCCTGGAAAGCTGTTGCTCAGCCTCATCTGCCCATGGCACTGCTCACACAGAGGCACAGAGACCGGGGCTGCTTGCTTGTCTTGCCACCTCAAACTTCAAATGTATCTTAGGGTGTCCGTGACGGGCGCCTCCGGCTGGGCTGCTCCCAAAATTCGAACGTCTGGAGATAGCACGCAGGCAGAAAGAGCTAGCCTGGAAAGCTGTTGCTCAGCCTCATCTGCCCATGGCACTGCTCACACAGAGGCACAGAGACCGGGGCTGCTTGCTTGTCTTGCCACCTCAAACTTCAAATGTATCTTAGGGTGTCCGTGACGGGCGCCTCCGGCTGGGCTGCTCCCAAAATTCGAACGTCTGCAAATAGCACGCAGGCAGAAAGAGCTAGCCTGGAAAGCTGTTGCTCAGCCTCATCTGCCCATGGCACTGCTCGCACAGAGGCACAGAGACTGGGGCTGCTTGCTTGTCTTGCCACCTCAAACTTCAAATGTAGCTTTGGGGGTCCGTGCAGGGGGCCTCTGACAGCCCTGCTCTGAAAATGCGAACGTCTGCAGATAGCTCGCAGGCAGAAAGAGCTAGCCTGGTTAGCTGTTGCTCAGCCTCATCTGCCCATGGCACTGCTCGCACAGAGGCACAGAGACTGGGGCTGCTTGCTTGTCTTGCCACCTCAAACTTCAAATGTAGCATTGGGGGTGCATTCCGGGCTCCTCCGGCAGCCCTGCTCCCATAATTCAAACGACTGCAGATAGCTCTCAGCCAGAAAGAGCTAGCCTGGAAAGCTGTTGCTCAGCCTCATCTGCCCATGGCACTGCTCGCACAGAGGCACAGAGACTGGGGCTGCTTGCTTGTCTTGCCACCTCAAACTTCAAATGTAGCATTGGGGGTGCATGCCGGGCTCCTCCGGCAGCCCTGCTCCCATAATTCGAATGTCTGCAGATAGCTCGCAGCCAGAAAGAGCTAGCCTGGAAAGCTGTTGCTCAGCCTCATCTGCCCATGGCACTGTTCGTACAGAGGCACAGAGACTGGGGCTGCTTGCTTTTCTTGCCACCTCAAACTTCAAATGCAGGTTAGGTGGTCCGTGCTGGGCGCCTCCAGCAGGCTTGCTCCCAAAATGCGAACGTCTGCATATAGCTCGCAGCCAGAAAGAGCTAGCCTGGAAAGCTGTTGCTCAGCCTCATCTGCCCATGGCACTGCTCGCACAGAGGCACAGAGACTGGGGCTGCTTGCTTGTCTTGCCACCTCAAACTTCAAATGTATCTTAGGGTGTCCGTGACGGGCGCCTCCGGCAGGGCTGCTCCGAAAATGCGAATGTCTGCAGATAGCTCGCAACCAGAAAGAGCTAGCCTGGAAAGCTGTTGCTCAGCCTCATCTGCCCATGGCACTGCTCACACAGAGGCACAGAGACTGGGGCTGCTTGCTTGTCTTGCCACCTCAAACTTCAAATGTAGCTTAGGTGGTCCGTGCTGGGCGCCTCCAGCAGGGCTGCTCCCAAAATGCGAACGTCTGCAGATAGCTCGCAGGCAGAAAGAGCTAGCCTGGAAAGCTGTTGCTCAGCCTCATCTGCCCATGGCACTGCTCGCACAGAGGCAAAGAGACTGGGGCTGCTTGCTTGTCTTGCCACCTCAAACTTCAAACGTAGCTTAGGTGGTCCGTGCCGTGGGCCTCCGGCAGGGCTGGTCCGAAAATGCGAACGTCTGCAGATAGCTCGCAGCCAGAAAGAGCTAGCCTGGAAAGCTGTTGCTCAGCCTCATCTGCCCATGGCACTGCTCACACAGAGGCACAGAGACCGGGGCTGCTTGCTTGTCTTGCCACCTCAAACTTCAAATGTATCTTAGGGTGTCCGTGACGGGCGCCTCCGGCTGGGCTGCTCCGAAAATGCAAATGTCTGCAGATAGCTCGCAACCAGAAAGAGCTAACCTGGAAAGCTGTTGCTCAGCCTCATCTGCCCATGGCACTGCTCGCACAGAGGCATAGAGACTGGGGCTGCTTGCTTGTCTTGCCCCCTCAAACTTCAAATGTAGCTTAGGTGGTCCGTGCTGGGCGCCTCCTGCAGGGCTGCTCCCAAAATGCGAACGTCTGCAGATAGCTCGCAGCCAGAAAGAGCTAGCCTGGAAAGCTGTTGCTCAGCCTCATCTGCCCATGGCACTGCTCGCACAGAGGCACAGAGACTGGGGCTGCTTGCTTGTCTTGCCACCTCAAACTTCAAATGTAGCATTGGGGGTGCATGCCGGGCTCCTCCGGCAGCCCTGCTCCCATAATTCGAACGTCTGCAGATAGATTGCAGCCAGAAAGAGCTAGCCTGGAAAGGTGTTGCTCAGCCTCATCTGCCCATGGCACTGCTCGCACAGAGGCAAAGAGACTGGGGCTGCTTGCTTGTCTTGCCCCCTCAAACTTCAAACGTAGCTTAGGTGGTCCGTGCTGGGCGCCTCCAGCAGGGCTGCTCCCAAAATGCGAACGTCTGCAGATACCTCGCAACCAGAAAGAGCTAACCTGGAAAGCTGTTGCTCAGCCTCATCTGCCCATGGCACTGCTCGCACAGAGGCACAGAGACCGGGGCTGCTTGCTTGTCTTGCCACCTCAAACTTCAAATGTATCTTAGGGTGTCCGTGACGGGCGCCTCCGGCAGGGCTGCTCCCAAAATTCGAACGTCTGCAAATAGCACGCAGGCAGAAAGAGCTAGCCTGGAAAGCTGTTGCTCAGCCTCATCTGCCCATGGCACTGCTCGCACAGAGGCACAGAGACTGGGGCTGCTTGCTTGTCTTGCCACCTCAAACTTCAAATGTAGCTTTGGGGGTCCGTGCAGGGGGCCTCTGACAGCCCTGCTCTGAAAATGCGAACGTCTGCAGATAGCTCGCAGGCAGAAAGAGCTAGCCTGGTTAGCTGTTGCTCAGCCTCATCTGCCCATGGCACTGCTCGCACAGAGGCACAGAGACTGGGGCTGCTTGCTTGTCTTGCCACGTCAAACTTCAAATGTAGCATTGGGGGTCCGTGCAGGGGGCCTCTGACAGCCCTGATCTGAAAATGCGAACGTCTGCAGATAGCTCGCAGGCAGAAAGAGCTAGCCTGGTTAGCTGTTGCTCAGCCTCATCTGCCCATGGCACTGCTCGCACAGAGGCACAGACACAGGGGCTGCTTGCTTGTCTTGCCACGTCAAACTTCAAATGTAGAATTGGGGGTGCATTCCGGGCTCCTCCGGCAGCCCTGCTCCCATAATTCAAACGTCTGCAGATAGCTCTCAGCCAGAAAGAGCTAGCCTGGAAAGCTGTTGCTCAGCCTCATCTGCCCATGGCACTGCTCGCACAGAGGCACAGAGACTGGGGCTGCTTGCTTGTCTTGCCACCTCAAACTTCAAATGTAGCATTGGGGGTGCATGCCGGGCTCCTCCGGCAGCCCTGCTCCCAAAATGCGAACGTCTGCAGATAGCTCGCAGCCAGAAAGAGCTAGCCTGGAAAGCTGTTGGTCAGCCTCATCTGCCCATGGCACTGTTCGTACAGAGGCACAGAGACTGGGGCTGCTTGCTTTTCTTGCCACCTCAAACTTCAAATGCAGCTTAGGTGGTCCGTGCTGGGCGCCTCCATCAGGCTTGCTCCCAAAATGCGAACGTCTGCATATAGCTCGCAGCCAGAAAGAGCTAGCCTGGAAAGCTGTTGCTCAGCCTCATCTGCCCATGGCACTGCTCGCACAGAGGCACAGAGACTGGGGCTGCTTGCTTGTCTTGCCACCTCAAACTTCAAATGTATCTTAGGGTGTCCGTGACGGGCGCCTCCGGCAGGGCTGCTCCGAAAATGCGAATGTCTGCAGATAGCTCGCAACCAGAAAGAGCTAGCCTGGAAAGCTGTTGCTCAGCCTCATCTGCCCATGGCACTGCTCACACAGAGGCACAGAGACTGGGGCTGCTTGCTTGTCTTGCCACCTCAAACTTCAAATGTAGCTTAGGTGGTCCGTGCTGGGCGCCTCCAGCAGGGCTGCTCCCAAAATGCGAACGTCTGCAGATAGCTCGCAGCCAGAAAGAGCTAGCCTGGAAAGCTGTTGCTCAGCCTCATCTGCCCATGGCACTGCTCGCACAGAGGCAAGGAGACTGGGGCTGCTTGCTTGTCTTGCCACCTCAAACTTCAAACGTAGCTTAGGTGGTCCGTGCCGTGGGCCTCCGGCAGGGCTGGTCCGAAAATGCGAACGTCTGCAGATAGCTCGCAGCCAGAAAGAGCTAGCCTGGAAAGCTGTTGCTCAGCTTCATCTGCCCATGGCACTGCACGCACAGAGGCACAGAGACTGGGGCTGCTTGCTTGTCTTGCCCCCTCAAACTTCAAACGTAGCTTAGGCTGTCCGTGTAGGGGGCCTCCGGCAGCCCTGCTCTGAAAATGCGAACGTCTGCAGATAGCTCTCAGCCAGAAAGAGCTAGCCTGGAAAGGTGTTGCTCAGCCTCATCTGCCCATGTCACTGCTCGCACAGAGGCACAGAGACTGGGGCTGCCTGCTTGTCTTGCCCCCTCAAACTTCAAACGTATATTTGGTGGTCCGTGCCGCGAGCCTCCGTCAGCCCTGCTCTGAAAATGCGAACATATGCAGATAGCTTGCAGCCAGAAAGAGCTAGCCTGGAAAGCTGTTGCTCAGCCTCATCTGCCCATGGCACTGCTCGCACAGAGGCACAGAGACTGGGGCTGCTTGCTTGTCTTGCCCCCTCAAACTTCACATGTAGCATTGGGGGTGCATGCCGGGCTACTCCGGCAGCCCTGCTCCCAAAATTCGAACGTCTGCAGATAGCTCTCAGCCAGAAAGAGCTAGCCTGGAAAGCTGTTTCTCAGCCTCATCTGCCCGTGGCACTGCTCGCACAGAGGCACAGAGACTGGGGCTGCTTGCTTGTCTCGCCACCTCAAACTTCAAATGTAGCTTTGGGGGTCCGTGCCGGGCGCCTCTGACAGCCCTGCTCCGAAAATGCGAATGTCTGCAGATAGTTCGCAGCCAGAAAGAGCTAGCCTGGAAAGCTGTTTCTCAGCCTCATCTGCCCGTGGCACTGCTCGCACAGAGGCACAGAGACTGGGGCTGCTTGCTTTTCTTGCCACCTCAAACTTCAAAAGTGGCTTTGGGTGTTCGTTTCGGGCGTCTGCGGCAGCCCTGCTCCGAAAACGCAAATGTCTGTAGATAGCTCGCAGGCAGAAAGAGCTAGCCTGGAAAGCTGTTGCTCAGCCTCATCTGCCCATGGCACTGCTCGCACAGAGGCACAGAGACTGGGGCTGCTTGCTTGTCTTGCCACCTCAAACTTCAAATGTAGCAGTGGGGGTCCGTGCAGGGGGCCTCTGACAGCCCTGCTCTGAAAATGCGAACGTCTGCAGATAGCTCGCAGGCAGAAAGAGCTAGCCTGGAAAGCTGTTGCTCAGCCTCATCTGCCCATGGCACTGCTCGCACAGAAGCACAGAGACTGGGGCTGCTTGCTTGTCTTGCCCCCTCAAACTTCAAATGTAGCATTGGGGGTGCATGCCGGGCTACTCCGGCATCCCTGCTCCCATAATTAGAACGTCTGCAGATACATTGCAGCCAGAAAGAGCTAGCCTGGAAAGCTGTTGCTCAGCCTCATCTGCCCATGGCACTGCTCGCACAGAGGCACAGAGACTGGGACTGCTTGCTTGTCTTGCCACCTCAAACTTCAAACGTAGCTTAGGCTGTCCGTGCCGGGCTCCTCCGGCAGCCCTGCTCCCAAAATGCGAATGTCTGCAGATAGCTCTCAGCCAGAAAGAGCTAGCCTGGAAAGCTGTTGCTCAGCCTCATCTGCCCATGGCACTGCTCGCACAGAGGCACAGAGACTGGGGCTGCTTGCTTGTCTTGCCACCTCAAACTTCAAATGTAGCATTGGGGGTGCATGCCGGGCTCCTCCGGCAGCCCTGCTCCCATAATTCGAACGTCTGCAGATAGCTCGCAGCCAGAAAGAGCTAGCCTGGAAAGCTGTTGGTCAGCCTCATCTGCCCATGGCACTGTTCGTACAGAGGCACAGAGACTGGGGCTGCTTGCTTTTCTTGCCACCTCAAACTTCAAATGCAGCTTAGGTGGTCCGTGCTGGGCGCCTCCGGCAGGCTTGCTCCCAAAATGCGAACGTCTGCATATAGCTCGCAGCCAGAAAGAGCTAGCCTGGAAAGCTGTTGCTCAGCCTCATCTGCCCATGGCACTGCTCGCACAGAGGCACAGAGACTGGGGCTGCTTGCTTGTCTTGCCACCTCAAACTTCAAATGTATCTTAGGGTGTCCGTGACGGGCGCCTCCGGCTGGGCTGCTCCCAAAATGCGAATGTTTGCAGATAGCTCGCAACCAGAAAGAGCTAACCTGGAAAGCTGTTGCTCAGCCTCATCTGCCCATGGCACTGCTCACACAGAGGCACAGAGACTGGGGCTGCTTGCTTGTCTTGCCACCTCAAACTTCAAATGTAGCTTAGGTGGTCCGTGCTGGGCGCCTCCAGCAGGGCTGCTCCCAAAATGCGAACGTCTGCAGATAGCTCGCAGCCAGAAAGAGCTAGCCTGGAAAGCTGTTGCTCAGCCTCATCTGCCCATGGCACTGCTCGCACAGAGGCACAGAGACTGGGGCTGCTTGCTTGTCTTGTCCCCTCAAACTTCAAATGTATCTTAGGGTGTCCGTGACGGGCGCCTCCGGCATGGCTCCTTTGAAAATGCGAATGTCTGCAGATAGCTCGCAGCCAGAAAGAGCTAGCCTGGAAAGCTGTTGCTCAGCCTCATCTGCCCATGGCACTGCTCGCACAGAGGCAAAGAGACTGGGGCTGCTTGCTTGTCTTGCCACCTCAAACTTCAAACGTAGCTTAGGTGGTCCGTGCCGTGGGCCTCCGGCAGGGCTGGTCCGAAAATGCCAACGTCTGCAGATAGCTCGCAGCCAGAAAGAGCTAGCCTGGAAAGCTGTTGCTCAGCTTCATCTGCCCATGGCACTGCACGCACAGAGGCACAGAGACTGGGGCTGCTTGCTTGTCTTGCCCCCTCAAACTTCAAAGGTAGCTTAGGCTGTCCTTGTAGGGGGCCTCCGGCAGCCCTGCTCTGAAAATGCGAACGTCTGCAGATAGCTCTCAGCCAGAAAGAGCTAGCCTGGAAAGGTGTTGCTCAGCCTCATCTGCCCATGTCACTGCTCGCACAGAGGCACAGAGACTGGGGCTGCTTGCTTGTCTTGCCCCCTCAAACTTCAAACGTATATTTGGTGGTCCGTGCCGCGAGCCTCCGTCAGCCCTGCTCTGAAAATGCGAACATCTGCAGATAGCTTGCAGCCAGAAAGAGCTAGCCTGGAAAGCTGTTGCTCAGCCTCATCTGCCCATGGCACTGCTCGCACAGAGGCACAGAGACTGGGGCTGCTTGCTTGTCTTGCCCCCTCAAACTTCAAATGTAGCATTGGGGGTGCATGCCGGGCTACTCCGGCAGCCCTGCTCCCAAAATTCGAACGTCTGCAGATAGCTCTCAGCCAGAAAGAGCTAGCCTGGAAAGCTGTTTCTCAGCCTCATCTGCCCGTGGCACTGCTCGCACAGAGGCACAGAGACTGGGGCTGCTTGCTTGTCTTGCCACCTCAAACTTCAAATGTAGCTTTGGGGGTCCGTGCCGGGCGCCTCTGACAGCCCTGCTCCGAAAATGCGAATGTCTGCAGATAGTTCGCAGCCAGAAAGAGCTAGCCTGGAAAGCTTTTGCTCAGCCTCATCTGCCCATGGCACTGCTCGCACAGAGGCACAGAGACTGGGGCTGCTTGCTTGTCTTGCCACCTCAAACTTCAAACGTGGCTTTGATTGTTCGTGCCGGGCGTCTGCGGCAGCCCTGCTCTGAAAACGCAAATGTCTGTAGATAGCTCGCAGGCAGAAAGAGCTAGCCTGGAAAGCTGTTGCTCAGCCTCATCTGCCCATGGCACTGCTCGCACAGAGGCACAGAGACTGGGGCTGCTTGCTTTTCTTGCCACCTCAAACTTCAAAAGTGGCTTTGGGTGTTCGTTTCGGGCGTCTGCGGCAGCCCTGCTCCGAAAACGCAAATGTCTGTAGATAGCTCGCAGGCAGAAAGAGCTAGCCTGGAAAGCTGTTGCTCAGCCTCATCTGCCCATGGCACTGCTCGCACAGAGGCACAGAGACTGGGGCTGCTTGCTTGTCTTGCCCCCTCAAACTTCAAATGTAGCAGTGGGGGTCCGTGCAGGGGGCCTCTGACAGCCCTGCTCTGAAAATGCGAACGTCTGCAGATAGCTCGCAGGCAGAAAGAGCTAGCCTGGAAAGCTGTTGCTCAGCCTCATCTGCCCATGGCACTGCTCGCACAGAAGCACAGAGACTGGGGCTGCTTGCTTGTCTTGCCCCCTCAAACTTCAAATGTAGCATTGGGGGTGCATGCCGGGCTCCTCCGGCATCCCTGCTCCCATAATTAGAACGTCTGCAGATACATTGCAGCCAGAAAGAGCTAGCCTGGAAAGCTGTTGCTCAGCCTCATCTGCCCATGGCACTGCTCGCACAGAGGCACAGAGACTGGGACTGCTTGCTTGTCTTGCCACCTCAAACTTCAAACGTAGCTTAGGCTGTCCGTGCCGGGCGCCTCCGGCAGCCCTGCTCCCAAAATGCGAATGTCTGCAGATAGCTCGCAGCCAGAAAGAGCTAGCCTGGAAAGCTGTTGCTCAGCCTCATCTGCCCATGGCACTGCTCGCACAGAGGCACAGAGACTGGGGCTGCTTGCTTGTCTTGCCACCTCAAACTTCAAATGTAGCATTGGGGGTGCATGCCGGGCTCCTCCGGCAGCCCTGCTCCCATAATTCGAACGTCTGCAGATAGCTCGCAGCCAGAAAGAGCTAGCCTGGAAAGCTGTTGGTCAGCCTCATCTGCCCATGGCACTGTTCGTACAGAGGCACAGAGACTGGGGCTGCTTGCTTTTCTTGCCACCTCAAACTTCAAATGCAGCTTAGGTGGTCCGTGCTGGGCGCCTCCGGCAGGCTTGCTCCCAAAATGCGAACGTCTGCATATAGCTCGCAGCCAGAAAGAGCTAGCCTGGAAAGCTGTTGCTCAGCCTCATCTGCCCATGGCACTGCTCGCACAGAGGCACAGAGACTGGGGCTGCTTGCTTGTCTTGCCACCTCAAACTTCAAATGTATCTTAGGGTGTCCGTGACGGGCGCCTCCGGCTGGGCTGCTCCGAAAATGCGAACGTCTGCAGATAGCTCTCAGCCAGAAAGAGCTAGCCTGGAAAGCTGTTGCTCAGCCTCATCTGCCCATGGCACTGCTCGCACAGAGGCACAGAGACTGGGGCTGCTTGCTTGTCTTGCCACCTCAAACTTCAAACGTGGCTTTGGGTGTTCGTGCCGGGCGTCTGCGGCAGCCCTGCTCCGAAAACGCAAATGTCTGTAGATAGCTCTCAGCCAGAAAGAGCTAGCCTGGAAAGGTGTTGCTCAGCCTCATCTGCCCATGGCACTGCTCGCACAGAGGCACAGAGACTGGGGCTGCTTGCTTGTCTTGGCACCTCAAACTTCACATGTAACATTGGGGGTGCATGCCGGGCTACTCCGGCAGCCCTGCTCCCAAAATTCGAACGTCTGCAGACAGCTCGCAGCCAGAAAGAGCTAGCCTGGAAAGCTGTGCTCAGCCTCATCTGCCCATGGCACTGCTCGCACAGAGGCACAGAGACTGGGGCTGCTTGCTTGTCTTGCAACCTCAAACTTCAAACGTAGCTTAGGTGGTCCATGCCGGGTGCCTCCGGCAGTGCTTCTCAGAAAATGCAAACGTCTGCAGACAGCTTGCAGACAACAAGAACTAGCCTGGAAAGCTGTTGCTCAGCCTCATCTGGCCATGGCACTGCTCGCACAGAGGCACAGAGACTGGGGCTGGTGGCTTCTCTTGCCACCTCAAACTTCAAATGTAGCATTGGAAGTGCATGCCGGGCTCCTCCGGCATCCCTGCTCCCATAATTAGAACATCTGCAGATAGCTCGCAACCAGAAAGAGCTAGCCTGGAAAGCTGTTGCTCAGCCTCATCTGCCCATGGCACTGCTCGCACAGAGGCACAGAGACTGGGGCTGCTTGCTTGTCTTGCCACCTCAAACTTCAAATGTATCTTAGGCTGTCCGTGCCGGGCGCCTCCAGCAGCCCTGCTCCCAAAATTCGAACGTTTGCAGATAGCTCTCAGCCAGAAAGAGCTAGCCTGGAAAGCTGTTGCTCAGCCTCATCTGCCCATGGCACTGCTCGCACAGAGGCACAGAGACTGGGGCTGCTTGCTTGTCTTGCCACCTCAAACTTCAAACGTGGCTTTGGGTGTTCGTTCCGGGCGTCTGCGGCAGCCCTGCTCCGAAAACCCAAATGTCTGTAGATAGCTCGCAGGCAGAAAGAGCTAGCCTGGAAAGCTGTTGCTCAGCCTCATCTGCCCATGGCACTGCTCGCACAGAGGCACAGAGACTGGGGCTGGTGGCTTCTCTTGCCACCTCAAACTTCAAACGTATCTTAGGCTGTCCGTACCGGGCGCCTCCAGCAGCCCTGCTCCCAAAATTCAAACATCTGCAGATAGCTCGCAGCCAGAAAGAGCTAGCCTGGAAAGCTGTTGCTCAGCCTCATCTGCCCATGGCACTGCTCGCACAGAAGCACATAGACTGGGGCTGCTTGCTTGTCTTGCCCACTCAAACTTCAAATGTAGCATTGGGGGTGCATGCCGGGCTCCTCCGACATCCCTGCTCCCATAATTAGAACATCTGCAGATAGCTCGCAGGCAGAAAGAGCTAGCCTGGAAAGCTGTTGCTCAGCCTCATCTGCCCATGGCACTGCTCGCACAGAGGCACAGAGACTGGGGCTGCTTGCTTGTCTTGCCACCTCAAACTTCAAATGTATCTTAGGCTGTCCGTGCCGGGCGCCTCCAGCAGCCCTGCTCCCAAAATGCGAACGTCTGCAGATAGCTCTCAGCCAGAAAGAGCTAGCCTGGAAAGCTGTTGCTCAGCCTCATCTGCCCATGGCACTGCTCGCACAGAGGCACAGAGACTGGGGCTGCTTGCTTGTCTTGCCACCTCAAACTTCAAACGTGGCTTTGGGTGTTCGTTCCGGGCGTCTGCGGCAGCCCTGCTCCGAAAACGCAAATGTCTGTAGATAGCTCGCAGGCAGAAAGAGCTAGCCTGCCAAGCTGTTGCTCAGCCTCATCTGCCCATGGCACTGCTCGCACAGAGGCACAGAGACTGGGGCTGCTTGCTTGTCTTGCCACCTCAAACTTCAAACGTAGCTTAGGCTGTCCGTGCCGGGCTCCTCCGGCAGCCCTGCTCCAAAAATTCGAACGTCTGCAGATAGCTCTCAGCCAGAAAGAGCTAGCCTGGAAAGCTGTTGCTCAGCCTCATCTGCCCATGGCACTGCTCGCACAGAGGCACAGAGACTGGGGCTGCTTGCTTGTCTTGCCACCTCAAACTTCAGACGTAGCTTAGGGGGTTCGTGCCGAGCGTCTCTGGCAGCCCTGCTCTGAAAATGCGAACGTCTGCAGATAGCTCGCAGGCAGAAAGAGCTAGCCTGGAAAGCTGTTGCTTAGCCTCATCTGCCCATGGCACTGCTCGCACAGAGGCACAGAGACTGGGGCTGCTTGCTTTTCTTGCCACCTCAAACTTCAAACGTAGCTTAGGCTATTCGTGCCGGGCGCCTCCGGCAGCCCTGCTCCCAAAATGCGAATGTCTGCAGATAGCTCGCAGCCAGAAAGAGCTAGCCTGGAATGGTGTTGCTCAGCCTCATCTGCCCATGGCAGTGCTTGCACAGAGGCACAGAGACTGGGGCTGCTTGCTTGTCTTGCCCCCTCAAACTTCAAATGTAGCAGTGGGGGTGCATGCCGGGTGTCTGCGGCAGCCCTGCTCCCAAAATTAGAACGTCTGCAGAGAGCGCTCAGCCAGAAAGAGCTAGCCTGGAAAGCTGTTGCTCAGCCTCATGTGCCCATGGCACTGCTCGCACAGAGGCACAAAGACTGGGGCTGCTTGCTTGTCTTGCCACCTCAAACTTCAAACGTAGCTTACGCTATTCGTGCCGGGCGCCTCCGACAGCCCTGCTCCCAAAATGCGAATGTCTGCAGATAGCTCGCAGCGAGAAAGAGCTAGCCTGGAAAGCTGTTGCTCAGCCTCATCTGCCCATGGCACTGCTCGCACAGAGGCACAGAGACTGGGGCTGCTTGCTTGTCTTGCCACCTCAAACTTCAAACGTGGCTTTGGGTGTTCGTGCCGGGCGTCTGCGGCAGCCCTGCTCCGAAAACGCAAACGTCTGCAGATAGCTCGCAGCCAGAAAGAGCTAGCCTGGAAAGCTGTTGCTCAGCCTCATCTGCCCATGGCACTGCTCGCACAGAGGCACAGAGACTGGGGCTGCTTGCTTGTCTTGCCACCTCAAACTTCAGACGTAGCTTAGGCTGTCCGTGCCGGGCGCCTCCAGCAGCCCTGCTCCCAAAATTCGAACGTCTGCAGATAGCTCTCAGCCAGAAAGAGCTAGCCTGGAAAGCTGTTGCTCAGCCTCATCTGCCCATGGCACTGCTCGCACAGAGGCACAGAGACTGGGGCTGCTTGCTTGTCTTGCCACCTCAAACTTCAAACGTGGCTTTGGGTGTTCGTTCCGGGCGTCTGCGGCAGCCCTGCTCCGAAAACGCAAATGTCTGTAGATAGCTCTCAGCCAGAAAGAGCTAGCCTGGAAAGCTGTTGCTCAGCCTCATCTGCCCATGGCACTGCTCGCACAGAGGCACAGAGACTGGGGCTGCTTGCTTGTCTTGGCACCTCAAACTTCACATGTAACATTGGGGGTGCATGCCGGGCTACTCCGGCAGCCCTGCTCCCAAAATTCGAACGTCTGCAGACAGCTCGCTGCCAGAAAGAGCTAGCCTGGAAAGCTGTGCTCAGCCTCATCTGCCCATGGCACTGCTCGCACAGAGGCACAGAGACTGGGGCTGCTTGCTTGTCTTGCAACCTCACACTTCAAACGTAGCTTAGGTGGTCCATGCCGGGTGCCTCCGGCAGTGCTTCTCAGAAAATGCAAACGTCTGCAGACAGCTTGCAGACAACAAGAACTAGCCTGGAAAGCTGTTGCTCAGCCTCATCTGCCCATGGCACTGCTCGCACAGAGGCACAGAGACTGGGGCTGGTGGCTTCTCTTGCCACCTCAAACTTCAAATGTAGCATTGGAAGTGCATGCCGGGCTCCTCCGGCATCCCTGCTCCCATAATTAGAACATCTGCAGATAGCTCGCAACCAGAAAGAGCTAGCCTGGAAAGCTGTTGCTCAGCCTCATCTGCCCATGGCACTGCTCGCACAGAGGCACAGAGACTGGGGCTGCTTGCTTGTCTTGCCCCCTCAAACTTCAAATGTATCTTAGGCTGTCCGTGCCGGGCGCCTCCAGCAGCCCTGCTCCCAAAATTCGAACGTTTGCAGATAGCTCTCAGCCAGAAAGAGCTAGCCTGGAAAGCTGTTGCTCAGCCTCATCTGCCCATGGCACTGCTCGCACAGAGGCACAGAGACTGGGGCTGCTTGCTTGTCTTGCCACCTCAAACTTCAAACGTGGCTTTGGGTGTTCGTTCCGGGCGTCTGCGGCAGCCCTGCTCCGAAAACGCAAATGTCTGTAGATAGCTCGCAGGCAGAAAGAGCTAGCCTGGAAAGCTGTTGCTCAGCCTCATCTGCCCATGGCACTGCTCGCACAGAGGCACAGAGACTGGGGCTGGTGGCTTCTCTTGCCACCTCAAACTTCAAACGTATCTTAGGCTGTCCGTACCGGGCGCCTCCAGCAGCCCTGCTCCCAAAATTCAAACATCTGCAGATAGCTCGCAGCCAGAAAGAGCTAGCCTGGAAAGCTGTTGCTCAGCCTCATCTGCCCATGGCACTGCTCGCACAGAAGCACATAGACTGGGGCTGCTTGCTTGTCTTGCCCACTCAAACTTCAAATGTAGCATTGGGGGTGCATGCCGGGCTCCTCCGACATCCCTGCTCCCATAATTAGAACATCTGCAGATAGCTCGCAGGCAGAAAGAGCTAGCCTGGAAAGCTGTTGCTCAGCCTCATCTGCCCATGGCACTGCTCGCACAGAGGCACAGAGACTGGGGCTGCTTGCTTGTCTTGCCACCTCAAACTTCAAACGTGGCTTTGGGTGTTCGTTCCGGGCGTCTGCGGCAGCCCTGCTCCGAAAACGCAAATGTCTGTAGATAGCTCGCAGGCAGAAAGAGCTAGCCTGCAAAGCTGTTGCTCAGCCTCATCTGCCCATGGCACTGCTCGCACAGAGGCACAGAGACTGGGGCTGCTTGCTTGTCTTGCCACCTCAAACTTCAAACGTAGCTTAGGCTGTCCGTGCCGGGCTCCTCCGGCAGCCCTGCTCCAAAAATTCGAACGTCTGCAGATAGCTCTCAGCCAGAAAGAGCTAGCCTGGAAAGCTGTTGCTCAGCCTCATCTGCCCATGGCACTGCTCGCACAGAGGCACAGAGACTGGGGCTGCTTGCTTGTCTTGCCACCTCAAACTTCAGACGTAGCTTAGGGGGTTCGTGCCGAGCGTCTCTGGCAGCCCTGCTCTGAAAATGCGAACGTCTGCAGATAGCTCGCAGCCAGAAAGAGCTAGCCTGGAAAGCTGTTGCTTAGCCTCATCTGCCCATGGCACTGCTCGCACAGAGGCACAGAGACTGGGGCTGCTTGCTTGTCTTGCCACCTCAAACTTCAAACGTAGCTTAGGCTATTCGTGCCGGGCGCCTCCGGCAGCCCTGCTCCCAAAATGCGAACGTCTGCAGATAGCTCGCAGCCAGAAAGAGCTAGCCTGGAAAGGTGTTGCTCAGCCTCATCTGCCCATGGCAGTGCTTGCACAGAGGCACAGAGACTGGGGCTGCTTGCTTGTCTTGCCCCCTCAAACTTCAAATGTAGCAGTGGGGGTGCATGCCGGGTGTCTGCGGCAGCCCTGCTCCCAAAATTAGAACGTCTGCAGAGAGCGCTCAGCCAGAAAGAGCTAGCCTGGAAAGCTGTTGCTCAGCCTCATGTGCCCATGGCACTGCTCGCACAGAGGCACAAAGACTGGGGCTGCTTGCTTGTCTTGCCACCTCAAACTTCAAACGTAGCTTACGCTATTCGTGCCGGGCGCCTCCGACAGCCCTGCTCCCAAAATGCGAATGTCTGCAGATAGCTCGCAGCGAGAAAGAGCTAGCCTGGAAAGCTGTTGCTCAGCCTCATCTGCCCATGGCACTGCTCGCACAGAGGCACAGAGACTGGGGCTGCTTGCTTGTCTTGCCACCTCAAACTTCAAACGTAGCTTAGGCTATTCGTGCCGGGCGCCTCCGGCAGCCCTGCTCCCAAAATGCGAATGTCTGCAGATAGCTCGCAGCCAGAAAGAGCTAGCCTGGAAAGGTGTTGCTCAGCCTCATCTGCCCATGGCAGTGCTTGCACAGAGGCACAGAGACTGGGGCTGCTTGCTTGTCTTGCCCCCTCAAACTTCAAATGTAGCAGTGGGGGTGCATGCCGGGTGTCTGCGGCGGCCCTGCTCCCAAAATTAGAACGTCTGCAGAGAGCGCTCAGCCAGAAAGAGCTAGCCTGGAAAGCTGTTGCTCAGCCTCATGTGCCCATGGCACTGCTCGCACAGAGGCACAAAGACTGGGGCTGCTTGCTTGTCTTGCCACCTCAAACTTCAAACGTGGCTTTGGGTGTTCGTGACGGGCGTCTGCGGCAGCCCTGCTCCGAAAACGCAAATGTCTGTAGATAGCTCTCAGCCAGAAAGAGCTAGCCTGGAAAGGTGTTGCTCAGCCTCATCTGCCCATGGCACTGCTCGCACAGAGGCACAGAGACTGGGGCTGCTTGCTTGTCTTGGCACCTCAAACTTCACATGTAACATTGGGGGTGCATGCCGGGCTACTCCGGCAGCCCTGCTCCCAAAATTCGAACGTCTGCAGACAGCTCGCAGCCAGAAAGAGCTAGCCTGGAAAGCTGTGCTCAGCCTCATCTGCCCATGGCACTGCTCGCACAGAGGCACAGAGACTGGGGCTGCTTGCTTGTCTTGCAACCTCACACTTCAAACGTAGCTTAGGTGGTCCATGCCGGGTGCCTCCGGCAGTGCTTCTCAGAAAATGCAAACGTTTGCAGACAGCTTGCAGACAACAAGAACTAGCCTGGAAAGCTGTTGCTCAGCCTCATCTGCCCATGGCACTGCTCGCACAGAGGCACAGAGACTGGGGCTGGTGGCTTCTCTTGCCACCTCAAACTTCAAATGTAGCATTGGAAGTGCATGCCGGGCTCCTCCGGCATCCCTGCTCCCATAATTAGAACATCTGCAGATAGCTCGCAACCAGAAAGAGCTAGCCTGGAAAGCTGTTGCTCAGCCTCATCTGCCCATGGCACTGCTCGCACAGAGGCACAGAGACTGGGGCTGCTTGCTTGTCTTGCCACCTCAAACTTCAAATGTAGCTTAGGTGGTCCGTGCCGGGCGCCTCCAGCAGCCCTGCTCCCAAAATTCGAACGTTTGCAGATAGCTCTCAGCCAGAAAGAGCTAGCCTGGAAAGCTGTTGCTCAGCCTCATCTGCCCATGGCACTGCTCGCACAGAGGCACAGAGACTGGGGCTGCTTGCTTGTCTTGCCACCTCAAACTTCAAACGTGGCTTTGGGTGTTCGTTCCGGGCGTCTGCGGCAGCCCTGCTCCGAAAACGCAAATGTCTGTAGATAGCTCGCAGGCAGAAAGAGCTAGCCTGGAAAGCTGTTGCTCAGCCTCATCTGCCCATGGCACTGCTCGCACAGAGGCACAGAGACTGGGGCTGGTGGCTTCTCTTGCCACCTCAAACTTCAAACGTATCTTAGGCTGTCCGTACCGGGCGCCTCCAGCAGCCCTGCTCCCAAAATTCAAACATCTGCAGATAGCTCGCAGCCAGAAAGAGCTAGCCTGGAAAGCTGTTGCTCAGCCTCATCTGCCCATGGCACTGCTCGCACAGAAGCACATAGACTGGGGCTGCTTGCTTGTCTTGCCCACTCAAACTTCAAATGTAGCATTGGGGGTGCATGCCGGGCTCCTCCGACATCCCTGCTCCCATAATTAGAACATCTGCAGATAGCTCGCAGGCAGAAAGAGCTAGCCTGGAAAGCTGTTGCTCAGCCTCATCTGCCCATGGCACTGCTCGCACAGAGGCACAGAGACTGGGGCTGCTTGCTTGTCTTGCCACCTCAAACTTCAAACGTGGCTTTGGGTGTTCGTTCCGGGCGTCTGCGGCAGCCCTGCTCCGAAAACGCAAATGTCTGTAGATAGCTCGCAGGCAGAAAGAGCTAGCCTGCAAAGCTGTTGCTCAGCCTCATCTGCCCATGGCACTGCTCGCACAGAGGCACAGAGACTGGGGCTGCTTGCTTGTCTTGCCACCTCAAACTTCAAACGTAGCTTAGGCTGTCCGTGCCGGGCTCCTCCGGCAGCCCTGCTCCAAAAATTCGAACGTCTGCAGATAGCTCTCAGCCAGAAAGAGCTAGCCTGGAAAGCTGTTGCTCAGCCTCATCTGCCCATGGCACTGCTCGCACAGAGGCACAGAGACTGGGGCTGCTTGCTTGTCTTGCCACCTCAAACTTCAGACGTAGCTTAGGGGGTTCGTGCCGAGCGTCTCTGGCAGCCCTGCTCTGAAAATGCGAACGTCTGCAGATAGCTCGCAGCCAGAAAGAGCTAGCCTGGAAAGCTGTTGCTTAGCCTCATCTGCCCATGGCACTGCTCGCACAGAGGCACAGAGACTGGGGCTGCTTGCTTGTCTTGCCACCTCAAACTTCAAACGTAGCTTAGGCTGTCCGTGCCGGGCGCCTCCAGCAGCCCTGCTCCCAAAATTCGAACGTCTGCAGATAGCTCTCAGCCAGAAAGAGCTAGCCTGGAAAGCTGTTGCTCAGCCTCATCTCCCCATGGCACTGCTCGCACAGAGGCACAGAGACTGGGGCTGCTTGCTTGTCTTGCCACCTCAAACTTCAAACGTGGCTTTGGGTGTTCGTTCCGGGCGTCTGCGGCAGCCCTGCTCCGAAAACGCAAATGTCTGTAGATAGCTCTCAGCCAGAAAGAGCTAGCCTGGAAAGGTGTTGCTCAGCCTCATCTGCCCATGGCACTGCTCGCACAGAGGCACAGAGACTGGGGCTGCTTGCTTGTCTTGGCACCTCAAACTTCACATGTAACATTGGGGGTGCATGCCGGGCTACTCCGGCAGCCCTGCTCCCAAAATTCGAACGTCTGCAGACAGCTCGCAGCCAGAAAGAGCTAGCCTGGAAAGCTGTGCTCAGCCTCATCTGCCCATGGCACTGCTCGCACAGAGGCACAGAGACTGGGGCTGCTTGCTTGTCTTGCAACCTCACACTTCAAACGTAGCTTAGGTGGTCCATGCCGGGTGCCTCCGGCAGTGCTTCTCAGAAAATGCAAACGTTTGCAGACAGCTTGCAGACAACAAGAACTAGCCTGGAAAGCTGTTGCTCAGCCTCATCTGCCCATGGCACTGCTCGCACAGAGGCACAGAGACTGGGGCTGGTGGCTTCTCTTGCCACCTCAAACTTCAAATGTAGCATTGGAAGTGCATGCCGGGCTCCTCCGGCATCCCTGCTCCCATAATTAGAACATCTGCAGATAGCTCGCAACCAGAAAGAGCTAGCCTGGAAAGCTGTTGCTCAGCCTCATCTGCCCATGGCACTGCTCGCACAGAGGCACAGAGACTGGGGCTGCTTGCTTGTCTTGCCACCTCAAACTTCAAATGTAGCTTAGGTGGTCCGTGCCGGGCGCCTCCAGCAGCCCTGCTCCCAAAATTCGAACGTTTGCAGATAGCTCTCAGCCAGAAAGAGCTAGCCTGGAAAGCTGTTGCTCAGCCTCATCTGCCCATGGCACTGCTCGCACAGAGGCACAGAGACTGGGGCTGCTTGCTTGTCTTGCCACCTCAAACTTCAAACGTGGCTTTGGGTGTTCGTTCCGGGCGTCTGCGGCAGCCCTGCTCCGAAAACGCAAATGTCTGTAGATAGCTCGCAGGCAGAAAGAGCTAGCCTGGAAAGCTGTTGCTCAGCCTCATCTGCCCATGGCACTGCTCGCACAGAGGCACAGAGACTGGGGCTGGTGGCTTCTCTTGCCACCTCAAACTTCAAACGTATCTTAGGCTGTCCGTACCGGGCGCCTCCAGCAGCCCTGCTCCCAAAATTCAAACATCTGCAGATAGCTCGCAGCCAGAAAGAGCTAGCCTGGAAAGCTGTTGCTCAGCCTCATCTGCCCATGGCACTGCTCGCACAGAAGCACATAGACTGGGGCTGCTTGCTTGTCTTGCCCACTCAAACTTCAAATGTAGCATTGGGGGTGCATGCCGGGCTCCTCCGACATCCCTGCTCCCATAATTAGAACATCTGCAGATAGCTCGCAGGCAGAAAGAGCTAGCCTGGAAAGCTGTTGCTCAGCCTCATCTGCCCATGGCACTGCTCGCACAGAGGCACAGAGACTGGGGCTGCTTGCTTGTCTTGCCACCTCAAACTTCAAACGTGGCTTTGGGTGTTCGTTCCGGGCGTCTGCGGCAGCCCTGCTCCGAAAACGCAAATGTCTGTAGATAGCTCGCAGGCAGAAAGAGCTAGCCTGCAAAGCTGTTGCTCAGCCTCATCTGCCCATGGCACTGCTCGCACAGAGGCACAGAGACTGGGGCTGCTTGCTTGTCTTGCCACCTCAAACTTCAAACGTAGCTTAGGCTGTCCGTGCCGGGCTCCTCCGGCAGCCCTGCTCCAAAAATTCGAACGTCTGCAGATAGCTCTCAGCCAGAAAGAGCTAGCCTGGAAAGCTGTTGCTCAGCCTCATCTGCCCATGGCACTGCTCGCACAGAGGCACAGAGACTGGGGCTGCTTGCTTGTCTTGCCACCTCAAACTTCAGACGTAGCTTAGGGGGTTCGTGCCGAGCGTCTCTGGCAGCCCTGCTCTGAAAATGCGAACGTCTGCAGATAGCTCGCAGCCAGAAAGAGCTAGCCTGGAAAGCTGTTGCTTAGCCTCATCTGCCCATGGCACTGCTCGCACAGAGGCACAGAGACTGGGGCTGCTTGCTTGTCTTGCCACCTCAAACTTCAAACGTAGCTTAGGCTATTCGTGCCGGGCGCCTCCGGCAGCCCTGCTCCCAAAATGCGAACGTCTGCAGATAGCTCGCAGCCAGAAAGAGCTAGCCTGGAAAGGTGTTGCTCAGCCTCATCTGCCCATGGCAGTGCTTGCACAGAGGCACAGAGACTGGGGCTGCTTGCTTGTCTTGCCCCCTCAAACTTCAAATGTAGCAGTGGGGGTGCATGCCGGGTGTCTGCGGCAGCCCTGCTCCCAAAATTAGAACGTCTGCAGAGAGCGCTCAGCCAGAAAGAGCTAGCCTGGAAAGCTGTTGCTCAGCCTCATGTGCCCATGGCACTGCTCGCACAGAGGCACAAAGACTGGGGCTGCTTGTTTGTCTTGCCACCTCAAACTTCAAACGTAGCTTACGCTATTCGTGCCGGGCGCCTCCGACAGCCCTGCTCCCAAAATGCGAATGTCTGCAGATAGCTCGCAGCGAGAAAGAGCTAGCCTGGAAAGCTGTTGCTCAGCCTCATCTGCCCATGGCACTGCTCGCACAGAGGCACAGAGACTGGGGCTGCTTGCTTGTCTTGCCACCTCAAACTTCAAACGTAGCTTAGGCTATTCGTGCCGGGCGCCTCCGGCAGCCCTGCTCCCAAAATGCGAATGTCTGCAGATAGCTCGCAGCCAGAAAGAGCTAGCCTGGAAAGGTGTTGCTCAGCCTCATCTGCCCATGGCAGTGCTTGCACAGAGGCACAGAGACTGGGGCTGCTTGCTTGTCTTGCCACCTCAAACTTCAAACGTGGCTTTGGGTGTTCGTGCCGGGCGTCTGCGGCAGCCCTGCTCCGAAAACGCAAACGTCTGCAGATAGCTCACAGGCAGAAAGAGCTAGCCTGGAAAGCTGTTGCTCAGCCTCATCTGCCCATGGCACTGCTCGCACAGAGGCACAGAGAGTGGGGCTGCTTGCTTGTCTTGCCACCTCAAACTTCAGACGTAGCTTAGGGTGTCCATGACGGGCGCCTCTGGCAGCCCTGCTCAGAAAATGCGAATGTCTGCAGATAGCTCACAACCAGAAAGAGGTAGCCTGGAAAGCTGTTGCTCAGCCTCATCTGCCCATGGCACTGCTCGTACAGAGGCACAGAGACTGGGGCTGCTTGCTTGTCTTGCCCCCTCAAACTTCAAATGTAGCTTAGGTGGTCCGTGACAGGCTCCTCCGGCAGGGCTCCTTTGAAAATGCGAGTGTCTGCAGATAGCTCTCAGCCAGAAAGAGCTAGCCTGGAAAGCTGTTGCTCAGCCTCATCTGCCCATGGCACTGCTCGCACAGAGGCAAAGAGACTGGGGCTGCTTGCTTGTCTTGCCACCTCAAACTTCAAACGTAGCTTAGGTGGTCCCTGCTGGGGGCCTCCGGCAGGGCTGGTCCGAAAATGCGAACATCTGCAGATAGCTCGCAGCCAGAAAGAGCTAGCCTGGAAAGGTGTTGCTCAGCCTCATCTGCCCATGGCACTGCTCGCACAGAGGCACAGAGACTGGGGCTGCTTGCTTGTCTTGCCACCTCAAACTTCACATGTAACATTGGGGGTGCATGCCGCGCTACTCCGACAGCCCTGCTCCCAAAATTCGAACGTCTGCAGATAGCTCGCAGCCAGAAAGAGCTAGACTGGAAAGCTGTTGCTCAGCCTCATCTGCCCATGGCACTGCTCGCACAGAGGCACAGAGACTGGGGCTGCTTGCTTGTCTTGCCACCTCAAACTTCAAACGTATCTTAGGTGGTCCGTGCCGGGCGCCTCCGGCAGCCCTGCTCCGAAAATGCAAATGTCTGCAGACAGCTCGCAGCCAGAAAGAGCTAGCCTGGAAAGCTGTGCTCAGCCTCATCTGCCCATGGCACTGCTCGCACAGAGGCACAGAGACTGGGGCTGCTTGCTTGTCTTGCAACCTCACACTTAAAACGTATCTTAGGTGGTCCATGCCGGGTGCCTCCGGCAGTGCTTCTCAGAAAATGCAAACGTCTGCAGACAGCTTGCAGACAACAAGAACTAGCCTGGAAAGCTGTTGCTCAGCCTCATGTGCCCATGGCACTGCTCGCACAGAGGCACAGAGACTGGGGCTGGTGGCTTCTCTTGCCACCTCAAACTTCAAATGTAGCATTGGAAGTGCATGCCGGGCTCCTCCGGCATCCCTGCTCCCATAATTAGAACATCTGCAGATAGCTCGCAACCAGAAAGAGCTAGCCTGGAAAGCTGTTGCTCAGCCTCATCTGCCCATGGCACTGCTCGCACAGAGGCACAGAGACTGGGGCTGCTTGCTTGTCTTGCCACCTCAAACTTCAAATGTATCTTAGGCTGTCCGTGCCGGGCGCCTCCAGCAGCCCTGCTCCCAAAATTCGAACGTTTGCTGATAGCTCTCAGCCAGAAAGAGCTAGCCTGGAAAGCTGTTGCTCAGCCTCATCTGCCCATGGCACTGCTCGCACAGAGGCACAGAGACTGGGGCTGCTTGCTTGTCTTGCCACCTCAAACTTCAAACGTGGCTTTGGGTGTTCGTTCAGGGCGTCTGCGGCAGCCCTGCTCCGAAAACGCAAATGTCTGTAGATAGCTCGCAGGCAGAAAGAGCTAGCCTGGAAAGCTGTTGCTCAGCCTCATCTGCCCATGGCACTGCTCGCACAGAGGCACAGAGACTGGGGCTGGTGGCTTCTCTTGCCACCTCAAACTTCAAACGTATCTTAGGCTGTCCGTACCGGGCGCCTCCAGCAGCCCTGCTCCCAAAATTCAAACATCTGCAGATAGCTCGCAGCCAGAAAGAGCTAGCCTGGAAAGCTGTTGCTCAGCCTCATCTGCCCATGGCACTGCTCGCACAGAAGCACATAGACTGGGGCTGCTTGCTTGTCTTGCCACCTCAAACTTCAAATGTAGCATTGGGGGTGCATGCTGGGCTCCTCCGACATCCCTGCTCCCATAATTAGAACATCTGCGGATAGCTCGCAGGCAGAAAGAGCTAGCCTGGAAAGCTGTTGCTCAGCCTCATCTGCCCATGGCACTGCTCGCACAGAGGCACAGAGACTGGGGCTGCTTGCTTGTCTTGCCACCTCAAACTTCAAATGTATCTTAGGCTGTCCGTGCCGGGCGCCTCCAGCAGCCCTGCTCCCAAAATGCGAACGTCTGCAGATAGCTCTCAGCCAGAAAGAGCTAGCCTGGAAAGCTGTTGCTCAGCCTCATCTGCCCATGGCACTGCTCGCACAGAGGCACAGAGACTGGGGCTGCTTGCTTGTCTTGCCACCTCAAACTTCAAACGTGGCTTTGGGTGTTCGTTCCGGGCGTCTGCGGCAGCCCTGCTCCGAAAAAGCAAATGTCTGTAGATAGCTCTCAGCCAGAAAGAGCTAGCCTGGAAAGCTGTTGCTCAGCCTCATCTGCCCATGGCACTGCTCGCACAGAGGCACAGAGACTGGGGCTGCTTGCTTGTCTTGCCACCTCAAACTTCAGACGTAGCTTAGGGGGTTCGTGCCAGGCGTCTCTGGCAGCCCTGCTCTGAAAATGCGAACGTCTGCAGATAGCTCGCAGCCAGAAAGAGCTAGCCTGCAAAGCTGTTGCTCAGCCTCATCTGCCCATGGCACTGCTCGCACAGAGGCACAGAGACTGGGGCTGCTTGCTTGTCTTGCCACCTCAAACTTCAAACGTAGCTTAGGCTATTCGTGCCGGGTGCCTCCGGCAGCCCTGCTCCCAAAATGCGAATGTCTGCAGATAGCTCGCAGCCAGAAAGAGCTAGCCTGGAAAGCTGTTGCTCAGCCTCATCTGCCCATGGCAGTGCTTGCACAGAGGCACAGAGACTGGGGCTGCTTGCTTGTCTTGCCCCCTCAAACTTCAAATGTAGAAGTGGGGGTGCATGCCGGGCGTCTGCGGCAGCCCTGCTCCCAAAATTAGAACGTCTGCAGAGAGCGCTCAGCCAGAAAGAGCTAGCCTGGAAAGCTGTTGCTCAGCCTCATGTGCCCATGGCACTGCTCGCACAGAGGCACAAAGACTGGGGCTGCTTGCTTGTCTTGCCACCTCAAACTTCAAACGTAGCTTACGCTATGCGTGCCGGGCGCCTCCAACAGCCCTGCTCCCAAAATGCGAATGTCTGCAGATAGCTCGCAGCGAGAAAGAGCTAGCCTGGAAAGCTGTTGCTCAGCCTCATCTGCCCATGGCACTGCTCGCACAGAGGCACAGAGACTGGGGCTGCTTGCTTGTCTTGCCACCTCAAACTTCAAACGTAGCTTAGGCTATTCGTGCCGGGCGCCTCCGGCAGCCCTGCTCCCAAAATGCGAATGTCTGCAGATAGCTCGCAGCCAGAAAGAGCTAGCCTGGAAAGGTGTTGCTCAGCCTCATCTGCCCATGGCAGTGCTTGCACAGAGGCACAGAGACTGGGGCTGCTTGCTTGTCTTGCCACCTCAAACTTCAAACGTGGCTTTGGGTGTTCGTGCCGGGCGTCTGCGGCAGCCCTGCTCCGAAAACGCAAACGTCTGCAGATAGCTCGCAGCCAGAAAGAGCTAGCCTGGAAAGCTGTTGCTCAGCCTCATCTGCCCATGGCACTGCTCGCACAGAGGCACAGAGACTGGGGGTGCTTGCTTGTCTTGCCCCCTCAAACTTCAAATGTAGCAGTGGGGGTGCATGCCGGGCTCCTCCGGCAGCCCTGCTCCCAAAATTCCAACGTCTGCAGAGAGCGCTCAGCCAGAAAGAGCTAGCCTGGAAAGCTGTTGCTCAGCCTCATCTGCCCATGGCACTGCTCGCACAGAGGCACAAAGACTGGGGCTGCTTGCTTGTCTTGCCCCCTCAAACTTCAAACGTAGCTTACGCTATTCGTGCCGGGCGCCTCCGACAGCCCTGCTCCCAAAATGCGAATGTCTGCAGATAGCTCGCAGCGAGAAAGAGCTAGCCTGGAAAGCTGTTGCTCAGCCTCATCTGCCCATGGCACTGCTCGCACAGAGGCATAGAGACTGGGGCTGCTTGCTTGTCTTGCCACCTCAAACTTCAAACGTGGCTTTGGGTGTTCGTGCCGGGCGTCTGCGGCAGCACTGCTCCGAAAACGCAAACGTCTGCAGATAGCTCGCAGGCAGAAAGAGCTAGCCTGGAAAGCTGTTGCTCAGCCTCATCTGCCCATGGCACTGCTCGCACAGAGGCACAGAGACTGGGGCTGCTTGCTTGTCTTGCCACCTCAAACTTCAAATGTAGCTTTGGGGATCCGTGCAGGGGGCCTCTGACAGCCCTGCTCTGAAAATGCGAACGTCTGCAGATAGCTCGCAGCCAGAAAGAGCTAGCCTGGTTAGCTGTTGCTCAGCCTCATCTGCCCGTGGCACTGCTCGCACAGAGGCAAAGAGACTGGGGCTGCTTGCTTGTCTTGGCACCTCAAACTTCAGACGTAGCTTAGGGGGTTCGTGCCGGGCGTCTCTGGCAGCCCTGCTCCCAAAATTCAAACGTCTGCAGATAGCTCTCAGCCAGAAAGAGCTAGCCTGGAAAGCTGTTGCTCAGCCTCATCTGCCCATGGCACTGCTCGCACAGAGGCACAGAGACTGGGGCTGCTTGCTTGTCTTGCCCCCTCAAACTTCAAATGTAGCCTTGGGGGTGCATGCCGGGCTCCTCCGGCAGCCCTGCTCCGAAAACGCAAACGTCTGCAGATAGCTCTCAGCCAGAAAGAGCTAGCCTGGAAAGCTGTTGCTCAGCCTCATCTGCCCATGGCACTGCTCGCACAGAGGCACAGAGACTGGGGCTGCTTGCTTGTCTTGCCACCTCAAACTTCAAACGTATCGTAGGTGGTCCATGCCAGGTGCCTCCGGCATCCCTGCTCCCAAAATGCGAACGTCTGCAGATAGCTCGCAGCCAGAAAGAGCTAGCCTGGAAAGCTGTTGCTCAGCCTCATGTGCCCATGGCACTGCTCGCACAGAGGCACAGAGACTGGGGATGCTTGCTTGTCTTGCCACCTCAAACTTCAAACGTAGCTTAGGTGGTCCGTGCCGGGCGTCTCCGGCAGCCCTGCTATAAAAATGCGAACGTCTGCAGATAGCTCGCAGGCAGAAAGATCTAGCCTGGAAAGCTGTTGCTCAGCCTCATCTGCCCATGGCACTGCTCGCACAGAGGCACAGAGACTGGGGCTGCTTGCTTGTCTTGCCCCCTCAAACTTCAAATGTAGCAGTAGGGGTGCATGACGAACTCCTCCGGCAGCCCTGCTCTCAAAATTCGAACGTCTGCAGAGAGCGCGCAGCCAGAAAGAGCTAGCCTGGAAAGCTGTTGCTCAGCCTCATCTGCCCATGGCACTGCTCGCACAGAGGCATAGAGACTGGGGCTGCTTGCTTGTCTTGCCCCCTCAAACTTCAAATGTAGCTTAGGTGGTCCGTGCAGGGGGCCTCTGACAGCCCTGCTCTGAAAATGCGAACGTCTGCAGATAGCTCGCAGCCAGAAAGAGCTAGCCTGGAAAGCTGTTGCTCAGCCTCATCTGCCCATGGCACTGCTCGCACAGAGGCACAGAGACTGGGGCTGCTTGCTTGTCTTGTCACCTCAAACTTCAAACGTATATTAGGGGGTTCGTGCCGATCGTCTCTGGCAGCCCTGCTCTGAAAACGCGAACGTCTGCAGATAGCTCTCAGCCAGAAAGAGCTAGCCTGGAAAGCTGTTGCTCAGCCTCATCTGCCCATGGCACTGCTCGCACAGAGGCACAGAGACTGGGGCTGCTTGCTTGTCCTGCCGCCTCAAACTTCACATGTAGCGTTGGGGGTGCATGCCGGGCTGCTCCGGTAGCCCTGCTTCCAAAATTCGAATGTCTGCAGATAGCTCTCAGCCAGAAAGAGCTAGCCTGGAAAGCTGTTGCTCAGCCTCATCTGCCCATGGCACTGCTCGCACAGAGGCACAGAGACTGGGGCTGCGTGCTTGTCTTGCCACGTCAAACTTCAAATGTAGCATTGGGGGTGCATGCCGGGCTCCTCCGGCAGCCCTGCTCCCAAAATTCGAACGTCTGCAGATAGATTGCAGCCAGAAAGAGCTAGCCTGGAAAGCTGTTGCTCAGCCTCATCTGCCCATGGCACTGCTCGCACAGAGGCACAGAGACTGGGGCTGCTTGCTTGTCTTGCCACCTCAAACTTCAAACGTAGCTTAGGCTGTCCGTGCCGGGCGACTCCGGCAGCCCTGCTCCCAAAATGCAAACATCTGCAGACAGATTGCAGACAACAAGAGCTAGCCTGGAAACCAGTTGCTCAGCCTCATCTGCCCATGGCACTGCTCGCACAGAGGCACAGAGACTGGGGCTGATTGCTTGTCTTGCCCCCTCAAACTTCAAATGTAGCTTAGGTGGTCCCTGCTGGGCGCCTCCGGCAGGGCTGCTACCAAAATGTGAACGTCTGCAGATAGCTCGCAGGCAGAAAGAGCTAGCCTGGAAAGCTGTTGCTCAGCCTCATCTGCCCATGGCACTGCTCGCACAGAGGCACAGAGACTGGGGCTGCTTGCTTGTCTTGCCACCTCAAACTTCAAATGTAGCTTAGGTGGTCCGTGCCGGGTGCCTCCGGCATCCCTGCTCCCAAAATGCAAACATCTGCAGACAGATTGCAGACAACAAGAGCTAGCCTGGAAACCTGTTGCTCAGCCTCATCTGCCCATGGCACTGCTCGCACAGAGGCACAGAGACTGGGGCTGCTTGCTTGTCTTGCCACCTCGAACTTCAAACGTATCTTAGGTGGTCCATGCCGGGTGCCTCCGGCATCCCTGCTCCCAAAATGCAAACATCTGCAGACAGATTGCAGACAACAAGAGCTAGCCTGGAAAGCTGTTGCTCAGCCTCATCTGCCCATGGCACTGCTCGCACAGAGGCACAGAGACTGGGGCTGCTTGCTTGTCTTGCCACCTCAAACTTCAAACGTAGCTTAGGTGGTCCGTGCCGGGGGCCTGCGGCAGGGCTGGTCCAAAAATGCGAACGTCCGCAGATAGCTTGCAGCCAGAAAGGGCTAGCCTGGAAAGCTGTTGCTCAGCCTCATCTGCCCATGGCACTGCTCGCACAGAGGCACAGAGACTGGGGCTGCTTGCTTGTCTTGCCCCCTCAAACTTCAAATGTAGCTTAGGTGGTCCGTGCTGGGCGCCTCTGGCAGGGCTGCTCCCAAAATGCGAACGTCTGCAGATAGCTCGCAGCCAGAAAGAGCTAGCCTGGAAAGCTGTTGCTCAGCCTCATCTGCCCATGGCACTGCTCGCACAGAGGCACAGAGACTGGGGCTGCTTGCTTCTCTTGCCACCTCAAACTTCAAACGTGGCTTTGGGTGTTCGTGCCGGGCGTCTGCGGCAGCCCTGCTCCGAAAACGCAAACGTCTGCAGATAGCTCGCAGCCAGAAAGAGCTAGCCTTGAAAGCTGTTGCTCAGCCTCATCTGCCCATGGCACTGCTCGCACAGAGGCAGAGAGACTGGGGCTGCTTGCTTGTCTTGCCACCTCAAACTTCAAATGTAGCAGTGGGGGTGCATGCCGGACCCCTCCGGCAGCCCTGCTCCCAAAATTCGAACGTCTGCAGATAGATTGCAGCCAGAAAGAGCTAGCCTGGAAAGCTGTTGCTCAGCCTCATCTGCCCATGGCACTGCTCGCACAGAGGCACAGAGACTGGGGCTGCTTGCTTGTCTTGCCACCTCAAACTTCAAATGTAGCTTTGGGGGTCCGTGCAGGGGGCCTCTGACAGCCCTGCTCTTAAAATGCGAATGTCTGCAGATAGCTCGCAGGCAGAAAGAGCTAGCCTTGAAAGCTGCTGCTCAGCCTCATCTGCCCATGGCACTGCTCGCACAGAGGCACAGAGACTGGGGCTGCTTGCTTGTCTTGCCACCTCAAACTTCAGACGTAGCTTAGGGGGTTCGTGGCGGGCGTCTCTGGCAGCCCTGCTCCCAAAATTCAAACGTCTGCAGATAGCTCTCAGCCAGAAAGAGCTAGCCTGGAAAGCTGTTGCTCAGCCTCATCTGCCCATGGCACTGCTCGCACAGAGGCACAGAGACTGGGGCTGCTTGCTTGTCTTGCCACCTCAAACTTCAAATGTAGCATTGGGGGTGCATGCCGGGCTCCTCCGGCAGCCCTGCTCCCAAAATTCGAACGTCTGCAGATAGCTCTCAGCCAGAAAGAGCTAGCCTGGAAAGCTGTTGCTCAGCCTCATCTGCCCATGGCACTTCTCGCACAGAGGCACAGAGACTGGGGCTGCTTGCTTGTCTTGCCCCCTCAAACTTCAAATGTAGCCTTGGGGGTGCATGCCGGGCTCCTCCGGCAGCCCTGCTCCGAAAACGCAAACGTCTGCAGATAGCTCTCAGCCAGAAAGAGCTAGCCTGGAAAGCTGTTGCTCAGCCTCATCTGCCCATGGCACTGCTCGCACAGAGGCACAGAGACTGGGGCTGCTTGCTTGTCTTGCCACCTCAAACTTCAAACGTATCGTAGGTGGTCCATGCCAGGTGCCTCCGGCATCCCTGCTCCCAAAATGAGAACGTCTGCAGATAGCTCGCAGCCAGAAAGAGCTAGCCTGGAAAGCTGTTGCTCAGCCTCATGTGCCCATGGCACTGCTCGCACAGAGGCACAGAGACTGGGGATGCTTGCTTGTCTTGCCACCTCAAACTTCAAACGTAGCTTAGGTGGTCCGTGCCGGGCGTCTCCGGCAGCCCTGCTATAAAAATGCGAACGTCTGCAGATAGCTCGCAGGCAGAAAGAGCTAGCCTGGAAAGCTGTTGCTCAGCCTCATCTGCCCATGGCACTGCTCGCACAGAGGCACAGAGACTGGGGCTGCTTGCTTGTCTTGCCCCCTCAAACTTCAAATGTAGCAGTGGGGGTGCATGACGAACTCCTCCGGCAGCCCTGCTCTCAAAATTCGAACGTCTGCAGAGAGCGCGCAGCCAGAAAGAGCTAGCCTGGAAAGCTGTTGCTCAGCCTCATCTGCCCATGGCACTGCTCGCACAGAGGCATAGAGACTGGGGCTGCTTGCCTGTCTTGCCCCCTCAAACTTCAAATGTAGCTTAGGTGGTCCGTGCAGGGGGCCTCTGACAGCCCTGCTCTGAAAATGCGAACGTCTGCAGATAGCTCGCAGCCAGAAAGAGCTAGCCTGGAAAGCTGTTGCTCAGCCTCATCTGCCCATGGCACTGCTCGCACAGAGGCACAGAGACTGGGGCTGCTTGCTTGTCTTGCCACCTCAAACTTCAAACGTATCTTGCTCTATATGTGAGGCAGCAACTGGAATGCATTGAGCTTGGCCTGGGGGCAAGTGAAGAAGGAGTTGAAAGCTTGTGGGTTAGAATTAAGGGACAGGCTCACACGGGTGACATTACGGTGGGTGTATACTACAGGCCACCCGACCAGGAGGAGGAGGTTGATGAAGCCTTCTACAGGCAGCTGCAAGCAGCCTCACAGTCACAGGCTCTGGTTCTCATGGGGGACTTCAACCACCCTGACATCAGCTGGGAAGACCATGCAGCTAGGCACGCGCAATCCAGGAGGTTCCTACAGAGCATCGATGATAACTTTCTGATGCAAGTGGTGGAGGAACCAACAAGGAAAGGCGCGCTGCTGGACCTTGTGTTAACAAACAAGGAGGGACTGGTGGAGGACGTGAAGGTTGGAGGTAGACTCGGCTGCAGTGACCATGAAATAGTCGAGTTCAGGATCCTGCGTGGAGGAAGCAGGGCGATAAGCAGGATCAAAACCCTGGACCTCAGGAGGGCTGACTTTGGCCTCTTCAAGGAGCTACTGGGAGGAATCCCGTGGGCCAGGGCTCTCGAAGGCAGGGGGGTCCATGAGTGCTGGTCGCTTTTTAAACAACACTTCTTCCATGCACAGGAGCAATGCATCCCCCTGAGAAAGAAATTTAGCAAAGGAGGAAGGAGACCTGCATGGTTAAACAAGGAGCTTCTAGCGGAGATCAGGCAGAAGAGAAAGGTGCATGGCATGTGGAAAGAGGGACAGGCCACTTGGGAAGAGTACAGAAACGTAGTGAGAGCATGCAGGGATGCGACGAGGAAGGCCAAGGCTCACCTGGAATTGAAGCTGGCAAGGGATGTCAAAAACAACAAGAAGGGCTTCTTCAACTACATCAGCAGCAAAAGGAAGGCTAGGGACAATGTGGGGCCGCTGCTGAATGAGGCGGGTGTCCTGGTGACGGAGGATGCGGAGAAGGCAGAGCTAATGAATGCCTTCTTTGCTTCAGTCTTCAGTGCTAAGACTGGCCCTCAGGAATCCCAGGCCCCGGAGGTAAGAGAGGAAGCCTACAGAGAGGACGACTTTCCCTTGGTCGAGGAGGACTGTGTGAGGGATCGCTTAAGCGATCTGGATGTCCACAAATCCATGGGCCCCGATGGAATGCACCCACGAGTGCTGAGGGAGCTGGCGGATGTCATTGCTGAGCCACTCTCCATCATCTTTGAGAGGTCCTGGAAGACAGGAGAGGTGCCCGAGGACTGGAGAAAGGCCAATGTCACTCCAATCTTCAAAAAGGGCAAGAAGGAGGACCCAGGGAACTACAGGCCGGTCAGCCTCACCTCCATCCCGGGAAAGGTGATGGAGCACCTTATCCTGGAGGCCATCATGAAGCAAGTGGAAGAAAAGAAGGTTATCAGGGGTAGTCAGCATGGATTCACCAAGGGGAAATCATGCCTGACCAATCTGATAGCTTTCTACGATGACATGACTGGCTGGGTAGACGAAGGGAGAGCTGTGGATGTTATCTACCTTGACTTCAGCAAGGCTTTCGACACAGTCTCCCATGATATCCTCCTGGGGAAGCTGAGGAAGTGTGGGCTGGATGAGTGGTCAGTGAAGTGGATAGAGAACTGGCTGAATGGCAGAACTCAGAGGGTTGTCATCAGCGGCGCTGAGTCTAGTTGGAGGCTGGTGACAAGTGGTGTCCCTCAGGGGTCAGTACTGGGCCCAGTCTTGTTTAACTTCTTCATCAACGACCTGGATGAAGAGTTAGAATGTACCCTCAGCAAGTTTGCTGACGACACCAAACTGGGAGGTGTGGTAGATACACCAGAAGGCTGTGCTGCCATTCAGCGTGACCTGGATAGGCTGGAGAGCTGGGCAGAGAGGAACCTGATGAGGTTCAACAAGGGCAAGTGCAGGGTCCTGCACCTGGGGAGGAACAACCTCATGCACCAGTACAGGCTTGGGGTGGACCTGCTGGAGAGCAGCTCTGCGGAGAGGGACCTGGGTGTCCTGGTGGATGACAGGTTAACTATGAGCCAGCAGTGTGCCCTGGCTGCCAAGAAGGCCAATGGGATCCTGGGGTGCATCAAGAAGAGTGTGGCCAGCAGGACAAGGGAGGTTCTCCTTCCCCTCTACACTGCCCTGGTGAGGCCTCATCTGGAGTACTGTGTCCAGTTCTGGGCTCCCCAGTTCAAGAAGGATGAAGAGCTACTGGAGAGAGTCCAGCGGAGGGCTACAAGGATGGTGAGGGGACTGGAGCATCTCCCCTACGAGGAGAGGTTGAGGGAACTGGGCTTGTTCAGCCTGAAGAAGAGAAGGCTGCGAGGGGACCTTATAAATGCCTACAAATATCTGAAGGGTGGGTGTCAGGAGGATGGGGCCAAGCTCTTTTCAGTGGTGCCCAGTGACAGGACAAGGGGCAATGGGCACAAACTGAGGCACAGGAAGTTCCGTCTGAACATGAGGAGGAACTTCTTCCCTCTGAGGGTGACGGAGCACTGGAACAGGCTGCCCAGGGAGGTTGTGGAGTCTCCTTCTCTGGAGATATTCAAGACCCGCCTGGACAAGGTCCTGTGCAGCCTGCTGTAGGTGACCCTGCTTCGGCGGGGGGGTTGGACTAGATGACCCACAGAGGTCCCTTCCAACCCCTACTATTCTGTGATTCTGTGATTCTGTGATCTTAGGGGGTTCGTGCCGGGCGTCTCTGGCAGCCCTGCTCTGAAAATGCGAACGTCTGCAGATAGCTCTCAGCCAGAAAGAGCTAGCCTGGAAAGCTGTTGCTCAGCCTCATCTGCCCATGGCACTGCTCGCACAGAGGCACAGAGACTGGGGCTGCTTGCTTGTCTTGCCACCTCAAACTTCAAATGTAGCATTGGGGGTGCATGCCGGGCTCCTCCGGCAGCCCTGCTCCGAAAACGCAAACGTCTGCAGATAGCTCGCAGCCAGAAAGAGCTAGCCTGGAAAGCTGTTGCTCAGCCTCGTCTGCCCATGGCACTGCTCGCACAGAGGCACAGAGACTGGGGCTGCTTGCTTGTCTTGCCACCTCAAACTTCAAACGTATCTTAGGTGGTCCATGCCGGGTGCCTCCGGCATCCCTGCTCCCAAAATGCAAACATCTGCAGACAGATTGCAGACAACAAGAGCTAGCCTGGAAACCTGTTGCTCAGCCTCATCTGCCCATGGCACTGCTCGCACAGAGGCACAGAGACTGGGGCTGCTTGCTTGTCTTGCCACCTCAAACTTCAAACGTATCTTAGGTGGTCCATGCCGGGTGCCTCCGGCATCCCTGCTCCCAAAATGCAAACATCTGCAGACAGATTGCAGACAACAAGAGCTAGCCTGGAAACCTGTTGCTCAGCCTCATCTGCCCATGGCACTGCTCGCACAGAGGCACAGAGACTGGGGCTGATTGCTTGTCTTGCCCCCTCAAACTTCAAATGTAGCTTAGGTGGTCCGTGCTGGGCACCTCCGGCAGGGCTGCTCCCAAAATGCGAACGTCTGCAGATAGCTCGCAGCCAGAAAGAGCTAGCCTGGAAAGCTGTTGCTCAGCCTCATCTGCCCATGGCACTGCTCGCACAGAGGCACAGAGACTGGGGCTGCTTGCTTGTCTTGCCACCTCAAACTTCAAACGTAGCTTAGGTGGTCCGTGCCGGGGGCCTGCGGCAGGGCTGGTCCGAAAATGCGAACGTCTGCAGATAGCTTGCAGCCAGTAAGGGCTAGCCTGGAAAGCTGTTGCTCAGCCTCATCTGCCCATGGCACTGCTCGCACAGAGGCACAGAGACTGGGGCTGCTTGCTTGTCTTGCCCCCTCAAACTTCAAATGTAGCTTAGGTGGTCCGTGCTTGGCGCCTCCGGCAGGGCTGCTCCCAAAATGCGAACGTCTGCAGATAGCTCTCAGCCAGAAAGAGCTAGCCTGGAAAGCTGTTGCTCAGCCTCATCTGCCCATGGCACTGCTCGCACAGAGGCACAGAGACTGGGGCTGCTTGCTTGTCCTGCCACCTCAAACTTCACATGTAGCGTTGGGGGTGCATGCCGGGCTGCTCCGGTAGCCCTGCTTCCAAAATTCGAATGTCTGCAGATAGCTCTCAGCCAGAAAGAGCTAGCCTGGAAAGCTGTTGCTCAGCCTCATCTGCCCATGGCACTGCTCGCACAGAGGCACAGAGACTGGGGCTGCTTGCTTGTCTTGCCACGTCAAACTTCAAATGTAGCATTGGGGGTGCATGCCGGGCTCCTCCGGCAGCCCTGCTCCCAAAATTCCAACGTCTGCAGATAGATTGCAGCCAGAAAGAGCTAGCCTGGAAAGCTGTTGCTCAGCCTCATCTGCCCATGGCACTGCTCGCACAGAGGCACAGAGACTGGGGCTGCTTGCTTGTCTTGCCACCTCAAACTTCAAATGTAGCTTAGGTGGTCCCTGCTGGGCGCCTCCGGCAGGGCTGCTACCAAAATGCGAACGTCTGCAGATAGCTCGCAGCCAGAAAGAGCTAGCCTGGAAAGCTGTTGCTCAGCCTCATCTGCCCATGGCACTGCTCGCACAGAGGCACAGAGACTGGGGCTGCTTGCTTGTCTTGCCACCTCAAACTTCAAACGTAGCTTAGGCTGTCCGTGCCGGGGGCCTGCGGCAAGGCTGGTCCCAAAATGCGAACGTCTGCAGATAGCTCGCAGCCAGAAAGAGCTAGCCTGGAAAGCTGTTGCTCAGCCTCATCTGCCCATGGCACTGGTCGCATAGAGGCACAGAGACTGGGGCTGGTTGCTTGTCTTGCCACCTCAAACTTCAAATGTATCAGTGGGGGTGCATGCCGGGCTCATCCGGCAGCCCTGCTCCCAAAATTCGAACGTCTGCAGATAGATTGCAGCCAGAAAGAGCTAGCATGGAAAGCTGTTGCTCAGCCTCATGTGCCCATGGCACTGCTCGCACAGAGGCACAGAGACTGGGGCTGCTTGCTTGTCTTGCCACCTCAAACTTCAAACGTAGCTTAGGTGGTCCGTGCCGGGCGTCTGCGGCAGCCCTGCTCCGAAAACGCAAACGTCTGCAGATAGCTCGCAGCCAGAAAGAGCTAGCCTGGAAAGCTGTTGCTCAGCCTCATCTGCCCATGGCACTGCTCGCACAGAGGCACAGAGACTGGGGCTGCTTGCTTGTCTCGCCACCTCAAACTTCAAACGTATCTTAGGTGGTCCATGCCGGGTGCCTCCGGCATCCCTGCTCCCAAAATGCAAACATCTGCAGACAGATTGCAGACAACAACAGCTAGCCTGGAAAGCTGTTGCTCAGCCTCATCTGCCCATGGCACTGCTCGCACAGAGGCACAGAGACTGGGGCTGCTTGCTTGTCTTGCCACCTCGAACTTCAAACGTATCTTAGGTGGTCCGTGCCGGGTGCCTCCGGCATCCCTGCTCCCAAAATGCAAACATCTGCAGACAGATTGCAGACAACAAGAGCTAGCCTGGAAAGCTGTTGCTCAGCCTCATCTGCCCATGGCACTGCTCGCACAGAGGCACAGAGACTGGGGCTGCTTGCTTGTCTTGCCACCTCAAACTTCAAACGTAGCTTAGGTGGTCCGTGCCTGGGGCCTGCGGCAGGGTTGGTCCGAAAATGCGAACGTCTGCAGATAGCTTGCAGCCAGAAAGGGCTAGCCTGGAAAGCTGTTGCTCAGCCTCATCTGCCCATGGCACTGCTCGCACAGAGGCACAGAGACTGGGGCTGCTTGCTTGTCTTGCCCCCTCAAACTTCAAATGTAGCTTAGGTGGTCCGTGCTGGGCGCCTCTGGCAGGGCTGCTCCCAAAATGCGAACGTCTGCAGATAGCTCGCAGCCAGAAAGAGCTAGCCTGGAAAGCTGTTGCTCAGCCTCATCTGCCCATGGCACTGCTCGCACAGAGGCACAGAGACTGGGGCTGCTTGCTTCTCTTGCCACCTCAAACTTCAAACGTGGCTTTGGGTGTTCGTGCCGGGCGTCTGCGGCAGCCCTGCTCCGAAAACGCAAACGTCTGCAGATAGCTCGCAGCCAGAAAGAGCTAGCCTTGAAAGCTGTTGCTCAGCCTCATCTGCCCATGGCACTGCTCGCACAGAGGCAGAGAGACTGGGGCTGCTTGCTTGTCTTGCCACCTCAAAATTCAAATGTAGCAGTGGGGGTGCATGCCGGACCCCTCCGGCAGCCCTGCTCCCAAAATTCGAACGTCTGCAGATAGATTGCAGCCAGAAAGAGCTAGCCTGGAAAGCTGTTGCTCAGCCTCATCTGCCCATGGCACTGCTCGCACAGAGGCACAGAGACTGGGGCTGCTTGCTTGTCTTGCCACCTCAAACTTCAAATGTAGCTTTGGGGGTCTGTGCAGGGGGCCTCTGACAGCCCTGCTCTTAAAATGCGAATGTCTTCAGATAGCTCGCAGGCAGAAAGAGCTAGCCTTGAAAGCTGCTGCTCAGCCTCATCTGCCCATGGCACTGCTCGCACAGAGGCACAGAGACTGGGGCTGCTTGCTTGTCTTGCCACCTCAAACTTCAGACGTAGCTTAGGGGGTTCGTGGCGGGCGTCTCTGGCAGCCCTGCTCTGAAAATGCGAACGTCTGCAGATAGCTCGCAGCCAGAAAGAGCTAGCCTGGAAAGCTGTTGCTCAGCCTCATCTGCCCATGGCACTGCTCGCACAGAGGCACAGAGACTGGGGCTGCTTGCTTGTCTTGCCACCTCAAACTTCAAATGTAGCATTGGGGGTGCATGCCGGGCTCCTCCGGCAGCCCTGCTCCCAAAATTCAAACGTCTGCAGATAGCTCTCAGCTAGAAAGAGCTAGCCTGGAAAGGTGTGGCTCAGCCTCATCTGCCCATGGCACTGCTCGCACAGAGGCACAGAGACTGGGGCTGCTTGCTTGTCTTGCCACCTCAAACTTCAAATGTAGCATTGGGGGTGCATGCCGGGCTCCTCCGGCAGCCCTGCTCCCAAAATTCGAACGTCTGCAGATAGCTCTCAGCCAGAAAGAGCTAGCCTGGAAAGCTGTTGCTCAGCCTCATCTGCCCATGGCACTTCTCGCACAGAGGCACAGAGACTGGGGCTGCTTGCTTGTCTTGCCACCTCAAACTTCAAATGTAGCATTGGGGGTGCATGACGAGCTCCTCTGGCAGCCCTGCTCCCTTAATGCGAACGTCTGCAGATAGTTCGCAGCCAGAAAGAGCTAGCCTGGAAAGCTGTTGGTCATCCTCATCTGCCCATGGCACTGCTCGCACAGAGGCACAGAGACTAGGGCTGCTTGCTTGTCTTGCCCCCTCAAACTTCAAACGTATCTTAGGTGGTCCATGCCGGGTGCCTCCGGCATCCCTGCTCCCAAATTGCAAACATCTGCAGACAGATTGCAGACAACAAGAGCTAGCCTGGAAACATGTTGCTCAGCCTCATCTGCCCATGGCACTGCTCGCACAGAGGCACAGAGACTGGGGCTGCTTGCTTGTCTTGCCACCTCAAACTTCAAACGTAGCTTAGGTTGTCCGTGTAGGGGGCTTCCAGCAGGCCTGCTCCCAAAATGCGAACGTCTGCAGATAGAATGCAGCAAGAATGAACTAGCCTGGAAAGCTGTTGCTCAGCCTCATCTGCCCATGGCACTGCTCGCACAGAGGCACAAAGACTGGGGCTGCTTGCTTGTCTTGCCACCTCAAACTTCAACCATAACTTAGGTGGTCCGTGCCGGGCGCCTCCGGCAGCCCACCTCCGAAAATGCGAATGTCTGCAGATAGCTCGCAGGCAGAAAGAGCTAGCCTTTAAAGCTGTTGCTCAGCCTCATCTGCCCATGGCACTGCTCGCACAGAGGCACAGAGACTGGGGCTGCTTGCTTGTCTTGCCACCTCAAACTTCAAATGTATCATTGGGGGTTCATGCCGGGCTCCTCCGGCAGCCCTGCTCCCAAAATTCGAACATCTACAGATAGATTGCAGCCAGAAAGAGCTAGCCTGGAAAGCTGTTGCTCAGCCTCATCTGCCCATGGCACTGCTTGCACAGAGGCACAGAGACTGGGGCTGCTTGCTTGTCTTGCCCCCTCAAACTTCAAACGTAGCTTAGGGTGTCCGTGCCGGGCGTCTGCGGCAGCCCTGCTCCGAAAACGCAAACGTCTGCAGATAGCTCGCAGCCAGAAAGAGCTAGCCTGGAAAGCTATTGCTCAGCCTCATCTGCCCATGGCACTGCTCGCACAGAGGCACAGAGACTGGGGCTGCTTGCTTGTCTTGCCCCCTCAAACTTCAAAGGTAGCTTTGGGGGTCCGTGCAAGGGGCGTCTGACAGCCCTGCTCTGAAAATGCGAACGTCTGCAGATAGATTGCAGCCAGAAAGAGCTAGCCTGGAAAGCTGTTGCTCAGCCTCATCTTCCCGTGGCACTGCTCGCACAGAGGCACAGAGACTGGGGCTGCTTGCTTGTCTTGTCACCTCAAACTTCAGACGTAGGTTAGGGGGTTTGTGCCGGGAGTCCCTGGCAGCCCTGCTCCCAAAATTCAAACGTCTGCAGATAGCTCTCAGCCAGAAAGAGCTAGCCTGGAAAGCTGTTGCTCAGCCTCATCTGCCCATGGCACTGCTCGCACAGAGGCACAGAGACTGGGGCTGCTTGCTTGTCTTGCCACGTCAAACTTCAAATGTAGCATTGGGGGTGCATGACGGGCTCCTCCGGCAGCCCTGCTCCCAAAATTTGAACGTCTGCAGATAGCTCTCAGCCAGAAAGAGCTAGCCTGGAAAGCTGTTGCTCAGCCTCATCTGCCCATGGCACTTCTCGCACAGAGGCACAGAGACTGGGGCTGCTTGCTTGTCTTGCCACCTCAAACTTCAAATGTAGCATTGGGGGTGCATGCCGGGCTCCTCCGGCAGCCCTGCTCCGAAAACGCAAACGTCTGCAGATAGCTCGCAGCCAGAAAGAGCTAGCCTGGAAAGCTGTTGCTCAGCCTCATCTGCCCATGGCACTGCTCGCACAGAGGCACAGAGACTGGGGCTGCTTGCTTGTCTTGCCACGTCAAACTTCAAATGTAGCAGTGGGGGTGCATGCCGGGCTCCTCCGGCAGCCCTGCTCCCAAAATGCGAACGTCTGCAGATAGATTGCAGCCAGAAAGAGCTAGCCTGGAAACCTGTTGCTCAGCCTCATCTGCCCATGGCACTGCTCGCACAGAGGCACAGAGACTGGGGCTGCTTGCTTGTCTTGCCACCTCAAACTTCAAACATAACTTATGTGGTCCGTGCCGGGCGGCTCTGGCAGCCCTGCTCCAAAAAGGCGAACGTCTGCAGATAGCTCGCAGCCAGAAAGAGCTAGCCTGGAAAGCTGTTGCTCGGCCTCATCTGCCAATGGCACTGCTCGCACAGAGGCACAGAGACTGGGGCTGCTTGCTTGTCTTGCAACCTCAAACTTCAAACGTAGCTTAGGTTGTCCGTGCAGGGGGCTTCCAGCAGCCCTGCTCTGAAAATGCGAACGTCTGCAGATAGAATGCAGCAAGAATGAACTAGCCTGGAAAGCTGTTGCTCAGCCTCATCTGCCCATGGCACTGCTCGCACAGAGGCACAGAGACTGGGGCTGTTTGCTTGTCTTGCCACCTCAAACTTCAAATGTATCATTGGGGGTGCATGCCGGGCTCCTCCGGCAGCCCTGCTCCCAAAATTCGAACGTCTGCAGATAGATTGCAGCCAGAAAGAGCTAGCATGGAAAGCTGTTGCTCAGCCTCATCTGCCCATGGCACTGCTCGCACAGAGGCACAGAGACTGGGGCTGCTTGCTTGTCTTGCCACCACAAACTTCAAATGTAGCTTAGGCTGACCGTGCCGGGCGCCTCTGACAGCCCTGCTCTGAAAATGCGAACGTCTGCAGATAGCTCTCAGCCAGAAAGAGCTAGCCTGGAAAGCTGTTGCTCAGCCTCATCTGCCCGTGGCACTGCTCGCACAGAGGCACAGAGACTGGGGCTGCTTGCTTGTCTTGTCACCTCAAACTTCAGACGTAGGTTAGGGGGTTCGTGCCGGGAGTCCCTGGCAGCCCTGCTACCAAAATTCAAACGTCTGCAGATAGCTCTCAGCCAGAAAGAGCTAGCCTGGAAAGCTGTTGCTCAGCCTCATCTGCCCATGGCACTGCTCGCACAGAGGCACAGAGACTGGGGCTGCTTGCTTGTCTTGCCACGTCAAACTTCAAATGTAGCATTGGGGGTGCATGCCGGGCTCCTCCGGCAGCCCTGCTCCGAAAACGCAAACGTCTGCAGATAGCTCGCAGCCAGAAAGAGCTAGCCTGGAAAGCTGTTGCTCAGCCTCATCTGCCCATGGCACTGCTCGCACAGAGGCACAGAGACTGGGGCTGCTTGCTTGTCTTGCCACCTCAAACTTCAAATGTAGCTTAGGTGGTCCGTGCCGGGGGCCTGCGGCAGGGCTGGTCCGAAAATGCGAACGTCCTCAGATATCTCGCAGCCAGAAAGGGCTAGCCTGGAAAGCTGTTGCTCAGCCTCATCTGCCCATGGCACTGCTCGCACAGAGGCACAGAGACTGGGGCTGCGTGCTTGTCTAGCCACGTCGAACTTCAAATGTAGCTTAGGTGGTCCGTGCTGGGCGCCTCCGGCAGGGCTGCTCCCAAAATGCGAACGTCTGCAGATAGCTCACAGCCAGAAAGAGCTAGCCTGGAAAGCTGTTGCTCAGCCTCATCTGCCATGGCACTGCTCGCACAGAGGCACAGAGACTGGGGCTGCTTGCTTGTCTTGGCACCTCAAACTTCAGACGTAGCTTAGGGGGTAAGTGCCGGGCGTCTCTGGCAGCCCTGCTCCCAAAATTCAAACGTCTGCAGATAGCCCTCAGCCAGAAAGAGCTAGCCTGGAAAGCTGTTGCTCAGCCTCATCTGCCCATGGCACTTCTCGCACAGAGGCACAGAGACTGGGGCTGCTTGCTTGTCTTGCCACCTCAAACTTCAAATGTAGCATTGGGGGTGCATGCCGGGCTCCTCCGGCAGCCCTGCTCCGAAAACGCAAACGTCTGCAGATAGCTCGCAGCCAGAAAGAGCTAGCCTGGAAAGCTGTTGCTCCGCCTCATCTGCCCATGGCACTGCTCGCACACAGGCACAGAGACTGGGGCTGCTTGCTTGTCTTTCCACCTCAAACTTCAGACGTAGCTTAGGGGGTTCGTGCCGGGCGTCTCTGGCAGCCCTGCTCTGAAAATGCGAACGTCTGCAGATAGCTCGCAGCCAGAAAGAGCTAGCCTGGAAAGCTGTTGCTCAGCCTCATCTGCCCATGGCACTGCTCGCACAGAGGCACAGAGACTGGGGCTGCTTGCTTCTCTTGCCACCTCAAACTTCAAACGTAGCTTAGGGTGTCCGTGCCGGGCGTCTGCGGCAGCCCTGCTCCGAAAACGCAAACGTCTGCAGATAGCTCGCAGCCAGAAAGAGCTAGCCTGGAAAGCTATTGCTCAGCCTCATCTGCCCATGGCACTGCTCGCACAGAGGCACAGAGACTGGGGCTGCTTGCTTGTCTTGCCACCTCAAACTTCAGATGTAGCTTAGGGGGTTCGTGCCGGGAGTCTCTGGCAGCCCTGCTCCCAAAATTCAAACGTCTGCAGATAGCTCTCAGCCAGAAAGAGCTAGCCTGGAAAGCTGTTGCTCAGCCTCATCTGCCCATGGCACTGCTCGCACAGAGGCACAGAGACTGGGGCTGCTTGCTTGTCTTGCCACGTCAAACTTCAAATGTAGCATTGGGGGTGCATGCCGGGCTCCTCCGGCAGCCCTGCTCCCAAAATTCGAACGTCTGCAGATAGATTGCAGCCAGAAAGAGCTAGCATGGAAAGCTGTTGCTCAGCCTCATCTGCCCATGGCACTGCTCGCACAGAGGCACAGAGACTGGGGCTGCTTGCTTGTCTTGCCCCCTCAAACTTCAAACGTAGCTTAGGCTGTCCGTGCCGGGCGACTCCGGCAGCCCTGCTCCCAAAATTTGAACGTCTGCAGACAGATTGCAGACAACAAGAGCTAGCCTGGAAAGCTGTTGCTCAGCCTCATCTGCCCATGGCACTGCTCGCACAGAGGCACAGAGACTGGGGCTGCTTGCTTGTCTTGCCCCCTCAAACTTCAAATGTAGCTTAGGTGGTCCGTGCTGGGCGCCTCCGGCAGGGCTGCTACCAAAATGCGAACGTCTGCAGATAGCTCGCAGCCAGAAAGAGCTAGCCTGGAAAGCTGTTGCTCAGCCTCATATGCCCATGGCACTGCTCGCACAGAGGCACAGAGACTGGGGCTGCTTGCTTGTCTTGCCACCTCAAACTTCAAACATAGCTTAGGCTGTCCGTGCCGGGGGCCTGCGGCAGGGCTGGTCCCAAAATGCGAACGTCTGCAGATAGCTCGCAGCCAGAAAGAGCTAGCCTGGAAAGCTGTTGCTCAGCCTCATCTGCCCATGGCACTGCTCGCATAGAGGCACAGAGACTGGGGCTGCTTGCTTGTCTTGCCACGTCAAACTTCAAATGTAGCAGTGGGGGTGCATGCCGGGCTCATCCGGCAGCCCTGCTCCCAAAATTCGAACGTCTGCAGATAGACTGCAGCCAGAAAGAGCTAGCCTGGAAAGCTGTTGCTCAGCCTCATCTGCCCATGGCACTGCTCGCACAGAGGCACAGAGACTGGGGCTGCTTGCTTGTCTTGCCACCTCAAACTTCAAATGTAGCATTGGGGGTGCATGCCGGGCTCCTCCGGCAGCCCTGCTCCCAAAATTCAAACGTCTGCAGATAGCTCTCAGCCAGAAAGAGCTAGCCTGGAAAGGTGTGGCTCAGCCTCATCTGCCCATGGCACTGCTCGCACAGAGGCACAGAGACTGGGGCTGCTTGCTTGTCTTGCCCCCTCAAACTTCAAATGTAGCATTGGGGGTGCATGCCGGGCTCCTCCGGCAGCCCTGCTCCCAAAATTCGAACGTCTGCAGATAGCTCGCAGCCAGAAAGAGCTAGCCTGGAAAGCTATTGCTCAGCCTCATCTGCCCATGGCACTTCTCGCACAGAGGCACAGAGACTGGGGCTGCTTGCTTGTCTTGCCACCTCAAACTTCAAATGTAGCATTGGGGGTGCATGCCGGGCTCCTCCGGCAGCCCTGCTCCCTTAATGCGAACGTCTGCAGATAGTTCGCAGCCAGAAAGAGCTAGACTGGAAAGCTGTTGGTCATCCTCATCTGCCCATGGCACTGCTCGCACAGAGGCACAGAGACTAGGGCTGCTTGCTTGTCTTGCCACCTCAAACTTCAAACTTATCTTAGGTGGTCCATGCCGGGTGCCTCCGGCATCCCTGCTCCCAAAATGCAAACATCTGCAGACAGATTGCAGACAACAAGAGCTAGCCTGGAAACATGTTGCTCAGCCTCATCTGCCCATGGCACTGCTCGCACAGAGGCACAGAGCCTGGGGCTGCTTGCTTGTCTTGCCCCCTCAAACTTCAAACGTAGCTTAGGTTGTCCGTGTAGGGGGCTTCCAGCAGCCCTGCTCTGAAAATGCGAACGTCTGCAGATAGAATGCAGCAAGAATGAACTAGCCTGGAAAGCTGTTGCTCAGCCTCATCTGCCCATGGCACTGCTCGCACAGAGGCACAAAGACTGGGGCTGCTTGCTTGTCTTGCCACCTCAAAGTTCAACCATAACTTAGGTGGTCCGTGCCGGGCGCCTCCGGCAGCCCACCTCCGAAAATGCGAATGTCTGCAGATAGCTCGCAGGCAGAAAGAGCTAGCCTTTAAAGCTGTTGCTCAGCCTCATCTGCCCATGGCACTGCTCGCACAGAGGCACAGAGACTGGGGCTGCTTGCTTGTCTTGCCACCTCAAACTTCAAATGTATCATTGGGGGTTCATGCCGGGCTCCTCCGGCAGCCCTGCTCCCAAAATTCGAACATCTACAGATAGATTGCAGCCAGAAAGAGCTAGCCTGGAAAGCTGTTGCTCAGCCTCATCTGCCCATGGCACTGCTCGCACAGAGGCACAGTGACTGGGGATGCTTGCTTGTCTTGCCACCACAAACTTCAAACGTAGGTTAGGCTGTCCGTGCCGGGCGCCTCTGACAGCCCTGCTCTGAAAATGCGAACGTCTGCAGATAGCTCTCAGCCAGAAAGAGCTAGCCTGGAAAGCTGTTGCTCAGCCTCATTTGCCCATGGCACTGCTCGCACAGAGGCACAGAGACTGGGGCTGCTTGCTTGTCTTGCCACCTCAAACTTCAAATGTAGCATTGGGGGTGCATGCCGGGCTCCTCCGGCAGCCCTGCTCCGAAAACGCAAACGTCTGCAGATAGCTCGCAGCCAGAAAGAGCTAGCCTGGAAAGCTATTGCTCAGCCTCATCTGCCCATGGCACTGCTCGCACAGAGGCACAGAGACTGGGGCTGCTTGCGTGTCTTGCCCCCTCAAACTTCAAATGTAGCTTTGGGGGTCCGTGCAGGGGGCCTCTGACAGCCCTGCTCTGAAAATGCGAACGTCTGCAGATAGCTCTCAGCCAGAAAGAGCTAGCCTGGAAAGCTGTTGCTCAGCCTCATCTGCCCATGGCACTGCTCGCACAGAGGCACAGAGACTGGGGCTGCTTGCTTGTCTTGCCCCCTCAAACTTCAAATGTAGCATTGGGGGTGCATGCCGGGCTCCTCCGGCAGCCCTGCTCCGAAAACGCAAACGTCTGCAGATAGCTCGCAGCCAGAAAGAGCTAGCCTGGAAAGCTGTTGCTCAGCCTCATCTGCCCATGGCACTGCTCGCACAGAGGCACAGAGACTGGGGCTGCTGACTTGTCTTGCCACCTCAAACTTCAGACGTAGCTTAGGGGGTTCGTGCCGGGCGTCTCTGGCAGCCCTGCTCTGAAAATGCGAACGTCTGCAGATAGCTCGCAGCCAGAAAGAGCTAGCCTGGAAAGCTGTTGCTCAGCCTCATCTGCCCATGGCACTGCTCGCACAGAGGCACAGAGACTGGGGCTGCTGACTTGTCTTGCCACCTCAAACTTCAGACGTAGCTTAGGGGGTTCGTGCCGGGCGTCTCTGGCAGCCCTGCTCTGAAAATGCGAACGTCTGCAGATAGCTCGCAGCCAGAAAGAGCTAGCCTGGAAAGCTGTTGCTCAGCCTCATCTGCCCATGGCACTTCTCGCACAGAGGCACAGAGACTGGGGCTGCTTGCTTGTCTTGCCACCACAAACTTCAAATGTAGCTTAGGCTGTCCGTGCCGGGCGCCTCTGACAGCCCTGCTCTGAAAATGCGAACGTCTGCAGATAGCTCTCAGCCAGAAAGAGCTAGCCTGGAAAGCTGTTGCTCAGCCTCATCTGCCCATGGCACTGCTCGCACAGAGGCACAGAGACTGGGGCTGCTTGCTTGTCTTGCCCCCTCAAACTTCAAATGTAGCATTGGGGGTGCATGCCGGGCTCCTCCGGCAGCCCTGCTCCGAAAACGCAAACGTCTGCAGATAGCTCGCAGCCAGAAAGAGCTAGCCTGGAAAGCTGTTGCTCAGCCTCATCTGCCCATGGCACTGCTCGCACAGAGGCACAGAGACTGGGGCTGCTGACTTGTCTTGCCACCTCAAACTTCAGACGTAGCTTAGGGGGTTCGTGCCGGGCGTCTCTGGCAGCCCTGCTCTGAAAATGCGAACGTCTGCAGATAGCTCGCAGCCAGAAAGAGCTAGCCTGGAAAGCTGTTGCTCAGCCTCATCTGCCCATGGCACTGCTCGCACAGAGGCACAGAGACTGGGGCTGCTTGCTTGTCTTGCCACCTCAAACTTCAAACGTAGCTTAGGGTGTCCGTGCCGGGCGTCTGCGGCAGCCCTGCTCCGAAAACACAAACGTCGGCAGATAGCTCGCAGCCAGAAAGAGCTAGCCTGGAAAGCTATTGCTCAGCCTCATCTGCCCATGGCACTGCTCGCACAGAGGCACAGAGACTGGGGCTGCTTGCTTGTCTTGCCACCTCAAACTTCAAATGTAGCTTTGGGGGTCCGTGCAGGGGGCCTCTGACAGCCCTGCTCTGAAAATGCGAACGTCTGCAGATAGCTCGCAGGCAGAAAGAGCTAGCCTGGAAAGCTGTTGCTCAGCCTCATCTGCCCGTGGCACTGCTCGCACAGAGGCACAGAGACTGGGGCTGCTTGCTTGTCTTGCCACGTCAAACTTCAAATGTAGCATTGGGGGTTCATGCCAAGCTCCTCCGGCAGCCCTGCTCCCATAATTAGAACGTCTGCAGATAGATTGCAGCCAGAAAGAGCTAGCCTGGAAAGCTGTTGCTCAGCCTCATCTGCCCATGGCACTGCTCGCACAGAGGCACAGAGACTGGGGCTGCTTGCTTGTCTTGCCCCCTCAAACTTCAAATGTAGCTTTGGGGGTCCGTGCATGGGGCCTCTGACAGCCCTGCTCTGAAAATGCGAACGTCTGCAGATAGCTCGCAGGCAGAAAGAGCTAGCCTGGAAAGCTGTTGCTCAGCCTCATCTGCCCATGGCACTGCTCGCACAGAGGCACAGAGACTGGGGCTGCTTGCTTGTCTTGCCACCTCAAACTTCACATGTAGCATTGGGGGTGCATGCCGGGCTCCTCCGGCAGCCCTGCTCCCAAAATTCAAACGTCTGCAGATAGCTCTCAGCCAGAAAGAGCTAGCCTGGAAAGGTGTTGCTCAGCCTCATCTGCCCATGGCACTGCTCGCACAGAGGCACAGAGACTGGGGCTGCTTGCTTGTCTTGCCACCACAAACTTCAAATGTAGCTTAGGCTGTCCGTGCCGGGCGCCTCTGACAGCCCTGCTCTGAAAATGCGAACGTCTGCAGATAGCTCTCAGCCAGAAAGAGCTAGCCTGGAAAGCTGTTGCTCAGCCTCATCTGCCCGTGGCACTGCTCGCACAGAGGCACACAGACTGGGGCTGCTTGCTTGTCTTGGCACCTCAAACTTCAGACGTAGCTTAGGGGGTTCGTGCCGGGGGACTCTGGCAGCCCTGCTCCCAAAATTCAAACGTCTGCAGATAGCTCTCAGCCAGAAAGAGCTAGCCTGGAAAGCTGTTTCTCAGCCTCATCTGCCCATGGCACTTCTCGCACAGAGGCACAGAGACTGGGGCTGCTTGCTTGTCTTGCCACCTCAAACTTCAAATGTAGCATTGGGGGTGCATGCCGGGCTCCTCCGGCAGCCCTGCTCCGAAAATGTGAACGTCTGCAGATAGCTCGCAGCCAGAAAGAGCTAGCCTGGAAAGCTGTTGCTCAGCCTCATCTGCCCATGGCACTGCTCGCACAGAGGCACAGAGACTGGGGCTGCTTGCTTGTCTTGCCACCTCAAACTTCAAATGTAGCTTTTGGGGGTCCGTGCAGGGGGCCTCTGACAGCCCTGCTCTTAAAATGCGAATGTCTGCAGATAACTCGCAGCCAGAAAGAGCTAGCCTGGAAAGCTGTTGCTCAGCCTCATCTGCCCATGGCACTGCTCGCACAGAGGCACAGAGACTGGGGCTGCTTGCTTGTCTTGCCACCTCAAACTTCAGACGTAGCTTAGGTGGTTCGTGTCGGGCGTCTCTGGCAGCCCTGCTCTGAAAATGCGAACGTCTGCAGATAGCTCGCAGGCAGAAAGAGCTAGCCTGGAAAGCTGTTGCTCAGCCTCATCTGCCCATGGCACTGCTCGCACAGAGGCACAGAGACTGGGGCTGCTTGCTTGTCTTGCCAGCTCAAACTTCAAATGTAGCATCGGGGGTGCATGCCGGGCTCCTCCGGCAGCCCTGCTCCCAAAATTCAAACGTCTGCAGATAGCTCTCAGCCAGAAAGAGCTAGCCTGGAAAGGTGTTGCTCAGCCTCATCTGCCCATGGCACTGCTCGCACAGAGGCACAGAGACTGGGGCTGCTTGCTTGTCTTGCCACGTCAAACTTCAAATGTAGCATTGGGGGTGCATGCCGGGCTCCTCCGGCAGCCCTGCTCCCAAAATTCGAACGTCTGCAGATAGATTGCAGCCAGAAAGAGCTAGCATGGAAAGCTGTTGCTCAGCCTCATCTGCCCATGGCACTGCTCGCACAGAGGCACAGAGACTGGGGCTGCTTGCTTGTCTTGCCACCTCAAACTTCAAACGTAGCTTAGGCTGTCCGTGCCGGGCGACTCCGGCAGCCGTGTTCCCAAAATGCGAACGTCTGCAGATAGTTCGCAGCCAGAAAGAGCTAGCCTGGAAAGCTGTTGGTCATCCTCATCTGCCCATGGCACTGCTCCCACAGAGGCACAGAGACTGGGGCTGCTTGCTTGTCTTGCAACCTCAAACTTCAAACGTAGCTTAGGTTGTCCGTGCAGGGGGCTTCCAGCAGCCCTGCTCTGAAAATGCGAACGTCTGCAGATAGAATGCAGCAAGAATGAACTAGCCTGGAAAGCTGTTGCTCAGCCTCATCTGCCCATGGCACTGCTTGCACAGAGGCACAGAGACTGGGGCTGCTTGCTTGTCTTGCCACCACAAACTTCAAACGTAGCTTAGGCTGTCCGTGCCGGGCGCCTCTGACAGCCCTGCTCTGAAAATGCGAACGTCTGCAGATAGCTCTCAGCCAGAAAGAGCTAGCCTGGAAAGCTGTTGCTCAGCCTCATCTGCCCATGGCACTGCTCGCACAGAGGCACAGAGACTGGGGCTGCTTGCTTGTCTTGCCACCTCAAACTTCAAATGTAGCTTTGGGGGTCCGTGCAGGGGGCCTCTGTCAGCCCTGCTCTGAAAATGCGAACGTCTGCAGATAGCTCGCAGCCAGAAAAAGCTAGCCTGGAAAGCTGTTGCTCAGCCTCATCTGCCCGTGGCACTGCTCGCACAGAGACACAGAGACTGGGGCTGCTTGCTTGTCTTGGCACCTCAAACTTCAGACGTAGCTTAGGGGGTTCGTTCCGGGCGTCTCTGGCAGCCCTGCTCCCAAAATTCAAACGTCTGCAGATAGCTCTCAGCCAGAAAGAGCTAGCCTGGAAAGCTGTTGCTCAGCCTCATCTGCCCATGGCACTGCTCGCACAGAGGCACAGAGACTGGGGCTGCTTGCTTGTCTTGCCAGGTCAAACTTCAAATGTAGCATTGGGGGTGCATGCCAGGCTCCTCCGGCAGCCCTGCTCCCAGAATTCGAAAATCTGCAGATAGCTCTCAGCCAGAAAGTGCTAGCCTGGAAAGCTGTTTCTCAGCCTCATCTGCCCATGGCACTTCTCGCACAGAGGCACAGAGACTGGGGCTGCTTGCTTGTCTTGCCACCTCAAACTTCAAATGTAGCATTGGGGGTGCATGCCGGGCTCCTCCGGCAGCCCTGCTCCGAAAACGCAAACGTCTGCAGATAGCTCGCAGGCAGAAAGAGCTAGCCTGGAAAGCTGTTGCTCAGCCTCATCTGCCCGTGGCACTGCTCGCACAGAGGCACAGAGACTGGGGCTGCTTGCTTGTCTTGTCCCGTCAAACTTCAAATGTAGCATTGGGGGTGCATGACGAGCTTCTCCGGCAGCCCTGCTCCCAAAATTCGAACGTCTGCAGAGAGCGCGCAGCCAGAAAGAGCTAGCATGGAAAGCTGTTGCTCAGCCTCATCTGCCCATGGCACTGCTCGCACAGAGGCACAGAGACTGGGGCTGCTTGCTTGTCTTGCCACCTCAAACTTCAAACGTATCGTAGGTGGTCCATGCCGGGTGCCTCCGGCATCCCTGCTCCCAAAATGCGAACGTCTGCAGATAGCTCGCAGCCAGAAAGAGCTAGCCTGGAAAGCTGTTGCTCAGCCTCATCTGCCCATGGCACTGCTCGCACAGAGGCACAGAGACTGGGGATGCTTGCTTGTCTTGCCACCTCAAACTTCAAACGTAGTTTAGGTGGTCCGTGCCGGGGGCCTGCGGCAGGGCTGGTCCGAAAATGCGAACGTCTTCAGATATCTCGCAGCCAGAAAGGGCTAGCCTGGAAAGCTGTTGCTCAGCGTCATCTGCCCATGGCACTGCTCACACAGAGGCACAGAGACTGGGGCTGCTTGCTTGTCCTGCCACCTCAAACTTCACATGTATCATTGGGGGTGCATGCCGGGCTCCTCCGGCAGCCCTGCTTCCAAAATTCGAATGTCTGCAGATAGCTCTCAGCCAGAAAGAGCTAGTCTGGAAAGCTGTTGCTCAGCCTCATCTGCCCATGGCACTGCTCGCACAGAGGCACAGAGACTGGGGCTGCTTGCTTCTCTTGCCACCTCAAACTTCAAACGTGGCTTTGGGTGTTCGTGCCGGGCGTCTGCGGCAGCCCTTCTCCGATAACGCAAACGTCTGCAGATAGCTCGCAGCCAGAAAGAGCTAGCCTTGAAAGCTGTTGCTCAGCCTCATCTGCCCATGGGACTGCTCGCACAGAGGCAGAGAGACTGGGGCTGCTTGCTTGTCTTGCCACCTCAAACTTCAAATGTAGCAGTGGGGGTGCATGCCGGACCACTCCGGCAGCCCTGCTCCCAAAATTCGAACGTCTGCAGATAGATTGCAGCCAGAAAGAGCTAGCCTGGAAAGCTGTTGCTCAGCCTCATCTGCCCATGGCACTGCTCGCACAGAGGCACAGAGACTGGGGCTGCTTGCTTGTCTTGCCACCTCAAACTTCAAATGTAGCTTTGGGGGTCCGTGCCGGGGGCCTCTGACAGCCCTGCTCTTAAAATGCGAATGTCTGCAGATAGCTCGCAGGCAGAAAGAGCTAGCCTGGAAAGCTGTTGCTCAGCCTTATCTGCCCATGGCACTGCTCGCACAGAGGCACAGAGACTGGGGCTGCTTGCTTGTCTTGCCACCTCAAACTTCAGACGTAGCTTAGGGGGTTCGTGTCGGGCGTCTCTGGCAGCCCTGCTCTGAAAATGCGAACGTCTGCAGATAGCTCGCAGCCAGAAAGAGCTAGCCTGGAAAGCTGTTGCTCAGCCTCATCTGCCCATGGCACTGCTCGCACAGAGGCACAGAGACTGGGGCTGCTTGCTTGTCTTGCCACGTCAAACTTCAAATGTAGCACTGGGGGTGCATGCCGGGCTCCTCCGGCAGCCCTGCTCCCAAAATTCGAACGTCTGCAGATAGATTGCAGCCAGAAAGAGCTAGCATGGAAAGCTGTTGCTCAGCCTCATCTGCCCATGGCACTGCTCGCACAGAGGCACAGAGACTGGGGCTGCTTGCTTGTCTTGCCACCTCAAACTTCAAACGTAGCTTAGGCTGTCCGTGCCGGGCGACTCCGGCAGCCCTGTTCCCAAAATGCGAACGTCTGCAGATAGTTCGCAGCCAGAAAGAGCTATCCTGGAAAGCTGTTGCTCAGCCTCATCTGACCATGGCACTGCTCGCACAGAGGCACAGAGACTGGGGCTGCTTGCTTGTCTTGCCACCTCAAACTTCAAATGTAGCTTTGGGGGTCCGTGCAGGGGGCCTCTGACAGCCCTGCTCTGAAAATTGCAAACGTCTGCAGATAGCTCGCAGTCAGAAAGAGCTAGCCTGGAAAGCTGTTGCTCAGCCTCATCTGCCCGTGGCACTGCTCGCACAGAGGCACAGAGACTGGGGCTGCTTGCTTGTCTTGGCACCTCAAACTTCAGACGTAGCTTAGGGGGTTCGTGCCGGGCGTCTCTGGCAGCCCTGCTCCCAAAATTCAAACGTCTGCAGATAGCTCGCAGCCAGAAAGAGCTAGCCTAGAAAGCTGTTGCTCAGCCTCATCTGCTCGTGGCACTGCTCGCACAGAGGCACAGAGACTGGGGCTGCTTGCTTGTCTTGCCACGTCAAACTTCAAATGTAGCATTGGGGGTGCATGCCGGGCTCCTCCGGCAGCCCTGCTCCCAGAATTCGAAAATCTGCAGATAGCTCTCAGCCAGAAAGTGCTAGCATGGAAAGCTGTTGCTCAGCCTCATCTGCCCATGGCACTTCTCGCACAGAGGCACAGAGACTGGGGCTGCTTGCTTGTCTTGCCACCTCAAACTTCAAATGTAGCATTGGGGGTGCATGCCGGGCTCCTCCGGCAGCCCTGCTCCGAAAACGCAAACGTCTGCAGATAGCTCGCAGCCAGAAAGAGCTAGCCTGGCAAGCTGTTGCTCAGCCTCATCTGCCCATGGCACTGCTCGCACAGAGGCACAGAGACTGGGGCTGCTTGCTTGTCTTGCCACCTCAAATTTCAAACGTATCGTAGGTCGTCCATGCCGGGTGCCTCCGGCATCCCTGCTCCCAAAATGCGAACGTCTGCAGATAGCTCGCAGCCAGAAAGAGCTAGCCTGGAAAGCTGTTGCTTAGCCTCATCTGCCCATGGCACTGCTCGCACAGAGGCACAGAGACTGGGGCTGCTTGCTTGTCTTGCCACCTCAAACTTCAAATGTAGCACTGGGGGTGCATGCCGGGCTCCTCCGGCAGCCCTGCTCCCAAAATTCGAACGTCTGCAGATAGATTGCAGCCAGAAAGAGCTAGCATGGAAAGCTGTTGCTCAGCCTCATCTGCCCATGGCACTGCTCGCACAGAGGCACAGAGACTGGGGCTGCTTGCTTGTCTTGCCACCTCAAACTTCAAACGTAGCTTAGGCTGTCCGTGCCGGGCGACTCCGGCAGCCCTGTTCCCAAAATGCGAACGTCTGCAGATAGTTCGCAGCCAGAAAGAGCTATCCTGGAAAGCTGTTGCTCAGCCTCATCTGCCCATGGCACTGCTCGCACAGAGGCACAGAGACTGGGGCTGCTTGCTTGTCTTGCCACCTCAAACTTCAAATGTAGCTTTGGGGGTCCGTGCAGGGGGCCTCTGACAGCCCTGCTCTGAAAATTGCAAACGTCTGCAGATAGCTCGCAGTCAGAAAGAGCTAGCCTGGAAAGCTGTTGCTCAGCCTCATCTGCCCGTGGCACTGCTCGCACAGAGGCACAGAGACTGGGGCTGCTTGCTTGTCTTGGCACCTCAAACTTCAGACGTAGCTTAGGGGGTTCGTGCCGGGCGTCTCTGGCAGCCCTGCTCCCAAAATTCAAACGTCTGCAGATAGCTCGCAGCCAGAAAGAGCTAGCCTGGAAAGCTGTTGCTCAGCCTCATCTGCTCGTGGCACTGCTCGCACAGAGGCACAGAGACTGGGGCTGCTTGCTTGTCTTGCCACGTCAAACTTCAAATGTAGCATTGGGGGTGCATGCCGGGCTCCTCCGGCAGCCCTGCTCCCAGAATTCGAAAATCTGCAGATAGCTCTCAGCCAGAAAGTGCTAGCATGGAAAGCTGTTGCTCAGCCTCATCTGCCCATGGCACTTCTCGCACAGAGGCACAGAGACTGGGGCTGCTTGCTTGTCTTGCCACCTCAAACTTCAAATGTAGCATTGGGGGTGCATGCCGGGCTCCTCCGGCAGCCCTGCTCCGAAAACGCAAACGTCTGCAGATAGCTCGCAGCCAGAAAGAGCTAGCCTGGAAAGCTGTTGCTCAGCCTCATCTGCCCATGGCACTGCTCGCACAGAGGCACAGAGACTGGGGCTGCTTGCTTGTCTTGCCACCTCAAACTTCAAACGTATCGTAGGTGGTCCATGCCGGGTGCCTCCGGCATCCCTGCTCCCAAAATGCGAACGTCTGCAGATAGCTCGCAGCCAGAAAGAGCTAGCCTGGAAAGCTGTTGCTCAGCCTCATCTGCCCATGGCACTGCTCGCACCGAGGCACAGAGACTGGGGATGCTTGCTTGTCTTGCCACCTCAAACTTCAAACGTAGCTTAGGTGGTCCGTGCCGGGGGCCTGCGGCAGGGCTGGTCCGAAAATGCGAACGTCCTCAGATATCTCGCAGCCAGAAAGGGCTAGCCTGGAAAGCTGTTGCTCAGCCTCATCTGCCCATGGCACTGCTCGCACAGAGGCACAGAGACTGGGGCTGCGTGATTGTCTTGCCCCCTCAAACTTCAAATGTAGCTTAGGTGGTCCGTGCTGGGCTCCTCCGGCAGGGCTGCTCCCAAAATGCGAACGTCTGCAGATAGCTCACAGCCAGAAAGAGCTAGCCTGGAAAGCTGTTGCTCAGCCTCATCTGCCATGGCACTGCTTGCACAGAGGCACAGAGACTGGGGCTGCTTGCTTTTCTAGCCCCGTCAAACTTGAAACGTATCTTAGGAGGTTCGTGCCGGGCCTCTCTGGCAGCCCTGCTCTGAAAATGCGAACGTCTGCAGATAGCTCGCAGCCAGAAAGAGCTAGCCTGGAAAGCTGTTGCTCAGCCTCATCTGCCCATGGCACTGCTCGCACAGAGGCACAGAGACTGGGGCTGCTTGCTTGTCTTGCCACCTCAAACTTCAAATGTAGCATTGGGGGTCCGTGCAGGGGGCGTCTGACAGCCCTGCTCCCAAAATTCAAACGTCTGCAGATAGCTCTCAGCCAGAAAGAGCTAGCCTGGAAAGGTGTTGCTCAGCCTCATCTGCCCATGGCACTGCTCGCACCGAGGCACAGAGACTGGGGCTGCTTGCTTGTCTTGCCACGTCAAACTTCAAATGTAGCACTGGGGGTGCATGCCGGGCTCCTCCGGCAGCCCTGCTCCCAAAATTCGAACGTCTGCAGATAGATTGCAGCCAGAAAGAGCTAGCATGGAAAGCTGTTGCTCAGCCTCATCTGCCCATGGCACTGCTCGCACAGAGGCACAGAGACTGGGGCTGCTTGCTTGTCTTGCCACCTCAAACTTCAAACGTAGCTTAGGCTGTCCGTGCCGGGCGACTCCGGCAGCCCTGTTCCCAAAATGCGAACGTCTGCATATAGTTCGCAGGCAGAAAGAGCTATCCTGGAAAGCTGTTGGTGATCCTCATCTGTCCATGGCACTGCTCGCACAGAGGCACAGAGACTGGGGCTGCTTGCTTGTCTTGCCACCACAAACTTCAAACGTAGCTTAGGCTGTCCGTGCCGGGCTCCTCCGGCAGCCCTGCTCCCAAAATGCGAACGTCTGCAGATAGCTCTCAGCCGGAAAGAGCTAGCCTGGAAAGGTGTTGCTCAGCCTCATCTGACCATGGCACTGCTCGCACAGAGGCACAGAGACTGGGGCTGCTTGCTTGTCTTGCCACCTCAAACTTCAAATGTAGCTTTGGGGGTCCGTGCAGGGGGCCTCTGACAGCCCTGCTCTGAAAATTGCAAACGTCTGCAGATAGCTCGCAGCCAGAAAGAGCTAGCCTGGAAAGCTGTTGCTCAGCCTCATCTGCCCATGGCACTGCTCGCACAGAGGCACAGAGACTGGGGCTGCTTGCTTGTCTTGGCACCTCAAACTTCAGACGTAGCTTAGGGGGTTCGTGCCGGGCGTCTCTGGCAGCCCTGCTCCCAAAATTCAAACGTCTGCAGATAGCTCGCAGCCAGAAAGAGCTAGCCTGGAAAGCTGTTGCTCAGCCTCATCTGCTCGTGGCACTGCTCGCACAGAGGCACAGAGACTGGGGCTGCTTGCTTGTCTTGCCACGTCAAACTTCAAATGTAGCATTGGGGGTGCATGCCGGGCTCCTCCGGCAGCCCTGCTCCGAAAACGCAAACGTCTGCAGATAGCTCGCAGCCAGAAAGAGCTAGCCTGGAAAGCTGTTGCTTAGCCTCATCTGCCCATGGCACTGCTCGCACAGAGGCACAGAGACTGGGGCTGCTTGCTTGTCTTGCCACCTCAAACTTCAAACGTATCGTAGGTGGTCCATGCCGGGTGCCTCCGGCATCCCTGCTCCCAAAATGCGAACGTCTGCAGATAGCTCGCAGCCAGAAAGAGCTAGCCTGGAAAGCTGTTGCTCAGCCTCATCTGCCCATGGCACTGCTCGCACAGAGGCACAGAGACTGGGGCTGCTTGCTTGTCTTGCCACCTCAAACTTCAAACGTAGCTTAGGTGGTCCGTGCCGGGGGCCTGCGGCAGGGCTGGTCCGAAAATGCGAACGTCCTCAGATATCTCGCAGCCAGAAAGGGCTAGCCTGGAAAGCTGTTGCTCAGCCTCATCTGCCCATGGCACTGCTCGCACAGAGGCACAGAGACTGGGGCTGCGTGATTGTCTTGCCCCCTCAAACTTCAAATGTAGCTTAGGTGGTCCGTGCTGGGCTCCTCCGGCAGGGCTGCTCCCAAAATGCGAACGTCTGCAGATAGCTCACAGCCAGAAAGAGCTAGCCTGGAAAGCTGTTGCTCAGCCTCATCTGCCATGGCACTGCTTGCACAGAGGCACAGAGACTGGGGCTGCTTGCTTTTCTAGCCCCGTCAAACTTGAAACGTATCTTAGGAGGTTCGTGCCGGGCGTCTCCGGCAGCCCTGCTCTAAAAATGCGAACGTCTGCAGATAGATTGCAACCAGAAAGAGCTAGCCTGGAAAGCTGTTGCTCAGCCTCATCTGCCCATGGCACTGCTCGCACAGAGGCACAGAGACTGGGGCTGCTTGCTTGTCTTGCCACCTCAAACTTCAAATGTAGCAGTGGCGGTGCATGCCGGGCTCCTCCGGCAGCCCTGCTCCCAAAATTCGAACGTCTGCAGATAGATTGCAGCCAGAAAGAGCTAGCATGGAAAGCTGTTGCTCAGCCTCATCTGCCCATGGCACTGCTCGCACAGAGGCACAGAGACTGGGGCTGCTTGCTTGTCTTGCCACCTCAAACTTCAAACGTAGCTTAGGGTGTCCGTGCCGGGCGTCTGCGGCAGCCCTGCTCCGAAAAAGCAAACGTCTGCAGATAGCTCGCAGCAAGAAAGAGCTAGCCTGGAAAGCTGTTGGTGATCCTCATCTGTCCATGGCACTGCTCGCACAGAGGCACAGAGACTGGGGCTGCTTGCTTGTCTTGCCACGTCAAACTTCAAATGTAGCAGTGGGGGTGCATGACGAACTCCTCTGGCAGCCCTGCTCTCAAAATTCGAACGTCTGCAGAGAGCGCGCAGCCAGAAAGAGCTAGCCTGGAAAGCTGTTGCTCAGCCTCATCTGCCCATGGCACTGCTCACACAGAGGCACAGAGACTGGGGCTGCTTGCTTGTCTTGCCACCTCAAACTTCCAATGTAGCTTTGGAGGTCCGTGCAGGGGGCCTCTGACAGCCCTGCTCTGAAAATGCGAACGTCTGCAGATAGCTCGCAGGCAGAAAGAGCTAGCCTGGAAAGCTGTTGCTCAGCCTCATCTGCCCGTGGCACTGCTCGCACAGAGGCACAGAGACTGGGGCTGCTTGCTTGTCTTGCCACCTCAAACTTCAGACGTAGTTTAGGGGTTTCGTGCCGGGCGTCTCTGGCAGCCCTGCTCCCAAAATTCAAACGTCTGCAGATAGCTCTCAGCCAGAAAGAGCTAGCCTGGAAAGCTGTTGCTCAGCCTCATCTGCCCATGGCACTGCTCGCACAGAGGCACAGAGACTGGGGCTGCTTGCTTGTCTTGCCACCTCAAACTTCAAACGTATCTTAGGTGGTCCATGCTGGGTGCCTCCGGCATCCCTGCTCCCAATATGCAAACATCTGCAGACAGATTGCAGACAACAAGAGCAAGCCTGGAAACCTGTTGCTCAGCCTCATCTGCCCATGGCACTGCTCGCACAGAGGCACAGAGACTGGGGCTGCTTGCTTGTCTTGCCCCCTCAAACTTCAAATGTAGCTTAGGTGGTCCGTGCTGGGCGCCTCCGGCAGCCCTGCTCCCAAAATGCGAACGTCTGCAGATAGCTCGCAGCCAGAAAGAGCTATCCTGGAAAGCTGTTGCTCAGCCTCATCTGCCCATGGCACTGCTCGCACAGAGGCAAAGAGACTGGGGCTGCTTGCTTGTCTTGCCACCTCAAACTTCAAACGTAGCTTAGGTGGTCCGTGCCGGGGGCCTGCTGCAGGGCTGGTCCGAAAATGCGAACATCTGCAGATAGCTTGCAGCCAGAAAGGGCTAGCCTGGAAAGCTGTTGCTCAGCCTCATCTGCCCATGGCACTGCTCGCACAGAGGCACAGAGACTGGGGCTGCTTGCTTGTCTTGCCCCCTCAAACTTCAAATGTAGCTTAGGTGGTCCGTGCTGGGCGCCTCCGGCAGGGCTGCTCCCAAAATGCGAACGTCTGCAGATAGCTCACAGCCACAAAGAGCTAGCCTGGAAAGCTGTTGCTCAGCCTCATCTGCCCATGGCACTGCTCGCACAGAGGCACAGAGACTGGGGCTGCTTGCTTGTCTTGCCACCTCAAACTTCAAATGTAGCAGTGGCGGTGCATGCCGGGCTCCTCCGGCAGCCCTGCTCCCAAAATTCGAACGTCTGCAGACAGCTCGCAGCCAGAAAGAGCTAGCCTGGAAAGCTGTTGCTCAGCCTCATCTGCCCATGTCACTGCTCGCACAGAGGCACACAGACTGGGGCTGCTTGCTTGTCTTGCCCCCTCACACTTCAAACGTAGCTTAGGTGTTCCGTGCCGGGGGCCTCCGGCAGGTCTGCTCCCAAATTCGAACGTCTGCAGATAGCTCGCAGCCAGGAAGAGCTAGCCTGGAAAGGTGTTGCTCAGCCTCATCTGCCCATGGCACTGCTCGCACAGAGGCACAGAGACTGGGGCTGCTTGCTTGTCTTGCCCCCTCAAACTTCAAACGTATCTTAGGTGGTCCGTGCCGGGGGCCTCCGGCATCCCTGCTCCAAAAATTCGAACGTCTGCACATAGCTCGCAGCCAGAAAGAGCTAGCCTGGAAAGCTGTTGCTCAGCCTCATCTGCCCATGTCACTGCTCGCACAGAGGCACACAGACTGGGGCTGCTTGCTTGTCTTGCGACCTCAAACTTCAAATGTATCTTAGGTGGTCCGTGCCGGGGGCCTCCGGCATCCCTGCTCCAAAAATTCGAACGTCTGCAGATAGCTCGCAGCCAGAAAGAGCTAGCCTGGAAAGCTGTTGCTCAGCCTCATCTGCCCATGTCACTGCTCGCACAGAGGCACAGAGACTGGGGCTGCTTGCTTGTCTTGCCACCACAAACTTCTCACGTATCTTAGGTGGTCCGTGCTGGGGGCCTCCGGCAGGGCTGGTCCGAAAATGCGAACGTCTGCAGATAGCTCGCAGCCAGAAAGAGCTAGCCGGAAAAGCTGTTGCTCAGCCTCATCTGCCCATGGCACTGCTCGCACAGAGGCACAGAGACTGGGGCTGCTTGCTTGTTTTGCCACCTCAAACTTCAGACGTATCTTAGATGGTCCATGCCGGGTGCCTCCGGAATCCCTGCTCCGAAAATGCAAACGTCTGCAGACAGCTCGCAGACAAGGAGAGATAGTCTGGAAAGCTGTTGCTCAGCCTCATCTGCTCGTGGCACTGCTCACACAGAGGCACAGAGACTGGAGCTGCTTGCTTGTCTTGCCACGTCAAACTTCAAACGTAGGTTAGGTGGTCCGTGCCGGGGGCCTCCGGCAGGGCTGCTCTGAAAATGCAAATGACTGCAGATAGCTCGCAGCCAGAAAGAGCTAGCCGGGAAACCTGTTGCTCAGCCTCATCTGCCCATGGCACTGCTCGCACAGAGGCACAGAGACTGGGGCTGCTTGCTTGTCTTGCCCCCTCACGCTTAAAACGTAGCTTAGGTGGTCCGTGCCGGGGGCCTCCGGCAGGGCTGCTCTGAAAATGCAAACGTCTGCAGATAGCTCGCAGCCAGGAAGAGCTAGCCTGGAAAGCTGTTGCTCAGCCTCATCTGCCCATGGCACTGCTCGCACAGAGGCACACAGACTGGGGCTGCTTGCTTGTCTTGCCCCCTCAAACTTCAAACGTAGCTTAGGTGGTCCATGCCGGGGGCCTCCGGCATCCCTGCTCCCAAAATTCGAACGTCTGCAGATAGATCGCAGCCAGAAAGAGCTAGCCTGGAAAGGTGTTGCTCAGCCTCATCTGCCCATGGCACTGCTCGCACAGAGGCACAGAGACTGGGGCTGCTTGCTTGTCTTGCCCCCTCAAACTTCAAACGTATCTTAGGTGGTACGTGCCGGGCGTCTGCGGCATCCCTGCTCCAAAAATTCGAACGTCTGCATGTAGCTCGCAGCCAGAAAGAGCTAGCCTGGAAAGCTGTTGCTCAGCCTCATCTGCCCATGTCACTGCTCGCACAGAGGCACACAGACTGGGGCTGCTTGCTTGTCTTGCCACCTCAAACTTCAAATGTAGCTTAGGTGGTCCGTGCAGGGGGCCTCTGGCAGGGCTGGTCCGAAAATGCGAACGTCTGCAGATAGCTCGCAGCCAGAAAGAGCTAGCCTGGAAAGCTGTTGCTCAGCCTCATCTGCCCATGGCACTGCTCGCACAGAGGCACAGAGACTGGGGCTGCTTGCTTGTCTTGCCACCTCTTAGTTCAAACATAAATTAGGTGGTTCGTGCCGGGCTCCTCCGGCAACCCAGCTCCAAAATGCGAACGTCTGCAGATAGCTCGCAGCCAGAAAGAGCTAGCCTGGAAAGCTGTTGCTCAGCCTCATCTGCCCATGTCACTGCTCGCACAGAGGCACACAGACTGGGTCTGCTTGCTTGTCTTGCCCCCTCAAACTTCAAACGTGGCTTTGGGATCCGTGTCGCGAGCCTCCGTCAGCCCTGCTCTGAAAATACGAACATCTGCAGATAGCTCGCAGCCAGAAAGAGCTAGCCGGGAAAGCTGTTGCTCAGCCTCATCTGCCCATGGCACTGCTCGCACAGAGGCACAGAGACTGGGGCTGCTTGCTTGTCTTGCCACCTCAAACTTCAAAAGTATCTTAGGTGGTCCATGCCGGGTGCGTACGGCATCCCTGCTCCGAAAATGCAAACGTCTGCAAATAGCTCGCAGCCAGAAATAGCTAGCCTGGAAAGCTGTTGCTCAGCCTCATCTGCCCATGGCACTGCTCACACAGAGGCACAGAGACTGGGGCTGCTTGCTTGTCTTGCACCTCAAACTTCACATGTAGCATTGGGGGTGCATGCCGGGCTCCTCCGGCAGCCCTGCTCCCAAAATTCGAATGTCTGCAGATAGATTGCAGCCAGAAAGAGCTAGCCTGGAGAGGTGTTGCTCAGCCTCATCTGCCCATGGCACTGCTCGCACAGAGGCACAGAGACTGGGGCTGCTTGCTTGTCTTGCCACCTCAAACTTCAAATGTAGCTTAGGTTGTCCGTGCCGGGGGCCTCCGGCACCCCTGCTCCGAAAATGAGAACGTCTGCAGATAGCTCTCACCCAGAAAGAGCTAGCCGGGAAACCTGTTGCTCAGCCTCATCTGCCCATGGCACTGCTCGCACAGAGGCACAGAGACTGGGGCTGCTTGCTTGTTTTGCCCCCTCAAACTTCAAACGTATCTTAGATGGTCCATGCCGGATGCCTCCGGCATCCCTGCTCCGAAAGTGCAAACGTCTGCAGACAGCTCGCAGACAAGGAGAGATAGCCTTGAAAGCTGTTGCTCAGCCTCATCTGCTCGTGGCACTGCTCACACAGAGGCACAGAGACTGGGGCTGCTTGCTTGTCTTGCCACCTCAAACTTCAAATGTAGCTTAGGTGGTCCGTGCCGGGGGCCTCCGGCAGGGCTGCTCCGAAAATGCAAACGTCTGCAGATAGCTCGCAGCCAGAAAGAGCTAGCCTGGAAAGCTGTTGCTCAGCCTCATCTGCCAATGGCACTGCTCGCACAGAGGCACAGAGACTGGGGCTGCTTGGTTGTCTTGCCACCTCAAACTTCAAACGTAGCATAGGCTGTCCGTGCCAGGCGCCTCCGGCAGCCCTGCTCCAAAGATGCAAACGTCTGCAGATAGCTCGCAGCCAGAAAGAGCTAGCCTGGAAAGGTGTTGCTCAGCCTCATCTGCCCATGGCACTGCTCGCACAGAGGCACAGAGACTAGAGCTGCTTGCTTGTCTTGCCCCCTCAAACTTCAAACGTGGCTTTGGGATCCGTGTCGAGCGTCTGCGGCAGCCCTGCTCCGAAAACGCGAACGTTTGCAGATAGCTCGCAGCCAGAAAGAGCTAGCCTGGAAAGCTGTTGCTCAGCCTCATCTGCCCATGGCACTGCTCGCACAGAGGCACAGAGACTGGGGCTGCTTGCTTGTCTTGCCCCCTCAAACTTCAAACGTGGCTTTGGGATCCGTGTCGAGCGTCTGCGGCATCCCTGCTCCGAAAATGCGAACGTCTGCAGATAGCTCGCAGCCAGAAAGAGCTAGCCTGGCAAGCTGTTGCTCAGCCTCATCTGCCCATGGCACTGCTCGCACAGAGGCACAGAGACTGGGGCTGCTTGCTTGTCTTGCCCCCTCAAACTTCAAACTTATATTTGGTGGTCCGTGCCGCGAGCCTCCGTCAGCCCTGTTCTGAAAACGCGAACGTCTGCAGACAGATTGCAGACAAGAAGAGATAGCCTGGAAAGCTGTTGCTCAGCCTCATCTGCTCGTGGCACTGCTCACACAGAGGCACAGAGACTGGGGCTGCTTGCTTGTCTTGCCACCTCAAACTTCAAACGTATCTTAGGTGGTCCATGCCGGGTGCCTCCGGCATCCCTGCTCCCAAAATTCGAACATCTGCAGATAGATCGCAGCCAGAAAGAGCTAGCCTGGAAAGCTGTTGCTCAGCCTCATCTGCCCATGGCACTGCTCGCACAGAGGCACAGAGACTGGGGCTGCTTGCTTGTCTTGCCCCCTCACACTTAAAACGTAGCTTAGGTGGTCCGTGCCGGGGGCCTCCGGCAGGGCTGCTCTGAAAATGCAAACGTCTGCAGATAGCTCGCAGCCAGAAAGAGCTAGCCTGGAAAGCTGTTGCTCAGCCTCATCTGCCCATGGCACTGCTCGCACAGAGGCACACAGACTGGGGCTGCTTGCTTGTCTTGCCCCCTCAAACTTCAAACGTAGCTTAGGTGGTCCATGCCGGGGGCCTCCGGCATCCCTGCTCCCAAAATTCGAACGTCTGCAGATAGATTGCAGCCAGAAAGAGCTAGCCTGGAAAGGTGTTGCTCAGCCTCATCTGCCCATGGCACTGCTCGCACAGAGGCACAGAGACTGGGGCTGCTTGCTTGTCTTGCCCCCTCAAACTTCAAACGTATCTTAGGTGGTCCGTGCCGGGGGCCTCCGGCATCCCTGCTCCAAAAATGCGAACGTCTGCATGTAGCTCGCAGCCAGAAAGAGCTAGCCTGGAAAGCTGTTGCTCAGCCTCATCTGCCCATGTCACTGCTCGCACAGAGGCACACAGACTGGGGCTGCTTGCTTGTCTTGCCACCTCAAACTTCAAACGTAGCTTAGGTGGTCCGTGCCGGGGGCCTCTGGCAGGGATGGTCCGAAAATGCGAACATCTGCAGATAGCTCGCAGCCAGAAAGAGCTAGCCTGGAAAGCTGTTGCTCAGCCTCATCTGCCCATGGCACTGCTCGCACAGAGGCACAGAGACTGGGGCTGCTTGCTTGTCTTGCCACGTCAAACTTCAAAAGTATCTTAGGTGGTCCATGCCGGGTGCGTACGGCATCCCTGCTCCGAAAATGCAAACGTCTGCAAATAGCTCGCAGCCAGAAATAGCTAGCCTGGAAAGCTGTTGCTCAGCCTCATCTGCCCATGGCACTGCTCACACAGAGGCACAGAGACTGGGGCTGCTTGCTTGTCTTGCACCTAAAACTTCACATGTAGCATTGGGGGTGCATGCCGGGCTCCTCCGGCAGCCCTGCTCCCAAAATTCGAATGTCTGCAGATAGATTGCAGCCAGAAAGAGCTAGCCTGGAAAGGTGTTGCTCAGCCTCATCTGCCCATGGCACTGCTCGCACAGAGGCACAGAGACTGGGGCTGCTTGCTTGTCTTGCCACCTCAAACTTCAAATGTAGCTTAGGTTGTCCGTGCCGGGGGCCTCCGGCAGCCCTGCTCCGAAAATGAGAACGTCTGCAGATAGCTCTCACCCAGAAAGAGCTAGCCGGGAAACCTGTTGCTCAGCCTCATCTGCCCATGGCACTGCTTGCACAGAGGCACAGAGACTGGGGCTGCTTGCTTGTCTTGCCCCCTCAAACTTCAAACGTATCTTAGATGGTCCATGCCGGGTGCCTCCGGCATCCCTGCTCCGAAAATGCAAACGTCTGCAGACAGCTCGCAGACAAGGAGAGATAGCCTTGAAAGCTGTTGCTCAGCCTCATCTGCTCGTGGCACTGCTCACACAGAGAAACAGAGACTGGGGCTGCTTGCTTGTCTTGCCACCTCAAACTTCAAATGTAGCTTAGGTGGTCCGTGCCGGGGGCCTCCGGCAGGGCTGGTCCGAAAATGCAAACGTCTGCAGATAGCTCGCAGCCAGAAAGAGCTAGCCTGGAAAGCTGTTGCTCAGCCTCATCTGCCAATGGCACTGCTCGCACAGAGGCACAGAGACTGGGGCTGCTTGGTTGTCTTGCCACCTCAAACTTCAAACGTAACATAGGCTGTCCGTGCCGGGCGCCTCCGGCAGCCCTGCTCCAAAGATGCAAACGTCTGCAGATAGCTCGCAGCCAGAAAGAGCTAGCCTGGAAAGGTGTTGCTCAGCCTCATCTGCCCATGGCACTGCTCGCACAGAGGCACAGAGACTAGAGCTGCTTGCTTGTCTTGCCCCCTCAAACTTCAAACGTGGCTTTGGGATCCGTGTCGAGCGTCTGCGGCAGCCCTGCTCCGAAAACGCGAACGTTTGCAGATAGCTCGCAGCCAGAAAGAGCTAGCCTGGAAAGCTGTTGCTCAGCCTCATGTGCCCATGGCACTGCTCGCACAGAGGCACAGAGACTGGGGCTGCTTGCTTGTCTTGCCCCCTCAAACTTCAAACGTGGCTTTGGGATCCTTGTCGAGCGTCTGCGGCATCCCTGCTCCGAAAATGCGAGCGTCTGCAGATAGCTCGCAGCCAGAAAGAGCTAGCCTGGCAAGCTGTTGCTCAGCCTCATCTGCCCATGGCACGGCTCGCACAGAGGCACAGAGACTGGGGCTGCTCGCTTGTCTTGCCACCACAAACTTCACACGTATCTTAGGTGGTCCGTGCCAGGGGCCTCCGGCAGGGCTGGTCCGAAAATGCGAACGTCTGCAGATAGCTCGCAGCCAGAAAGAGCTACCCGGGAAAGCTGTTGCTCAGCCTCATCTGCCCATGGCACTGCTTGCACAGAGGCACAGAGACTGGGGCTGCTTGCTTGTCTTACCACCTCAATCATCACATGTAGAATTGGGGGTGCATGCCGGGCTCCTCCGGCAGCCCTGCTCCAAAAATTCGAACGTCTGCAGATAGATTGCAGCCAGAAAGAGCTAGCCTGGAAAGCTGTTGCACAGCCTCATCTGCCCATGGCACTGCTCGCACAGAGGCACAGAGACTGGGGCTGCTTGCTTGTCTTGCCCCCTCAAACTTGAAACGTAGCTTTGGGGGTCCGTGAATGGGTCCTCCGGCACTCCTGCTACGAAAATGCAAACGTCTGCAGATAGCTTGCAGCCAGAAAGAGCTAGCCTGGAAAGCTGTTGCTCAGCCTCATCTGCCCATGGCACTGTTCGCACAGAGGCACAGAGACTGGGGCTGCTTGCTTGTCTTGCCCCCTCAAACTTCAAACGTAGCTTTGGGGATCCGTGAATGGGGCCTTCGGCAGCCCTGCTCCGAAAATGCGAACGTCTGCAGATAGCTCGCAGCCAGAAATAGCTAGCCTGGAAAGCTGTTGCTCAGCCTCATCTGCCCATGGCACTGCTCACACAGAGGCACAGAGACTGGGGCCGCTTGCTTGTCTTGCCCCCTCAAACGTCACATGTAGCATTGGGGGTGCATGCCGGGCTCCTCCGGCAGCCCTGCTCCCAGAATTCGAATGTCTGCAGACAGATTGCATCCATATATAGCTAGCCTGGAAAGCTGTTGCTCAGCCTCATCTGCCCATGGCACTGCTCGCACAGAGGCACAGAGACTGGGGCTGCTTGCTTGTCTTGCCCCCTCAAACTTCAAACGTAGCTTAGGTGGTCCGTGCCGGGGGCCTCCGGCATCCCTGCTCCGAAAATGCAAACGTCTGCCGACAGCTCGCAGACAAGGAGAGATAGCCTGGAAAGCTGTTGCTCAGCCTCATCTGCTCGTGGCACTGCTCACACAGAGGCACAGAGACTGGAGATGCTTGCTTGTCTTGCCACGTCAAACTTCAAACGTAGCTTAGGTGGTCCGTGCCGGGGGCCTCCGGCAGGGCTGCTCCAAAAATGCAAACATCTGCAGATAGCTCGCAGCCAGAAATAGCTAGCCTGGAAAGCTGTTGCTCAGCCTCATCTGCCCATGGCACTGCTCGCACAGAGGCACAGAGACTGAGGCTGCTTGCTTGTCTTGCCCCCTCAAACTTCAAACGTAGCTTAGGCTGTCCGTACCGGGTGCCTCCGGCAGCCCTGCTCCAAAGATGCGAACGTCTGCAGATAGCTCTCAGCCAGAAAGAGCTAGCCTGGAAAGCTGTTGCTCAGCCTCGTCTGCCCATGGCACTGCTCGCACAGAGGCACAGAGACTAGAGCTGCTTGCTTGTCTTGCCCCCTCAAACTTCAAACGTGGCTTTGGGATCCGTGTCGAGCGTCTGCGGCAGCCCTGCTCCGAAAACGCGAACGTTTGCAGATAGCTCGCAGCCAGAAAGAGCTAGCCTGGAAAACTGTTGCTCAGCCTCATCTGCCCATGGCACTGCTCGCACAGAGGCACAGAGACTGGGGCTGCTTGCTTGTCTTGCCCCCTCAAACTTCAAACGTGGCTTTGGGATCCGTGTCGAGCGTCTGCGGCATCCCTGCTCCGAAAATGCGAACGTCTGCAGATAGCTCGCAGCCAGAAAGAGCTAGCCTGGCAAGCTGTTGCTCAGCCTCATCTGCCCATGGCACTGCTCGCACAGAGGCACAGAGACTGGGGCTGCTTGCTTGTCTTGCCCCCTCAAACTTCAAACTTATATTTGGTGGTCCGTGCCACGAGCCTCCGTCAGCCCTGTTCTGAAAATGCGAACATCTGCAAACAGCTCACAGCCAGAAAGAGCTAGCCTGGAAGGCTGTTGCTCAGCCTCATCTGCCCATGGCACTGCTCACACAGAGGCACAGAGACTGGGGCTGCTTGCTTGTCTTGCAACCTCAAACTTAACATGTAGCATTGGGGGTGCATGCCGGGCTCCTCCGGCAGCCCTGCTCCCAAAATTCGAATGTCTGCAGACAGATTGCAGCCAGAAAGAGCTAGCCTGGAAAGGTGTTGCTCAGCCTCATCTGCCCAAGGCACTGATCGCACAGAGGCACAGAGACTGGGGCTGCTTGCTTGTCTTGCCCCCTCAAACTTCAAACGTATCTTAGGTGGTACGTGCCGGGGGCCTCCGGCAGGGCTGCTCTGAAAATGCAAACGTCTGCAGATAGCTCGCAGCCAGAAAGAGCTAGCCTGGAAAGCTGTTGCTCAGCCTCATCTGCCCATGGCACTGCTCGCACAGAGGCACACAGACTGGGGCTGCTTGCTTGTCTTGCCCCCTCAAACTTCAAACGTAGCTTAGGTGGTCCATGCCGGGGGCCTCCGGCATCCCTGCTCCCAAAATTCGAACGTCTGCAGATAGATTGCAGCCAGAAAGAGCTAGCCTGGAAAGGTGTTGCTCAGCCTCATCTGCCCATGGCACTGCTCGCACAGAGGCACAGAGACTGGGGCTGCTTGCTTGTCTTGCCCCCTCAAACTTCAAACGTATCTTAGGTGGTCCGTGCCGGGGGCCTCGGGCATCCCTGCTCCAAAAATTCGAACGTCTGCATGTAGCTCGCAGCCAGAAAGAGCTAGCCTGGAAAGCTGTTGCTCAGCCTCATCTGCCCATGTCACTGCTCGCACAGAGGCACACAGACTGGGGCTGCTTGCTTGTCTTGCCACCTCAAACTTCAAACGTATCTTAGGTGGTCCGTGCCGGGGGCCTCTGGCAGGGCTGGTCCGAAAATGCGAACATCTGCAGATAGCTCGCAGCCAGAAAGAGCTAGCCTGGAAAGCTGTTGCTCAGCCTCATCTGCCCATGGCACTGCTCGCACAGAGGCACAGAGACTGGGGCTGCTTGCTTGTCTTGCCACGTCAAACTTCAAAAGTATCTTAGATGGTCCATGCCGGGTGCCTCCGGCATCCCTGCTCCGAAAATGCAAACGTCTGCAGACAGCTCGCAGACAAGGAGAGATAGCCTTGAAAGCTGTTGCTCAGCCTCATCTGCTCGTGGCACTGCTCACACAGAGAAACAGAGACTGGGGCTGCTTGCTTGTCTTGCCACCTCAAACTTCAAATGTAGCTTAGGTGGTCCGTGCCGGGGGCCTCCGGCAGGGCTGCTCCAAAAATGCAAACATCTGCAGATAGCTCGCAGCCAGAAATAGCTAGCCTGGAAAGCTGTTGCTCAGCCTCATCTGCCCATGGCACTGCTCGCACAGAGGCACAGAGACTGAGGCTGCTTGCTTGTCTTGCCCCCTCAAACTTCAAACGTACCTTAGGCTGTCCGTACCGGGTGCCTCCGGCAGCCCTGCTCCAAAGATGCGAACGTCTGCAGATAGCTCTCAGCCAGAAAGAGCTAGCCTGGAAAGCTGTTGCTCAGCCTCATCTGCCCATGGCACTGCTCGCACAGAGGCACAGAGAGTAGAGCTGCTTGCTTGTCTTGCCCCCTCAAACTTCAAACGTGGCTTTGGAATCCGTGTCGAGCGTCTGCGGTAGCCCTGCTCCAAAAATGCGAACGTCTGCAGATAGATCGCAGCCAGAAAGAGCTAGCCTGGAAAGCTGTTGCTCAGCCTCATCTGCCCATGGCACTGCTCGCACAGAGGCACAGAGACTGGGGCTGCTTGCTTGTCTTGCCACCTCAAACTTCAAATGTATCTTAGGGTGTCCGTGCCGGGCGCCTCCGGCAGGGCTGCTCTGAAAATGCAAATGTCTGCAGATAGCTCACAGCCAGAAACAGCTAGCCTGGAGAGGTGTTGCTCAGCCTCATCTGCCCATGGCACTGCTCGCACACAGGCACAGAGACTGGGGCTGCTTGCTTGTCTTGCCACCTCAAACTTCAAATGTAGCTTAGGTGGTCCGTGCTGGGCGCCTGCGGCAGGGCTGGTCCGAAAATGCGAACGTCTGCAGATAGCTCGCAGCCAGAAAGAGCTAGCCTGGAAAGCTGTTGCTCAGCCTCATCTGCCCATGGCACTGCTCACACAGAGGCACAGAGACTGGGGCTGCTTGCTTCTCTTGCCACCTCAAACTTCAAACGTAGCTTAGGTGGTCCGTGCCGGGGGCCTCCGGCATCCCTGCTTTGAAAATGCAAACGTCTGCAGACAGCTCGCAGACAAGGAGTGCTAGCCTGGAAAGCTGTTGCTCAGCCTCATCTGCCCATGGCACTGCTCGCACAGAGGCACAGAGACTGGGGCTGCTTGCTTGTCTTGCCACCTCAAACTTCAAATGTATCTTAGGGTGTCCGTGCCGGGTGCCTCCAGCAGGGCTGCTCTGAAAATGCAAATGTCTGCAGATAGCTCGCAGCCAGAAAGAGCTAGCCTGGAAAGGTGTTGCTCAGCCTCATCTGCCCATGGCACTGCTCGCACAGAGGCACAGAGACTGGAGATGCTTGCTTGTCTTGCCACGTCAAACTTCAAACGTAGCTTAGGTGGTCCGTGCCGGGGGCCTCCGGCAGGGCTGCTCCAAAAATGCAAACATCTGCAGATAGCTCGCAGCCAGAAATAGCTAGCCTGGAAAGCTGTTGCTCAGCCTCATCTGCCCATGGCACTGCTCGCACAGAGGCACAGAGACTGAGGCTGCTTGCTTGTCTTGCCCCCTCAAACTTCAAATGTAGCTTAGGCTGTCCGTACGGGGTGCCTCCGGCAGCCCTGCTCCAAAGATGCGAACGTCTGCAGATAGCTCTCAGCCAGAAAGAGCTAGCCTGGAAAGCTGTTGCTCAGCCTCGTCTGCCCATGGCACTGCTCGCACAGAGGCACAGAGACTAGAGCTGCTTGCTTGTCTTGCCCCCTCAAACTTCAAACGTGGCTTTGGGATCCGTGTCGAGCGTCTGCGGCAGCCCTGCTCCGAAAACGCGAACGTTTGCAGATAGCTCGCAGCCAGAAAGAGCTAGCCTGGAAAGCTGTTGCTCAGCCTCATCTGCCCATGGCACTGCTCGCACAGAGGCACAGAGACTGGGGCTGCTTGCTTGTCTTGCCCCCTCAAACTTCAAACGTGGCTTTGGGATCCGTGTCGAGCGTCTGCGGCATCCCTGCTCCGAAAATGCGAACGTCTGCAGATAGCTCGCAGCCAGAAAGAGCTAGCCTGGCAAGCTGTTGCTCAGCCTCATCTGCCCATGGCACTGCTCGCACAGAGGCACAGAGACTGGGGCTGCTTGCTTGTCTTGCCCCCTCAAACTTCAAACTTATATTTGGTGGTCCGTGCCACGAGCCTCCGTCAGCCCTGTTCTGAAAATGCGAACATCTGCAAACAGCTCACAGCCAGAAAGAGCTAGCCTGGAAAGCTGTTGCTCAGCCTCATCTGCCCATGGCACTGCTCACACAGAGGCACAGAGACTGGGGCTGCTTGCTTGTCTTGCAACCTCAAACTTAACATGTAGCATTGGGGGTGCATGCCGGGCTCCTCCGGCAGCCCTGCTCCCAAAATTCGAATGTCTGCAGACAGATTGCAGCCAGAAAGAGCTAGCCTGGAAAGGTGTTGCTCAGCCTCATCTGCCCAAGGCACTGATCGCACAGAGGCACAGAGACTGGGGCTGCTTGCTTGTCTTGCCCCCTCAAACTTCAAACGTATCTTAGGTGGTACGTGCCGGGTGCCTCCGGCATCCCTACTCCGAAAATGCAAACGTCTGCAGATAGCTCGCAGACAAGAAGAGATAGCCTGGAAAGCTGTTGCTCAGCCTCATCTGCTCGTGGCACTGCTCACACAGAGGCACAGAGACTGGGGCTGCTTGCTTGTCTTGCCACCTCAAACTTCAAACGTATCTTAGGTGGTCCATGCCGGGTGCCTCCGGCATCCCTGCTCCCAAAATTCGAACATCTGCAGATAGCTCGCAGGCAGAAAGAGCTAGCCTGGAAAGCTGTTGCTCAGCCTCATCTGCCCATGGCACTGCTCGCACAGAGGCACAGAGACTGGGGCTGCTTGCTTGTCTTGCCCCCTCACACTTAAAACGTAGCTTAGGTGGTCCGTGCCGGGGGCCTCCGGCAGGGCTGCTCTGAAAATGCAAACGTCTGCAGATAGCTCGCAGCCAGAAAGAGCTAGCCTGGAAAGCTGTTGCTCAGCCTCATCTGCCCATGGCACTGCTCGCACAGAGGCACACAGACTGGGGCTGCTTGCTTGTCTTGCCCCCTCAAACTTCAAACGTAGCTTAGGTGGTCCATGCCGGGGGCCTCCGGCATCCCTGCTCCCAAAATTCGAACGTCTGCAGATAGATTGCAGCCAGAAAGAGCTAGCCTGGAAAGGTGTTGCTCAGCCTCATCTGCCCATGGCACTGCTCGCACAGAGGCACAGAGACTGGGGCTGCTTGCTTGTCTTGCCCCCTCAAACTTCAAACGTATCTTAGGTGGTCCGTGCCGGGGGCCTCGGGCATCCCTGCTCCAAAAATTCGAACGTCTGCATGTAGCTCGCAGCCAGAAAGAGCTAGCCTGGAAAGCTGTTGCTCAGCCTCATCTGCCCATGTCACTGCTCGCACAGAGGCACACAGACTGGGGCTGCTTGCTTGTCTTGCCACCTCAAACTTCAAACGTATCTTAGGTGGTCCGTGCCGGGGGCCTCTGGCAGGGCTGGTCCGAAAATGCGAACATCTGCAGATAGCTCGCAGCCAGAAAGAGCTAGCCTGGAAAGCTGTTGCTCAGCCTCATCTGCCCATGGCACTGCTCGCACAGAGGCACAGAGACTGGGGCTGCTTGCTTGTCTTGCCACGTCAAACTTCAAAAGTATCTTAGATGGTCCATGCCGGGTGCCTCCGGCATCCCTGCTCCGAAAATGCAAACGTCTGCAGACAGCTCGCAGACAAGGAGAGATAGCCTTGAAAGCTGTTGCTCAGCCTCATCTGCTCGTGGCACTGCTCACACAGAGAAACAGAAATGGGGCTGCTTGCTTGTCTTGCCACCTCAAACTTCAAATGTAGCTTAGGTGGTCCGTGCCGGGGGCCTCCGGCAGGGCTGGTTTGAAAATGCAAACGTCTGCAGATAGCTCGCAGCCAGAAAGAGCTAGCCTGGAAAGCTGTTGCTCAGCCTCATCTGCCAATGGCACTGCTCGCACAGAGGCACAGAGACTGGGGCTGCTTGGTTGTCTTGCCACCTCAAACTTCAAACGTAACATAGGCTGTCCGTGCCGGGCGCCTCCGGCAGCCCTGCTCCAAAGATGCAAACGTCTGCAGATAGCTCGCAGCCAGAAAGAGCTAGCCTGGAAAGGTGTTGCTCAGCCTCATCTGCCCATGGCACTGCTCGCACAGAGGCACAGAGACTAGAGCTGCTTGCTTGTCTTGCCCCCTCAAACTTCAAACGTGGCTTTGGGATCCGTGTCGAGCGTCTGCGGCAGCCCTGCTCCGAAAACGCGAACGTTTGCAGATAGCTCGCAGCCAGAAAGAGCTAGCCTGGAAAGCTGTTGCTCAGCCTCATGTGCCCATGGCACTGCTCGCACAGAGGCACAGAGACTGGGGCTGCTTGCTTGTCTTGCCCCCTCAAACTTCAAACGTGGCTTTGGGATCCTTGTCGAGCGTCTGCGGCATCCCTGCTCCGAAAATGCGAGCGCCTGCAGATAGCTCGCAGCCAGAAAGAGCTAGCCTGGCAAGCTGTTGCTCAGCCTCATCTGCCCATGGCACGGCTCGCACAGAGGCACAGAGACTGGGGCTGCTCGCTTGTCTTGCCACCACAAACTTCACACGTATCTTAGGTGGTCCGTGCCAGGGGCCTCCGGCAGGGCTGGTCCGAAAATGCGAACGTCTGCAGATAGCTCGCAGCCAGAAAGAGCTAGCCGGGAAAGCTGTTGCTCAGCCTCATCTGCCCATGGCACTGCTTGCACAGAGGCACAGAGACTGGGGCTGCTTGCTTGTCTTACCACCTCAATCATCACATGTAGAATTGGGGGTGCATGCCGGGCTCCTCCGGCAGCCCTGCTCCAAAAATTCGAACGTCTGCAGACAGATTGCAGCCAGAAAGAGCTAGCCTGGAAAGCTGTTGCACAGCCTCATCTGCCCATGGCACTGCTCGCACAGAGGCACAGAGACTGGGGCTGCTTGCTTGTCTTGCCCCCTCAAACTTGAAACGTAGCTTTGGGGGTCCGTGAATGGGTCCTCCGGCACTCCTGCTACGAAAATGCAAACGTCTGCAGATAGCTTGCAGCCAGAAAGAGCTAGCCTGGAAAGCTGTTGCTCAGCCTCATCTGCTCGTGGCACTGCTCACACAGAGGCACAGAGACTGGAGATGCTTGCTTGTCTTGCCACGTCAAACTTCAAACGTAGCTTAGGTGGTCCGTGCCGGGGGCCTCCGGCAGGGCTGCTCCAAAAATGCAAACATCTGCAGATAGCTCGCAGCCAGAAATAGCTAGCCTGGAAAGCTGTTGCTCAGCCTCATCTGCCCATGGCACTGCTCGCACAGAGGCACAGAGACTGAGGCTGCTTGCTTGTCTTGCCCCCTCAAACTTCAAACGTAGCTTAGGCTGTCCGAACCGGGTGCCTCCGGCAGCCCTGCTCCAAAGATGCGAACGTCTGCAGATAGCTCTCAGCCAGAAAGAGCTAGCCTGGAAAGCTGTTGCTCAGCCTCGTCTGCCCATGGCACTGCTCGCACAGAGGCACAGAGAGTAGAGCTGCTTGCTTGTCTTGCCCCCTCAAACTTCAAACGTGGCTTTGGAATCCGTGTCGAGCGTCTGCGGTAGCCCTGCTCCAAAAATGCGAACATCTGCAGATAGATCGCAGGCAGAAAGAGCTAGCCTGGAAAGCTGTTGCTCAGCCTCATCTGCCCATGGCACTGCTCGCACAGAGGCACAGAGACTGGGGCTGCTTGCTTGTCTTGCCACCTCAAACTTCAAATGTATCTTAGGGTGTCCGTGCCGGGCGCCTCCGGCAGGGCTGCTCTGAAAATGCAAATGTCTGCAGATAGCTCACAGCCAGAAACAGCTAGCCTGGAGAGGTGTTGCTCAGCCTCATCTGCCCATGGCACTGCTCGCACACAGGCACAGAGACTGGGGCTGCTTGCTTGTCTTGCCACCTCAAACTTCAAATGTAGCTTAGGTGGTCCGTGCTGGGCGCCTGCGGCAGGGCTGGTCCGAAAATGCGAACGTCTGCAGATAGCTCGCAGCCAGAAAGAGCTAGCCTGGAAAGCTGTTGCTCAGCCTCATCTGCCCATGGCACTGCTCACACAGAGGCACAGAGACTGGGGCTGCTTGCTTCTCTTGCCACCTCAAACTTCAAACGTAGCTTAGGTGGTCCGTGCCGGGGGCCTCCGGCATCCCTGCTTTGAAAATGCAAACGTCTGCAGACAGCTCGCAGACAAGGAGTGCTAGCCTGGAAAGCTGTGGCTCAGCCTCATCTGCCCATGGCACTGCTCGCACAGAGGCACAGAGACTGGGGCTGCTTGCTTGTCTTGCCACCTCAAACTTCAAATGTATCTTAGGGTGTCCGTGCCGGGTGCCTCCAGCAGGGCTGCTCTGAAAATGCAAATGTCTGCAGATAGCTCGCAGCCAGAAAGAGCTAGCCTGGAAAGGTGTTGCTCAGCCTCATCTGCCCATGGCACTGCTCGCACAGAGGCACAGAGACTGGGGCTGCTTGCTTGTCTCGCCACCTCAAACTTCAAACGTGGCTTAGGTGGTCCGTGCCGGGGGCCTCCGGCAGGGCAGGTCTGAAAATGCGAACATCTGCAGATAGCTCACAGCCACAAAGAGTTAGCCGGGAAAGCTGTTGCTCAGCCTCATCTGCCCATGGCACTGCTTGCACAGAGGCACAGAGACTGGGGCTGCTTGCTTGTCTTGCCACCTCAAACATCACATGTAGCATTGGGGGTGCATGCCGGGCTCCTCCGGCAGCCCTGCTACAAAAATTCGAACGTCTGCAGATAGATTGCAGCCAGAAAGATCTAGCCTGGAAAGCTGTTGCTCAGCCCCATCTGCCCATCGCACTGCTCGCACAGAGGCACAGAGACTGGGGCTGCTTGCTTGTCTTGCCCCCTCAAACTTGAAACGTAGCTTTGGGGGTCCGTGAATGGGTCCTCCGGCAGCCCTGCTCCGAAAATGCAAACGTCTGCAGATAGCTTGTAGCCAGAAAGAGCTAGCCTGGAAAGCTGTTGCTCAGCATCATCTGCCCATGGCACTGCTCGCACAGAGGCACAGAGACTGGGGCTGCTTGCTTGTCTTGCCACGTCAAACTTCAAACGTATCTTAGGTGGTCCATGTCGGGTGCCTCCGGCAGGGCTGCTCCGAAAATGCAAATGTCTGCAGATAGCTCGCAGCCAGAAAGAGCTAGCCTGGAAAGCTGATGCTCAGCATCATCTGCCCATGTCACTGCTCGCACAGAGGCACACAGACTGGGGCTGCTTGCTTGTCTTGCCCCCTCAAACTTCAAACTTATATTTGGTGGTCCGTGCCGCGAGCGTCCGTCAGCCCTGTTCTGAAAGTGCGAACATCTGCAAATAGCGCGCAGCCAGTAAGAGCTAGCCTGGAAAGCTGTTGCTCAGCTTCATCTGCCCATGGCACTGCTCGCACAGAGGCACGGAGACTGGGGCTGCTTGCTTGTCTTGCAACCGCATACTTCAAACGTAGCTTTGGGGGTCCGTGCAGGGGGCCTCTGACAGCCCTGCTCCCAAAATTCGAACGTCTGCAGATAGCTCGCAGCCAGGAAGAGCTAGCCTGGAAAGCTGTTGCTCAGCCTCATCTGCCCATGGCACTGCTCGCACAGAGGCACGGAGACTGGGGCTGCTTGCTTGTATTGCAACCTCATACTTCAAACGTAGCTTACGTGGTCCGTGCAGTGGGCCTCCAGCAGCCCTGCTGTGAAAATGCGAACGTCTGCAGTTAGATTGCAGCAAGAATGAGCTAGCCTGGAAAGCTGTTGCTCGCCTCATCTGCCCATGGCACTGCTCGCACAGAGGCACAGAGACTGGGGCTGCCTGCTTGTCTTGCCCCCTCAAACTTCAAACGTAGCTTTGGTGGTCCGTGCCGCGAGCCTCCGTCAGCCCTGCTCTGAAAATGCGAACATCTGCAGATAGCTCGCAGCCAGAAAGAGCTAGCCTGGAAAGCTGTTGCTCAGCCTCATCTGCCCATGGCACTGCTCACACAGAGGCACAGAGACTGGGGCTGCTTGCTTGTCTTGCCCCCTCAAACGTCACATGTAGCATTGGGGGTGCATGCCGGGCTCCTCCGGCAGCCCTGCTCCCAAAAGTTCAATGTCTGCAGACAGATTGCATCCAGAAAGAGCTAGCCTGGAAAGGTGTTGCTCAGCCTCATCTGCCCATGGCACTGCTCGCACAGAGGCACAGAGACTGGGGCTGCTTGCTTGTCTTGCCCCCTCAAACTTCAAACGTAGCTTAGGTGGTCTGTGCCGGGGGCCTCCGGCATCCCTGCTCCGAAAATGCAAACGTCTGCAGACAGCTCGCAGACAAGGAGAGATAGCCTGGAAAGCTGTTGCTCAGCCTCATCTGCTCGTGGCACTGCTCACACAGAGGCACAGAGACTGGAGATGCTTGCTTGTCTTGCCACGTCAAACTTCAAACGTAGCTTAGGTGGTCCGTGCCGGGGGCCTCCGGCAGGGCTGCTCCAAAAATGCAAACGTCTGCAGATAGCTCGCAGCCAGAAATAGCTAGCCTGGAAAGCTGTTGCTCAGCCTCATCTGCCCATGGCACTGCTCGCACAGAGGCACAGAGACTGGGGCTGCTTGCTTGTCTTGCCACCTCAAACTTCAAACGTAGCTTAGGCTGTCCGTACCGGGTGCCTCCGGCAGCCCTGCTCCAAAGATGCGAACGTCTGCAGATAGCTCTCAGCCAGAAAGAGCTAGCCTGGAAAGCTGTTGCTCAGCCTCGTCTGCCCATGGCACTGCTCGCACAGAGGCACAGAGAGTAGAGCTGCTTGCTTGTCTTGCCCCCTCAAACTTCAAACGTGGCTTTGGAATCCGTGTCGAGCGTCTGCGGCAGCCCTGCTCCAAAAATGCGAACGTCTGCAGATAGATCGCAGCCAGAAAGAGCTAGCCTGGAAAGCTGTTGCTCAGCCTCATCTGCCCATGGCACTGCTCGCACAGAGGCACAGAGACTGGGGCTGCTTGCTTGTCTTGCCACCTCAAACTTCAAATGTATCTTAGGGTGTCTGTGCCGGGCGCCTCCGGCAGGGCTGCTCTGAAAATGCAAATGTCTGCAGATAGCTCACAGCCAGAAACAGCTAGCCTGGAGAGGTGTTGCTCAGCCTCATCTGCCCATGGCACTGCTCGCACAGAGGCACAGAGACTGGGGCTGCTTGCTTGTCTTGCCACCTCAAACTTCAAATGTAGCTTAGGTGGTCCGTGCTGGGCGCCTGCGGCAGGGCTGGTCCGAAAATGCGAACGTCTGCAGATAGCTCGCAGCCAGAAAGAGCTAGCCTGGAAAGCTGTTGCTCAGCCTCATCTGCCCATGGCACTGCTCACACAGAGGCACAGAGACTGGGGCTGCTTGCTTCTCTTGCCACCTCAAACTTCAAACGTAGCTTAGGTGGTCCGTGCCGGGGGCCTCCGGCATCCCTGCTTTGAAAATGCAAACGTCTGCAGACAGCTCGCAGACAAGGAGTGCTAGCCTGGAAAGCTGTTGCTCAGCCTCATCTGCCCATGGCACTGCTCGCACAGAGGCACAGAGACTGGGGCTGCTTGCTTGTCTTGCCACCTCAAACTTCAAATGTATCTTAGGGTGTCCGTGCCGGGTGCCTCCAGCAGGGCTGCTCTGAAAATGCAAATGTCTGCAGATAGCTCGCAGCCAGAAAGAGCTAGCCTGGAAAGGTGTTGCTCAGCCTCATCTGCCCATGGCACTGCTCGCACAGAGGCACAGAGACTGGGGCTGCTTGCTTGTCTCGCCACCTCAAACTTCAAACGTGGCTTAGGTGGTCCGTGCCGGGGGCCTCCGGCAGGGCAGGTCTGAAAATGCGAACATCTGCAGATAGCTCACAGCCAGAAAGAGTTAGCCGGGAAAGCTGTTGCTCAGCCTCATCTGCCCATGGCACTGCTTGCACAGAGGCACAGAGACTGGGGCTGCTTGCTTGTCTTGCCACCTCAAACATCACATGTAGCATTGGGGGTGCATGCCGGGCTCCTCCGGCAGCCCTGCTACAAAAATTCGAACGTCTGCAGATAGATTGCAGCCAGAAAGATCTAGCCTGGAAAGCTGTTGCTCAGCCCCATCTGCCCATCGCACTGCTCGCACAGAGGCACAGAGACTGGGGCTGCTTGCTTGTCTTGCCACGTCAAACTTCAAACGTATCTTAGGTGGTCCATGTCGGGTGCCTCCGGCAGGGCTGCTCCGAAAATGCAAACGTCTGCAGATAGCTCGCAGCCAGAAAGAGCTAGCCTGGAAAGCTGATGCTCAGCATCATCTGCCCATGTCACTGCTCGCACAGAGGCACACAGACTGGGGCTGCTTGCTTGTCTTGCCCCCTCAAACTTCAAACTTATATTTGGTGGTCCGTGCCGCGAGCCTTCGTCAGCCCTGTTCTGAAAATGCGAACATCTGCAAATAGCGCGCAGCCAGTAAGAGCTAGCCTGGAAAGCTGTTGCTCAGCTTCATCTGCCCATGGCACTGCTCGCACAGAGGCACGGAGACTGGGGCTGCTTGCTTGTCTTGCAACCGCATACTTCAAACGTAGCTTTGGGGGTCCGTGCAGGGGGCCTCTGACAGCCCTGCTCCCAAAATTCTAACGTCTGCAGATAGCTCGCAGCCAGGAAGAGCTAGCCTGGAAAGCTGTTGCTCAGCCTCATCTGCCCATGGCACTGCTCGCACAGAGGCACGGAGACTGGGGCTGCTTGCTTGTCTTGCAACCTCATACTTCAAACGTAGCTTAGGTGGTCCGTGCAGTGGGCCTCCAGCAGCCCTGCTCTGAAAATGCGAACGTCTGCAGTTAGATTGCAGCAAGAATGAGCTAGCCTGGAAAGCTGTTGCTCGCCTCATCTGCCCATGGCACTGCTCGCACAGAGGCACAGAGACTGGGGCTGCCTGCTTGTCTTGCCCCCTCAAACTTCAAACGTAGTTTTGGTGGTCCGTGCCGCGAGCCTCCGTCAGCCCTGCTCTGAAAATGCGAACATCTGCAGATAGCTCGCAGCCAGAAAGAGCTAGCCTGGAAAGCTGTTGCTCAGCCTCATCTGCCCATGGCACTGCTCACACAGAGGCACAGAGACTGGGGCTGCTTGCTTGTCTTGCCCCCTCAAACGTCACATGTAGCATTGGGGGTGCATGCCGGGCTCCTCCGGCAGCCCTGCTCCCAAAAGTTCAATGTCTGCAGACAGATTGCATCCAGAAAGAGCTAGCCTGGAAAGGTGTTGCTCAGCCTCATCTGCCCATGGCACTGCTCGCACAGAGGCACAGAGACTGGGGCTGCTTGCTTGTCTTGCCCCCTCAAACTTCAAACGTAGCTTAGGTGGTCTGTGCCGGGGGCCTCCGGCATCCCTGCTCCGAAAATGCAAACGTCTGCAGACAGCTCGCAGACAAGGAGAGATAGCCTGGAAAGCTGTTGCTCAGCCTCATCTGCTCGTGGCACTGCTCACACAGAGGCACAGAGACTGGAGATGCTTGCTTGTCTTGCCACGTCAAACTTCAAACGTAGCTTAGGTGGTCCGTGCCGGGGGCCTCCGGCAGGGCTGCTCCAAAAATGCAAACGTCTGCAGATAGCTCGCAGCCAGAAATAGCTAGCCTGGAAAGCTGTTGCTCAGCCTCATCTGCCCATGGCACTGCTCGCACAGAGGCACAGAGACTGGGGCTGCTTGCTTGTCTTGCCACCTCAAACTTCAAACGTAGCTTAGGCTGTCCGTACCGGGTGCCTCCGGCAGCCCTGCTCCAAAGATGCGAACGTCTGCAGATAGCTCTCAGCCAGAAAGAGCTAGCCTGGAAAGCTGTTGCTCAGCCTCGTCTGCCCATGGCACTGCTCGCACAGAGGCACAGAGAGTAGAGCTGCTTGCTTGTCTTGCCCCCTCAAACTTCAAACGTGGCTTTGGAATCCGTGTCGAGCGTCTGCGGCAGCCCTGCTCCAAAAATGCGAACGTCTGCAGATAGATCGCAGCCAGAAAGAGCTAGCCTGGAAAGCTGTTGCTCAGCCTCATCTGCCCATGGCACTGCTCGCACAGAGGCACAGAGACTGGGGCTGCTTGCTTGTCTTGCCACCTCAAACTTCAAATTTATCTTAGGGTGTCTGTGCCGGGCGCCTCCGGCAGGGCTGCTCTGAAAATGCAAATGTCTGCAGATAGCTCACAGCCAGAAACAGCTAGCCTGGAAAGCTGTTGCTCAGCCTCATCTGCCCATGGCACTGCTCGCACAGAGGCACAGAGACTGGGGCTGCTTGCTTGTCTTGCCACCTCAAACTTCAAATGTAGCTTAGGTGGTCCGTGCTGGGCGCCTGCGGCAGGGCTGGTCCGAAAATGCGAACGTCTGCAGATAGCTCGCAGCCAGAAAGAGCTAGCCTGGAAAGCTGTTGCTCAGCCTCATCTGCCCATGGCACTGCTCACACAGAGGCACAGAGACTGGGGCTGCTTGCTTGTCTTGCCACCTCAAACTTCAAACGTAGCTTAGGTGGTCCGTGCCGGGGGCCTCCGGCATCCCTGCTTTGAAAATGCAAACGTCTGCAGACAGCTCGCAGACAAGGAGTGCTAGCCTGGAAAGCTGTTGCTCAGCCTCATCTGCCCATGGCACTGCTCGCACAGAGGCACAGAGACTGGGGCTGCTTGCTTGTCTTGCCACCTCAAACTTCAAATGTATCTTAGGGTGTCCGTGCCGGGTGCCTCCAGCAGGGCTGCTCTGAAAATGCAAATGTCTGCAGATAGCTCGCAGCCAGAAAGAGCTAGCCTGGAAAGGTGTTGCTCAGCCTCATCTGCCCATGGCACTGCTCGCACAGAGGCACAGAGACTGGGGCTGCTTGCTTGTCTCGCCACCTCAAACTTCAAACGTGGCTTAGGTGGTCCGTGCCGGGGGCCTCCGGCAGGGCAGGTCTGAAAATGCGAACATCTGCAGATAGCTCACAGCCAGAAAGAGTTAGCCGGGAAAGCTGTTGCTCAGCCTCATCTGCCCATGGCACTGCTTGCACAGAGGCACAGAGACTGGGGCTGCTTGCTTGTCTTGCCACCTCAAACATCACATGTAGCATTGGGGGTGCATGCCGGGCTCCTCCGGCAGCCCTGCTACAAAAATTCGAACGTCTGCAGATAGATTGCAGCCAGAAAGATCTAGCCTGGAAAGCTGTTGCTCAGCCCCATCTGCCCATCGCACTGCTCGCACAGAGGCACAGAGACTGGGGCTGCTTGCTTGTCTTGCCCCCTCAAACTTGAAACGTAGCTTTGGGGGTCCGTGAATGGGTCCTCCGGCAGCCCTGCTCCGAAAATGCAAACGTCTGCAGATAGCTTGTAGCCAGAAAGAGCTAGCCTGGAAAGCTGTTGCTCAGCCTCATCTGCCCATGGCACTGCTCGCACAGAGGCACAGAGACTGGGGCTGCTTGCTTGTCTTGCCACGTCAAACTTCAAACGTATCTTAGGTGGTCCATGTCGGGTGCCTCCGGCAGGGCTGCTCCGAAAATGCAAACGTCTGCAGATAGCTCGCAGCCAGAAAGAGCTAGCCTGGAAAGCTGATGCTCAGCATCATCTGCCCATGTCACTGCTCGCACAGAGGCACACAGACTGGGGCTGCTTGCTTGTCTTGCCACCTCAAACTTCAAACTTATATTTGGTGGTCCGTGCCGCGAGCCTCCCTCAGCCCTGCTCTGAAAATGCGAACATCTGCAAATAGCTCGCAGCCAGTAAGAGCTAGCCTGGAAAGCTGTTGCTCAGCTTCATCTGCCCATGGCACTGCTCGCACAGAGGCACGGAGACTGGGGCTGCTTGCTTGTCTTGCAACCGCATACTTCAAACGTAGCTTTGGGGGTCCGTGCAGGGGGCCTCTGACAGCCCTGCTCCCAAAATTCGAACGTCTGCAGATAGCTCGCAGCCAGGAAGAGCTAGCCTGGAAAGCTGTTGCTCAGCCTCATCTGCCCATGGCACTGCTCCCACAGAGGCACGGAGACTGGGGCTGCTTGCTTGTCTTGCAACCTCATACTTCAAACGTAGCTTAGGTGGTCCGTGCAGTGGGCCTCCAGCAGCCCTGCTCTGAAAATGCGAACGTCTGCAGTTAGATTGCAGCAAGAATGAGCTAGCCTGGAAAGCTGTTGCTCGCCTCATCTGCCCATGGCACTGCTCGCACAGAGGCACAGAGACTGGGGCTGCCTGCTTGTCTTGCCCCCTCAAACTTCAAACGTAGTTTTGGTGGTCCGTGCCGCGAGCCTCCGTCAGCCCTGCTCTGAAAATGCGAACATCTGCAGATAGCTCGCAGCCAGAAAGAGCTAGCCTGGAAAGCTGTTGCTCAGCCTCATCTGCCCATGGCACTGCTCACACAGAGGCACAGAGACTGGGGCTGCTTGCTTGTCTTGCCCCCTCAAACGTCACATGTAGCATTGGGGGTGCATGCCGGGCTCCTCCGGCAGCCCTGCTCCCAAAAGTTCAATGTCTGCAGACAGATTGCATCCAGAAAGAGCTAGCCTGGAAAGGTGTTGCTCAGCCTCATCTGCCCATGGCACTGCTCGCACAGAGGCACAGAGACTGGGGCTGCTTGCTTGTCTTGCCCCTTCAAACTTCAAACGTAGCTTAGGTGGTCTGTGCCGGGGGCCTCCGGCATCCCTGCTCCGAAAATGCAAACGTCTGCAGACAGCTCGCAGACAAGGAGAGAAAGCCTGGAAAGCTGTTGCTCAGCCTCATCTGCTCGTGGCACTGCTCACACAGAGGCACAGAGACTGGAGATGCTTGCTTGTCTTGCCACGTCAAACTTCAAACGTAGCTTAGGTGGTCCGTGCCGGGGGCCTCCGGCAGGGCTGCTCCAAAAATGCAAACGTCTGCAGATAGCTCGCAGCCAGAAATAGCTAGCCTGGAAAGCTGTTGCTCAGCCTCATCTGCCCATGGCACTGCTCGCACAGAGGCACAGAGACTAGAGCTGCTTGCTTGTCTTACCCCCTCAAACTTCAAACGTGGCTTTGGAATCCGTGTCGAGCGTCTGCGGCAGCCCTGCTCTGAAAATGCGAACGTCTGCAGATAGCTCTCAGCCAGAAAGAGCTAGCCTGGAAAGCTGTTGCTCAGCCTCATCTGCCCATGGCACTGCTCGCACAGAGGCACAGAGACTGGGGCTGCTTGGTTGTCTTGCCACCTCAAACTTCAAAAGTATCTTAGGGTGTCCGTGCCGGGCGCCTCCGGCAGGGCTGCTCTGAAAATGCAAATGTCTGCAGATAGCTCACAGCCAGAAACAGCTAGCCTGGAGAGGTGTTGCTCAGCCTCATCTGCCCATGGCACTGCTCGCACAGAGGCACAGAGACTGGGGCTGCTTGCTTCTCTTGCCACCTCAAACTTCAAACGTAGCTTAGGTGGTCCGTGCCGGGGGCCTCCGGCATCCCTGCTTTGAAAATGCAAACGTCTGCAGACAGATCGCAGACAAGGAGAGCTAGCCTGGAAAGCTGTTGCTCAGCCTCATCTGCCCATGGCACTGCTCGCACAGAGGCACAGAGACTGGGGCTGCTTGCTTGTCTTGCCCCCTCAAACATCACATGTAGCATTGGGGGTGCATGCCGGGCTCCTCCGGCAGCCCTGCTACAAAAATTCGAACGTCTGCAGATAGCTCTCAGCCAGAAAGAGCTAGCCTGGAAAGCTGTTGCTCAGCCCCATCTGCCCATCGCACTGCTCGCACAGAGGCACAGAGACTGGGGCTGCTTGCTTGTCTTGCCCCCTCAAACTTGAAACGTAGCTTTGGGGGTCCGTGAATGGGTCCTCCGGCAGCCCTGCTCCGAAAATGCAAACGTCTGCAGATAGCTTGTAGCCAGAATGAGCTAGCCTGGAAAGCTGTTGCTCAGCATCATCTGCCCATGGCACTGCTCGCACAGAGGCACAGAGACTGGGGCTGCTTGCTTGTCTTGCCACGTCAAACTTCAAACGTACCTTAGGTGGTCCATGTCGGGTGCCTCCGGCAGGGCTGCTCCGAAAATGCAAACGTCTGCAGATAGATAGCAGCCAGAAAGAGCTAGCCTGGAAACCTGTTGCTCAGCATCATCTGCCCATGTCACTGCTCGCACAGAGGCACACAGACTGGGGCTGCTTGCTTGTCTTGCCCCCTCAAACTTCAAACTTATATTTGGTGGTCCGTGCCGCGAGCCTCCGTCAGCCCTGTTCTGAAAATGCGAACATCTGCAAATAGCTCGCAGCCAGAAAGAGCTAGCCTGGAAAGCTGTTGCTCAGCCTCATCTGCCCATGGCACTGCTCGCACAGAGGCACAGAGACTGGGGCTGCTTGCTTGTCTTGCCACCTCAAACTTCACATGTAGCATTGGGGGTGCATGCCGGGCTCCTCCGGCAGCCCTGCTCCCAAAATTCGAATGTCTGCAGACAGATTGCTGCCAGAAAGAGCTAGCCTGGAAAACTGTTGCTCAGCCTCATCTGCCCATGGCACTGCTCGCACAGAGGCAAAGAGACCGGGGCTGCTTGCTTGTCTTGCCCCCTCAAACTTCAAACGAAGCTTAGGTGGTCCGTGCCGGGGGCCTCCGTCAGCCCTGCTCCGAAAACGCGAATGTCTGCAGATAGCTCGCAGCCAGAAAGAGCTGGCCTGGAAAGCTGTTGCTCAGCCTCATCTGCCCATGGCACTGTTCGCACAGAGGCTTAGAGACTGGGGCTGCTTGCTTGTCTTGCCCCCTCAAACTTCAAACGTAGCTTTGGGGATCCGTAAATGGAGCCTCCGGCAGCCCTGCTCCAAAAATGCGAACGTCTGCAGATAGCTCGCAGCCAGAAATAGCTAGCCTAGAAAGGTGTTGCTCAGCCTCATCTGCCCATGGCACTGCTCACACAGAGGCACAGAGACTGGGGCTGCTTGCTTATCTTACCCCCTCAAAATTCAAACGTAGCTTTGGAGGTCCGTGCCGGGCACCTCCGGCAGCCCTGCTCTGAAAATGCGAACGTCTGCAGATAGATCGCAGCCAGAAAGAGCTAGCCTGGAAAGCTGTTGCTCAGCCTCATCTGCCCATGGCACTGCTCGCACAGAGGCACAGAGACTGGGGCTGCTTGCTTGTCTTGCCCCCTCAAACTTCAAATGTAGCTTTGGGGGTCCGTGCAGGGGGCCTCTGACAGCCCTGCTCCCAAAATTCGAACGTCTGCAGATAGCTCGCAGCCAGGAAGAGCTAGCCTGGAAAGCTGTTGCTCAGCTTCATCTGCCCATGGCACTGCTCGCACAGAGGCACGGAGACTGGGGCTGCTTGCTTGTCTTGCCCCCTCATACTTCAAACGTAGCTTAGGTGGTCCGTGCAGTGGGCCTCCAGCAGCCCTGCTCTGAAAATGCGAACGTCTGCAGTTAGATTGCAGCAAGAATGAGCTAGCCTGGAAAGCTGTTGCTCGCCTCATCTGCCCATGGCACTGCTCGCACAGAGGCACACAGACTGGGGCTGCCTGCTTGTCTTGCCCCCTCAAACTTCAAACGTAATTTTGGTGGTCAGTGCCGCGAGCCTCCGTCAGCCCTGCTCTGAAAATGCGAACATCTGCAGATAGCTCGCAGCCAGAAAGAGCTGGCCTGGAAAGCTGTTGCTCAGCCTCATCTGCCCATGGCACTGCTCGCACAGAGGCACAGAGACTGGGGCTGCTTGCTTGTCTTGCCCCCTCAAACTTCAAAGGTATCTTAGGTGGTCCGTGCAGCGGGCCTCCGGCAGCCCTGCTGCGAAAATGCGAACGTCTGCAGATAGCTCTCACCCAGAAAGAGCTGGCCTGGAAAGCTGTTGCTCAGCCTCATCTGCCCATGGCACTGCTCGCACAGAGGCACAGAGACTGGGGCTGCTTGCTTGTCTTGCCCCCTCAAACTTCAAACGTATCTTAGGCTGTCCGTGTAGGGGGCCTCCGGCAGCCCTGCTCTGAAAATGCGAACGTCTGCAGATAGCTCGCAGCCAGAAAGAGCTAGCCTGGAAAGCTGTTGCTCAGCCTCATCTGCCCATGGCACTGCTCGCACAGAGGCACAGAGACTGGGGCTGCTTGCTTGTCTTGCCACCTCAAACTTCAAACTTATATTTGGTGGTCCGTGCCGCGAGCCTCCGTCAGCCCTGTTCTGAAAATGCGAACATCTGCAAATAGCTCGCAGCCAGAAAGAGCTAGCCTGGAAGGCTGTTGCTCAGCCTCATCTGCCCATGGCACTGCTCGCACAGAGGCACAGAGACTGGGGCTGCTTGCTTGTCTTGCCACCTCAAACTTCACATGTAGCATTGGGGGTGCATGCCGGGCTCCTCCAGCAGCCCTGCTCCCAAAATTCGAATGTCTGCAGACAGATTGCTGCCAGAAAGAGCTAGCCTGGAAAACTGTTGCTCAGCCTCATCTGCCCATGGCACTGCTCGCACAGAGGGAAAGAGACCGGGGCTGCTTGCTTGTCTTGCCCCCTCAAACTTCAAACGAAGCTTAGGTGGTCCGTGCCGGGGGCCTCCGTCAGCCCTGCTCCGAGAACGCGAACGTCTGCAGATAGCTCGCAGCCAGAAAGAGCTGGCCTGGAAAGCTGTTGCTCAGCCTCATCTGCCCATGGCACTGTTCGCACAGAGGCATAGAGACTGGGGCTGCTTGCTTGTCTTGCCCCCTCAAACTTCAAACGTAGCTTTGGGGATCCGTAAATGGAGCCTCCGGCAGCCCTGCTCCCAAAATTCGAACGTCTGCAGATAGCTCGCAGCCAGAAATAGCTAGCCTAGAAAGGTGTTGCTCAGCCTCATCTGCGCATGGCACTGCTCACACAGAGGCACAGAGACTGGGGCTGCTTGCTTATCTTACCCCCTCAAAATTCAAACGTAGCTTTGGAGGTCCGTGCCGGGCGCCTCCGGCAGCCCTGCTCTGAAAATGCGAACGTCTGCAGATAGATCGCAGCCAGAAAGAGCTAGCCTGGAAAGCTGTTGCTCAGCCTCATCTGCCCATGGCACTGCTCGCACAGAGGCACAGAGACTGGGGCTGCTTGCTTGTCTTGCCCCCTCAAACTTCAAATGTAGCTTTGGGGGTCCGTGCAGGGGGCCTCTGACAGCCCTGCTTCCAAAATTCGAACGTCTGCAGATAGCTCGCAGCCAGGAAGAGCTAGCCTGGAAAGCTGTTGCTCAGCTTCATCTGCCCATGGCACTGCTCGCACAGAGGCACGGAGACTGGGGCTGCTTGCTTGTCTTGCAACCTCATACTTAAAACGTAGCTTAGGTGGTCCGTGCAGTGGGCCTCCAGCAGCCCTGCTCTGAAAATGCGAACGTCTGCAGATAGCTCGAAGCCAGAAAGAGCTAGCCTGGAAAGCTGTTGCTCAGCCTCATATGCCCATGGCACTGCTCGCACAGAGGCACAGAGACTGGGGCTGCTTGCTTGTCTTGTCCCCTCAAACTTCAAAGGTATCTTAGGTGGTCCGTGCCGGGGGCCTCCGGCAGCCCTGCTCCGAAAATGCGAACGTCTGCAGATAGCTCTCAGCCAGAAAGAGCTGGCCTGGAAAGCTGGTGCTCAGCCTCATCTGCCCATGGCACTGCTCGCACAGAGGCACAGAGACTGGGGCTGCTTGCTTGTCTTGTCACCTGAAACTTCAAACGTATCTTAGGTGGTCCATGCCGGGTGCCTCCGGCATCCCTGCTCCGAAAATGCGAATGTCTGCAGACAGCTCGCAGCCAGAAAGAGCTAGCCTGGAAAGCTGTTGCTCAGCCTCATCTGCCCATGGCACTGCTCGCACAGAGGCACAGAGACTGGGGCTGCTTGCTTGTCTTGCCACCTCAAACTTCAAATGTAGCTTAGCCTCTCCGTGTCAGGTGCCTCCAGGAGCCCTGCTCCCAAAATGCGAACGTCTGCAGATAGCTTGCAGCCAGAAAGAGCTAGCCTGGAAGGCTGTTGCTCAGCCTCATCTGCCCATGGCACTGCTCGCACAGAGGCACAGAGACTGGGGCTGCTTGCTTGTCTTGCCCTTTCAAACTTCAAACGTGGCTTTGGGATCCGTGTCGGGCGTCTGCGGCAGCCCTGCTCCGAAAATGCGAACGTCTGCAGATAGCTCTCAGCCAGAAAGAGCTAGCCTCAAAAGCTGTTGCTCAGCCTCATCTGCCCATGGCACTGGTCGCACAGAGGCACAGAGACTGGGGCTGCTTGCTTGTCTTGTCACCTCAAACTTCAAATGTAGCATTGTGGTCGCATGCCGGGCTCCTCCGGCAGCCCTGCTCCCAAAATTCAAACATCTGCAGATAACTCGCAGCCAGAAAGAGCTAGCCTGGAAAGGTGTTGCTCAGCCTCATCTGCCCATGGCACTGCTCGCACAGAGGCACAGAGACTGGGGCTGCTTGCTTGTCTTGCCCCCTCAAACTTCAAACGTAGCTTAGGTGGTCCGTGCCGGGGGCCTCCGGGAGGGCTGCTCCCAAAATGCAAACGTCTGCAGATAGCTCGCAGCCAGAAAGAGCTAGCCTGGAAAGCTGTTGCTCAGCCTCATCTGCCCATGGCACTGCTCACACAGAGGCACAGAGACTGGGGCTGCTTGCTTGTCTTGCCACCTCAAAGTTCAAACATAACTTAGGTGGTCCATGCCGGGCAGTCCCGGCAACCCAGCTCCAAAAATGCGAACGTCTGCAGATAGCTCGCAGGCAGAAAGAGCTAGCCTGGAACGCTGTTGCTCAGCCTCATCTGCCCATGGCACTGCTCGCACAGAGGCACAGAGACTGGGGCTGCTTGCTTGTCTTGCCCCCTCACACTTCAAACGTATATTTGGTGGTCCGTGCCGCGAGCCTCCGTCAGCCCTGCTCTGAAAATGCGAACATCTGCAGATAGCTCGCAGGCAGAAAAAACAAGCCTGGAAAGCTGTTGCTCAGCCTCATCTGCCCATGGCACTGCTCGCACAGAGGCACAGAGACTGGGGCTGCTTGCTTGTCTTGCCCCCTCAAACTTCAAATGTAGCTTTGGGGGTCCGTGCAGGGGGCCTCTGACAGCCCTGATCCCAAAATTCGAACGTCTGCAGATAGCTCGCAGCCAGGAAGAGCTAGCCTGGAAAGCTGTTGCTCAGCTTCATCTGCCCATGGCACTGCTCGCACAGAGGCACAGAGACTGGGGCTGTTTGCTTGTCTTGCAACCTCATACTTCAAACGTAGCTTAGGTGGTCCGTGCAGTGGGCCTCCAGCAGCCCTGCTCTGAAAATGCGAACGTCTGCAGTTAGATTGCAGCAAGAATGAGCTAGCCTGGAAAGCTGTTGCTCGCCTCATCTCCCCATGGCACTGCTCGCACAGAGGCACAGAGACTGGGGCTGCCTGCTTGTCTTGCCCCCAAAAACTTCAAACGTAGTTTTTGTGGTCCGTGCCGCGAGCCTCCGTCAGCCCTGCTCTGAAAATGCGAACATCTGCAGATAGCTTGCAGCCAGAAAGAGCTAGCCTCAAAAGCTGTTGCTCAGCCTCATCTGCCCATGGCACTGCTCGCACAGAGGCACAGAGACTGGGGCTGCTTGCTTGTCTTGTCACCTCAAACTTCAAATGTAGCATTGTGGTCGCATGCCGGGCTCCTCCGGCAGCCCTGCTCCCAAAATTCAAACATCTGCAGATAGCTCGCAGCCAGAAAGAGCTAGCCTGGAAAGGTGTTGCTCAGCCTCATCTGCCCATGGCACTGCTCGCACAGAGGCACAGAGACTGGGGCTGCTTGCTTGTCTTGCCCCCTCAAACTTCAAACGTAGCTTAGGTGGTCCGTGCCGGGGGCCTCCGGGAGGGCTGCTCCCAAAATGCAAACGTCTGCAGATAGCTCGCAGCCAGAAAGAGCTAGCCTGGAAAGCTGTTGCTCAGCCTCATCTGCCCATGGCACTGCTCACACAGAGGCACAGAGACTGGGGCTGCTTGCTTGTCTTGCCACCTCAAAGTTCAAACGTAACTTAGGTGGTCCTTGCCGGGCGGTCCCGGCAACCCAGCTCCAAAAATGCGAATGTCTGCAGATAGCTCGCACCCAGAAAGTGCTAGCCTGGAACGCTGTTGCTCAGCCTCATCTGCCCATGGCACTGCTCGCACAGAGGCACAGAGACTGGGGCTGCTTGCTTGTCTTGCCACCTCACACTTCAAACGTATATTTGGTGGTCCGTGCCGCGAGCCTCCGTCAGCCCTGCTCTGAAAATGCGAACATCTGCAGATAGCTCGCAGGCAGAAAAAACAAGCCTGGAAAGCTGTTGCTCAGCCTCATCTGCCCATGGCACTGCTCGCACAGAGGCACAGAGACTGGGGCTGCTTGCTTGTCTTGCCCCCTCAAACTTCAAATGTAGCTTTGGGGGTCCGTGCAGGGGGCCTCTGACAGCCCTGATCCCAAAATTCGAACGTCTGCAGATAGCTCGCAGCCAGGAAGAGCTAGCCTGGAAAGCTGTTGCTCAGCTTCATCTGCCCATGGCACTGCTCGCACAGAGGCACAGAGACTGGGGCTGTTTGCTTGTCTTGCAACCTCATACTTCAAACGTAGCTTAGGTGGTCCGTGCAGTGGGCCTCCAGCAGCCCTGCTCTGAAAATGCGAACGTCTGCAGTTAGATTGCAGCAAGAATGAGCTAGCCTGGAAAGCTGTTGCTCGCCTCATCTCCCCATGGCACTGGTCGCACAGAGGCACAGAGACTGGGGCTGCCTGCTTGTCTTGCCCCCAAAAACTTCAAACGTAGTTTTGGTGGTCCGTGCCGCGAGCCTCCGTCAGCCCTGCTCTGAAAATGCGAACATCTGCAGATAGCTTGCAGCCAGAAAGAGCTAGCCTGGAAAGCTGTTGCTCAGCCTCATCTGCCCATGGCACTGCTCGCACAGAGGCACAGAGACTGGGGCTGCTTGCTTGTCTAGCCACCTCAAACTTCAAGCGTAGATTTGGGGGTCCGTGCAGGGGGCCTCTGACAGCCCTGCTCTGAAAATGCGAACGTCTGCATATAGCTCGCAGGCAGAAAGAGCTAGCCTGGAAAGCTGTTGCTCAGCCTCATCTGCCCATGGCACTGCTCGCACAGAGGCACAGAGACTGGGGCTGCTTGCTTGTCTTGCCCCCTCAACCTTCACATGTGTTATTGGGGGAGCCTGCCGGGCTCCTCCAGCAGCCCTGCTCTGAAAATGCGAATGTCTGCAGATAGCTCGAAGCCAGAAAGAGCTAGCCTGGAAAGCTGTTGCTCAGCCTCATCTGCCCATGGCACTGCTCGCACAGAGGCACAGAGACTGGGGCTGCTTGCTTGTATTGTCCCCTCAAACTTCAAAGGTATCTTAGGTGGTCCGTGCCGGCGGCCTCCGGCAGCCCTGCTCCCTTAATGCGAACGTCTGCAGATAGCTCTCAGCCAGAAAGAGCTAGCCTGGAAAGCTGGTGCTCAGCCTCATCTGCCCATGGCACTGCTCGCACAGAGGCACAGAGACTGGGGCTGCTTGCTTGTCTTGCCACCTCAAACTTCAAACGTATCTTAGGTGGTCCATGCCGGGGGCCTCCAGCATCCCTGCTCCGAAAATGCAAACGTCTGCAGACAGCTCGCAGACAAGGAGAGCTAGCCTGGAAAACTGTTGCTCAGCCTCATCTGCTCGTGGCACTGCCCACACAGAGGCACAGAGACTGGAGCTGCTTGCTTGTCTTGTCACCTCAAACTTCAAACGTATCTTAGGTGGTCCATGCCGGGTGCCTCCAGCATCCCTGCTCCGAAAATGCGAATGTCTGCAGACAGCTCGCAGCCAGAAAGAGCTAGCCTGGAAAGCTGTTCCTCAGCCTCATCTGCCCATGGCACTACTCGCACAGAGGCACAGAGACTGGGGCTGCTTGCTTGTCTTACCCCCTCAAACTTCAAATGTAGCTTAGCCTCTCCGTGTCAGGTGCCTCCAGCAGCCCTGCTCCCAAAATACGAAAGTCTGCAGATAGCTTGCAGCCAGAAAGAGCTAGCCTGGAAGGCTGTTGCTCAGCCTCATCTGCCCATGGCACTGCTCGCACAGAGGCACAGAGACTGGGGCTGCTTGCTTGTCTTGCCCCCTCAAACTTCAAACGTGGCTTTGGGATCCGTGTTGGGCGTCTGCGGCAGCCCTGATCCGAAAATGCGAACGTCTGCAGATAGCTCTCAGCCAGAAAGAGCTAGCCTCAAAAGCTGTTGCTCAGCCTCATCTGCCCATGGCACTGCTCGCACAGAGGCACAGAGACTGGGGCTGCTTGCTTGTCTTGTCACCTCAAACTTCAAATGTAGCATTGTGGTCGCATGCCGGGCTCCTCCGGCAGCCCTGCTCCCAAAATTCAAACATCTGCAGATAGCTCGCAGGCAGAAAGAGCTAGCCTGGAAAGGTGTTGCTCAGCCTCATCTGCCCATGGCACTGCTCGCACAGAGGCACAGAGACTGGGGCTGCTTGCTTGTCTTGCCCCCTCAAACTTCAAACGTAGCTTAGGTGGTCCGTGCCATGGGCCTCCGGGAGGGCTGCTCCCAAAATGCAAACGTCTGCAGATAGCTCGCAGCCAGAAAGAGCTAGCCTGGAAAGCTGTTGCTCAGCCTCATCTGCCCATGGCACTGCTCGCACAGAGGCACAGAGACTGGGGCTGCTTGCTTGTCTTGCCCCCTCAAACTTCAAACGTATCTTAGGCTGTCCGTGCCGGGCGCCTCCGGCAGCCCTGCTCTGAAAATGCGAACGTCTGCAGATAGCTCGCAGCCAGAAAGAGCTAGCCTGGAAAGCTGTTGCTCAGCCTCATCTGCCCATGGCACTGCTCACACAGAGGCACAGAGACTGGGGCTGCTTGCTTGTCTTGCCACCTCTAAGTTCAAACATAACTTAGGTGGTCCATGCTGGGCGGTCCCGGCAACCCAGCTCCAAAAATGCGAACGTCTGCAGATAGCTCTCAGCCAGAAAGAGCTAGCCTGGAAGGCTGTTGCTCAGCCTCATCTGCCCATGGCACTGCTCGCACAGAGGCACAGAGACTGGGGCTGCTTGCTTGTCTTGCCCCCTCAAACTTCAAACGTGGCTTTGGGATCCGTGTTGGGCGTCTGCGGCAGCCCTGATCCGAAAATGCGAACGTCTGCAGATAGCTCTCAGCCAGAAAGAGCTAGCCTCAAAAGCTGTTGCTCAGCCTCATCTGCCCATGGCACTGCTCGCACAGAGGCACAGAGACTGGGGCTGCTTGCTTGTCTTGTCACCTCAAACTTCAAATGTAGCATTGTGGTCGCATGCCGGGCTCCTCCGGCAGCCCTGCTCCCAAAATTCAAACATCTGCAGATAGCTCGCAGGCAGAAAGAGCTAGCCTGGAAAGGTGTTGCTCAGCCTCATCTGCCCATGGCACTGCTCGCACAGAGGCACAGAGACTGGGGCTGCTTGCTTGTCTTGCCCCCTCAAACTTCAAACGTAGCTTAGGTGGTCCGTGCCATGGGCCTCCGGGAGGGCTGCTCCCAAAATGCAAACGTCTGCAGATAGCTCGCAGCCAGAAAGAGCTAGCCTGGAAAGCTGTTGCTCAGCCTCATCTGCCAATGGCACTGCTCGCACAGAGGCACAGAGACTGGGGCTGCTTGCTTGTCTTGCCCCCTCAAACTTCAAACGTATCTTAGGCTGTCCGTGCCGGGCGCCTCCGGCAGCCCTGCTCTGAAAATGCGAACGTCTGCAGATAGCTCGCAGCCAGAAAGAGCTAGCCTGGAAAGCTGTTGCTCAGCCTCATCTGCCCATGGCACTGCTCACACAGAGGCACAGAGACTGGGGCTGCTTGCTTGTCTTGCCACCTCTAAGTTCAAACATAACTTAGGTGGTCCATGCCGGGCGGTCCCGGCAACCCAGCTCCAAAAATGCGAACGTCTGCAGATAGCTCTCAGCCAGAAAGAGCTAGCCTGGAACGCTGTTGCTCAGCCTCATCTGCCCATGGCACTGCTCGCACAGAGGCACAGAGACAGGGGCTGCTTGCTTGTCTTGCCCCCTCACACTTCAAACGTATATTTGGTGGTCCGTGCCGCGAGCCTCCGTCAGCCCTGCTCTGAAAATGCGAACATCTGCAGATAGCTCTCAGCCAGAAAGAGCTAGCCTGGAAAACTGTTGCTCAGCCTCATCTGCCCACGGCACTGCTCGCACAGAGGCACAGAGACTGGGGCTGCTTGCTTGTCTTGTCCCCTAAAACTTCAAACGTATCTTAGGTAGTAAGTGCAGCGGGCCTCCGGCACCCCTGCTCCGAAAATGCAAATGTCTGCAGACAGCTCGCAGCCAGAAAGAGCTAGCCTGGAAAGCTGTTGCTCAGCCTCATCTGCCCATGGCACTGCTCGCACAGAGGCACAGAGACTGGGGCTGCTTGCTTGTCTTACCCCCTCAAACTTCAAATGTAGCTTAGCCTCTCCGTGTCAGGTGCCTCCAGCAGCCCTGCTCCCAAAATACGAAAGTCTGCAGATAGCTTGCAGCCAGAAAGAGCTAGCCTGGAAGGCTGTTGCTCAGCCTCATCTGCCCATGGCACTGCTCGCACAGAGGCACAGAGACTGGGGCTGCTTGCTTGTCTTGCCCCCTCAAACTTCAAACGTGGCTTTGGGATCCGTGTTGGGCGTCTGCGGCAGCCCTGATGCGAAAATGCGAACGTCTGCAGATAGCTCTCAGCCAGAAAGAGCTAGCCTCAAAAGCTGTTGCTCAGCCTCATCTGCCCATGGCACTGGTCGCACAGAGGCACAGAGACTGGGGCTGCTTGCTTGTCTTGTCACCTCAAACTTCAAATGTAGCATTGTGGTCGCATGCCGGGCTCCTCCGGCAGCCCTGCTCCCAAAATTCAAACATCTGCAGATAGCTCGCAGGCAGAAAGAGCTAGCCTGGGAAGGTGTTGCTCAGCCTCATCTGCCAATGGCACTGCTCGCACAGAGGCACAGAGACTGGGGCTGCTTGCTTGTCTTGCCCCCTCAAACTTCAAACGTATCTTAGGCTGTCCGTGCCGGGCGCCTCCGGCAGCCCTGCTCTGAAAATGCGAACGTCTGCAGATAGCTTGCAGCCAGAAAGAGCTAGCCTGGAAAGCTGTTGCTCAGCCTCATCTGCCCATGGCACTGCTCGCACAGAGGCACAGAGACTGGGGCTGCTCGCTTGTCTTGCCACCTCAAACTTCAAATGTAGCTTAGGTGGTCCGTGCCGGGCGCCTCCGGCAGGGCTGCTCCGAAAATGCGAACGTCTGCAGATAGCTCGTAGCCAGAAAGAGCTAGCCTGGAAAGCTGTTGCTCAGCCTCATCTGCCCATGGCACTGCTCGCACAGAGGCACAGAGACTGGGGCTGCTTGCTTGTCTTGCCACCTCAAACTTCAAAAGTAACTTAGTTGGTCTCTGCCGGATGCCTCCGGCAGATCTGCTCCCAAAATGCGAACGTCTGCAGATAGCTCTCAGCCAGAAAGAGCTAGCCTGGAAAGCTGTTCCACAGCCTCATCTGCCCACGGCACTGCTCGCACAAAGGCACAGAGACTGGGGCTGCTTGCTTGTCTTGCCACCTCAAACTTCAGACGTAGCCTGGGAATGAGGGAGGTCCCTGGCAGGCTCCTTTCACAGCTCTGCTCCCAAAATGCGAACGTCTGCAGATAGATCGCAGCCAGAAAGAGCTAGCCTGGAAAGCTGTTGCTCAGCCTCATCTGCCCATGGCACTGCTCGCACAGAGGCACAGAGACTGGGGCTGCTTGCTTGTCTTGCCACCTCAAACTTCAAACGTAGCTTAGGCTGTCCGTGCCGGGCGCCTCCGGCAGCCCTCCTCCGAAAATGCGAATGTGTGCAGATAGCTCGCAGCCAGAAAGAGCTAGCCTGGAAAGGTGTTGCTCAGCCTCATCTGCCCATGGCACTGCTCGCACAGAGGCACAGAGACTGGGGCTGCTTGCTTGTCTTGCCATCTCAAACTTCAAATGTAGCTTTGGGGGTCCGTGCAGGGGGCCTCTGACAGCCCTGCTCTGAAAATGCAAACGTCTGCAGATAGCTCGCAGCCAGAAAGAGCTAGCCTGAAAACTATTGCTCAGCCTCATCTGCCCATGGCACTGCTCGTACAGACGCACAGAGACTGATGCTGCTTGCTTGTCTAGCCCCGTCAAACTTGAAATGTAGCTTAGGTGATTCGTGCCAGGCGTCTCCAGCAGCCCTGCTCTGAAAATGCGAACGTCTGCAGATAGCTCTCAGCCAGAAAGAGCTAGCCTGGGAAGCTGTTGCTCAGCCTCATCTGCCCATGGCACTGCTCGCACAGAGGCACAGAAACTGGGGCTGCTTGCTTGTCTTGCCACCTCAAACTTCAAACGTAGCTTAGGTTGTCCGTGCCGGGGGCCTCCGGCAGGGCTGCTCCGAAAATGCGAACGTGTGCAGATAGCTCTCAGCCAGAAAGAGCTAGCCTGGAAAGGTGTTGCTCAGCCTCATCTGCCCATGGCACTGTTCGCACAGAGGCACAGAGACTGGGGCTGCTTGCTTGTCTAGCCAACTCAAACTTCAAGTGTATCTTAGGGTGTCCGTGCCGGGCGCCTCCGGCAGGGCTGCTCCGAAAATGCTAACGTCTGCAGATAGCTCGCAGGCAGAAAGAGCTAGCCTGGAAAGCTGTTGCTCAGCCTCATCTGCCCATGGCACTGCTCGCACAGAGGCACAGAGACTGGGGCTGCTTGCTTGTCTTGCCACCTCAAACTTCAAACGTAGCTTTGGGGGTGCATGCCGGGGGCCTCGGGCAGCCCTGGTCCGAAAATGCGAACGTCTGCAGATAGCTCGCAGCCAGAAAGAGCTAGCCTGGAAAGCTGTTGCTCAGCCTCATCTGCCCATAGCAGTGCTCGCACAGAGGCACAGAGACTGGGGCTGCTCGCTTGTCTTGTCCCCTAAAACTTCAAACGTATCTTAGGTAGTCCGTGCCGGGCTCCTCCGGAAGCCCTGCTCTCAAAATTCGAACGTCTGCAGATAGATTGCAGCCAGAAAGAGCTAGCCTGGAAAGCTGTTGCTCAGCCTCATCTGCCCATGGCACTGCTCGCACAGAGGCACAGAGACTGGGGCTGCTTGCTTGTCTTGCCACCTCAAACTTCAAACGTAGCTTAGGCTGTCCGTGCCGGGCGCCTCCGTCAGCCCTCCTCCGAAAATGCGAATGTGTGCAGATAGCTCGCAGGCAGAAAGAGCTAGCCTGAAAACTGTTGCTCAGCCTCATCTGCCCATGGGACTGCTCACACAGAGGCACAGAGACTGATGCTGCTTGCTTGTCTAGCCCCGTCAAACTTGAAATGTAGCTTTGGTGGTACATGCCGGGCGTCTCCGGCAGCCCTGCTCTGAAAATGCGAACGTCTGCAGATAGCTCTCAGCCAGAAAGAGCTAGCCTGGAAAGCTGTTGCTCAGCCTCATCTGCCCATGGCACTGCTCGCACAGAGGCACAGAGACTGGGGCTGCTTGCTTGTCTTGCCACCTCAAACTTCAAATGTATCATTGGGGGTGCATGCCGGGCGCCTCCGGCAGCCCTGCTCTGAAAATTCGAACATCTGCAGATAGCTCGCAGCCAGAAAGGGCTAGCCTGGAAAGCTGTTGCTCAGCCTCATCTGCCCATGGCACTGCTCGCACAGAGGCACAGAGACTGGGGCTGCTTGCTTGTCTTGCCACCTCAAACTTGAAACGTAGCTTAGGCTGTCCGTGCCAGGGGCCTCCGGCAGGGCTGCTCCGAAAATGCGAACGTCTGCAGATAGCTCGCAGGCAGAAAGAGCTAGCCTGGAAAGCTGTTGCTCAGCCTCATCTGCCCATGGCACTGCTCGCACAGAGGCACAGAGACTGGGGCTGCTTGCTTCTCTTGCCACCTCAAACTTCAAAGGTATCTTAGGCGGTCCATGCCGGGTGCCTCCGGCATCCCTGCTCCAAAAATGCAAACGTCTGCAGATAGCTCGCAGCCAGAAAGAGCTATCCTGGAAAGCTGTTGCTCAGCCTCATCTGCCCATGGCACTGCTCGCACAGAGGCACAGAGACTGGGGCTGCTTGCTTGTCTTGCCACCTCAAACTTCAAACGTATCTTAGGTGGTCCATGCCGGGTGCCTCCGGCAGCCCTACTCCGAAAATGCAAACGTCTGCAGACAGATCGCAGCCAGAAAGAGCTAGCCTGGAAAGCTGTTGCTCAGCCTCATCTGCCCATGGCACTGCTCGCACAGAGGCACAGAGACTGGGGCTGCTTGCTTGTCTTGCCACCTCAAACTTCAAATGTAGCATTGGGGGTGCATGCCGGGCGCCTCCGGCAGGGCTACTCCCAAAATGCGAACGTCTGCAGATAGCTCGCAGCCAGAAAGAGCTAGCCTGTAAAGGTGTTGCTCAGCCTCATCTGCCCATGGCACTGTTCGCACAGAGGCACAGAGACTGGGGCTGCTTGCTTGTCTTGCCACCTCAAACTTCAAATGTAGCATTGGGGTGAATGCCGGGCTCCTCCGGCAGCCCTGCTCTCAAAATTCGAACGTCTGCAGATAGATTGCAGCCAGAAAGAGCTAGCCTGGAAAGCTGTTGCTCAGCCTCATCTGCCCATGGCACTGCTCGCACAGAGGCACAGAGACTGGGGCTGCTTGCTTGTCTTGCCACCTCAAACTTCAAACGTAGCTTAGGCTGTCCGTGCCGGGCTCCTCCGGCAGCCCTCCTCCGAAAATGCTAATGTGTGCAGATAGCTCTCAGCCAGAAAGAGCTAGCCTGGAAAGCTGTTGCTCAGCCTCATCTGCCCATGGCACTGCTCGCACAGAGGCACAGAGACAGGGGCTGCTTGCTTGTCTTGCCACCTCAAACTTCAAATGTAGCATTGGGGGTGCATGCCGGGCGCCTCCGGCAGCCCTGCTCTGAAAATTCGAACGTCTGCAGATAGCTCGCAGTCAGAAAGAGCTAGCCTGGAAAGCTGTTGCTCAGCCTCATCTGCCCATGGCACTGCTCGCACAGAGGCACAGAGACTGGGGCTGCTTGCTTGTCTTGCCACCTCAAACTTGAAACGTAGCTTAGGCTGTCCGTGCCAGGGGCCTCCGGCAGGGCTGCTCCGAAAATGCGAACGTCTGCAGATAGCTCGCAGGCAGAAAGAGCTAGCCTGGAAAGCTGTTGCTCAGCCTCATCTGCCCATGGCACTGCTCGCACAGAGGCACAGAGACTGGGGCTGCTTGCTTGTCTTGCCACCTCAAACTTCAAAGGTATCTTAGGCGGTCCATGCCGGGTGCCTCCGGCATCCCTGCTCCAAAAATGCAAACGTCTGCAGATAGCTCGCAGCCAGAAAGAGCTAGCCTGGAAAGCTGTTGCTCAGCCTCATCTGCCCATGGCACTGCTCGCACAGAGGCACAGAGACTGGGGCTGCTTGCTTGTCTTGCCACCTCAAACTTCAAATGCAGCTTAGGTGGTCCATGCCGGGTGCCTCCGGCAGCCCTACTCCGAAAATGCAAACGTCTGCAGACAGATCGCAGCCAGAAAGAGCTAGCCTGGAAAGCTGTTGCTCAGCCTCATCTGCCCATGGCACTGCTCGCACAGAGGCACAGAGACAGGGGCTGCTTGCTTGTATTGCCACCTCAAACTTCAAATGTAGCATTGGGGGTGCATGCCGGGCGCCTCCGGCAGGGCTACTCCCAAAATGCGAACGTCTGCAGATAGCTCGCAGCCAGAAAGAGCTTGCCTGGAAAGGTGTTGCTCAGCCTCATCTGCCCATGGCACTGTTCGCACAGAGGCACAGAGACTGGGGCTGCTTGCTTGTCTTGCCACCTCAAACTTCAAACGTAGCTTAGGTGGTCCATGCCGGGCGCCTCCGGCAGGGCTGCTCTGAAAATGCGAACGTCTGCAGATAGCTCGCAGCCAGAAAGGGCTAGCCTGGAAAGCTGTTGCTCAGCCTCATCTGCCCATGGCACTGCTCGCACAGAGGCACAGAGACTGGGGCTGCTTGCTTGTCTTGCCACCTCAAACTTCAAACGTAGCATTGGGGGTGCATGCCGGGGGCCTCGGGCAGCCCTGGTCCGAAAATGCAAACGTCTGCAGATAGCTCGCAGCCAGAAAGAGCTAGCCTGGAAAGCTGTTGCTCAGCCTCGTCTGCGCATTGCACTGCTCGCACAGAGGCACAGAGACTGGGGCTGCTTGCTTGTCTTGCCACCTCAAACTTCAAATGTAGCTTTGGGGGTCCGTGCAGGGGGCCTCTGACAGCCCTGCTCTGAAAACGCGAACGTCTGCAGATAGATCTCAGCCAGAAAGAGCTAGCCTGGAAAGCTGTTGCTCAGCCTCATCTGCCCATGGCACTGCTCGCACAGAGGCACAGAGACTGGGGCTGCTTGCTTGTCTTGCCACCTCATACTTCAGACGTAACTTAGGGGGTTCGTGCCGGGCGTCTCTGGCAGCCCTGCTCTGAAAATGCGAACGTCTGCAGATAGCTCTCAGCCAGAAAGAGCTAGCCTGGAAAGCTGTTGCTCAGCCTCATCTGCCCATGGCACTGCTCGCACAGAGGCACAGAGACTGGGGCTGCTTGCTTGTCTTGCCACGTCAAACTTCAAATGTAGCATTGGGGGTGCATGCCGGGCTCCTCCGGCAGCCCTGCTCTCAAAATTCGAACGTCTGCAGATAGATTGCAGCCAGAACGAGCTAGCCTGGAAAGCTGTTGCTCAGCCTCATCTGCCCATGGCACTGCTCGCACAGAGGCACAGAGACTGGGGCTGCTTGCTTGTCTTGCCACCTCAAACTTCAAATGTAGCATTGGGGGTGCATGCCGGGTGCCTCCGGCAGCCCTGCTCTGAAAATTCGAACGTCTGCAGATAGATTGCAGCCAGAAAGAGTTAGCCTGGAAAGCTGTTGCTCAGCCTCATCTGCCCATGGCACTGCTCGCACAGAGGCACAGAGACTGGGGCTGCTTGCTTGTCTTGCCACCTCAAACTTCAAACGTAGCTTAGGTGGTCCGTGCCGGGGGCCTCCGACAGGGCTGCTCCGAAAATGCGAACGTCTGCAGATAGCTCGCAGGCAGAAAGAGCTAGCCTGGAAAGCTGTTGCTCAGCCTCATCTGCCCATGGCACTGCTCACACAGAGGCACAGAGACTGGGGCTGCTTGCTTGTCTTGCCACCTCAAACTTCAAAGGTATCTTAGGTGGTCCATGCCGGGTGCCTCCGGCATCCCTGCTCCAAAAATGCAAACATCTGCAGATAGCTCGCAGCCAGAAAGAGCTAGCCTGGAAAGCTGTTGCTCAGCCTCATCTGCCCATGGCACTGCTCGCACAGAGGCACAGAGACTGGGGCTGCTTGCTTGTCTTGCCACCTCAAACTTCAAACGTAGCTTAGGTGGTCCATGCTGGGTGCCTCCGGCAGCCCTGCTCTGAAAATGCAAACGTCTGCAGACAGCTCGCAGACCAGAAGAGCTAGCCTTGAAAGCTGTTGCTCAGCCTCATCTTCCGATGGCACTGCTCGCACAGAGGCACAGAGACTGGGGCTGCTTGCTTGTCTTGCCACCTCAAACTTCACATGTAGCATTGGGGGTGCATGCCGGGCTCCTCCGGCAGCCCTGCTCCCAAAATTCAAATGTCTGCAGACAGATTGCAGCCAGAAAGAGCTAGACTGGAAAGCTGTTGCTCAGCCTCATCTGGCCATGGCACTGCTCGCACAGAGGCACAGAGACTGGGGCTGCTTGCTTGTCTTGCCACCTCAAACTTCAAATGTATCTCTGGGGGTCGGTGCACGGGGTCTCTGACAGCCCTGCTATGGAAACGCGAACGTCTGCAGATAGATCTCAGCCAGAAAGAGCTAGCCTGGAAAGATGTTGCTCAGCCTCATCTGCCCATGGCACTGCTCGCACAGAGGCACAGAGACTGGGGCTGCTTGCTTGTCTTGCCACCTCAAACTTCAAACGCAGCTTAGGCTGTCCGGGCCGGGCGCCTCCGGCAGCCCTGGTCCGAAAATGCGAACGTCTGCAGATAGCTCGCAGCCAGAAAGATCTAGCCTTGAAAGCTGTTGCTCAGCCTCATCTGCCCATGGCACTGCTCGCACACAGGCACAGAGACTGGGGCTGCTTCTTGTCTTGCCCCCTCAAACTTCAAACGTAGCTTAGGAGGTCCGTGCCGGGGGCCTCCGGCAGCCCTGCTCTGAAAATGCGAACGTCTGCAGATAGCTCGCAGGCAGAAAGAGCTAGCCTGAAAACTGTTGCTCAGCCTCATCTGCCCATGGCACTGCTCGCACAGAGGCACAGAGACTGGGGCTGCTTGCTTGTCTAGCTCCGTCAAACTTGAAATGCAGCTTAGGTGTTTCGTGCCGGGCGTCTCCGGCAGCCCTGCTCTGAAAATGCGAACGTCTGCAGATAGATTGCAGCCAGAAAGAGCTAGCCTGGAAAGCTGTTGCTCAGCCTCATCTTCCCATGGCACTGCTCGCACACAGGCACAGAGACTGGGGCTGCTTGCTTGTCTTGCCACCTCAAACTTCACATGTAGCATTGGGGGTGCATGCCAGGCTCCTCCGGCAGCCCTGCTCCCAAAATTCGAATGTCTGCAGACAGATTGCAGCCAGAAAGAGGTAGCCTGGAAAGCTGTTGCTCAGCCTCATCTGCCCATGGCACTGCTCACACAGAGGCACAGAGACTGGGGCTGCTTGCTTGTCTTACCACGTCAGACTTCAAACGTAGCTTTGGGATCCGTGTCAGGCGTCTGCGGCAGCCCTGCTCTGAAAATGCGAACGTCTGCAGATAGCTCGCAGCCAGAAAGAGCTAGCCTGGAAAGCTGTTGCTCAGCCTCATCTGCCCATGGCACTGCTCGCACACAGGCACAGAGACTGGGGCTGCTTGCTTGTCTTGCCACCTCAAACTTCAAATGTAGCAGTGGGGGTGCATGCCAGGCTCCTCCGGCAGCCCTGCTCCCAAAATTCGAATGTCTGCAGACAGATTGCAGCCAGAAAGAGCTAGCCTGGAAAGCTGTTGCTCAGCCTCATCTTCCCATGGCACTGCTCGCACAGAGGCACAGAGACTGGGGCTGCTTGCTTGTCTGGCCATCTCAAACTTCAAATGTAGCTTTGGGGGTCCGTGCAGGGGGCCTCTGACAGCCCTGCTCACAAAACGCGAACGTCTGCAGATAGATCGCAGGCAGAACGAGCTAGCCTGGAAAGCTGTTGCTCAGCCTCATCTGCCCATGGCACTGCTCGCACACAGGCACAGAGACTGGGGCTGCTTGCTTGTCTTGCCACCTCAAACTTCAAACGTAGCTTAGGTGGTCCGTGCCGGGGGCCTCCGGCAGGGCTGCTGCCAAAATGCGAACGTCTGCAGATAGCTCGCAGCCAGAAAGAGCTAGCCTGGAAAGCTGTTGCTCAGCCTCATCTGCCCATGGCACTGCTCGCACAGAGGCACAGAGACTGGGGCTGCTTGCTTGTCTGGCCATCTCAAACTTCAAACGTAGCTTTGGGGGTCCGTGCAGGGGGCCTCTGACAGCCCTGCTCACAAAACGCGAACGTCTGCAGATATATCGCAGGCAGAACGAGCTAGCCTGAAAACTGTTGCTCAGCCTCATCTGCCCATGGCATTCCTCGCACAGAGGCACAGAGACTGGGGCTGCTTGCTTGTCTCGCCACGTCAAACTTCAAACGTATCTTAGGTGGTCCATGCCGGGTGCCTACGGCATCCCTGCTCCGAAAATGCAAACGTCTGCAGATAGCTTGCAGCCATAAAGAGCTAGCCTGGAAAGCTGTTGCTCAGCCTCGTCTGCCCATGGCACTGCTCGCACAGAGGCACAGAGACTGGGGCTGCTTGCTTGTCTTGCCACCTCAAACTTCAAATGTAGCTTTGGGGGTCCGTGCAGGGGGCCTCTGACAGCCCTGCTCTGAAAATGCGAACGTCTGCAGATAGCTCTCAGCCAGAAAGAGCTAGCCTGGAAAGCTGTTGCTCAGCCTCATCTGCCCATGGCACTGCTCGCACAGAGGCACAGAGACTGGGGCTGCTTGCTTGTCTTGCCACGTCAAACTTCAAATGTAGCATTGGGGGTGCATGCCGGGCTCCTCCGGCAGCCCTGCTCTCAAAATTCGAACGTCTGCAGATAGATTGCAGCCAGAACGAGCTAGCCTGGAAAGCTGTTGCTCAGCCTCATCTGCCCATGGCACTGCTCGCACAGAGGCACAGAGACTGGGGCTGCTTGCTTGTCTTGCCACCTCAAACTTCAAATGTAGCATTGGGGGTGCATGCCGGGTGCCTCCGGCAGCCCTGCTCTGAAAATTCGAACGTCTGCAGATAGATTGCAGCCAGAAAGAGTTAGCCTGGAAAGCTGTTGCTCAGCCTCATCTGCCCATGGCACTGCTCGCACAGAGGCACAGAGACTGGGGCTGCTTGCTTGTCTTGCCACCTCAAACTTCAAACGTAGCTTAGGTGGTCCGTGCCGGGGGCCTCCGACAGGGCTGCTCCGAAAATGCGAACGTCTGCAGATAGCTCGCAGGCAGAAAGAGCTAGCCTGGAAAGCTGTTGCTCAGCCTCATCTGCCCATGGCACTGCTCACACAGAGGCACAGAGACTGGGGCTGCTTGCTTGTCTTGCCACCTCAAACTTCAAAGGTATCTTAGGTGGTCCATGCCGGGTGCCTCCGGCATCCCTGCTCCAAAAATGCAAACATCTGCAGATAGCTCGCAGCCAGAAAGAGCTAGCCTGGAAAGCTGTTGCTCAGCCTCATCTGCCCATGGCACTGCTCGCACAGAGGCACAGAGACTGGGGCTGCTTGCTTGTCTTGCCACCTCAAACTTCAAACGTAGCTTAGGTGGTCCATGCTGGGTGCCTCCGGCAGCCCTGCTCTGAAAATGCAAACGTCTGCAGACAGCTCGCAGACCAGAAGAGCTAGCCTTGAAAGCTGTTGCTCAGCCTCATCTTCCGATGGCACTGCTCGCACAGAGGCACAGAGACTGGGGCTGCTTGCTTGTCTTGCCACCTCAAACTTCACATGTAGCATTGGGGGTGCATGCCGGGCTCCTCCGGCAGCCCTGCTCCCAAAATTCAAATGTCTGCAGACAGATTGCAGCCAGAAAGAGCTAGACTGGAAAGCTGTTGCTCAGCCTCATCTGCCCATGGCACTGCTCGCACAGAGGCACAGAGACTGGGGCTGCTTGCTTGTCTTGCCACCTCAAACTTCAAATGTATCTCTGGGGGTCGGTGCACGGGGTCTCTGACAGCCCTGCTATGGAAACGCGAACGTCTGCAGATAGATCTCAGCCAGAAAGAGCTAGCCTGGAAAGATGTTGCTCAGCCTCATCTGCCCATGGCACTGCTCGCACAGAGGCACAGAGACTGGGGCTGCTTGCTTGTCTTGCCACCTCAAACTTCAAACGCAGCTTAGGCTGTCCGGGCCGGGCGCCTCCGGCAGCCCTGGTCCGAAAATGCGAACGTCTGCAGATAGCTCGCAGCCAGAAAGATCTAGCCTTGAAAGCTGTTGCTCAGCTTCATCTGCCCATGGCACTGCTCGCACACAGGCACAGAGACTGGGGCTGCTTCTTGTCTTGCCCCCTCAAACTTCAAACGTAGCTTAGGAGGTCCGTGCCGGGGGCCTCCGGCAGCCCTGCTCTGAAAATGCGAACGTCTGCAGATAGCTCGCAGGCAGAAAGAGCTAGCCTGAAAACTGTTGCTCAGCCTCATCTGCCCATGGCACTGCTCGCACAGAGGCACAGAGACTGGGGCTGCTTGCTTGTCTAGCTCCGTCAAACTTGAAATGCAGCTTAGGTGTTTCGTGCCGGGCGTCTCCGGCAGCCCTGCTCTGAAAATGCGAACGTCTGCAGATAGATTGCAGCCAGAAAGAGCTAGCCTGGAAAGCTGTTGCTCAGCCTCATCTTCCCATGGCACTGCTCGCACACAGGCACAGAGACTGGGGCTGCTTGCTTGTCTTGCCACCTCAAACTTCAAACGTAGCTTAGGTGGTCCGTGCCGGGGGCCTCCGGCAGGGCTGCTGCCAAAATGCGAACGTCTGCAGATAGCTCGCAGCCAGAAAGAGCTAGCCTGGAAAGCTGTTGCTCAGCCTCATCTGCCCATGGCACTGCTCGCACAGAGGCACAGAGACTGGGGCTGCTTGCTTGTCTGGCCATCTCAAACTTCAAATGTAGCTTTGGGGGTCCGTGCAGGGGGCCTCTGACAGCCCTGCTCACAAAACGCGAACGTCTGCAGATAGATCGCAGGCAGAACGAGCTAGCCTGAAAACTGTTGCTCAGCCTCATCTGCCCATGGCATTCCTCGCACAGAGGCACAGAGACTGGGGCTGCTTGCTTGTCTCGCCACGTCAAACTTCAAACGTATCTTAGGTGGTCCATGCCGGGTGCCTACGGCATCCCTGCTCCGAAAATGCAAACGTCTGCAGATAGCTTGCAGCCATAAAGAGCTAGCCTGGAAAGCTGTTGCTCAGCCTCGTCTGCCCATGGCACTGCTCGCACAGAGGCACAGAGACTGGGGCTGCTTGCTTGTCTTGCCACCTCAAACTTCAAATGTAGCAGTGGGGGTGCATGCCAGGCTCCTCCGGCAGCCCTGCTCCCAAAATTCGAATGTCTGCAGACAGATTGCAGCCATAAAGAGCTAGCCTGGAAAGCTGTTGCTCAGCCTCATCTGCCCATGGCACTGCTCGCACAGAGGCACAGAGACTGGGGCTGCTTGCTTGTCTTGCCACCTCAAACTTCAAACGTAGCTTTGGGATCCGTGTCAGGCGTCTGCGGCAGCCCTGCTCTGAAAATGCGAACGTCTGCAGATAGCTCGCAGCCAGAAAGAGCTAGCCTGGAAAGCTGTTGCTCAGCCTCATCTGCCCATGGCACTGCTCGCACACAGGCACAGAGACTGGGGCTGCTTGCTTGTCTTGCCACCTCAAACTTCAAATGTAGCAGTGGGGGTGCATGCCAGGCTCCTCCGGCAGCCCTGCTCCCAAAATTCGAATGTCTGCAGACAGATTGCAGCCATAAAGAGCTAGCCTGGAAAGCTGTTGCTCAGCCTCGTCTGCCCATGGCACTGCTCGCACAGAGGCACAGAGACTGGGGCTGCTTGCTTGTCTTGCCACCTCAAACTTCAAATGTAGCTTTGGGGGTCCGTGCAGGGGGCCTCTGACAGCCCTGCTCTGAAAATGCGAACGTCTGCAGGTAGCTCGCAGGCAGAAAAAGCTAGCCTGAAAACTGTTTCTCAGCCTCATCTGCCCATGGCACTGCTCGCACAGAGGCACAGAGACTGGGGCTGCTTGCTTGTCTAGCCCCGTCAAACTTGAAATGTAGCTTAGGTGGTTCGTGCCGGGCGTCTCGGCATCCCTGCTCTGAAAATGCGAACGTCTGCAGATAGCTCTCAGCCAGAAAGAGCTAGCCTGGAAAGCTGTTGCTCAGCCTCATCTGCCCATGGCACTGCTCGCACAGAGGCACCGAGACTGGGGCTGCTTGCTTGTCTTCCCACGTCAGACTTCAAATGTAGCATTGGGGGTGCATGACGGGCTCCTCCGGCAGCCCTGCTCTGAAAATTCGAATGTCTGCAGATAGATTACAGGCAGAAAGAGCTAGCCTGGAAAGCTGTTGCTCAGCCTCATCTGCCCATGGCACTGCTCGCACAGAGGCACAGAGACTGGGGCTGCTTGCTTGTCTTGCCACCTCAAACTTCAAACGTATCTTAGGTGGTCCATGCCGGGTGCCTACGACATCCCTGCTCCGCAAATGGAAACGTCTGGAGATAGATTGCAGCCAGAAAGAGCTCGCCTGGAAAGCTGTTGCTCAGCCTCATCTGCCCATGGCACTGCTCGCACAGAGGCACAGAGACTGGGGCTGCTTGCTTGTCTTGCCACCTCAAACTTCAAATGTAGCAGTGGGGGTGCATGCCGGGCTCATCCGGCAGCCCTGCTCCCAAAATTCGAACGTCTGTAGATAGATTGCAGCCAGAAAGAGCTAGCCTGGAAAGCTGTTGCTCAGCCTCATCTGCCCATGGCACTGCTCGCACAGAGGCACAGAGACTGGGGCTGCTTGCTTGTCTTGCCACCTCAAACTTCAAACGTAGCTTAGGTGGTCCGTGCCGGGCGTCTGCGGCAGCCCTGCTCCGAAAACGCAAACGTCTGCAGATAGCTCGCAGGCAGAAAGAGCTAGCCTGGAAAGCTGTTGCTCAGCCTCATCTGCCCATGGCACTGCTCGCACAGAGGCACAGAGACTGGGGCTGCTTGCTTGTCTTGCCCCCTCAAACTTCAAATGTAGCAGTGGGGGTGCATGACGAACTCCTCCGGCAGCCCTGCTCTCAAAATTCGAACGTCTGCAGAGAGCGCGGAGACAGAAAGAGCTAGCCTGGAAAGCTGTTGCTCAGCCTCATCTGCCCATGGCACTTCTCGCACAGAGGCACAGAGACTGGGGCTGCTTGCTTGTCTTGCCACCTCAAACTTCAAATGTAGCATTGGGGGTGCATGCCGGGCTCCTCCGGCAGCCCTGCTCCGAAAACGCAAACGTCTGCAGATAGCTCGCAGGCAGAAAGAGCTAGCCTGGAAAGCTGTTGCTCAGCCTCATCTGCCCATGGCACTGCTCGCACAGAGGCACAGAGACTGGGGCTGCTTGCTTGTCTTGCCACCTCAAACTTCAAACGTATCTTAGGTGGTCCATGCCGGGTGCCTCCGGCATCCCTGCTCCCAAAATGCAAACATCTGCAGACAGATTGCAGACAACAAGAGCTAGCCTGGAAACCTGTTGCTCAGCCTCATCTGCCCATGGCACTGCCCGCACAGAGGCACAGAGACTGAGGCTGCTTGCTTGTCTAGCCCCGTCAAACTTGAAATGTAGCTTAGGTGGTTCGTGCCGGGCGTCTGTGGCATCCCTGCTCTGAAAATGCGAACGTCTGCAGATAGCTCGCAGCCAGAAAGAGCTAGCCTGGAAAGCTGTTGCTCAGCCTCATCTGCCCATGGCACTGCTCACACAGAGGCACAGAGACTGGGGCTGATTGCTTGTCTTGCCACCTCAAACTTCAAATGTAGCATTGGGGGTGCATGCCGGGTGCCTCCGGCAGCCCTGCTCTGAAAATTCGAACGTCTGCAGATAGATTGCAGCCAGAAAGAGTCAGCCTGGAAAGCTGTTGCTCAGCCTCATCTGCCCATGGCACTGCTCGCACAGAGGCACAGAGACTGGGGCTGCTTGCTTGTCTTGCCACCTCAAACTTCAAACGTAGCTTAGGTGGTCCGTGCCGGGGGCCTCCGGCAGGGCTGCTGCCAAAATGCGAACGTCTGCAGATAGCTCGCAGCCAGAAAGAGCTAGCCTGGAAAGCTGTTGCTCAGCCTCATCTTCCCATGGCACTGCTCGCACAGAGGCACAGAGACTGGGGCTGCTTGCTTGTCTTGCCACCTCAAACTTCAAACGTAGCTTAGGTGGTCCGTGCCGGGGGCCTCCGGCAGGGCTGCTGCCAAAATGCGAACGTCTGCAGATAGCTCGCAGCCAGAAAGAGCTAGCCTGGAAAGCTGTTGCTCAGCCTCATCTGCCCATGGCACTGCTCGCACAGAGGCACAGAGACTGGGGCTGCTTGCTTGTCTGGCCATCTCAAACTTCAAATGTAGCTTTGGGGGTCCGTGCAGGGGGCCTCTGACAGCCCTGCTCACAAAACGCGAACGTCTGCAGATAGATCGCAGGCAGAACGAGCTAGCCTGAAAACTGTTGCTCAGCCTCATCTGCCCATGGCATTCCTCGCACAGAGGCACAGAGACTGGGGCTGCTTGCTTGTCTCGCCACGTCAAACTTCAAATGTATCTTAGGTGGTCCATGCCGGGTGCCTACGGCATCCCTGCTCCGAAAATGCAAACGTCTGCAGATAGCTTGCAGCCATAAAGAGCTAGCCTGGAAAACTGTTGCTCAGCCTCGTCTGCCCATGGCACTGCTCGCACAGAGGCACAGAGACTGGGGCTGCTTGCTTGTCTTGCCACCTCAAACTTCAAATGTAGCTTTGGGGGTCCGTGCAGGGGGCCTCTGACAGCCCTGCTCTGAAAATGCGAACGTCTGCAGGTAGCTCGCAGGCAGAAAAAGCTAGCCTGAAAACTGTTTCTCAGCCTCATCTGCCCATGGCACTGCTCGCACAGAGGCACAGAGACTGGGGCTGCTTGCTTGTCTAGCCCCGTCAAACTTGAAATGTAGCTTAGGTGGTTCGTGCCGGGCGTCTCGGCATCCCTGCTCTGAAAATGCGAACGTCTGCAGATAGCTCTCAGCCAGAAAGAGCTAGCCTGGAAAGCTGTTGCTCAGCCTCATCTGCCCATGGCACTGCTCGCACAGAGGCACCGAGACTGGGGCTGCTTGCTTGTCTTCCCACGTCAGACTTCAAATGTAGCATTGGGGGTGCATGACGGGCTCCTCCGGCAGCCCTGCTCTGAAAATGCAAACGTCTGCAGATAGATTACAGGCAGAAAGAGCTAGCCTGGAAAGCTGTTGCTCAGCCTCATCTGCCCATGGCACTGCTCGCACAGAGGCACAGAGACTGGGGCTGCTTGCTTGTCTTGCCACCTCAAACTTCAAACGTATCTTAGGTGGTCCATGCCGGGTGCCTACGACATCCCTGCTCCGCAAATGGAAACGTCTGGAGATAGATTGCAGCCAGAAAGAGCTCGCCTGGAAAGCTGTTGCTCAGCCTCATCTGCCCATGGCACTGCTCGCACAGAGGCACAGAGACTGGGGCTGCTTGCTTGTCTTGCCACCTCAAACTTCAAATGTAGCAGTGGGGGTGCATGCCGGGCTCATCCGGCAGCCCTGCTCCCAAAATTCGAACGTCTGTAGATAGATTGCAGCCAGAAAGAGCTAGCCTGGAAAGCTGTTGCTCAGCCTCATCTGCCCATGGCACTGCTCGCACAGAGGCACAGAGACTGGGGCTGCTTGCTTGTCTTGCCACCTCAAACTTCAAACGTAGCTTAGGTGGTCCGTGCCGGGCGTCTGCGGCAGCCCTGCTCCGAAAACGCAAACGTCTGCAGATAGCTCGCAGGCAGAAAGAGCTAGCCTGGAAAGCTGTTGCTCAGCCTCATCTGCCCATGGCACTGCTCGCACAGAGGCACAGAGACTGGGGCTGCTTGCTTGTCTTGCCCCCTCAAACTTCAAATGTAGCAGTGGGGGTGCATGACGAACTCCTCCGGCAGCCCTGCTCTCAAAATTCGAACGTCTGCAGAGAGCGCGGAGCCAGAAAGAGCTAGCCTGGAAAGCTGTTGCTCAGCCTCATCTGCCCATGGCACTTCTCGCACAGAGGCACAGAGACTGGGGCTGCTTGCTTGTCTTGCCACCTCAAACTTCAAATGTAGCATTGGGGGTGCATGCCGGGCTCCACCGGCAGCCCTGCTCCGAAAACGCAAACGTCTGCAGATAGCTCGCAGGCAGAAAGAGCTAGCCTGGAAAGCTGTTGCTCAGCCTCATCTGCCCATGGCACTGCTCGCACAGAGGCACAGAGACTGGGGCTGCTTGCTTGTCTTGCCACCTCAAACTTCAAAGGTATCTTAGGTGGTCCATGCCGGGTGCCTACGGCATCCCTGCTCCCAAAATGCAAACATCTGCAGACAGATTGCAGAGAACAAGAGCTAGCCTGGAAACCTGTTGCTCAGCCTCATCTGCCCATGGCACTGCTCGCACAGAGGCACAGAGACTGAGGCTGCTTGCTTGTCTAGCCCCGTCAAACTTGAAATGTAGCTTAGGTGGTTCGTGCCGGGCGTCTGTGGCATCCCTGCTCTGAAAATGCGAACGTCTGCAGATAGCTCTCAGCCAGAAAGAGCTAGCCTGGAAAGCTGTTGCTCAGCCTCATCTGCCCATGGCACTGCTCACACAGAGGCACAGAGACTGGGGCTGATTGCTTGTCTTGCCACCTCAAACTTCAAATGTAGCATTGGGGGTGCATGCCGGGTGCCTCCGGCAGCCCTGCTCTGAAAATTCGAACGTCTGCAGATAGATTGCAGCCAGAAAGAGTCAGCCTGGAAAGCTGTTGCTCAGCCTCATCTGCCCATGGCACTGCTCGCACAGAGGCACAGAGACTGGGGCTGCTTGCTTGTCTTGCCACCTCAAACTTCAAACGTAGCTTAGGTGGTCCGTGCCGGGGGCCTCCGGCAGGGCTGCTGCCAAAATGCCAACGTCTGCAGATAGCTCGCAGCCAGAAAGAGCTAGCCTGGAAAGCTGTTGCTCAGCCTCATCTGCCCATGGCACTGCTCGCACAGAGGCACAGAGACTGGGGCTGCTTGCTTGTCTGGCCATCTCAAACTTCAAATGTAGCTTTGGGGGTCCGTGCAGGGGGCCTCTGACAGCCCTGCTCACAAAACGCGAACGTCTGCAGATAGATCGCAGGCAGAACGAGCTAGCCTGAAAACTGTTGCTCAGCCTCATCTGCCCATGGCATTCCTCGCACAGAGGCACAGAGACTGGGGCTGCTTGCTTGTCTTGCCACCTCAAACTTCAAACGTATCTTAGGTGGTCCATGCCGGGTGCCTACGGCATCCCTGCTCCGAAAATGCAAACGTCTGCAGATAGCTTGCAGCCATAAAGAGCTAGCCTGGAAAGCTGTTGCTCAGCCTCGTCTGCCCATGGCACTGCTCGCACAGAGGCACAGAGACTGGGGCTGCTTGCTTGTCTTGCCACCTCAAACTTCAAATGTAGCTTTGGGGGTCCGTGCAGGGGGCCTCTGACAGCCCTGCTCTGAAAATGCGAACGTCTGCAGGTAGCTCGCAGGCAGAAAAAGCTAGCCTGAAAACTGTTTCTCAGCCTCATCTGCCCATGGCACTGCTCGCACAGAGGCACAGAGACTGGGGCTGCTTGCTTGTCTAGCCCCGTCAAACTTGAAATGTAGCTTAGGTGGTTCGTGCCGGGCGTCTCGGCATCCCTGCTCTGAAAATGCGAACGTCTGCAGATAGCTCTCAGCCAGAAAGAGCTAGCCTGGAAAGCTGTTGCTCAGCCTCATCTGCCCATGGCACTGCTCGCACAGAGGCACCGAGACTGGGGCTGCTTGCTTGTCTTCCCACGTCAGACTTCAAATGTAGCATTGGGGGTGCATGACGGGCTCCTCCGGCAGCCCTGCTCTGAAAATTCGAATGTCTGCAGATAGATTACAGGCAGAAAGAGCTAGCCTGGAAAGCTGTTGCTCAGCCTCATCTGCCCATGGCACTGCTCGCACAGAGGCACAGAGACTGGGGCTGCTTGCTTGTCTTGCCACCTCAAACTTCAAACGTATCTTAGGTGGTCCATGCCGGGTGCCTACGACATCCCTGCTCCGCAAATGGAAACGTCTGGAGATAGATTGCAGCCAGAAAGAGCTCGCCTGGAAAGCTGTTGCTCAGCCTCATCTGCCCATGGCACTGCTCGCACAGAGGCACAGAGACTGGGGCTGCTTGCTTGTCTTGCCACCTCAAACTTCAAATGTAGCAGTGGGGGTGCATGCCGGGCTCATCCGGCAGCCCTGCTCCCAAAATTCGAACGTCTGTAGATAGATTGCAGCCAGAAAGAGCTAGCATGGAAAGCTGTTGCTCAGCCTCATCTGCCCATGGCACTGCTCGCACAGAGGCACAGAGACTGGGGCTGCTTGCTTGTCTTGCCACCTCAAACTTCAAACGTAGCTTAGGTGGTCCGTGCCGGGCGTCTGCGGCAGCCCTGCTCCGAAAACGCAAACGTCTGCAGATAGCTCGCAGGCAGAAAGAGCTAGCCTGGAAAGCTGTTGCTCAGCCTCATCTGCCCATGGCACTGCTCGCACAGAGGCACAGAGACTGGGGCTGCTTGCTTGTCTTGCCCCCTCAAACTTCAAATGTAGCAGTGGGGGTGCATGACGAACTCCTCCGGCAGCCCTGCTCTCAAAATTCGAACGTCTGCAGAGAGCGCGGAGACAGAAAGAGCTAGCCTGGAAAGCTGTTGCTCAGCCTCATCTGCCCATGGCACTTCTCGCACAGAGGCACAGAGACTGGGGCTGCTTGCTTGTCTTGCCACCTCAAACTTCAAATGTAGCATTGGGGGTGCATGCCGGGCTCCTCCGGCAGCCCTGCTCCGAAAACGCAAACGTCTGCAGATAGCTCGCAGGCAGAAAGAGCTAGCCTGGAAAGCTGTTGCTCAGCCTCATCTGCCCATGGCACTGCTCGCACAGAGGCACAGAGACTGGGGCTGCTTGCTTGTCTTGCCCCCTCAAACTTCAAATGTAGCAGTGGGGGTGCATGACGAACTCCTCCGGCAGCCCTGCTCTCAAAATTCGAACGTCTGCAGAGAGCGCGGAGCCAGAAAGAGCTAGCCTGGAAAGCTGTTGCTCAGCCTCATCTGCCCATGGCACTTCTCGCACAGAGGCACAGAGACTGGGGCTGCTTGCTTGTCTTGCCACCTCAAACTTCAAATGTAGCATTGGGGGTGCATGCCGGGCTCCTCCGGCAGCCCTGCTCCGAAAACGCAAACGTCTGCAGATAGCTCGCAGGCAGAAAGAGCTAGCCTGGAAAGCTGTTGCTCAGCCTCATCTGCCCATGGCACTGCTCGCACAGAGGCACAGAGACTGGGGCTGCTTGCTTGTCTTGCCACCTCAAACTTCAAACGTATCTTAGGTGGTCCATGCCGGGTGCCTCCGGCATCCCTGCTCCCAAAATGCAAACATCTGCAGACAGATTGCAGACAACAAGAGCTAGCCTGGAAACCTGTTGCTCAGCCTCATCTGCCCATGGCACTGCTCGCACAGAGGCACAGAGACTGAGGCTGCTTGCTTGTCTAGCCCCGTCAAACTTGAAATGTAGCTTAGGTGGTTCGTGCCGGGCGTCTGTGGCATCCCTGCTCTGAAAATGCGAACGTCTGCAGATAGCTCTCAGCCAGAAAGAGCTAGCCTGGAAAGCTGTTGCTCAGCCTCATCTGCCCATGGCACTGCTCGCACAGAGGCACAGAGACTGGGGCTGCTTGCTTGTCTTGCCACCTCAAACTTCAAATGTAGCATTGGGGGTGCATGCCGGGTGCCTCCGGCAGCCCTGCTCTGAAAATTCGAACGTCTGCAGATAGATTGCAGCCAGAAAGAGTCAGCCTGGAAAGCTGTTGTTCAGCCTCATCTGCCCATGGCACTGCTCGCACAGAGGCACAGAGACTGGGGCTGCTTGCTTGTCTTGCCACCTCAAACTTCAAACGTAGCTTAGGCTGTCCGTGCCGGGGGCCTCCGACAGGGCTGCTCCGAAAATGCGAACGTCTGCAGATAGCTCGCAGGCAGAAAGAGCTAGCCTGGAAAGCTGTTGCTCAGCCTCTTCTGCCCATGGCACTGCTCGCACAGAGGCACAGAGACTGGGGCTGCTTGCTTGTCTTGCCACCTCAAACTTCAAACGTATCTTAGGTGGTGCATGCCGGGTGCCTCCGGCATCCCTGCTCCAAAAATGCAAACGTCTGCAGATAGCTCTCAGCCAGAAAGGGCTAGCCTGGAAAGCTGTTGCTCAGCCTCATCTGCCCATGGCACTGCTCGCACAGAGGCACAGAGACTGGGGCTGCTTGCTTGTCTTGCCCCCTCAAACTTCAAACGTAGCTTAGGTGGTCCATGCTGGGTGCCTCCGGCAGCCCTGCTCTGAAAATGCAAACGTCTGCAGACAGCTCGCAGACCAGAAGAGCTAGCCTTGAAAGCTGTTGCTCAGCCTCATCTGCCGATGGCACTGCTCGCACAGAGGCACAGAGACTGGGGCTGCTTGCTTGTCTTGCCACCTCAAACTTCAAATGTATCTCTGGGGGTCGGTGCAGGGGGTCTCTGACAGCCCTGCTATGGAAACGCGAACGTCTGCAGATAGCTCGCAGCCAGAAAGATCTAGCCTTGAAAGCTGTTGCTCAGCCTCATCTGCCCATGGCACTGCTCGCACACAGGCACAGAGACTGGGGCTGCTTCTTGTCTTGCTCCCTCAAACTTCAAACGTAGCTTAGGCGGTCCGTGCCGGGGGCCTCCGGCAGCCCTGCTCTGAAAATGCGAACGTCTGCAGATAGCTCGCAGGCAGAAAGAGCTAGCCTGAAAACTGTTGCTCAGCCTCATCAGCCCATAGCACTGCTCGCACAGAGGCACAGAGACTGGGGCTGCTTGCTTGTCTAGCCCCGTCAAACTTGAAATGCAGCTTAGGTGTTTCGTGCCGGGCGTCTCCGGCATCCCTGCTCCGAAAATGCAAACGTCTGCAGATAGCTTGCAGCCATAAAGAGCTAGCCTGGAAAGCTGTTGCTCAGCCTCGTCTGCCCATGGCACTGCTCGCACAGAGGCACAGAGACTGGGGCTGCTTGCTTGTCTTGCCACCTCAAACTTCAAATGTAGCTTTGGGGGTCCGTGCAGGGGGCCTCTGACAGCCCTGCTCTAAAAATGCGAACGTCTGCAGGTAGCTCGCAGGCAGAAAGAGCTAGCCTGAAAACTGTTTCTCAGCCTCATCTGCCCATGGCACTGCTCGCACAGAGGCACAGAGACTGGGGCTGCTTGCTTGTCTAGCCCCGTCAAACTTGAAATGTAGCTTAGGTGGTTCGTGCCGGGCGTCTCGGCATCCCTGCTCTGAAAATGCGAACGTCTGCAGATAGCTCTCAGCCAGAAAGAGCTAGCCTGGAAAGCTGTTGCTCAGCCTCATCTGCCCATGGCACTGCTCGCACACAGGCACAGAGACTGGGGCTGCTTGCTTGTCTTCCCACGTCAGACTTCAAATGTAGCATTGGGGGTGCATGCCGGGCTCCTCCGGCAGCCCTGCTCTGAAAATTCGAATGTCTGCAGATAGATTGCAGGCAGAAAGAGCTAGCCTGGAAAGCTGTTGCTCAGCCTCATCTGCCCATGGCACTGCTCGCACAGAGGCACAGAGACTGGGGCTGCTTGCTTGTCTTGCCACCTCAAACTTCAAACGTGTCTTAGGTGGTCCATGCCGGGTGCCTACGACATCCCTGCTCCGCAAATGCAAACGTCTGGAGATAGATTGCAGCCAGAAAGAGCTCGCCTGGAAAGCTGTTGCTCAGCCTCATCTGCCCATGGCACTGCTCGCACAGAGGCACAGAGACTGGAGCTGCTTGCTTGTCTAGCCCCGTCAAACTTGAAATGTAGCTTAGGTGGTTCGTGCCGGGCGTCTGTGGCATCCCTGCTCTGAAAATGCGAACGTCTGCAGATAGCTCTCAGCCAGAAAGAGCTAGCCTGGAAACCTGTTGCTAAGCCTCATCTGCCCATGGCACTGCTCGCACAGAGGCACAGAGACTGATGCTGCTTGCTTGTCAAGCCCCGTCAAACTTGAAATGTAGCTTAGGTGGTTCGTGCCGGGCGTCTGTGGCATCCCTGCTCTGAAAATGCGAACGTCTGCAGATAGCTCTCAGCCAGAAAGAGCTAGCCTGGAAAGCTGTTGCTCAGCCTCATCTGCCCATGGCACTGCTCGCACAGAGGCACAGAGACTGGGGCTGCTTGCTTGTCTTGCCACCTCAAACTTCAAATGTAGCATTGGGGGTGCATGCCGGGTGCCTCCGGCAGCCCTGCTCTGAAAATTCGAACGTCTGCAGATAGATTGCAGCCAGAAAGAGTTAGCCTGGAAAGGTGTTGCTCAGCCTCATCTGCCAATGGCACTGCTCGCACAGAGGCACAGAGACTGGGGCTGCTTGCTTGTCTTGCCACCTCAAACTTCGTATGTATCTTAGGGTGTCCGTGTCGGGCGTCTCCAGCAGGGCTGCTCTGAAAATGCGAACGTCTGCAGATAGCTCGCAGCCAGAAAGAGCTAGCCTGGAAAGCTGTTGCTCAGCCTCATCTGCCCATGGCACTGCTCGCACAGAGGCACAGAGACTGGGGCTGTTTGCTTGTCTTGCCACCTCAAACTTCAAATGTAGCAGTGGGGGTGCATGCCGGGCGCCTCCGGCAGCCCTGCTCTGAAAATTCGAAAGTCTGCAGATAGCTCGCAGCCAGAAAGAGCTAGCCTGGAAAGCTGTTGCTCAGCCTCATCTGCCCATGGCACTGCTCGCACAGAGGCACAGAGACTGGGGCTGCTTGCTTATCTTGCCACCTCAAACTTCAAATGTAGCTTAGGCTGTCCGTGCCGGGGGCCTCCGGCAGCCCTGCTCCGAAAATGCGAACGTCTGCAGATAGCTCGCAGCCAGAAAGAGCTAGCCTGGAAAGCTGTTGCTCAGCCTCTTCTGCCCATGGCACTGCTCGCACAGAGGCACAGAGACTGGGGCTACTTGCTTGTCTTGCCACCTCAAACTTCAAACGTAGCTTAGGTGGTGCATGCCGGGTGCCTCCGGCATCCCTGCTCCAAAAATGCAAACGTCTGCAGATAGCTCGCAGCCAGAAAGAGCTAGCCTGGAAAGGTGTTGCTCAGCCTCATCTGCCCATGGCACTGCTCGCACAGAGGCACAGAGACTGGGGCTGCTTGCTTGTCTTGCCCCCTCAAACTTCAAACGTAGCTTAGGTGGTCCACGCTGGGTGCCTCCGGCAGCCCTGCTCTGAAAATGCAAACGTCTGCAGACAGCTCGCAGACCAGAAGAGCTAGCCTTGAAAGCTGTTGCTCAGCCTCATCTGCCGATGGCACTGCTCGCACAGAGGCACAGAGACTGGGGCTGCTTGCTTGTCTTGCCACCTCAAACTTCACATGTAGCATTGGGGGTGCATGCCGGGCTCCTCCGGCAGCCCTGCTCCCAAAATTCAAATGTCTGCAGACAGATTGCAGCCAGAAAGAGCTCGCCTGGAAAGCTGTTGCTCAGCCTCATCTGCCCATGGCACTGCTCGCACAGAGGCACAGAGACTGGGGCTGCTTGCTTGTCTTGCCACCTCAAACTTCAAATGTATCTCTGGGGGTCGGTGCAGGGGGTCTCTGACAGCCCTGCTATGGAAACGCGAACGTCTGCAGATAGCTCGCAGCCAGAAAGATCTAGCCTTGAAAGCTGTTGCTCAGCCTCATCTGCCCATGGCACTGCTCGCACACAGGCACAGAGACTGGGGCTGCTTCTTGTCTTGCCCCCTCAAACTTCAAACGTAGCTTAGGCGGTCCGTGCCGGGGGCCTCCGGCAGCCCTGCTCTGAAAATGCGAACGTCTGCAGATAGCTCGCAGGCAGAAAGAGCTAGCCTGAAAACTGTTGCTCAGCCTCATCTGCCCATGGCACTGCTCGCACAGAGGCACAGAGACTGGGGCTGCTTGCTTGTCTAGCACCGTCAAACTTCAAACGTAGCTTAGGTGGTCCACGCTGGGTGCCTCCGGCAGCCCTGCTCCAAAAATGCAAACGTCTGCAGACAGCTCGCAGACCAGAAGAGCTAGCCTTGAAAGCTGTTGCTCAGCCTCATCTGCCCATGGCACTGCTCGCACAGAGGCACAGAGACTGGGGCTGCTTGCTTGTCTTGCCACCTCAAACTTCACATGTAGCATTGGGGGTGCATGCCGGGCTCCTCCGGCAGCCCTGCTCCCAAAATTCAAATGTCTGCAGACAGATTGCAGCCAGAAAGAGCTAGACTGGAAAGCTGTTGCTCAGCCTCATCTGCCCATGGCACTGCTCGCACAGAGGCAAAGAGACTGGGGCTGCTTGCTTGTCTTGCCACCTCAAACTTCAAATGTAGCAGTGGGGGTGCATGCCGGGCGCCTCCGGCAGCCCTGCTCTGAAAATTCGAAAGTCTGCAGATAGCTCGCAGCCAGAAAGAGCTAGCCTGGAAAGCTGTTGCTCAGCCTCATCTGCCCATGGCACTGCTCGCACAGAGGCACAGAGACTGGGGCTGCTTGCTTATCTTGCCACCTCAAACTTCAAATGTAGCTTAGGCTGTCCGTGCCGGGGGCCTCCGGCAGCCCTGCTCCGAAAATGCGAACGTCTGCAGATAGCTCGCAGCCAGAAAGAGCTAGCCTGGAAAGCTGTTGCTCAGCCTCTTCTGCCCATGGCACTGCTCGCACAGAGGCACAGAGACTGGGGCTGCTTGCTTGTCTTGCCCCCTCAAACTTCAAACGTAGCTTAGGTGGTCCACGCTGTGTGCCTCCGGCAGCCCTGCTCTGAAAATGCAAACGTCTGCAGACAGCTCGCAGACCAGAAGAGCTAGCCTTGAAAGCTGTTGCTCAGCCTCATCTGCCCATGGCACTGCTCGCACACAGGCACAGAGACTGGGGCTGCTTGCTTGTCTTGCCACCTCAAACTTCACATGTAGCATTGGGGGTGCATGCCAGGCTCCTCTGGCAGCCCTGCTCCCAAAATTCGAATGTCTGCAGACAGATTGCAGCCAGAAAGAGCTAGCCTGGAAAGCTGTTGCTCAGCCTCATCTGCCCATGGCACTGCTCGCACAGAGGCACGAAAACTGGGGCTGCTTGCTTGTCTTGCCCCCTCAAACTTCAAACGTAGCTTAGGTGGTCCGTGCCGGGGGCCTCCGGCAGGGCTGCTGCCAAAATGCGAACGTCTGCAGATAGCTCGCAGGCAGAAAGAGCTAGCCTGGAAAGCTGTTGCTCAGCCTCATCTGCCCATGGCACTGCTCGCACAGAGGCACAGAGACTGGGGCTGCTTGCTTGTCTGGCCACCTCAAACTTCAAATGTAGCTTTGGGGGTCCGTGCAGGGGGCCTCTGACAGCCCTGCTCACAAAACGCGAACGTCTGCAGATAGATCGCAGGCAGAACGAGCTAGCCTGAAAACTGTTGCTCAGCCTCATCTGCCTATGGCATTGCTCGCACAGAGGCACAGAGACTGGGGCTGCTTGCTTGTCTCGCCACGTCAAACTTCAAACGTATCTTAGGTGGTCCATGCCGGGTGCCTACGGCATCCCTGCTCCGAAAATGCAAACGTCTGCAGATAGCTTGCAGCCATAAAGAGCTAGCCTGGAAAGCTGTTGCTCAGCCTCGTCTGCCCATGGCACTGCTCGCACAGAGGCACAGAGACTGGGGCTGCTTGCTTGTCTTGCCACCTCAAACTTGAAATGTAGCTTAGGTGGTTCGTGCCGGGCGTCTCGGCATCCCTGCTCTGAAAATGCGAACGTCTGCAGATAGCTCTCAGCCAGAAAGAGCTAGCCTGGAAAGCTGTTGCTCAGCCTCATCTGCCCATGGCACTGCTCGCACAGAGGCACCGAGACTGGGGCTGCTTGCTTGTCTTCCCACGTCAGACTTCAAATGTAGCATTGGGGGTGCATGCCGGGCTCCTCCGGCAGCCCTGCTCTGAAAATTCGAATGTCTGCAGATAGATTGCAGGCAGAAAGAGCTAGCCTGGAAAGCTGTTGCTCAGCCTCATCTGCCCATGGCACTGCTCGCACAGAGGCACAGAGACTGGGGCTGCTTGCTTGTCTTGCCACCTCAAACTTCAAACGTATCTTAGGTGGTCCATGCCGGGTGCCTACGACATCCCTGCTCCGCAAATGCAAACGTCTGGAGATAGATTGCAGCCAGAAAGAGCTCGCCTGGAAAGCTGTTGCTCAGCCTCATCTGCCCATGGCACTGCTCACACAGAGGCACAGAGACTGGAGCTGCTTGCTTGTCTAGCCCCGTCAAACCTGAAATGTAGCTTAGGTGGTTCGTGCCGGGCGTCTCCGGCAGCCCTGCTCTGAAAATGCGAACGTCTGCAGATAGCTCTCAGCCAGAAAGAGCTAGCCTGGAAAGCTGTTGCTCAGCCTCATCTGCCCATGGCACTGCTCGCACAGAGGCACAGAGACTGATGCTGCTTGCTTGTCAAGCCCCGTCAAACTTGAAATGTAGCTTAGGTTTTATCGTGCCGGGCGTCTGTGGCATCCGTGCTCTGAAAATGCGAACGTCTGCAGATAGCTCTCAGCCAGAAAGAGCTAGCCTGGAAAGCTGTTGCTCAGCCTCATCTGCCGATGGCACTGCTCGCACAGAGGCACAGAGACTGGGGCTGCTTGCTTGTCTTGCCACCTCAAACTTCAAATATAGCATTGGGGGTGCTTGCCGGGTGCCTCCGGCAGCCCTGCTATGAAAATTCGAACGTCTGCAGATAGATTGCAGCCAGAAAGAGTTAGCCTGGAAAGCTGTTGCTCAGCCTCATCTGCCCATGGCACTGCTCGCACAGAGGCACAGAGACTGGGGCTGCTTGCTTGTCTTGCCACCTCAAACTTCAAACGTAGCTTAGGCTGTCCGGGCCGGGGGCCTCCGGCAGGGCTGCTCTGAAAATGCGAAAGTCTGCAGATAGCTCGCAGGCAGAATGAGCTAGCCTGGAAAGCTGTTGCTCACCCTCATCTGCCCATGGCACTGCTCACACAGAGGCACAGAGACTGGGGCTGCTTGCTTGTCTTGCCACCTCAAACTTCAAAGGTATCTTAGGCGGTCCATGCCGGGTGCCTCCGGCATCCCTGCTCCAAAAATGCAAACGTCTGCAGATAGCTCGCAGCCAGAAAGAGCTAGCCTGGAAAGGTGTTGCTCAGCCTCATCTGCCCATGGCACTGCTCGCACAGAGGCACAGAGACTGGGGCTGCTTGCTTGTCTTGCCCCCTCAAACTTCAAACGTATCTTAGGTGGTCCATGCCGGGTGCCTCCGGTAGCCCTACTACGAAAATGCAAACGTCTGCAGACAGATCGCAGCCAGTAAGAGCTAGCCTGGAAAGGTGTTGCTCAGCCTCATCTGCCCATGGCACTGCTCGCACAGAGGCACAGAGACTGGGGCTGCTTGCTTGTCTTGCCACCTCAAACTTCATATGTATCTTAGGGTGTCCGTGTCGGGCGCCTCCAGCAGGGCTGCTCTGAAAATGCGAACGTCTGCAGATAGCTCGCAGGCAGAAAGAGCTAGCCTGGAAAGGTGTTGCTCAGCCTCATCTGCCCATGGCACTGCTCGCACAGAGGCACAGAGACTGGGGCTGTTTGCTTGTCTTGCCACCTCAAACTTCAAATGTAGCAGTGGGGGTGCATGCCGGGCGCCTCCGGCAGCCCTGCTCTGAAAATTCGAAAGTCTGCAGATAGCTCGCAGCCAGAAAGAGCTAGCCTGGAAAGCTGTTGCTCAGCCTCATCTGCCCATGGCACTGCTCGCACAGAGGCACAGAGACTGGGGCTGCTTGCTTATCTTGCCACCTCAAACTTCAAATGTAGCTTAGGCTGTCCGTGCCGGGGGCCTCCGGCAGCCCTGCTCCGAAAATGCGAATATCTGCAGATAGCTCGCAGCCAGAAAGAGCTAGCCTGGAAAGCTGTTGCTCAGCCACTTCTGCCCATGGCACTGCTCGCACAGAGGCACAGAGACTGGGGCTGCTTGCTTGTCTTGCCACCTCAAACTTCAAACGTATCTTAGGTGGTGCATGCCGGGTGCCTCCGGCATCCCTGCTCCAAAAATGCAAACGTCTGCAGATAGCTCGCAGCCAGAAAGAGCTAGCCTGGAAAGCTGTTGCTCAGCCTCATCTGCCCATGGCACTGCTCGCACAGAGGCACAGAGACTGGGGCTGCTTGCTTGTCTTGCCCCCTCAAACTTCAAACGTAGCTTAGGTGGTCCATGCTGGGTGCCTCCGGCAGCCCTGCTCTGAAAATGCAAACGTCTGCAGACAGCTCGCAGACCAGAAGAGCTAGCCTTGAAAGCTGTTGCTCAGCCTCATCTGCCGATGGCACTGCTCGCACAGAGGCACAGAGACTGGGGCTGCTTGCTTGTCTTGCCACCTCAAACTTCACATGTAGCATTGGGGGTGCATGCCGGGCTCCTCCGGCAGCCCTGCTCTGAAAATGCAAACGTCTGCAGACAGATCGCAGGCAGAAAGAGCTAGCCTGAAAACTGTTGCTCAGCCTCATCTGCCCATGGCACTGCTCGCACAGAGGCACAGAGACTGGGGCTGCTTGCTTGTCTTGCCACCTCAAACTTCACATGTATCTTTGGGGGTCCGTGCAGGGGGCCTCTGACAGCCCTGCTATGGAAACGCGAACGTCTGCAGATAGATCTCAGCCAGAAAGAGCTAGCCTGGAAAGCTGTTGCTCAGCCTCATCTGCCCATGGCACTGCTCGCACAGAGGCACAGAGACTGGGGCTGCTTGCTTGTCTTGCCACCTCAAACTTCAAACGTAGCTTAGGCTGTCCGGGCCGGGCGCCTCCGGCAGCCCTGCTCCGAAAATGCGAACGTCTGCAGATAGCTCGCAGGCAGAAAGAGCTAGCCTGGAAAGCTGTTGCTCAGCCTCATCTGCCCATGGCACTGCTCGCACAGAGGCACAGAGACTAGAGCTGCTTGCTTGTATTGCACCCTCAAACTTCACATGTAGCTTTGGGAGTGCATGCCGTGCTCCTCCGGCAGCCCTGCTCTGAAAATTCGAACGTCTGCACATAGCTCGCAGGCAGAAAGAGCTAGCCTGGAAAGCTGTTGCTCAGCCTCATCTGCCCATGGCATTGCTCGCACAGAGGCACTGAGACTGGGGGTGCTTGCTTGTCTCGCCACGTCAAAGTTCAAACGTATCTTAGGTGGTCCATGCCGGGTGCCTACGGCATCCCTGCTCCAAAAATGCAAACGTCTGCAGATAGCTCGCAGCCAGAAAGAGCTAGCCTGGAAAGCTGTTGCTCAGCCTCATCTGCCCATGGCACTGCTCGCACAGAGGCACAGAGACTGGGGCTGCTTGCTTGTCTTGCCACCTCAAACTTCAAATGTAGCTTTGGGGGTCCGTGCAGGGGGCCTATGACAGCCCTGCTCTGAAAATGCGAACGTCTGCAGATAGCTCGCAGGCAGAAAGAGCTAGCCTGAAAACTGTTGCTCAGCCTCATCTGCCCATGGCACTGCTCGCACAGAGGCACAGAGACTGGGGCTGCTTGCTTGTCTAGCCCCGTCAAACTTGAAATGCAGCTTAGGTGTTTCGTGCCGGGTGTCTCCGGCAGCCCTGCTCTGAAAATGCGAACGTCTGCAGATAGCTCGCAGGCAAAAAGAGCTAGCCTGGAAAGCTGTTGCTCAGCCTCATCTTCCCATGGCACTGCTCGCACAGAGGCACAGAGACTGGGGCTGCTTGCTTGTCTTGCCACCTCAAACTTCACATGTAGCATTGGGGGTGCATGCCAGGCTTCTCCGGCAGCCCTGCTCCCAAAATCCGAATGTCTGCAGACAGATTGCAGCCAGAAAGAGCTAGCCTGGAAAGCTGTTGCTCAGCCTCATCTGCCCATGGCACTGCTCACACAGAGGCACAGAGACTGGGGCTGCTTGCTTGTCTTGCCACCTCAAACTTCAAACGTAGCTTAGGTGGTCCGTGCCGGGGGCCTCCGGCAGGGCTGCTGCCAAAAAGCGAACGTCTGCAGATAGCTCTCAGCCAGAAAGAGCTAGCCTGGAAAGCTGTTGCTCAGCCTCATCTGCCCATGGCACTGCTCGCACAGAGGCACAGAGACTGGGGCTGCTTGCTTGTCTGGCCACCTCAAACTTCAAATGTAGCTTTGGGGGTCCGTGCAGGGAGCCTCTGACAGCCCTGCTCACAAAACGCGAACGTCTGCAGATAGCTCGTAGGCAGAAAGAGCTAGCCTGAAAACTGTTGCTCAGCCTCATCTGCCCATGGCATTGCTCGCACAGAGGCACAGAGACTGGGGCTGCTTGCTTGTCTCGCCACGTCAAACTTCAAACGTATCTTAGGTGGTCCATGCCGGGTGCCTACGGCATCCCTGCTCCGAAAATGCAAACGTCTGCAGATAGCTTGCAGCCATAAAGAGCTAGCCTGGAAAGCTGTTGCTCAGCCTCGTCTGCCCATGGCACTGCTCGCACAGAGGCACAGAGACTGGGGCTGCTTGCTTGTCTTGCCACCTCAAACTTCAAATGTAGCTTTGGGGGTCCGTGCAGGGGGCCTCTGACAGCCCTGCTCTAAAAATGCGAACGTCTGCAGGTAGCTCGCAGGCAGAAAGAGCTAGCCTGAAAACTGTTTCTCAGCCTCATCTGCCCATGGCACTGCTCGCACAGAGGCACAGAGACTGGGGCTGCTTGCTTGTCTATCCCCGTCAAACTTGAAATGTAGCTTAGGTGGTTCGTGCCGGGCGTCTCGGCATCCCTGCTCTGAAAATGCGAACGTCTGCAGATAGCTCTCAGCCAGAAAGAGCTAGCCTGGAAAGCTGTTGCTCAGCCTCATCTGCCCATGGCACTGCTCGCACAGAGGCACAGAGACTGGGGCTGCTTGCTTGTCTTCCCACGTCAGACTTCAAATGTAGCATTGGGGGTGCATGCCGGGCTCCTCCGGCAGCCCTGCACTAAAAATTCGAACGTCTGCAGATAGCTCTCAGCCAGAAAGAGCTAGCCTGGAAAACTGTTGTTCAGCCTCATCTGCCCATGGCACTGCTCGCACAGAGGCACAGAGACTGGGGCTGCTTGCTTGTCTTGCCCCCTCAAACTTCAAATGTAACTTAGGCTGTCCGTACCGGGCGCCTCCGGCAGCCCTGCTCCGAAAATGTGAACGTCTGCAGATAGCTCGCAACCAGAAAGAGCTAGCCTGGAAACCTGTTGCTCAGCCTCATCTGCCCATGGCACTGCTCGCACAGAGGCACAGAGACTGGGGCTGCTTGCTTGTCTTGTCACCTCAAACTTCAAAGGTATCTTAGGTGGTCCATGCCGGGTGCCTCCGGCATCCCTGCTCCAAAAATGCAAACGTCTGCAGATAGCTCGCAGCCAGAAAGAGCTAGCCTGGAAAGCTGTTGCTTAGCCTCATCTGCCCATGGCACTGCTCGCACACAGGCACAGAGACTGGGGCTGCTTGTTGTCTTGCCTCCCCAAACTTCAAACGTAGCTTAGGTGGTCCGTGCCGGGGGACTCTAGCAGGGCTGCTCCAAAAATGCGAACGTCTGCAGATAGCTCGCAGGCAGAAAGAGCTATCCTGGAAAGCTGTTGCTCAGCCTCATCTGCCCATGGCACTGCTCGCACAGAGGCACAGAGACTGGGGCTGCTTGCTTGTATTGCCCCCTCAAACTTGAAACGTAGCTTTGGGATCCGTGTCGGGCGTCTGTGGCAGCCCTGCTCTGAAAATGCGAACGTCTGCAGATAGCTCGCAGCCAGAAAGAGCTAGCCTGGAAAGCTGTTGCTCAGCCTCATCTGCCCATGGCACTGCTCGCACACAGGCACAGAGACTGGGGCTGCTTGCTTGTCTTGCCACCTCAAACTTCACATGTAGCATTGGGGGTGCATGCCAGGCTCCTCCGGCAGCCCTGCTCCCAAAATTCGAATGTCTGCAGATAGATTGCAGCCAGAAAGAGCTAGCCTGGAAAGCTGTTGCTCAGCCTCATCTGCCCATGGCACTGCTCGAACAGAGGCACAGAGACTGGGGCTGCTTGCTTGTCTTGCCACCTCAAACTTCAAACGTAGCTTAGGTGGTCCGTGCCGGGGGCCTCCGGCAGGGCTGCTGCCAAAATGCCAACGTCTGCAGATAGCTCGCAGCCAGAAAGAGCTAGCCTGGAAAGCTGTTGCTCAGCCTCATCTGCCCATGGCACTGCTCGCACAGATGCACAGAGACTGGGGCTGCTTGCTTGTCTGGCCACCTCAAACTTCAAATGTAGCTTTGGGGGTCCGTGCAGGGGGCCTCTGACAGCCCTGCTCTAAAAATGCGAACGTCTGCAGGTAGCTCGCAGGCAGAAAGAGCTAGCCTGAAAACTGTTTCTCAGCCTCATCTACCCATGGCACTGCTCGCACAGAGGCACAGAGACTGGGGCTGCTTGCTTGTCTATCCCCGTCAAACTTGAAATGTAGCATTGGGGGTGCATGCCGGGCTCCTCCGGCAGCCCTGCACTAAAAATTCGAACGTCTGCAGATAGCTCTCAGCCAGAAAGAGCTAGCCTGGAAAACTGTTGCTCAGCCTCATCTGCCCATGGCACTGCTCGCACACAGGCACAGAGACTGGGGCTGCTTGCTTGTCTTGCCCCCTCAAACTTCAAATGTAGCTTAGGCTGTCCGTACCGGGCGCCTCCGGCAGCCCTGCTCCGAAAATGTGAACGTCTGCAGATAGCTCGCAGCCAGAAAGAGCTAGCCTGGAAACCTGTTGCTCAGCCTCATCTGCCCATGGCACTGCTCGCACAGAGGCACAGAGACTGGGGCTGCTTGCTTGTCTTGTCACCTCAAACTTCAAAGGTATCTTAGGCGGTCCATGCCGGGTGCCTCCGGCATCCCTGCTCCAAAAATGCAAACGTCTGCAGATAGCTCGCAGCCAGAAAGAGCTAGCCTGGAAAGCTGTTGCTCAGCCTCATCTGCCCATGGCACTGCTCGCACACAGGCACCGAGACTGGGGCTGCTTGTTGTCTTGCCTCCTCAAACTTCAAACGTAGCTTAGGTGGTCCGTGCCGGGGGCCTCCGGCAGGGCTGCTGCCAAAATGCCAACGTCTACAGATAGCTCGCAGCCAGAAAGAGCTAGCCTGGAAAGCTGTTGCTCAGCCTCATCTGCCCATGGCACTGCTCGCACAGAGGCACAGAGACTGGGGCTGCTTGCTTGTCTTGCCACCTCAAACTTCAAACTTAGCTTAGGTGGTCCGTGCCGGGGGCCTCCGGCAGGGCTGCTGCCAAAATGCCAACGTCTGCAGATAGCTCGCAGCCAGAAAGAGCTAGCCTGGAAAGCTGTTGCTCAGCCTCATCTGCTCATGGCACTGCTCGCACAGAGGCACAGAGACTGGGGCTGCTTGCTTGTCTGGCCACCTCAAACTTCAAATGTAGCTTTGGGGGTCCGTGCAGGGGGCCTCTGACAGCCCTGCTCACAAAACGCGAACGTCTGCAGATAGCTCGTAGGCAGAAAGAGCTAGCCTGAAAACTGTTGCTCAGCCTCATCTGCCCATGGCATTTCTCGCACAAAGGCACAGAGACTGGGGCTGCTTGCTTGTCTCGCCACGTCAAACTTCAAACGTATCTTAGGTGGTCCATGCCGGGTGCCTACGGCATCCCTGCTCCGAAAATGCAAACGTCTGCAGATAGCTTGCAGCCATAAAGAGCTAGCCTGGAAAGCTGTTGCTCAGCCTCGTCTGCCCATGGCACTGCTCGCACAGAGGCACAGAGACTGGGGCTGCTTGCTTGTCTTCCCACGTCAGACTTCAAATGTAGCTTTGGGGGTGCATGCCGGGCTCCTCCGGCAGCCCTGCTCTGAAAATTCGAATGTCTGCAGATAGATTGCAGGCAGAAAGAGCTAGCCTGGAAAGCTGTTGCTCAGCCTCATCTGCCCATGGCACTGCTCGCACAGAGGCACAGAGACTGGGGCTGCTTGCTTGTCTTGCCCCCTCAAACTTCAAAGGTATCTTAGGCTGTCCGTACCGGGCGCCTCCGGCAGCCCTGCTCCGAAAATGTGAACGTCTGCAGATAGCTCGCAGACAAGGAGAGAGAGCCTGGAAACCTGTTGCTCAGCCTCATCTGCCCATGGCACTGCTCGCACAGAGGCACAGAGACTGGGGCTGCTTGCTTGTCTTGTCACCTCAAACTTCAAAGGTATCTTAGGCGGTCCATGCCGGGTGCCTCCGGCATCCCTGCTCCAAAAATGCAAACGTCTGCAGATAGCTCGCAGCCAGAAAGAGCTAGCCTGGAAAGCTGTTGCTCAGCCTCATCTGCCCATGGCACTGCTCGCACACAGGCACAGAGACTGGGGCTGCTTGTTGTCTTGCCTCCTCAAACTTCAAACTTAGCTTAGGTGGTCCGTGCCGGGGGACTCTAGCAGGGCTGCTCCGAAAATGCGAACGTCTGCAGATAGCTCGCAGGCAGAAAGAGCTATCCTGGAAAGCTGTTGCTCAGCCTCATCTGCCCATGGCACTGCTCGCACAGAGGCACAGAGACTGGGGCTGCTTGCTTGTATTGCCCCCTCAAACTTGAAACGTAGCTTTGGGATCCGTGTCGGGCGTCTGCGGCAGCCCTGCTCTGAAAATGCGAACGTCTGCATATAGCTCGCAGCCAGAAAGAGCTAGCCTGGAAAGCTGTTGCTCAGCCTCATCTGCCCATGGCACTGCTCGCACACAGGCACAGAGACTGGGGCTGCTTGCTTGTCTTGCCACCTCAAACTTCACATGTAGCATTGGGGGTGCATGCCAGGCTCCTCCGGCAGCCCTGCTCCCAAAATTCGAATGTCTGCAGACAGATTGCAGCCAGAAAGAGCTAGCCTGGAAAGCTGTTGCTCAGCCTCATCTGCCCATGGCACTGCTCGCACAGAGGCACAGAGACTGGGGCTGCTTGCTTGTCTTGCCACCTCAAACTTCAAACGTAGCTTAGGTGGTCCGTGCCGGGGGCCTCCGGCAGGGCTGCTGCCAAAATGCGAACGTCTGCAGATAGCTCGCAGCCAGAAAGAGCTAGCCTGGAAAGCTGTTGCTCAGCCTCATCTGCCCATGGCACTGCTCGCACACAGGCACAGAGACTGGGGCTGCTTGTTGTCTTGCCTCCTCAAACTTCAAACTTAGCTTAGGTGGTCCGTGCCGGGGGACTCTAGCAGCCCTGCTCCGAAAATGCGAACGTCTGCAGATAGCTCGCAGGCAGAAAGAGCTATCCTGGAAAGCTGTTGCTCAGCCTCATCTGCCCATGGCACTGCTCGCACAGAGGCACAGAGACTGGGGCTGCTTGCTTGTCTGGCCACCTCAAACTTCAAATGTAGCTTTGGGGGTCCGTGCAGGGGGCCTCTGACAGCCCTGCTCACAAAACGCGAACGTCTGCAGATAGCTCGTAGGCAGAAAGAGCTAGCCTGAAAACTGTTGCTCAGCCTCATCTGCCCATGGCATTGCTCGCACAAAGGCACAGAGACTGGGGCTGCTTGCTTGTCTCGCCACGTCAAACTTCAAACGTATCTTAGGTGGTCCATGCCGGGTGCCTACGGCATCCCTGCTCCGAAAATGCAAACGTCTGCAGATAGCTTGCAGCCATAAAGAGCTAGCCTGGAAAGCTGTTGCTCAGCCTCGTCTGCCCATGGCACTGCTCGCACAGAGGCACAGAGACTGGGGCTGCTTGCTTGTCTTGCCACCTCAAACTTCAAATGTAGCTTTGGGGGTCCGTGCAGGGGGCCTCTGACAGCCCTGCTCTAAAAATGCGAACGTCTGCAGGTAGCTCGCAGGCAGAAAGAGCTAGCCTGAAAACTGTTTCTCAGCCTCATCTGCCCATGGCACTGCTCGCACAGAAGCACAGAGACTGGGGCTGCTTGCTTGTCTATCCCCGTCAAACTTGAAATGTAGCTTAGGTGGTTCGTGCCGGGCGTCTCGGCATCCCTGCTCTGAAAATGCGAACGTCTGCAGATAGCTCTCAGCCAGAAAGAGCTAGCCTGGAAAGCTGTTGCTCAGCCTCATCTGCCCATGGCACTGCTCGCACAGAGGCACAGAGACTGGGGCTGCTTGCTTGTCTTCCCACGTCAGACTTCAAATGTAGCATTGGGGGTGCATGCCGGGCTCCTCCGGCAGCCCTGCACTAAAAATTCGAACGTCTGCAGATAGCTCTCAGCCAGAAAGAGCTAGCCTGGAAAACTGTTGCTCAGCCTCATCTGCCCATGGCACTGCTCGCACAGAGGCACAGAGACTGGGGCTGCTTGCTTGTCTTGCCACCTCAAACTTCACATGTAGCATTGGGGGTGCATGCCGGGCTCCTCCGGCAGCCCTGCTCCCAAAATTTGAATGTCTGAAGACAGATTGCAGCCAGAAAGAGCTAGCCTGGAAAGCTGTTGCTCAGCCTCATCTGCCCATGGCACTGCTCGAACAGAGGCACAGAGACTGGGGCTGCTTGCTTGTCTTGCCACCTCAAACTTCAAACGTAGCTTAGGTGGTCCATGCCGGGTGCCTACGGCATCCCTGCTCCAAAAATGCAAAAGTCTGCAGATAGCTCGCAGCCAGAAAGAGCTAGCCTGGAAAGCTGTTGCTCAGCCTCATCTGCCCATGGCACTGCTCGCACACAGGCACAGAGACTGGGGCTGCTTGTTGTCTTGCCTCCTCAAACTTCAAACGTAGCTTAGGTGGTCCGTGCCGGGGGACTCCAGCAGGGCTGCTCCGAAAATGCGAACGTCTGCAGATAGCTCGCAGGCAGAAAGAGCTATCCTGGAAAGCTTTTGCTCAGCCTCATCTGCCCATGGCACTGCTCGCACAGAGGCACAGAGACTGGGGCTGCTTGCTTGTATTGCCCCCTCAAACTTGAAACGTAGCTTTGGGATCCGTGTCGGGCGTCTGCGGCAGCCCTGCTCTGAAAATGCGAACGTCTGCAGATAGCTCGCAGCCAGAAAGAGCTAGCCTGGAAAGCTGTTGCTCAGCCTCATCTGCCCATGGCACTGCTCGCACAGAGGCACAGAGACTGGGGCTGCTTGCTTGTCTTGCCACCTCAAACTTCAAACGTAGCTTAGGTGGTCCGTGCCGGGGGCCTCCGGCAGGGCTGCTGCCAAAATGCCAACGTCTGCAGATAGCTCGCAGCCAGAAAGAGCTAGCCTGGAAAGCTGTTGCTCAGCCTCATCTGCCCATGGCACTGCTCGCACAGAGGCACAGAGACTGGGGCTGCTTGCTTGTCTGGCCACCTCAAACTTCAAATGTAGCTTTGGGGGTCCGTGCAGGGGGCCTCTGACAGCTCTGCTCACAAAACGCGAACGTCTGCAGATAGCTCGTAGGCAGAAAGAGCTAGCCTGAAAACTGTTGCTCAGCCTCGTCTGCCCATGGCACTGCTCGCACACAGGCACAGAGACTGGGGCTGCTTGCTTGTCTTGCCACCTCAAACTTCAAATGTAGCTTTGGGGGTCCGTGCAGGGGGCCTCTGACAGCCCTGCTCTAAAAATGCGAACGTCTGCAGGTAGCTCGCAGGCAGAAAGAGCTAGCCTGAAAACTGTTTCTCAGCCTCATCTGCCCATGGCACTGCTCGCACAGAGGCACAGAGACTGGGGCTGCTTGCTTGTCTTGCCACGTCAAACTTGAAATGTAGCTTAGGTGGTTCGTGCCGGGCGTCTCGGCATCCCTGCTCTGAAAATGCGAACGTCTGCAGATAGCTCTCAGCCAGAAAGAGCTAGCCTGGAAAGCTGTTGCTCAGCCTCATCTGCCCATGGCACTGCTCGCACAGAGGCACAGAGACTGGGGCTGCTTGCTTGTCTTCCCACGTCAGACTTCAAATGTAGCATTGGGGGTGCATGCCGGGCTCCTCCGGCAGCCCTGCTTTCAAAATTCGAATGTCTGCAGATAGATTGCAGGCAGAAAGAGCTAGCCTGGAAAGCTGTTGCTCAGCCTCATCTGCCCATGGCACTGCTCGCACAGAGGCACAGAGACTGGGGCTGCTTGCTTGTCTTGCCACGTCAAACTTCAAACGTATCTTAGGTGGTCCATGTCGGGTGCCTACGACATCCCTGCTCCGCAAATGCAAACGACTGCAGATAGATTGCAGCCAGAAAGAGCTCGCCTGGAAAGCTGTTGCTCAGCCTCATCTGCCCATGGCACTGCTCGCACAGAGGCACAGAGACTGGGGCTGCTTGCTTGTCTAGCCCCGTCAAACTTGAAATGTAGCTTAGGTGGTTCGTGCCGGGCGTCTCCGGCAGCCCTGCTCTGAAAATGCGAACGTCTGCAGATACCTCTCAGCCAGAAAGAGCTAGCCTGGAAAGCTGTTGCTCAGCCTCATCTGCCCATGGCACTGCTCGCACAGAGGCACAGAGACTGGGGCTGCTTATTGTCTTCCCACGTCAGACTTCAAATGTAGCATTGGGGGTGCATGCCGGGCTCCTCCGGCAGCCCTGCACTAAAAATTCGAACGTCTGCAGATAGCTCTCAGCCAGAAAGAGCTAGCCTGGAAAACTGTTGCTCAGCCTCATCTGCCCATGGCACTGCTCGCACAGAGGCACAGAGACTGGGGCTGCTTGCTTGTCTTGCCACCTCTAACTTCAAATGTAGCTTAGGCTGTCCGTACCGGGCGCCTCCGGCAGCCCTGCTCCGAAAATGTGAACGTCTGCAGATAGCTCGCAGCCAGAAAGAGCTAGCCTGGAAACCTGTTGCTCAGCCTAATCTGCCCATGGCACTGCTCGCACAGAGGCACAGAGACTGGGGCTGCTTGCTTGTCTTGTCACCTCAAACTTCAAAGGTATCTTAGGCGGTCCATGCCGGGTGCCTCCGGCATCCCTGCTCCAAAAATGCAAACGTCTGCAGATAGCTCGCAGCCAGAAAGAGCTAGCCTGGAAAGCTGTTGCTCAGCCTCATCTGCCCATGGCACTGCTCGCACACAGGCACAGAGACTGGGGCTGCTTGTTGTCTTGCCTCCTCAAACTTCAAACGTAGCTTAGGTGGTCCGTGCCGGGGGACTCTAGCAGGGCTGCTCCAAAAATGCGAACGTCTGCAGATAGCTCGCAGGCAGAAAGAGCTATCCTGGAAAGCTGTTGCTCAGCCTCATCTGCCCATGGCACTGCTAACACAGAGGCACAGAGACTGGGGCTGCTTGCTTGTATTGCCCCCTCAAACTTTAAACGTAGCTTTGGGATCCGTATCGGGCGTCTGCGGCAGCCCTGCTCTGAAAATGCGAACGTCTGCAGATAGCTCGCAGGCAGAAAGAGCTAGCCTGGAAAGCTGTTGCTCAGCCTCATCTGCCCATGGCACTGCTCGCACAGAGGCACAGAGACTGGGGCTGCTTGCTTGTCTTGCCACCGCAAACTTCACATGTAGCATTGGGGGTGCATGCCGGGCTCCTCCGGCAGCCCTGCTCCCAAAATTTGAATGTCTGAAGACAGATAGCAGCCAGAAAGAGCTAGCCTGGAAAGCTGTTGCTCAGCCTCATCTGCCCATGGCACTGCTCGAACAGAGGCACAGAGACTGGGGATGCTTGCTTGTCTTGCCACCTCAAACTTCAAACGTAGCTTAGGTGGTCCGTGCCGGGGGCCTCCGGCAGGGCTTCTCCGAAAATGCAAACGTCTGCAGATAGCTCTCAGCCAGAAAGAGCTAGCCTGGAAAGCTGTTTCTCAGCCTCATCTGCCCATGGCACTGCTCGCACAGAGGCACAGAGACTGGGGCTGCTTGCTTGTCTATCCCCGTCAAACTTGAAATGTAGCTTAGGTGGTTCGTGCCGGGCGTCTCGGCATCCCTGCTCTGAAAATGCGAACGTCTGCAGATAGCTCTCAGCCAGAAAGAGCTAGCCTGGAAAGCTGTTGCTCAGCCTCATCTGCCCATGGCACTGCTCGCACAGAGGCACAGAGACTGGGGCTGCTTGCTTGTCTTCCCACGTCAGACTTCAAATGTAGCATTGGGGGTGCATGCCGGGCTCCTCCGGCAGCCCTGCTCTGAAAATTCGAGTGTCTGCAGATAGCTCTCAGCCAGAAAGAGCTAGCCTGGAAAGCTGTTGCTCAGCCTCATCTGCCCATGGCACTGCTCGCACAGAGGCACAGAGACTGGGGCTGCTTGCTTGTCTTGCCCCCTCAAACTTCAAAGGTATCTTAGGCTGTCCGTACCGGGCGCCTCCGGCAGCCCTGCTCCGAAAATGTGAACGTCTGCAGATAGCTCGCAGACAAGGAGAGATAGCCTGGAAACCTGTTGCTCAGCCTCATCTGCCCATGGCACTGCTCGCACAGAGGCACAGAGACTGGGGCTGCTTGCTTGTCTTGTCACCTCAAACTTCAAAGGTATCTTAGGCGGTCCATGCCGGGTGCCTCCGGCATCCCTGCTCCAAAAATGCAAACGTCTGCAGATAGCTCGCAGCCAGAAAGAGCTAGCCTGGAAAGCTGTTGCTCAGCCTCATCTGCCCATGGCACTGCTCGCACACAGGCACAGAGACTGGGGCTGCTTGTTGTCTTGCCTCCTCAAACTTCAAACTTAGCTTAGGTGGTCCGTGCCGGGGGACTCTAGCAGGGCTGCTCCGAAAATGCGAACGTCTGCAGATAGCTCGCAGGCAGAAAGAGCTATCCTGGAAAGCTGTTGCTCAGCCTCATCTGCCCATGGCACTGCTCGCACAGAGGCACAGAGACTGGGGCTGCTTGCTTGTATTGCCCCCTCAAACTTGAAACGTAGCTTTGGGATCCGTGTCGGGCGTCTGCGGCAGCCCTGCTCTGAAAATGCGAACGTCTGCATATAGCTCGCAGCCAGAAAGAGCTAGCCTGGAAAGCTGTTGCTCAGCCTCATCTGCCCATGGCACTGCTCGCACACAGGCACAGAGACTGGGGCTGCTTGCTTGTCTTGCCACCTCAAACTTCACATGTAGCATTGGGGGTGCATGCCAGGCTCCTCCGGCAGCCCTGCTCCCAAAATTCGAATGTCTGCAGACAGATTGCAGCCAGAAAGAGCTAGCCTGGAAAGCTGTTGCTCAGCCTCATCTGCCCATGGCACTGCTCGCACAGAGGCACAGAGACTGGGGCTGCTTGCTTGTCTTGCCACCTCAAACTTCAAACGCAGCTTAGGTGGTCCGTGCCGGGGGCCTCCGGCAGGGCTGCTGCCAAAATGCGAACGTCTGCAGATAGCTCGCAGCCAGAAAGAGCTAGCCTGGAAAGCTGTTGCTCAGCCTCATCTGCCCATGGCATTGCTCGCACAGAGGCACAGAGACTGGGGCTGCTTGCTTGTCTCGCCACGTCAAACTTCAAACGTATCTTAGGTGGTCCATGCCGGGTGCCTACGGCATCCCTGCTCCGAAAATGCAAACGTCTGCAGATAGCTTGCAGCCATAAAGAGCTAGCCTGGAAAGCTGTTGCTCAGCCTCGTCTGCCCATGGCACTGCTCGCACAGAGGCACAGAGACTGGGGCTGCTTGCTTGTCTTGCCACCTCAAACTTCAAATGTAGCTTTGGGGGTCCGTGCAGGGGGCCTCTGACAGCCCTGCTCTAAAAATGCGAACGTCTGCAGGTAGCTCGCAGGCAGAAAGAGCTAGCCTGAAAACTGTTTCTCAGCCTCATCTGCCCATGGCACTGCTCGCACAGAAGCACAGAGACTGGGGCTGCTTGCTTGTCTATCCCCGTCAAACTTGAAATGTAGCTTAGGTGGTTCGTGCCGGGCGTCTCGGCATCCCTGCTCTGAAAATGCGAACGTCTGCAGATAGCTCTCAGCCAGAAAGAGCTAGCCTGGAAAGCTGTTGCTCAGCCTCATCTGCCCATGGCACTGCTCGCACAGAGGCACAGAGACTGGGGCTGCTTGCTTGTCTTCCCACGTCAGACTTCAAATGTAGCATTGGGGGTGCATGCCGGGCTCCTCCGGCAGCCCTGCACTAAAAATTCGAACGTCTGCAGATAGCTCTCAGCCAGAAAGAGCTAGCCTGGAAAACTGTTGCTCAGCCTCATCTGCCCATGGCACTGCTCGCACAGAGGCACAGAGACTGGGGCTGCTTGCTTGTCTTGCCACCTCAAACTTCACATGTAGCATTGGGGGTGCATGCCGGGCTCCTCCGGCAGCCCTGCTCCCAAAATTTGAATGTCTGAAGACAGATTGCAGCCAGAAAGAGCTAGCCTGGAAAGCTGTTGCTCAGCCTCATCTGCCCATGGCACTGCTCGAACAGAGGCACAGAGACTGGGGCTGCTTGCTTGTCTTGCCACCTCAAACTTCAAACGTAGCTTAGGTGGTCCATGCCGGGTGCCTACGGCATCCCTGCTCCAAAAATGCAAAAGTCTGCAGATAGCTCGCAGCCAGAAAGAGCTAGCCTGGAAAGCTGTTGCTCAGCCTCATCTGCCCATGGCACTGCTCGCACACAGGCACAGAGACTGGGGCTGCTTGTTGTCTTGCCTCCTCAAACTTCAAACGTAGCTTAGGTGGTCCGTGCCGGGGGACTCCAGCAGGGCTGCTCCGAAAATGCGAACGTCTGCAGATAGCTCGCAGGCAGAAAGAGCTATCCTGGAAAGCTTTTGCTCAGCCTCATCTGCCCATGGCACTGCTCGCACAGAGGCACAGAGACTGGGGCTGCTTGCTTGTATTGCCCCCTCAAACTTGAAACGTAGCTTTGGGATCCGTGTCGGGCGTCTGCGGCAGCCCTGCTCTGAAAATGCGAACGTCTGCAGATAGCTCGCAGCCAGAAAGAGCTAGCCTGGAAAGCTGTTGCTCAGCCTCATCTGCCCATGGCACTGCTCGCACAGAGGCACAGAGACTGGGGCTGCTTGCTTGTCTTGCCACCTCAAACTTCAAACGTAGCTTAGGTGGTCCGTGCCGGGGGCCTCCGGCAGGGCTGCTGCCAAAATGCCAACGTCTGCAGATAGCTCGCAGCCAGAAAGAGCTAGCCTGGAAAGCTGTTGCTCAGCCTCATCTGCCCATGGCACTGCTCGCACAGAGGCACAGAGACTGGGGCTGCTTGCTTGTCTGGCCACCTCAAACTTCAAATGTAGCTTTGGGGGTCCGTGCAGGGGGCCTCTGACAGCTCTGCTCACAAAACGCGAACGTCTGCAGATAGCTCGTAGGCAGAAAGAGCTAGCCTGAAAACTGTTGCTCAGCCTCGTCTGCCCATGGCACTGCTCGCACACAGGCACAGAGACTGGGGCTGCTTGCTTGTCTTGCCACCTCAAACTTCAAATGTAGCTTTGGGGGTCCGTGCAGGGGGCCTCTGACAGCCCTGCTCTAAAAATGCGAACGTCTGCAGGTAGCTCGCAGGCAGAAAGAGCTAGCCTGAAAACTGTTTCTCAGCCTCATCTGCCCATGGCACTGCTCGCACAGAGGCACAGAGACTGGGGCTGCTTGCTTGTCTTGCCACGTCAAACTTGAAATGTAGCTTAGGTGGTTCGTGCCGGGCGTCTCGGCATCCCTGCTCTGAAAATGCGAACGTCTGCAGATAGCTCTCAGCCAGAAAGAGCTAGCCTGGAAAGCTGTTGCTCAGCCTCATCTGCCCATGGCACTGCTCGCACAGAGGCACAGAGACTGGGGCTGCTTGCTTGTCTTCCCACGTCAGACTTCAAATGTAGCATTGGGGGTGCATGCCGGGCTCCTCCGGCAGCCCTGCTTTCAAAATTCGAATGTCTGCAGATAGATTGCAGGCAGAAAGAGCTAGCCTGGAAAGCTGTTGCTCAGCCTCATCTGCCCATGGCACTGCTCGCACAGAGGCACAGAGACTGGGGCTGCTTGCTTGTCTTGCCACGTCAAACTTCAAACGTATCTTAGGTGGTCCATGTCGGGTGCCTACGACATCCCTGCTCCGCAAATGCAAACGACTGCAGATAGATTGCAGCCAGAAAGAGCTCGCCTGGAAAGCTGTTGCTCAGCCTCATCTGCCCATGGCACTGCTCGCACAGAGGCACAGAGACTGGGGCTGCTTGCTTGTCTAGCCCCGTCAAACTTGAAATGTAGCTTAGGTGGTTCGTGCCGGGCGTCTCCGGCAGCCCTGCTCTGAAAATGCGAACGTCTGCAGATAGCTCTCAGCCAGAAAGAGCTAGCCTGGAAAGCTGTTGCTCAGCCTCATCTGCCCATGGCACTGCTCGCACAGAGGCACAGAGACTGGGGCTGCTTATTGTCTTCCCACGTCAGACTTCAAATGTAGCATTGGGGGTGCATGCCGGGCTCCTCCGGCAGCCCTGCACTAAAAATTCGAACGTCTGCAGATAGCTCTCAGCCAGAAAGAGCTAGCCTGGAAAACTGTTGCTCAGCCTCATCTGCCCATGGCACTGCTCGCACAGAGGCACAGAGACTGGGGCTGCTTGCTTGTCTTGCCACCTCTAACTTCAAATGTAGCTTAGGCTGTCCGTACCGGGCGCCTCCGGCAGCCCTGCTCCGAAAATGTGAACGTCTGCAGATAGCTCGCAGCCAGAAAGAGCTAGCCTGGAAACCTGTTGCTCAGCCTAATCTGCCCATGGCACTGCTCGCACAGAGGCACAGAGACTGGGGCTGCTTGCTTGTCTTGTCACCTCAAACTTCAAAGGTATCTTAGGCGGTCCATGCCGGGTGCCTCCGGCATCCCTGCTCCAAAAATGCAAACGTCTGCAGATAGCTCGCAGCCAGAAAGAGCTAGCCTGGAAAGCTGTTGCTCAGCCTCATCTGCCCATGGCACTGCTCGCACACAGGCACAGAGACTGGGGCTGCTTGTTGTCTTGCCTCCTCAAACTTCAAACGTAGCTTAGGTGGTCCGTGCCGGGGGACTCTAGCAGGGCTGCTCCAAAAATGCGAACGTCTGCAGATAGCTCGCAGGCAGAAAGAGCTATCCTGGAAAGCTGTTGCTCAGCCTCATCTGCCCATGGCACTGCTAACACAGAGGCACAGAGACTGGGGCTGCTTGCTTGTATTGCCCCCTCAAACTTTAAACGTAGCTTTGGGATCCGTATCGGGCGTCTGCGGCAGCCCTGCTCTGAAAATGCGAACGTCTGCAGATAGCTCGCAGGCAGAAAGAGCTAGCCTGGAAAGCTGTTGCTCAGCCTCATCTGCCCATGGCACTGCTCGCACAGAGGCACAGAGACTGGGGCTGCTTGCTTGTCTTGCCACCGCAAACTTCACATGTAGCATTGGGGGTGCATGCCGGGCTCCTCCGGCAGCCCTGCTCCCAAAATTTGAATGTCTGAAGACAGATAGCAGCCAGAAAGAGCTAGCCTGGAAAGCTGTTGCTCAGCCTCATCTGCCCATGGCACTGCTCGAACAGAGGCACAGAGACTGGGGCTGCTTGCTTGTCTTGCCACCTCAAACTTCAAACGTAGCTTAGGTGGTCCGTGCCGGGGGCCTCCGGCAGGGCTTCTCCGAAAATGCAAACGTCTGCAGATAGCTCTCAGCCAGAAAGAGCTAGCCTGGAAAGCTGTTTCTCAGCCTCATCTGCCCATGGCACTGCTCGCACAGAGGCACAGAGACTGGGGCTGCTTGCTTGTCTATCCCCGTCAAACTTGAAATGTAGCTTAGGTGGTTCGTGCCGGGCGTCTTGGCATCCCTGCTCTGAAAATGCGAACGTCTGCAGATAGCTCTCAGCCAGAAAGAGCTAGCCTGGAAAGCTGTTGCTCAGCCTCATCTGCCCATGGCACTGCTCGCACAGAGGCACAGAGACTGGGGCTGCTTGCTTGTCTTCCCACGTCAGACTTCAAATGTAGCATTGGGGGTGCATGCCGGGCTCCTCCGGCAGCCCTGCTCTGAAAATTCGAGTGTCTGCAGATAGCTCTCAGCCAGAAAGAGCTAGCCTGGAAAGCTGTTGCTCAGCCTCATCTGCCCATGGCACTGCTCGCACAGAGGCACAGAGACTGGGGCTGCTTGCTTGTCTTGCCCCCTCAAACTTCAAAGGTATCTTAGGCTGTCCGTACCGGGCGCCTCCGGCAGCCCTGCTCCGAAAATGTGAACGTCTGCAGATAGCTCGCAGACAAGGAGAGATAGCCTGGAAACCTGTTGCTCAGCCTCATCTGCCCATGGCACTGCTCGCACAGAGGCACAGAGACTGGGGCTGCTTGCTTGTCTTGTCACCTCAAACTTCAAAGGTATCTTAGGCGGTCCATGCCGGGTGCCTCCGGCATCCCTGCTCCAAAAATGCAAACGTCTGCAGATAGCTCGCAGCCAGAAAGAGCTAGCCTGGAAAGCTGTTGCTCAGCCTCATCTGCCCATGGCACTGCTCGCACACAGGCACAGAGACTGGGGCTGCTTGTTGTCTTGCCTCCTCAAACTTCAAACTTAGCTTAGGTGGTCCGTGCCGGGGGACTCTAGCAGGGCTGCTCCGAAAATGCGAACGTCTGCAGATAGCTCGCAGGCAGAAAGAGCTATCCTGGAAAGCTGTTGCTCAGCCTCATCTGCCCATGGCACTGCTCGCACAGAGGCACAGAGACTGGGGCTGTTTGCTTGTATTGCCCCCTCAAACTTGAAACGTAGCTTTGGGATCCGTGTCGGGCGTCTGCGGCAGCCCTGCTCTGAAAATGCGAACGTCTGCATATAGCTCGCAGCCAGAAAGAGCTAGCCTGGAAAGCTGTTGCTCAGCCTCATCTGCCCATGGCACTGCTCGCACACAGGCACAGAGACTGGGGCTGCTTGCTTGTCTTGCCACCTCAAACTTCACATGTAGCATTGGGGGTGCATGCCAGGCTCCTCCGGCAGCCCTGCTCCCAAAATTCGAATGTCTGCAGACAGATTGCAGCCAGAAAGAGCTAGCCTGGAAAGCTGTTGCTCAGCCTCATCTGCCCATGGCACTGCTCGCACAGAGGCACAGAGACTGGGGCTGCTTGCTTGTCTTGCCACCTCAAACTTCAAACGCAGCTTAGGTGGTCCGTGCCGGGGGCCTCCGGCAGGGCTGCTGCCAAAATGCGAACGTCTGCAGATAGCTCGCAGCCAGAAAGAGCTAGCCTGGAAAGCTGTTGCTCAGCCTCATCTGCCCATGGCACTGCTCGCACACAGGCACAGAGACTGGGGCTGCTTGTTGTCTTGCCTCCTCAAACTTCAAACTTAGCTTAGGTGGTCCGTGCCGGGGGACTCTAGCAGGGCTGTTCCGAAAATGCGAACGTCTGCAGATAGCTCGCAGGCAGAAAGAGCTATCCTGGAAAGCTGTTGCTCAGCCTCATCTGCCCATGGCACTGCTCGCACAGAGGCACAGAGACTGGGGCTGCTTGCTTGTGTGGCCCCCTCAAACTTCAAATGTAGCTTTGGGGGTCCGTGCAGGGGGCCTCTGACAGCCCTGCTCACAAAACGCGAACGTCTGCAGATAGCTCGTAGGCAGAAAGAGCTAGCCTGAAAACTGTTGCTCAGCCTCATCTGCCCATGGCATTGCTCGCACAGAGGCACAGAGACTGGGGCTGCTTGCTTGTCTCGCCACGTCAAACTTCAAACGTATCTTAGGTGGTCCATGCCGGGTGCCTACGGCATCCCTGCTCCGAAAATGCAAACGTCTGCAGATAGCTTGCAGCCATAAAGAGCTAGCCTGGAAAGCTGTTGCTCAGCCTCATCTGCCCATGGCACTGCTCGCACAGAGGCACAGAGACTGGGGCTGCTTGCTTGTCTTGCCACCTCAAACTTCAAATGTAGCTTTGGGGGTCCGTGCAGGGGGCCTCTGACAGCCCTGCTCTAAAAATGCGAACGTCTGCAGGTAGCTCGCAGGCAGAAAGAGCTAGCCTGAAAACTGTTGCTCAGCCTCATCTGCCCATGGCATTGCTCGCACAGAGGCACAGAGACTGGGGCTGCTTGCTTGTCTCGCCAAGTCAAACTTCAAACGTATCTTAGGTGGTCCATGCCGGGTGCCTACGGCATCCCTGCTCCGAAAATGCAAACGTCCGCAGATAGCTTGCAGCCATAAAGAGCTAGCCTGGAAAGCTGTTGCTCAGCCTCGTCTGCCCATGGCACTGCTCGCACAGAAGCACAGAGACTGGGGCTGCTTGCTTGTCTTGCCACGTCAAACTTGAAATGTAGCTTAGGTGGTTCGTGCCGGGCGTCTCGGCATCCCTGCTCTGAAAATGCGAACGTCTGCAGATAGCTCTCAGCCAGAAAGAGCTAGCCTGGAAAGCTGTTGCTCAGCCTCATCTGCCCATGGCACTGCTCACACAGAGGCACAGAGACTAGAGCTGCTTGCTTGTCTTGCCCCCTCAAACTTCAAACGTGGCTTTGGCATCCGTGTCGGGCGTCTGCGGCAGCCCTGCTCTGAAAATGCGAACGTCTGCAGATAGCTCGCAGCCAGAAAGAGCTAGCCTGGAAAGCTGTTGCATAGCCTCATTTGCCCATGGCACTGCTCGCACTGAGGCACAGAGACTGGGGCTGCTTGCTTGTCTTGCCACGTCAAACTTCAAACGTATCTTAGGTGGTCCATGCCGGGTGCCTACGGCATCCCTGTTCTGAAAATGCAAACGTCTGCAGATAGATCTCAGCCAGAAAGAGCTAGCCTGGAAAGCTGTTGCTCAGCCTCATCTGCCCATGGCACTGCTCGCACAGAGGCACAGAGACTGGGGCTGCTTGCTTGTCTTGCCACCTCAAACTTCAAATGCAGCTTTGGGGGTCCGTGCAGGGGGCCTCTGACAGCCCTGCTCTGAAAATGCGAACGTCTGCAGATAGCTCGCAGGCAGAAAGAGCTAGCCTGAAAACTGTTGCTCAGCCTCATCTGCCCATGGCACTGCTCGCACAGAGGCACGGAGACTGGGGCTGCTTGCTTCTCTAGCGCCGTCAAACTTGAAATGGAGATTAGGTGGTTCGTGCCGGGCGTCTCCGGCAGCCCTGCTCTGAAAATGCGAACGTCTGCAGATAGCTCTCAGCCAGAAAGAGCTAGCCTGGAAAGCTGTTGCTCAGCCTCATCTGCCCATGGCACTGCTCGCACAGAGGCACAGAGACTGGGGCTGCTTGCTTGTCTTGCCCCCTCAAACTTCAAACGTAGCTTAGGTGGTCCATGCCGGGTGCCTCCGGCAGCCCTGCTCTGAAAATGCAAACGTCTGCAGACAGCTCGCAGACCAGAAGGGCTAGCCTTGAAAGCTGTTGCTCAGCCTCATCTGCTTGTGGCACTGCTCGCACAGAGGCACAGAGACTGGGGCTGCTTGCTTGTCTTGCCACCTCAAACTTCACATGTAGCATTGGGGGTGCATGCCGGGCTCCTCCGGCAGCCCTGCTCCCAAAATGCAAACGTCTGCAGACAGATTGAAGCCAGAAAGAGCTAGCGTGGAAACGTGTTGCTCAGCCTCATCTGCCCATGGCACTGCTCGCACACAGGCACAGAGACTGGGGTGCTTGTATGTCTTGCCGCCTCAAACTTCAAACGTATCTTAGGTGGTGCATGCAGGGTGCCTCCGGCATCCCTGCTCCAAAAATGCAAACGTCTGCAGATAGCTCTCAGCCAGAAAGAGCTAGCCTGGAAAGCTGTTGCTCAGCCTCATCTGCCCATGGCACTGCTCGCACAGAGGCATAGAGACTGGGGCTGCTTGCTTGTCTTGCCACCTCAAACTTCAAATGTAGCTTTGGGGGTCCGTGCAGGGGGCCTCTGACAGCCCTGCTCTGAAAATGCGAACGTCTGCAGACAGCTCGCAGCCAGAAAGAGCTAGCCTGAAAACTGTTGCTCAGCCTCATCTGCCCATGGCACTGCTCGCACAGAGGCACAGAGACTGGGGCTGCTTGCTTGTCTTGCCACCTCAAACTTCAAATGTAGCAGTGGGGGTGCATGCCGGGCGCCTCCGGCAGCGCTGCTGCCAAAATTCGAATGTCTATAGACACATTGCAGCCAGAAAGAGCTACCCTGGAAAGGTGTTGCTCAGCCTCATCTGCCCATGGCACTGCTCGCACAGAGGCACAGAGACTGGGGCTGCTTGCTTGTCTTGCCCCCTCAAACTTCAAACGTAGCTTAGGTGGTCCGTGCCGGGCGCCTCCGGCAGCCCTCCTCCGAAAATGCGAACGTCTGCAGATAGCTCGCAGCCAGAAAGAGCTAGCCTGGAAAGCTGTTGCTCAGCCTCATCTGCCCATGGCACTGCTCGCACAGAGGCACAGAGACTGGGGCTGCTTGCTTGTCTCGCCACGTCAAACTTCAAACGTATCTTAGGTGGTCCATGCTGGGTGCCTACGATATCCCTCCTCCGAAAATGCGAACGTCTGCAGATAGATCTCAGCCAGAAAGAGCTAGCCTGGAAAGCTGTTGCTCAGCCTCATCTGCCCATGGCACTGCTCGCACAGAGGCACAGAGACTGGGGCTGCTTGCTTGTCTTGCCAACTCAAACTTCAAACGTATCTTAGGTGGTCCATGCCGGGTGCCTACGACATCCCTCCTCCGAAAATGCAAACGTCTGCAGATAGCTCGCAGGCAGAAAGAGCTAGCCTGGAAAGCTGTTGCTCAGCCTCATCTGCCCATGGCACGGCTCGCACAGAGGCACAGAGACTGGGGCTGCTTGCTTGTCTTGCCCCCTCAAACTTCAAACGTAGCTTAGGTGGTCCATGCTGGGTGCCTCCGGCAGCCCTGCTCTGAAAATGCAAACGTCTGCAGACAGCTCGCAGACCAGAAGAGCTAGCCTTGAAAGCTGTTGCTCAGCCTCATCTGCTTGTGGCACTGCTCGCACAGAGGCACAGAGACTGGGGCTGCTTGCTTGTCTTGCCACCTCAAACTTCACATGTAGCATTGGGGGTGCATGCCGGGCTCCTCCGGCAGCCCTGCTACCAAAATGCAAACGTCTGCAGACAGATTGCAGCAAGAAAGAGCTAGCCTGGAAAGGTGTTGCTCAGCCTCATCTGCCCATGGCACTGCTCGCACAGAGGCACAGAGACTGGGGTGCTTGCTTGTCATGCCCCCTCAAACTTCAAATGTAGCTTAGGTGGTGCATGCCAGGCGCCTCCGGCAGCCCTGCTGCAAAAATGTGAACGTCTGCAGATAGCTCGCAGCCAGAAAGAGCTAGCCTGGAAAGCTGTTGCTCAGCCTCATCTGTCCATGACACTGCTCGCACAGAGGCACAGAGACTGGGGCTGCTTGCTTGTCTTGCCACCTCAAACTTCAAATGTAGCATTGGGGGTGCATGCCGGGCGCCTCCGGCAGATCTGCTCCCAAAATGTGAACGTCTGCAGATAGCTCGCAGCCAGAAAGTGCTAGCCTGGAAAGCTGTTGCTCAGCCTCATCTGCCCATGGCACTGCTCGCACAGAGGCACAGAGACTGGGGCTGCTTGCTTGTCTTGCCACCTCAAACTTCAAATCTAGCTTTGGGGGTCTGTGCAGGGGGCCTCTGACAGCCCTGCTCTGAAAATGCGAACGTCTGCAGATAGCTCTCAGCCAGAAAGAGCTAGCCTGAAAACTGTTGCTCAGCCTCGTCTGCCCATGGCACTGCTCGCACAGAGGCACAGAGACTGGGGCTGCTTGCTTGTCTTGCCACCTCAAACTTCAAATGTAGCTTTGGGGGTCCGTGCAGGGGGCCTCTGACAGCCCTGCTCTAAAAATGCGAACGTCTGCAGGTAGCTCGCAGGCAGAAAGAGCTAGCCTGAAAACTGTTGCTCAGCCTCATCTGCCCATGGCACTGCTCGCACAGAGGCACAGAGACTGGGGCTGCTTGCTTGTCTTCCCACGTCAGACTTCAAATGTAGCATTGGGGGTGCATGCCGGGCTCCTCCGGCAGCCCTGCTTTCAAAATTCGAACGTCTGCAGATAGATTGCAGGCAGAAAGAGCTAGCCTGGAAAGCTGTTGCTCAGCCTCATCTGCCCATGGCACTGCTCGCACAGAGGCACAGAGACTGGGGCTGCTTGCTTGTCTTGCCACGTCAAACTTCAAACGTATCTTAGGTGGTCCATGTCGGGTGCCTACGACATCCCTGCTCCGCAAATGCAAACGACTGCAGATAGATTGCAGCCAGAAAGAGCTCACCTGGAAAGCTGTTGCTCAGCCTCATCTGCCCATGGCACTGCTCGCACAGAGGCACAGAGACTGGGGCTGCTTGCTTGTCTAGCCCCGTCAAACTTGAAATGTAGCTTAGGTGGTTCGTGCCGGGCGTCTCCGGCAGCCCTGCTCTGAAAATGCGAACGTCTGCAGATAGCTCGCAGCCAGAAAGAGCTAGCCTGGAAAGCTGTTGCTCAGCCTCATCTGCCCATGGCACTGCTCGCACAGAGGCACAGAGACTGGGGCTGCTTATTGTCTTCCCACGTCAGACTTCAAATGTAGCATTGGGGGTGCATGCCGGGCTCCTCCGGCAGCCCTGCACTAAAAATTCGAACGTCTGCAGATAGCTCTCAGCCAGAAAGAGCTAGCCTGGAAAACTGTTGCTCAGCCTCATCTGCCCATGGCACTGCTCGCACAGAGGCACAGAGACTGGGGCTGCTTGCTTGTCTTGCCACCTCTAACTTCAAATGTAGCTTAGGCTGTCCGTACCGGGCGCCTCCGGCAGCCCTGCTCCGAAAATGTGAACGTCTGCAGATAGCTCTCAGCCAGAAAGAGCTAGCCTGGAAACCTGTTGCTCAGCCTAATCTGCCCATGGCACTGCTCGCACAGAGGCACAGAGACTGGGGCTGCTTGCTTGTCTTGTCACCTCAAACTTCAAAGGTATCTTAGGCGGTCCATGCCGGGTGCCTCCGGCATCCCTGCTCCAAAAATGCAAACGTCTGCAGATAGCTCGCAGCCAGAAAGAGCTAGCCTGGAAAGCTGTTGCTCAGCCTCATCTGCCCATGGCACTGCTCGCACACAGGCACAGAGACTGGGGCTGCTTGTTGTCTTGCCTCCTCAAACTTCAAACGTAGCTTAGGTGGTCCGTGCCGGGGGACTCTAGCAGGGCTGCTCCAAAAATGCGAACGTCTGCAGATAGCTCGCAGGCAGAAAGAGCTATCCTGGAAAGCTGTTGCTCAGCCTCATCTGCCCATGGCACTGCTAACACAGAGGCACAGAGACTGGGGCTGCTTGCTTGTATTGCCCCCTCAAACTTTAAACGTAGCTTTGGGATCCGTATCGGGCGTCTGCGGCAGCCCTGCTCTGAAAATGCGAACGTCTGCAGATAGCTCGCAGGCAGAAAGAGCTAGCCTGGAAAGCTGTTGCTCAGCCTCATCTGCCCATGGCACTGCTCGCACAGAGGCACAGAGACTGGGGCTGCTTGCTTGTCTTGCCACCGCAAACTTCACATGTAGCATTGGGGGTGCATGCCGGGCTCCTCCGGCAGCCCTGCTCCCAAAATTTGAATGTCTGAAGACAGATTGCAGCCAGAAAGAGCTAGCCTGGAAAGCTGTTGCTCAGCCTCATCTGCCCATGGCACTGCTCGAACAGAGGCACAGAGACTGGGGATGCTTGCTTGTCTTGCCACCTCAAACTTCAAACGTAGCTTAGGTGGTCCGTGCCGGGGGCCTCCGGCAGGGCTTCTCCGAAAATGCAAACGTCTGCAGATAGCTCGCAGGCAGAAAGAGCTAGCCTGGAAAGCTGTTGCTCAGCCTCATCTGCCCATGGCACTGCTCGCACAGAGGCACAGAGACTGGGGCTGCTTGCTTGTCTTGCCCCCTCAAACTTCAAACGTAGCTTAGGTGGTCCATGCCGGGTGCCTCCGGCAGCCCTGCTCCGAAAATGCAAACGTCTGCAGACAGCTCGCAGACAAGAAGAGCTAGCCTTGAAAGATGTTGCTCAGCCTCATCTTCCCATGGCACTGCTCGCACACAGGCACAGAGACTGGGGCTGCTTGTTGTCTTGCCCCCTCAAACTTCAAACGTAGCTTAGGTGGTCCATGCCGGGGGACTCCAGCAGGGCTGCTCCCAAAATGCGAACGTCTGCAGATAGCTCGCAGGCACAAAGAGCGATCCTGGAAAGCTGTTGCTCAGCCTCATCTGCCCATGGCACTGCTCACACAGAGGCACAGAGACTAGAGCTGCTTGCTTGTCTTGCCCCCTCAAACTTCAAACGTGGCTTTGGCATTCGTGTCGGGCGTCTGAGGCAGCCCTGCTCTGAAAATGCGAACGTCTGCAGATAGCTCGCAGCCAGAAAAAACTAGCCTGGAAAGCTGTTGCATAGCCTCATTTGCCCATGGCACTGCTCGCACTGAGGCACAGAGACTGGGGCTGCTTGCTTGTCTTGCCACGTCAAACTTCAAACGTAGCTTAGGTGGTCCATGCCGGGTGCCTCCGGCATCCCTGTTCTGAAAATGCAAACGTCTGCAGATAGATCTCAGCCAGAAAGAGCTAGCCTGGAAAGCTGTTGCTCAGCCTCATCTGCCCATGGCACTGCTCGCACAGAGGCACAGAGACTGGGGCTGCTTGCTTGTCTTGCCACCTCAAACTTCAAATGTAGCTTTGGGGGTCCGTGCAGGGGGCCTCTGACAGCCCTGCTCTGAAAATGCGAACGTCTGCAGATAGCTCGCAGGCAGAAAGAGCTAGCCTGAAAACTGTTGCTCAGCCTCATCTGCCCATGGCACTGCTCGCACAGAGGCACGGAGACTGGGGCTGCTTGCTTCTCTAGCGCCGTCAAACTTGAAATGGAGATTAGGTGGTTCGTGCCGGGCGTCTCCGGCAGCCCTGCTCTGAAAATGCGAACGTCTGCAGATAGCTCTCAGCCAGAAAGAGCTAGCCTGGAAAGCTGTTGCTCAGCCTCATCTGCCCATGGCACTGCTCGCACAGAGGCACAGAGACTGGGGCTGCTTGCTTGTCTTGCCCCCTCAAACTTCAAACGTAGCTTAGGTGGTCCATGCCGGGTGCCTCCGGCAGCCCTGCTCTGAAAATGCAAACGTCTGCAGACAGCTCGCAGACCAGAAGGGCTAGCCTTGAAAGCTGTTGCTCAGCCTCATCTGCTTGTGGCACTGCTCGCACAGAGGCACAGAGACTGGGGCTGCTTGCTTGTCTTGCCACCTCAAACTTCACATGTAGCATTGGGGGTGCATGCCGGGCTCCTCCGGCAGCCCTGCTCCCAAAATGCAAACGTCTGCAGACAGATTGAAGCCAGAAAGAGCTAGCGTGGAAACGTGTTGCTCAGCCTCATCTGCCCATGGCACTGCTCGCACACAGGCACAGAGACTGGGGTGCTTGTATGTCTTGCCGCCTCAAACTTCAAACGTATCTTAGGTGGTGCATGCAGGGTGCCTCCGGCATCCCTGCTCCAAAAATGCAAACGTCTGCAGATAGCTCTCAGCCAGAAAGAGCTAGCCTGGAAAGCTGTTGCTCAGCCTCATCTGCCCATGGCACTGCTCGCACAGAGGCATAGAGACTGGGGCTGCTTGCTTGTCTTGCCACCTCAAACTTCAAATGTAGCTTTGGGGGTCCGTGCAGGGGGCCTCTGACAGCCCTGCTCTGAAAATGCGAACGTCTGCAGACAGCTCGCAGCCAGAAAGAGCTAGCCTGAAAACTGTTGCTCAGCCTCATCTGCCCATGGCACTGCTCGCACAGAGGCACAGAGACTGGGGCTGCTTGCTTGTCTTGCCACCTCAAACTTCAAATGTAGCAGTGGGGGTGCATGCCGGGCGCCTCCGGCAGCGCTGCTGCCAAAATTCGAATGTCTATAGACACATTGCAGCCAGAAAGAGCTACCCTGGAAAGGTGTTGCTCAGCCTCATCTGCCCATGGCACTGCTCGCACAGAGGCACAGAGACTGGGGCTGCTTGCTTGTCTTGCCCCCTCAAACTTCAAACGTAGCTTAGGTGGTCCGTGCCGGGCGCCTCCGGCAGCCCTCCTCCGAAAATGCGAACGTCTGCAGATAGCTCGCAGCCAGAAAGAGCTAGCCTGGAAAGCTGTTGCTCAGCCTCATCTGCCCATGGCACTGCTCGCACAGAGGCACAGAGACTGGGGCTGCTTGCTTGTCTCGCCACGTCAAACTTCAAACGTATCTTAGGTGGTCCATGCTGGGTGCCTACGATATCCCTCCTCCGAAAATGCGAACGTCTGCAGATAGATCTCAGCCAGAAAGAGCTAGCCTGGAAAGCTGTTGCTCAGCCTCATCTGCCCATGGCACTGCTCGCACAGAGGCACAGAGACTGGGGCTGCTTGCTTGTCTTGCCAACTCAAACTTCAAACGTATCTTAGGTGGTCCATGCCGGGTGCCTACGACATCCCTCCTCCGAAAATGCAAACGTCTGCAGATAGCTCGCAGGCAGAAAGAGCTAGCCTGGAAAGCTGTTGCTCAGCCTCATCTGCCCATGGCACGGCTCGCACAGAGGCACAGAGACTGGGGCTGCTTGCTTGTCTTGCCCCCTCAAACTTCAAACGTAGCTTAGGTGGTCCATGCTGGGTGCCTCCGGCAGCCCTGCTCTGAAAATGCAAACGTCTGCAGACAGCTCGCAGACCAGAAGAGCTAGCCTTGAAAGCTGTTGCTCAGCCTCATCTGCTTGTGGCACTGCTCGCACAGAGGCACAGAGACTGGGGCTGCTTGCTTGTCTTGCCACCTCAAACTTCACATGTAGCATTGGGGGTGCATGCCGGGCTCCTCCGGCAGCCCTGCTACCAAAATGCAAACGTCTGCAGACAGATTGCAGCAAGAAAGAGCTAGCCTGGAAAGGTGTTGCTCAGCCTCATCTGCCCATGGCACTGCTCGCACAGAGGCACAGAGACTGGGGTGCTTGCTTGTCATGCCCCCTCAAACTTCAAATGTAGCTTAGGTGGTGCATGCCAGGCGCCTCCGGCAGCCCTGCTGCAAAAATGTGAACGTCTGCAGATAGCTCGCAGCCAGAAAGAGCTAGCCTGGAAAGCTGTTGCTCAGCCTCATCTGTCCATGACACTGCTCGCACAGAGGCACAGAGACTGGGGCTGCTTGCTTGTCTTGCCACCTCAAACTTCAAATGTAGCATTGGGGGTGCATGCCGGGCGCCTCCGGCAGATCTGCTCCCAAAATGTGAACGTCTGCAGATAGCTCGCAGCCAGAAAGTGCTAGCCTGGAAAGCTGTTGCTCAGCCTCATCTGCCCATGGCACTGCTCGCACAGAGGCACAGAGACTGGGGCTGCTTGCTTGTCTTGCCACCTCAAACTTCAAATCTAGCTTTGGGGGTCTGTGCAGGGGGCCTCTGACAGCCCTGCTCTGAAAATGCGAACGTCTGCAGATAGCTCTCAGCCAGAAAGAGCTAGCCTGGAAAGCTGTTGCTCAGCCTCATATGCCCATGGCACTGCTCGCACAGAGGCACAGAGAGTGGGGCTGCTTGCTTGTCTTGCCACCTCAAACTTCAAATGTAGCATTGGGGGTGCATGCCGGGCGCCTCCGGCAGCCCTGCTCCGAAAATTCGAACGTCTGCAGATAGATTGCAGCCAGAAAGAGCTAGCATGGAAAGCTGTTGCTCAGCCTCATCTGCCCATGGCACTGCTCGCACAGAGGCACAGAGACTGGGGCTGCTTGCTTGTCTAGCCAACTCATCCTTCAAGTGTATTTTAGGGTGTCCGTACCGGGCGCCTCCGGCAGCCCTGCTCCGAAAATGCGAACGTCTGCAGATAGCTCGCAGCCAGAAAGTGCTAGCCTGGAAAGCTGTTGCTCAGCCTCATCTGCCCATGGCACTGCTCGCACAGAGGCACAGAGACTGGGGTGCTTGTATGTCTTGCCACCTCAAACTTCAAAAGTATCTTAGGTGGTGCATGCCGGGTGCCTCCGGCATCCCTGCTCCAAAAATGCAAACGTCTGCAGGTAGCTCGCAGCCAGAAAGAGCTAGCCTGGAAAGCTGTTGCTCAGCCTCATCTGCCCATGGCACTGCTCGCACAGAGGAACAGAGACTGGGGCTGCTTGCTTGTCTTGCCCCGTCAAACTTCAAACGTAGCTTAGGTGGTCCATGCCGGGTGCCTCCGGCAGCCCTGCTCTGAAAATGCGAACGTCTGCAGACAGCTCGCAGACCAGAAGAGCTGGCCTTGAAAGCTGTTGCTCAGCCTCATCTGCTTGTGGCACTGCTCGCACAGAGGCACAGAGACTGGGGCTGCTTGCTTGCCTTGCCACCTCAAACTTCACATGTAGCATTGGGGGTGCATGCCGGGCTCCTCCGGCAGCCCTGCTCCCAAAATGCAAACATCTGCAGACAGATTGCAGCCAGAAAGAGCTAACCTGGAAAGGTGTTGCTCAGCCTCATCTGCCCATGGCACTGCTCGCACAGAGACACAGAGACTGGGGTGCTTGCTTGTCATGCCCCCTCAAACTTCAAATGTACCAGTGGTGGTGCATGCCAGGCGCCTCCGGCAGCCCTGCTGCAAAAATGTAAACGTCTGCAGATAGCTCGCAGCCAGAAAGAGCTAGCCTGGAAAGCTGTTGCTCAGCCTCATCTGCCCATGGCACTGCTCGCACAGAGGCACAGAGACTGGGGCTGCTTGCTTGTCTTGCCACCTCAAACTTCAAATGTAGCATTGGGGGTGCATGCCGTGCTCCTCCGGCAGCCCTGCTCTGAAAATTCGAACGTCTGCAGATAGCTCGCAGCCAGAAAGAGCTAGCCTGGAAAGCTGTTGCTCAGCCTCATCTGCCCATGGCACTGCTCGCACAGAGGCACAGAGACTGGGGCTGCTTACTTGTCTTGCCACCTCAAACTTCAAATGTAGCTTTGGGGGTCCGTGCAGGGGGCCTCTGACAGCCCTGCTCTGAAAATGCGAACGTCTGCAGATAGCTCGCAGGCAGAAAGAGCTAGCCTGAAAACTGTTGCTCAGCCTCATCTGCCCATGGCATTGCTCGCACAGAGGCACAGAGACTGGGGCTGTTTGCTTGTCTCGCCACGTCAAACTTCAAACGTATCTTAGGTGGTCCATGCCGGGTGCCTACGGCATCCCTGCTCCGAAAATGCAAACGTCTGCAGATAGCTCGCAGCCAGAAAGAGCTAGCCTGGAAAGCTGTTGCTCAGCCTCATCTGCCCATGGCACTGCTCGCACAGAGGCACACAGACTGGGGCTGCTTGCTTGTCTTGCCACCTCAAACTTCAAATGTAGCTTTTGGGGTGCATGCCGAGGGCCTCTGACAGCGCTGCTCTGAAAATTCGAACTTCTGCAGATAGCTCGCAGGCAGAAAGAGCTAGCCTGAAAACTGTTGCTCAGCCTCATCTGCCCATGGCACTGCTCGCACAGAGGCACAGAGACTGGGGCTGCTTGCTTGTCTAGCCCCGTCAAACTTGAAATGTAGCTTAGGTGGTTCGTGCCGGGCGTCTCCGGCAGCCCTGCTCTGAAAATGCGAACGTCTGCAGATAGCTCTCAGCCAGAAAGAGCTAGCCTGGAAAACTGTTGCTCAGCCTCATCTGCCCATGGCACTGCTCGCACAGAGGCACAGAGACTGGGGCTGCTTGCTTGTCTTGCCCCCTCAGACTTCAAATGTAGCATTGGGGGTGCATGCCGGGCTCCTCCGGCAGGGCTGCTCCGAAAATGCGAACGTCTGCAGATAGCTCGCAGCCAGAAAGAGCTATCCTGGAAAGCTGTTGCTCAGCCGCATCTGCCCATGGCATTGCTCGCACAGAGGCACGGAGACTGGGGCTGCTTGCTTGTCTCGCCACGTCAAACTTCAAACGTATCTTAGGTGGTCCATGCCGGGTGCCTCCGGCATCCCTGCTCCGAAAATGCAAACGTCTGCAGATAGCTCGCAGCCATAAAGAGCTAGCCTGGAAAGCTGTTGCTCAGCCTCGTCTGCCCATGGCACTGCTCGCACAGAGGAACAGAGACTGGGGCTGCTTGCTTGTCTTGCCACCTCAAACTTCAAATGTAGCTTTGGGGGTCCGTGCAGGGGGCCTCTGACAGCCTTGCTCTGAAAATGCGATCGTCTGCAGATAGCTCGCAGGCAGAAAGAGCTAGCCTGGAAAGCTGTTCTCAGCCTCATCTGCCCATGGCATTGCTCTCACAGAGGCACAGAGACTGGGGCTGCTTGCTTGTCTCGCCACGTCAAACTTCAAACGTATCTTAGGTGTTCCATGCCGGGTGCCGACGGCATCCCTGCTCCGAAAATGCAAACGTCTGCAGATAGCTCGCAACCAGAAAGAGCTAGCCTGGAAAGCTGTTGCTCAGCCTCATCTGCCCATGGCACTGCTCGCACAGAGGCACACAGACTGGGGCTGCTTGCTTGTCTTGCCACCTCAAACTTCAAATGTAGCTTTGGGGGTCCGTGCAGGGGGCCTCTGACAGCCCTGCTCTGAAAATGCGAACGTCTGCAGATAGCTCGCAGGCAGAAAGAGCTAGCCTGAAAACTGTTGCTCAGCCTCATCTGCCCATGGCACTGCTCGCACAGAGGCACAGAGACTGGGGCTGCTTGCTTGTCTAGCCCCGTCAAACGTGAAATGTAGCTTAGGTGTTTCGTGCCGGGCGTCTCCGGCAGCCCTGCTCTGAAAATGCGAACGTCTGCAGATAGCTCGCAGGCAGAAAGAGCTAGCCTGGAAAGCTGTTGCTCAGCCTCATCTGCCCATGGCACTGCTCGCACACAGGCACAGAGACTGGGGCTGCTTGTTGTCTTGCCCCCTCAAACTTCAAACGTAGCTTAGGTGGTCCGTGTCCGGGGACTCTAGCAGGGCTGCTCCGAAAATGCGAACGTCTGCAGATAGCTCGCAGGCAGAAAGAGCTATCCTGGAAAGCTGTTGCTCAGCCTCATCTGCCCATGGCACTGCTCACACAGAGGCACAGAGACTAAAGCTGCTTGCTCGTCTTGCCACCTCAAACTTCAAACGTAGCTTTGGGATCCGTGTCGGGCGTCTGCGGCAGCTCTGCTCTGAAAATGCGAACGTCTGCAGATAGCTCGCAGGCAGAAAGAGCTAGCCTGGAAAGCTGTTGCTCAGCCTCATCTGCCCATGGCACTGCTCGCACAGAGGCACAGAGACTGGGGCTGCTTGCTTGTCTAGCCCCGTCAAACTTGAAATGTAGCTTAGGTGGTTCGTGCCGGGCGTCTCCGGCAGCCCTGCTCTGAAAATGCGAACGTCTGCAGATAGCTCTCAGCCAGAAAGAGCTAGCCTGGAAAACTGTTGCTCAGCCTCATCTGCCCATGGCACTGCTCGCACAGAGGCACAGAGACTGGGGCTGCTTGCTTGTCTTCCCACGTCAGACTTCAAATGTAGCATTGGGGGTGCATGCCGGGCTCCTCCGGCAGCCCTGCTCTTAAAATTCGAACGTCTGCAGATAGATTGCAGCCAGAAAGAGCTATCCTGGAAAGCTGTTGCTCAGCCGCATCTGCCCATGGCACTGCTTGCACAGAGGCACAGAGACTGGGGCTGCTTGCTTGTCTTGCCCCCTCAAACTTCAAAGGTATCTTAGGCGGTCCATGCCGGGTGCCTCCGGCATCCCTGCTCCAAAAATGCAAACGTCTGCAGATAGCTCGCAGCCAGAAAGAGCTAGCCTGGAAAGCTGTTGCTCAGCCTCATCTGCCCATGGCACTGCTCGCACAGAGGCACAGAGACTGGGGCTGCTTGCTTGTCTTGCCACCTCAAACTTCAAATGTAGCATTGGGGGTGCATGCCAGGATCCTCCGGCAGCCCTGCTCCCAGAATTCGAATGTCTGCAGACAGATTGCAGCCAGAAAGAGCTAGCCTGGAAAGCTGTTGCTCAGCCTCATCTGCCCATGGCACTGCTCGCACAGAGGCACAGAGACTGGGGCTGCTTGCTTGTCTTGCCACCTCAAACTTCAAACGTAGCTTAGGTGGTCCGTGCCGGGGGCCTCCGGCAGGGCTGCTCCCAAAATGCGAAAGTCTGCAGATAGCTCGCAGCCAGAAAGAGCTACCCTGGAAAGGTGTTGCTCAGCCTCATCTGCCCATGGCACTGCTCGCACAGAGGCACAGAGACTGGGGCTGCTTGCTTGTCTTGCCACCTCAAACTTCAAATGTAGCTTTGGGGGTCCGTGCAGGGGGCCTCTGACAGCCCTGCTCTGAAAATGCGAACGTCTGCAGATAGATCTCAGCCAGAAAGAGCTAGCCTGGAAAGCTGTTGCTCAGCCTCATCTGCCCATGGCACTGCTCGCACAGAGGCACAGAGACTGGGGCTGCTTACTTGTCTTCCCACGTCAGACTTCAAATGTAGCATTGGGGGTGCATGCCGGGCTCCTCCGGCAGCCCTGCACTAAAAATTCGAACGTCTGCAGATAGCTCTCAGCCAGAAAGAGCTAGCCTGGAAAGCTGTTGCTCAGCCTCATCTGCCCATGGCACTGCTCGCACAGAGGCACAGAGACTAGAGCTGCTTGCTTGTCTTGCCCCCTCAAACTTCAAATGTAGCTTTTGGGGTGCATGCCGGGCGTCTCCGGCAGCCCTGCTCTGAAAATGCGAACGTCTGCAGATAGCTCTCAGCCAGAAAGAGCTAGCCTGGAAAGCTGTTGCTCAGCCTCATCTGCCCATGGCACTGCTCGCACAGAGGCACAGAGACTGGGGCTGCTTATTGTCTTCCCACGTCAGACTTCAAATGTAGCATTGGGGGTGCATGCCGGGCTCCTCCGGCAGCCCTGCACTAAAAATTCGAACGTCTGCAGATAGCTCTCAGCCAGAAAGAGCTAGCCTGGAAAACTGTTGCTCAGCCTCATCTGCCCATGGCACTGCTCGCACAGAGGCACAGAAACTGGGGCTGCTTGCTTGTCTTGCCACCTCAAACTTCACATGTAGCATTGGGGGTGCATGCCAGGATCCTCCGGCAGCCCTGCTCCCAGAATTCGAATGTCTGCAGACAGATTGCAGCCAGAAAGAGCTAGCCTGGAAAGCTGTTGCTCAGCCTCATCTGCCCATGGCACTGCTCGCACAGAGGCACAGAGACTGGGGCTGCTTGCTTGTCTTGCCACCTCAAACTTCAAACGTAGCTCAGGTGGTCCGTGCCGGGGGCCTCCGGCAGGGCTGCTCCCAAAATGCGAAAGTCTGCAGATAGCTCGCAGCCAGAAAGAGCTACCCTGGAAAGGTGTTGCTCAGCCTCATCTGCCCATGGCACTGCTCGCACAGAGGCACAGAGACTGGGGCTGCTTGCTTGTCTTGCCACCTCAAACTTCAAATGTAGCTTTGGGGGTCCGTGCAGGGGGCCTCTGACAGCCCTGCTCTGAAAATGCGAACGTCTGCAGATAGCTCGCAGGCAGAAAGAGCTAGCCTGAAAAGCTGTTGCTCAGCCTCATCTGCCCATGGCACTGCTCGCACAGAGGCACAGAGACTGGGGCTGCTTGCTTGTCTAGCCCCGTCAAACTTGAAATGTAGATTAGGTGGTTCGTGCCGGGCGTCTCCGTCAGCCCTGCTCTGAAAATGCGAACGTCTGCAGATAGCTCTCAGCCAGAAACAGCTAGCCTGGAAAGCTGTTGCTCAGCCTCATCTGCCCATGGCACTGCTCGCACAGAGGCACAGAGACTGGGGCTGCTTGCTTGTCTTCCCACGTCAGACTTCAAACGTAGCTTAGGCTGTCCGTGCCGGGCGCCTCCGGCAGCCCTGGTCCGAAAAAGCAAACGTCTGGAGATAGCTCGCAGCCACAAAGAGCTAGCCTGGAATGCTGTTGCTCAGCCTCATCTGCCCATGGCACTGCTCGCACAGAGGCACAGAGACTGGGGTGCTTGTATGTCTTGCCACCTCAAACTTCAAACGTATGTTAGGTGGTGCATGCCGGGTGCCTCCGGCATCCCTGCTCCAAAAATGCAAACGTCTGCAGATAGCTCTCAGCCAGAAAGAGCTAGCCTGGAAAGCTGTTGCTCAGCCTCATCTGCCCATGGCACTGCTCGCACAGAGGCACAGAGACTGGGGCTGCTTGCTTGTCTTGCCCCCTCAAACTTCAAACGTAGCTTAGGTGGTTCGTGCCGGGCGTCTCCGGCAGCCCTGCTCTGAAAATGCGAACGTCTGCAGATAGCTCGCAGCCAGAAAGTGCTAGCCTGGAAAGCTGTTGCTCAGCCTCATCTGCCCATGGCACTGCTCGCACAGAGGCACAGAGACTGGGGCTGCTTACTTGTCTTCCCACGTCAGACTTCACATGTAGTATTGGGGGTGCATGCCGGGCTCCTCCGGCACCCCTGCCTTTAAAATTCGAACGTCTGCAGATAGATTGCAGCCAGAAAGAGCTAGCCTGGAAAGCTGTTGCTCAGCCTCATCTTCCCATGGCACTGCTCGCACACAGGCACAGAGACTGGGGCTGCTTGTTGTCTTGCCCCCTCAAACTTCAAACGTAGCTTAGGTGGTCCGTGCCGGGGGACTCCAGCAGGGCTGCTCCGAAAATGCGAACGTCTGCAGATAGCTCGCAGGCAGAAAGAGCTAGCCTGGAAAGCTGTTGCTCAGCCTCATCTGCCCATGGCACTGCTCGCACAGAGGCACAGAGACTAGAGCTGCTTGCTTGTCTTGCCCCCTCAAACTTCAAATGTAGCTTTTGGGGTGCATGCCGGGCGTCTCCGGCAGCCCTGCTCTGAAAATGCGAACGTCTGCAGATAGCTCTCAGCCAGAAAGTGCTAGCCTGGAAAGCTGTTGCTCAGCCTCATCTGCCCATGGCACTGCTCGCACAGAGGCACAGAGACTGGGGCTGCTTGCTTGTCTTGCCACCTCAAACTTCAAATGTAGCTTTGGGGGTCCGTGCAGGGGGCCTCTGACAGCCCTGCTCTGAAAATGCGAACGTCTGCAGATAGCTCGCAGGCAGAAAGAGCTAGCCTGAAATCTGTTGCTCAGCCTCATCTGCCCATGGCACTGCTCGCACAGAGGCACAGAGACTGGGGCTGCTTGCTTGTCTTGCCACCTCAAACTTCAAACGTATTATAGGTGGTCCATGCCGGGTGCCTACGGCATCCCTGCTCCGAAAATGCAAACGTCTGTAGATAGCTCGCAGCCAGAAAGAGCTAGCCTGGAAAGCTGTTGCTCAGCCTCATCTGCCCATGGCACTGCTCGCACAGAGGCACAGAGACTGGGGCTGCTTGCTTGTCTTCCCACGTCAGACTTCAAATGTAGCATTGGGGGTGCATGCCGGGCTCCTCCGGCAGCCCTGCTCTGAAAATGCGAACGTCTGCAGATAGCTCGCAGGCAGAAAAAGCTAGCCTGGAAAGCTGTTGCTCAGCCTCATCTGCCCATGGCACTGCTCGCACAGAAGCACAGAGACTAGAGCTGCTTGCTTGTCTTGCCCCCTCAAACTTCAAACGTAGCTTTGGGATCCGTGTCGGGCGTCTGCGGCAGCCCTGCTCTGAAAATGCAAACGTCTGCAGATAGCTCGCAGGCAGAAAGAGCTAGCCTGAAAACTGTTGCTCAGCCTCATCTGCCCATGGCACTGCTCGCACAGAGGCACAGAGACTGGGGCTGCTTGCTTGTCTCGCCACGTCAAACTTCAAACGAATCTTAGGAGGTCCATGCCGGGTGCCTACGACATCCCTCCTCCGAAAATGCAAACGTCTGCAGATAGCTCGCAGCCAGAAAGAGCTAGCCTGGAAAGCTGTTGCTCAGCCTCATCTGCCCATGGCACTGCTCGCACAGAGGCACAGAGACTGGGGCTGCTTGCTTGTCTTGCCACCTAAAACTTCAAATGTAGCTTTGGGGGTCCGTGCAGGGGGCCTCTGACAGCCCTGCTCTGAAAATGCAAACGTCTGCAGATAGCTCGCAGGCAGAAAGAGCTAGCCTGGAAAACTGTTGCTCAGCCTCATCTGCCCATGGCACTGCTCGCACAGAGGCACAGAGACTGGGGCTGCTTGCTTGTCTTGCCCCCTCAAACTTCAAACGTAGCTTAGGTGGTCCATGCTGGGTGCCTCCGGCAGCCCTCCTCCGAAAATGCAAACGTCTGCAGATAGCTCGCAGGCAGAAAGAGCTAGCCTGGAAAGCTGTTGCTCAGCCTCATCTGCCCATGGCACTGCTCGCACAGAGGCACAGAGACTGGGGCTGCTTGCTTGTCTTGCCCCCTCAAACTTCAAATGTAGCTTAGGCTGTCCGTGCCGGGCGCCTCCGGCAGCCCTGCTCCGAAAATGCGAACGTCTGCAGATAGCTCGCAGGCAGAAAGAGCTAGCCTGGAAAGCTGTTGCTCAGCCTCATCTGCCCATGGCATTGCTCGCACAGAGGCACAGAGACTGGGGCTGCTTGCTTGTCTTGCCTCGTCAAACTTCACATGTAGCTTTGGGGGTCCACGCAGGGGGCCTCTGACAGCCCTGCTCTGAAAATGCAAACGTCTGCAGATAGCTCGCAGGCAGAAAGAGCTAGCCTGAAAACTGTTGCTCAGCCTCATCTGCCCATGGCACTGCTCGCACAGAGGCACAGAGACTGGGGCTGCTTGCTTGTCTAGCCCCGTCAAACTTGAAATGTAGCTTAGGTGGTTCGTGCCGGGCGTCTCCGGCAGCCCTGCTCTGAAAATGCGAACGTCTGCAGATAGCTCGCAGCCAGAAAGAGCTAGCCTGGAAAGCTGTTGCTCAGCCTCATCTGCCCATGGCACTGCTCGCACAGAGGCACAGAGACTGGGGCTGCTTGCTCGTCTTGCCACCTCAAACTTCAAATACAGCTTTGGGGGTCCGTGCAGGGGGCCTGTGACAGCCCTGCTGTGAAAATTCGAACGTCTGCAGATAGCTCGCAGGCAGAAAGAGCTAGCCTGAAAACTGTTGCTCAGCCTCATCTGCCCATGGCACTGCTCGCACAGAGGCACAGAGACTGGGGCTGCTTGCTTGTCTTCCCACGTCAGACTTCAAATGTAGCATTGGGGGTGCATGCCGGGCTCCTCCGGCAGCCCTGCTCTGAAAATTCGAACGTCTGCAGATAGATTGCAGCCAGAAAGAGCTAGCCTGGAAAACTGTTGCTCAGCCTCATCTGCCCATGGCACTGCTCGCACACAGGCACAGAGACTGGGGCTGCTTGTTGTCTTGCCCCGTCAAACTTCAAACGTAGCTTAGGTGGTCCGTGCCGGGGGACTCTAGCAGGGCTGCTCCGAAAATGCGAACGTCTACAGATAGCTCGCAGGCAGAAAGAGCTATCCTGGAAAGCTGTTGCTCTTCCTCATCTGCCCATGGCACTGCTCACACAGAGGCACAGAGACTAGAGCTGCTTGCTTGTATTGCACCCTCAAACTTCAAACGTAGCTTTGGGATCCGTGTCGGTCGTCTGCGGCAGCCCTGCTCTGAAAATGCGAACGTCTGCAGATAGCTCGCAGCCAGAAAGAGCTAGCCTGGAAAGCTGTTGCTCAGCCTCATCTGCCCATGGCACTGCTCGCACAGAGGCACAGAGACTGGGGCTGCTTGCTTGTCTTGCCACCTCATACTTCAAATGTAGCATTGGGGGTGCATGCCAGGCTCCTCCAGCAGCCCTGCTCCCAAAATTCGAATGTCTGCAGACAGATTGCAGACAACAAGAGCTAGCCTGGAATGCTGTTGCTCAGCCTCATCTGCCCATGGCACTGCTCGCACAGAGGCACAGAGACTGGGGCTGCTTGCTTGTCTTGCCCCCTCAAACTTCAAACGTAGCTTAGGTGGTCCGTGCCGGGGGCCTCCGGCAGGGCTGCTCCGAAAATGCAAACGTCTGCAGATAGCTCGCAGCCAGAAAGAGCTAGCCTGGAAAGCTGTTGCTCAGCCTCATCTGCCCATGGCACTGCTCGCACAGAGGCACAGAGACTGGGGCTGCTTGCTTGTCTGGCCACCTCAAACTTCAAATGTAGCTTTGGGGGTCCGTGCAGGGGGCCTGTGACAGCCCTGCTGTGAAAATTCGAACGTCTGCAGATAGCTCTCAGCCAGAAAGAGCTAGCCTGAAAACTATTGCTCAGCCTCATCTGCCCATGGCATTGCTCGCACAGAGGCACAGAGACTGGGGCTGCTTGCTTGTCTTGTCCCCTCAAACTTCAAACGTAGCTTAGGTGGTCCGTGCCGGGCGCCTCCGGCAGCCCTCCTCCGAAAATGCAAACGTCTGCAGATAGATCTCAGCCAGAAAGAGCTAGCCTGGAAAGCTATTGCTCAGCCTCATCTGCCCATGGCACTGCTCGCACAGAGGCACAGAGACTGGGGCTGCTTGCTTGTCTAGCCCCGTCAAACTTGAAATGTAGCTTAGGTGGTTCGTGCCGGGCGTCTCCGGCAGCCCTGCTCTGAAAATGCGAACGTCTGCAGATAGCTCTCAGCCAGAAAGAGCTAGCCTGGAAAGCTGTTGCTCAGCCTCATCTGCCCATGGCACTGCTCGCACAGAGGCACAGAGACTGGGGCTGCTTGCTTGTCTTCCCACGTCAGACTTTAAATGTAGCATTGGGGATGCATGCCGGGCGCTTCCGGCAGCCCTGCTCTGAAAATTCGAACGTCTGCAGATAGCTCTCAGCCAGAAAGAGCTAGCCTGGAAAGGTGTTGCTCAGCCTCATCTGCCCATGACACTGCTCGCACAGAGGCACAGAGACTGGGGCTGCTTGCTTGTCTTGCCCCCTCAAATTTCAAATGTAGCTTAGGCTGTCCGTGCCGGGCGCCTCCGGCAGCCCTGCTCCGAAAATGCGAACGTCTGCAGATAGCTCACAGCCAGAAAGAGGTAGCCTGGAAAGCTGTTGCTCAGCCTCATCTGCCCATGGCACTGCTCGCACAGAGGCACAGAGAGTGGGGCTGCTTGCTTGTCTTGCCACCTCAAACTTCAAATGTAGCTTTGGGGGTCCGTGCAGGGGGCCTCTGACAGCCCTGCTCTGAAAATGCAAACGTCTGCAGATAGCTCGCAGCCAGAAAGAGCTAGCCTGAAAACTGTTGCTCAGCCTCATCTGCCCATGGCACTGCTCGCACAGAGGCACAGAGACTGGGTCTGCTTGCTTGTCTAGCCCCGTCAAACTTGAAATGTAGCTTAGGTGGTTCGTGCCGGGCGTATCCGGCAGCCCTGCTCTGAAAATGCGAACGTCTGCAGATAGCTCGCAGCCAGAAAGAGCTAGCCTGGAAAGCTGTTGCTCAGCCTCATCTGCCCATGGCACTGCTCGCACAGAGGCACAGAGACTGGGGCTGCTTGCTTGTCTTCCCACGTCAGACTTCAAATGTAGCATTGGGGGTGCATGCCGGGCTCCTCCGGCAGCCCTGCTCTGAAAATTCGAACGTCTGCAGATAGATTGCAGCCAGAAAGAGCTAGCCCTGAAAACTGTTGCTCAGCCTCATCTGCCCATGGCACTGCTCGCACACAGGCACAGAGACTGGGGCTGCTTGTTGTCTTGCCCCGTCAAACTTCAAACGTAGCTTAGGTGGTCCGTGCCGGGGGACTCTAGCAGGGCTGCTCCGAAAATGCGAACGTCTACAGATAGCTCGCAGGCAGAAAGAGCTAGCCTGGAAAGCTGTTGCTCAGCCTCATCTGCCCATGGCACTGCTCACACAGAGGCACAGAGACTAGAGCTGCTTGCTTGTATTGCACCCTCAAACTTGAAACGTAGCTTTGGGATCCGTGTCGGTCGTCTGCGGCAGCCCTGCTCTGAAAATGCGAACGACTGCAGATAGCTCGCAGCCAGAAAGAGCTAGCCTGGAAAGCTGTTGCTCAGCCTCATCTGCCCATGGAACTGCTCGCACAGAGGCACAGAGACTGGGGCTGCTTGCTTGTCTTGCCACCTCAAACTTCAAATGTAGCATTGGGGGTGCATGCCAGGCTCCTCCGGCAGCCCTGCTCCCAAAATTCGAATGTCTGCAGACAGATTGCAGCCAGAAAGAGCTAGCCTGGAAAGCTGTTGCTCAGCCTCATCTGCCCATGGCACTGCTCGCACAGAGGCACAGAGACTGGGGCTGCTTGCTTGTCTTGCCCCCTCAAACTTCAAACGTAGCTTAGGTGGTCCGTGCCGGGGGCCTCCGGTAGGGCTGCTCCGAAAATGCGAACGTCTGCAGATAGCTCTCAGCCAGAAAGAGCTAGCCTGGAAAGCTGTTGCTCAGCCTCATCTGCCCATGGCACTGCTCGCACAGAGGCACAGAGACTGGGGCTGCTTGCTCGTCTTGCCACCTCAAACTTCAAATGTAGCTTTGGGGGTCCGTGCAGGGGGCCTCTGACAGCCCTGCTCTGAAAATGCGAACGTCTGCAGATAGCTCGCAGGCAGAAAGAGCTAGCCTGAAAACTGTTGCTCAGCCTCATCTGCCCATGGCATTGCTCGCACAGAGGCACAGAGACTGGGGCTGCTTGCTTTTCTCGCCACGTCAAACTTCAAATGTGTCTTAGGTGGTCCATGCCGGGTGCCTACGGCATCCCTGCTCCGAAAATGCAAACGTCTGCAGACAGCTCGCAGCCAGAAAGAGCTAGCCTGGAAAGCTGTTGCTCAGCCTCATCTGCCCATGGCACTGCTCGCACAGAGGCACAGAGACTGGGGCTGCTTGCTTGTCTTGCCACCTCAAACTTCAAATGCAGCTTTGGGGGTCCGTGCAGGGGGCCTCTGAAAGCCCTGCTCTGAAAATGCGAACGTCTGCAGATAGCTCGCAGGCAGAAAGAGCTAGCCTGAAAACTGTTGCTCAGCCTCATCTGCCCATTGCAGTGCTCGCACAGAGGCACAGAGACTGGGGCTGCTTGCTTGTCTAGCCCCGTCAAACTTGAAATGTAGCTTAGGTGGTTCGTGCCGGGCGTCTCCGGCAGCCCTGCTCTGAAAATGCGAACGTCTGCAGATAGCTCTCAGCCAGAAAGAGCTAGCCTGGAAAACTCTTGCTCAGCCTCATCTGCCCATGGCACTGCTCGTACAGAGGCACAGAGACTGGGGCTGCTTGCTTGTCTTGCCACCTCAAACTTCAAATGTATCTTTGGGGGTCCGTGCAGGGGGCCTCTGACAGCCCTGCTCTGAAAATGCGAACGTCTGCAGATAGCTCGCAGGCAGAAAGAGCTAGCCTGGAAAACTGTTGCTCAGCCTCATCTGCCCATGGCACTGCTCGCACAGAGGCACAGAAACTGGGGCTGCTTGCTTGTCTTGCCACCTCAAACTTCACATGTAGCATTGGGGGTGCATGCCAGGATCCTCCGGCAGCCCTGCTCCCAGAATTCGAATGTCTGCAGACAGATTGCAGCCAGAAAGAGCTAGCCTGGAAAGCTGTTGCTCAGCCTCATCTGCCCATGGCACTGCTCGCACAGAGGCACAGAGACTGGGGCTGCTTGCTTGTCTTGCCACCTCAAACTTCAAACGTAGCTCAGGTGGTCCGTGCCGGGGGCCTCCGGCAGGGCTGCTCCCAAAATGCGAAAGTCTGCAGATAGCTCGCAGCCAGAAAGAGCTACCCTGGAAAGGTGTTGCTCAGCCTCATCTGCCCATGGCACTGCTCGCACAGAGGCACAGAGACTGGGGCTGCTTGCTTGTCTTGCCACCTCAAACTTCAAATGTAGCTTTGGGGGTCCGTGCAGGGGGCCTCTGACAGCCCTGCTCTGAAAATGCGAACGTCTGCAGATAGCTCGCAGGCAGAAAGAGCTAGCCTGAAAAGCTGTTGCTCAGCCTCATCTGCCCATGGCACTGCTCGCACAGAGGCACAGAGACTGGGGCTGCTTGCTTGTCTAGCCCCGTCAAACTTGAAATGTAGATTAGGTGGTTCGTGCCGGGCGTCTCCGTCAGCCCTGCTCTGAAAATGCGAACGTCTGCAGATAGCTCTCAGCCAGAAACAGCTAGCCTGGAAAGCTGTTGCTCAGCCTCATCTGCCCATGGCACTGCTCGCACAGAGGCACAGAGACTGGGGCTGCTTGCTTGTCTTCCCACGTCAGACTTCAAACGTAGCTTAGGCTGTCCGTGCCGGGCGCCTCCGGCAGCCCTGGTCCGAAAAAGCAAACGTCTGGAGATAGCTCGCAGCCACAAAGAGCTAGCCTGGAATGCTGTTGCTCAGCCTCATCTGCCCATGGCACTGCTCGCACAGAGGCACAGAGACTGGGGTGCTTGTATGTCTTGCCACCTCAAACTTCAAACGTATGTTAGGTGGTGCATGCCGGGTGCCTCCGGCATCCCTGCTCCAAAAATGCAAACGTCTGCAGATAGCTCTCAGCCAGAAAGAGCTAGCCTGGAAAGCTGTTGCTCAGCCTCATCTGCCCATGGCACTGCTCGCACAGAGGCACAGAGACTGGGGCTGCTTGCTTGTCTTGCCCCCTCAAACTTCAAACGTAGCTTAGGTGGTTCGTGCCGGGCGTCTCCGGCAGCCCTGCTCTGAAAATGCGAACGTCTGCAGATAGCTCGCAGCCAGAAAGTGCTAGCCTGGAAAGCTGTTGCTCAGCCTCATCTGCCCATGGCACTGCTCGCACAGAGGCACAGAGACTGGGGCTGCTTACTTGTCTTCCCACGTCAGACTTCACATGTAGTATTGGGGGTGCATGCCGGGCTCCTCCGGCACCCCTGCCTTTAAAATTCGAACGTCTGCAGATAGATTGCAGCCAGAAAGAGCTAGCCTGGAAAGCTGTTGCTCAGCCTCATCTTCCCATGGCACTGCTCGCACACAGGCACAGAGACTGGGGCTGCTTGTTGTCTTGCCCCCTCAAACTTCAAACGTAGCTTAGGTGGTCCGTGCCGGGGGACTCCAGCAGGGCTGCTCCGAAAATGCGAACGTCTGCAGATAGCTCGCAGGCAGAAAGAGCTAGCCTGGAAAGCTGTTGCTCAGCCTCATCTGCCCATGGCACTGCTCGCACAGAGGCACAGAGACTAGAGCTGCTTGCTTGTCTTGCCCCCTCAAACTTCAAATGTAGCTTTTGGGGTGCATGCCGGGCGTCTCCGGCAGCCCTGCTCTGAAAATGCGAACGTCTGCAGATAGATTGCAGCCAGAAAGAGCTAGCCTGGAAAGCTGTTGCTCAGCCTCATCTGCCCATGGCACTGCTCGCACAGAGGCACAGAGACTGGGGCTGCTTGCTTGTCTTGCCACCTCAAACTTCAAATGTAGCTTTGGGGGTCCGTGCAGGGGGCCTCTGACAGCCCTGCTCTGAAAATGCGAACGTCTGCAGATAGCTCGCAGGCAGAAAGAGCTAGCCTGAAATCTGTTGCTCAGCCTCATCTGCCCATGGCACTGCTCGCACAGAGGCACAGAGACTGGGGCTGCTTGCTTGTCTTGCCACCTCAAACTTCAAACGTATTATAGGTGGTCCATGCCGGGTGCCTACGGCATCCCTGCTCCGAAAATGCAAACGTCTGTAGATAGCTCGCAGCCAGAAAGAGCTAGCCTGGAAAGCTGTTGCTCAGCCTCATCTGCCCATGGCACTGCTCGCACAGAGGCACAGAGACTGGGGCTGCTTGCTTGTCTTCCCACGTCAGACTTCAAATGTAGCATTGGGGGTGCATGCCGGGCTCCTCCGGCAGCCCTGCTCTGAAAATGCGAACGTCTGCAGATAGCTCGCAGGCAGAAAAAGCTAGCCTGGAAAGCTGTTGCTCAGCCTCATCTGCCCATGGCACTGCTCGCACAGAAGCACAGAGACTAGAGCTGCTTGCTTGTCTTGCCCCCTCAAACTTCAAACGTAGCTTTGGGATCCGTGTCGGGCGTCTGCGGCAGCCCTGCTCTGAAAATGCAAACGTCTGCAGATAGCTCGCAGGCAGAAAGAGCTAGCCTGAAAACTGTTGCTCAGCCTCATCTGCCCATGGCACTGCTCGCACAGAGGCACAGAGACTGGGGCTGCTTGCTTGTCTCGCCACGTCAAACTTCAAACGAATCTTAGGAGGTCCATGCCGGGTGCCTACGACATCCCTCCTCCGAAAATGCAAACGTCTGCAGATAGCTCGCAGCCAGAAAGAGCTAGCCTGGAAAGCTGTTGCTCAGCCTCATCTGCCCATGGCACTGCTCGCACAGAGGCACAGAGACTGGGGCTGCTTGCTTGTCTTGCCACCTAAAACTTCAAATGTAGCTTTGGGGGTCCGTGCAGGGGGCCTCTGACAGCCCTGCTCTGAAAATGCAAACGTCTGCAGATAGCTCGCAGGCAGAAAGAGCTAGCCTGGAAAACTGTTGCTCAGCCTCATCTGCCCATGGCACTGCTCGCACAGAGGCACAGAGACTGGGGCTGCTTGCTTGTCTTGCCCCCTCAAACTTCAAACGTAGCTTAGGTGGTCCATGCTGGGTGCCTCCGGCAGCCCTCCTCCGAAAATGCAAACGTCTGCAGATAGCTCGCAGGCAGAAAGAGCTAGCCTGGAAAGCTGTTGCTCAGCCTCATCTGCCCATGGCACTGCTCGCACAGAGGCACAGAGACTGGGGCTGCTTGCTTGTCTTGCCCCCTCAAACTTCAAATGTAGCTTAGGCTGTCCGTGCCGGGCGCCTCCGGCAGCCCTGCTCCGAAAATGCGAACGTCTGCAGATAGCTCGCAGGCAGAAAGAGCTAGCCTGGAAAGCTGTTGCTCAGCCTCATCTGCCCATGGCATTGCTCGCACAGAGGCACAGAGACTGGGGCTGCTTGCTTGTCTTGCCTCGTCAAACTTCACATGTAGCTTTGGGGGTCCACGCAGGGGGCCTCTGACAGCCCTGCTCTGAAAATGCAAACGTCTGCAGATAGCTCGCAGGCAGAAAGAGCTAGCCTGAAAACTGTTGCTCAGCCTCATCTGCCCATGGCACTGCTCGCACAGAGGCACAGAGACTGGGGCTGCTTGCTTGTCTAGCCCCGTCAAACTTGAAATGTAGCTTAGGTGGTTCGTGCCGGGCGTCTCCGGCAGCCCTGCTCTGAAAATGCGAACGTCTGCAGATAGCTCGCAGCCAGAAAGAGCTAGCCTGGAAAGCTGTTGCTCAGCCTCATCTGCCCATGGCACTGCTCGCACAGAGGCACAGAGACTGGGGCTGCTTGCTCGTCTTGCCACCTCAAACTTCAAATACAGCTTTGGGGGTCCGTGCAGGGGGCCTGTGACAGCCCTGCTGTGAAAATTCGAACGTCTGCAGATAGCTCGCAGGCAGAAAGAGCTAGCCTGAAAACTGTTGCTCAGCCTCATCTGCCCATGGCACTGCTCGCACAGAGGCACAGAGACTGGGGCTGCTTGCTTGTCTTCCCACGTCAGACTTCAAATGTAGCATTGGGGGTGCATGCCGGGCTCCTCCGGCAGCCCTGCTCTGAAAATTCGAACGTCTGCAGATAGATTGCAGCCAGAAAGAGCTAGCCTGGAAAACTGTTGCTCAGCCTCATCTGCCCATGGCACTGCTCGCACACAGGCACAGAGACTGGGGCTGCTTGTTGTCTTGCCCCGTCAAACTTCAAACGTAGCTTAGGTGGTCCGTGCCGGGGGACTCTAGCAGGGCTGCTCCGAAAATGCGAACGTCTACAGATAGCTCGCAGGCAGAAAGAGCTATCCTGGAAAGCTGTTGCTCTTCCTCATCTGCCCATGGCACTGCTCACACAGAGGCACAGAGACTAGAGCTGCTTGCTTGTATTGCACCCTCAAACTTCAAACGTAGCTTTGGGATCCGTGTCGGTCGTCTGCGGCAGCCCTGCTCTGAAAATGCGAACGTCTGCAGATAGCTCGCAGCCAGAAAGAGCTAGCCTGGAAAGCTGTTGCTCAGCCTCATCTGCCCATGGCACTGCTCGCACAGAGGCACAGAGACTGGGGCTGCTTGCTTGTCTTGCCACCTCATACTTCAAATGTAGCATTGGGGGTGCATGCCAGGCTCCTCCAGCAGCCCTGCTCCCAAAATTCGAATGTCTGCAGACAGATTGCAGACAACAAGAGCTAGCCTGGAATGCTGTTGCTCAGCCTCATCTGCCCATGGCACTGCTCGCACAGAGGCACAGAGACTGGGGCTGCTTGCTTGTCTTGCCCCCTCAAACTTCAAACGTAGCTTAGGTGGTCCGTGCCGGGGGCCTCCGGCAGGGCTGCTCCGAAAATGCAAACGTCTGCAGATAGCTCGCAGCCAGAAAGAGCTAGCCTGGAAAGCTGTTGCTCAGCCTCATCTGCCCATGGCACTGCTCGCACAGAGGCACAGAGACTGGGGCTGCTTGCTTGTCTGGCCACCTCAAACTTCAAATGTAGCTTTGGGGGTCCGTGCAGGGGGCCTGTGACAGCCCTGCTGTGAAAATTCGAACGTCTGCAGATAGCTCTCAGCCAGAAAGAGCTAGCCTGAAAACTATTGCTCAGCCTCATCTGCCCATGGCATTGCTCGCACAGAGGCACAGAGACTGGGGCTGCTTGCTTGTCTTGTCCCCTCAAACTTCAAACGTAGCTTAGGTGGTCCGTGCCGGGCGCCTCCGGCAGCCCTCCTCCGAAAATGCAAACGTCTGCAGATAGATCTCAGCCAGAAAGAGCTAGCCTGGAAAGCTATTGCTCAGCCTCATCTGCCCATGGCACTGCTCGCACAGAGGCACAGAGACTGGGGCTGCTTGCTTGTCTAGCCCCGTCAAACTTGAAATGTAGCTTAGGTGGTTCGTGCCGGGCGTCTCCGGCAGCCCTGCTCTGAAAATGCGAACGTCTGCAGATAGCTCTCAGCCAGAAAGAGCTAGCCTGGAAAGCTGTTGCTCAGCCTCATCTGCCCATGGCACTGCTCGCACAGAGGCACAGAGACTGGGGCTGCTTGCTTGTCTTCCCACGTCAGACTTTAAATGTAGCATTGGGGATGCATGCCGGGCGCTTCCGGCAGCCCTGCTCTGAAAATTCGAACGTCTGCAGATAGCTCTCAGCCAGAAAGAGCTAGCCTGGAAAGGTGTTGCTCAGCCTCATCTGCCCATGACACTGCTCGCACAGAGGCACAGAGACTGGGGCTGCTTGCTTGTCTTGCCCCCTCAAATTTCAAATGTAGCTTAGGCTGTCCGTGCCGGGCGCCTCCGGCAGCCCTGCTCCGAAAATGCGAACGTCTGCAGATAGCTCACAGCCAGAAAGAGGTAGCCTGGAAAGCTGTTGCTCAGCCTCATCTGCCCATGGCACTGCTCGCACAGAGGCACAGAGAGTGGGGCTGCTTGCTTGTCTTGCCACCTCAAACTTCAAATGTAGCTTTGGGGGTCCGTGCAGGGGGCCTCTGACAGCCCTGCTCTGAAAATGCAAACGTCTGCAGATAGCTCGCAGCCAGAAAGAGCTAGCCTGAAAACTGTTGCTCAGCCTCATCTGCCCATGGCACTGCTCGCACAGAGGCACAGAGACTGGGTCTGCTTGCTTGTCTAGCCCCGTCAAACTTGAAATGTAGCTTAGGTGGTTCGTGCCGGGCGTATCCGGCAGCCCTGCTCTGAAAATGCGAACGTCTGCAGATAGCTCGCAGCCAGAAAGAGCTAGCCTGGAAAGCTGTTGCTCAGCCTCATCTGCCCATGGCACTGCTCGCACAGAGGCACAGAGACTGGGGCTGCTTGCTTGTCTTCCCACGTCAGACTTCAAATGTAGCATTGGGGGTGCATGCCGGGCTCCTCCGGCAGCCCTGCTCTGAAAATTCGAACGTCTGCAGATAGATTGCAGCCAGAAAGAGCTAGCCCTGAAAACTGTTGCTCAGCCTCATCTGCCCATGGCACTGCTCGCACACAGGCACAGAGACTGGGGCTGCTTGTTGTCTTGCCCCGTCAAACTTCAAACGTAGCTTAGGTGGTCCGTGCCGGGGGACTCTAGCAGGGCTGCTCCGAAAATGCGAACGTCTACAGATAGCTCGCAGGCAGAAAGAGCTAGCCTGGAAAGCTGTTGCTCAGCCTCATCTGCCCATGGCACTGCTCACACAGAGGCACAGAGACTAGAGCTGCTTGCTTGTATTGCACCCTCAAACTTGAAACGTAGCTTTGGGATCCGTGTCGGTCGTCTGCGGCAGCCCTGCTCTGAAAATGCGAACGACTGCAGATAGCTCGCAGCCAGAAAGAGCTAGCCTGGAAAGCTGTTGCTCAGCCTCATCTGCCCATGGAACTGCTCGCACAGAGGCACAGAGACTGGGGCTGCTTGCTTGTCTTGCCACCTCAAACTTCAAATGTAGCATTGGGGGTGCATGCCAGGCTCCTCCGGCAGCCCTGCTCCCAAAATTCGAATGTCTGCAGACAGATTGCAGCCAGAAAGAGCTAGCCTGGAAAGCTGTTGCTCAGCCTCATCTGCCCATGGCACTGCTCGCACAGAGGCACAGAGACTGGGGCTGCTTGCTTGTCTTGCCCCCTCAAACTTCAAACGTAGCTTAGGTGGTCCGTGCCGGGGGCCTCCGGTAGGGCTGCTCCGAAAATGCGAACGTCTGCAGATAGCTCTCAGCCAGAAAGAGCTAGCCTGGAAAGCTGTTGCTCAGCCTCATCTGCCCATGGCACTGCTCGCACAGAGGCACAGAGACTGGGGCTGCTTGCTCGTCTTGCCACCTCAAACTTCAAATGTAGCTTTGGGGGTCCGTGCAGGGGGCCTCTGACAGCCCTGCTCTGAAAATGCGAACGTCTGCAGATAGCTCGCAGGCAGAAAGAGCTAGCCTGAAAACTGTTGCTCAGCCTCATCTGCCCATGGCATTGCTCGCACAGAGGCACAGAGACTGGGGCTGCTTGCTTTTCTCGCCACGTCAAACTTCAAATGTGTCTTAGGTGGTCCATGCCGGGTGCCTACGGCATCCCTGCTCCGAAAATGCAAACGTCTGCAGACAGCTCGCAGCCAGAAAGAGCTAGCCTGGAAAGCTGTTGCTCAGCCTCATCTGCCCATGGCACTGCTCGCACAGAGGCACAGAGACTGGGGCTGCTTGCTTGTCTTGCCACCTCAAACTTCAAATGCAGCTTTGGGGGTCCGTGCAGGGGGCCTCTGAAAGCCCTGCTCTGAAAATGCGAACGTCTGCAGATAGCTCGCAGGCAGAAAGAGCTAGCCTGAAAACTGTTGCTCAGCCTCATCTGCCCATTGCAGTGCTCGCACAGAGGCACAGAGACTGGGGCTGCTTGCTTGTCTAGCCCCGTCAAACTTGAAATGTAGCTTAGGTGGTTCGTGCCGGGCGTCTCCGGCAGCCCTGCTCTGAAAATGCGAACGTCTGCAGATAGCTCTCAGCCAGAAAGAGCTAGCCTGGAAAACTCTTGCTCAGCCTCATCTGCCCATGGCACTGCTCGTACAGAGGCACAGAGACTGGGGCTGCTTGCTTGTCTTGCCACCTCAAACTTCAAATGTATCTTTGGGGGTCCGTGCAGGGGGCCTCTGACAGCCCTGCTCTGAAAATGCGAACGTCTGCAGATAGCTCGCAGGCAGAAAGAGCTAGCCTGGAAAGCTGTTGCTCAGCCTCATCTGCCCATGGCACTGCTCGCACAGAGGCACAGAGACTGGGGCTGCTTGCTTGTCTTGCCACCTCAAAATTCACATGTAGCATTAGGGGTGCATGCCGGGGGCCTCCGGCAGGGCTGCTCCGAAAATGCGAACGTCTGCAGATAGCTCGCAGCCAGAAAGAGCTAGCCTGGAAACTGTTGCTCAGCCTCATCTGCCCATGGCACTGCTCGCACAGAGGCACAGAGACTGGGGCTGCTTGCTTGTCTTGCCCCCTCAAACTTCAAACGTATCTTAGCTGGTCCATGTCGCGGGCCTCCGGCAGGGCTGCTCCGAAAATGCAAACGTCTCAATATAGCTCGCAGCCAGAAAGAGCTAGCCTGGAAAGCTGTTGCTCAGCCTCATCTGCCCATGGCACTGCTCGCACAGAGGCACAGAGACTGGGGCTGCTTGCTTTTCTTGCCTCGTCAAACTTCACATGTAGCTTTGGGGGTCCGCGCAGGGGGCCTCTGACAGCCCTGCTCTGAAAATGCAAACGTCTGCAGATAGCTCGCAGGCAGAAAGAGCTAGCCTGAAAACTGTTGCTCAGCCTCATCTGCCCATGGCACTGCTCGCACAGAGGCACAGAGACTGGGGCTGCTTGCTTGTCTAGCCCCGTCAAACTTGAAATGTAGCTTAGGTGGTTCGTGCCGGGCGTCTCCGGCAGCCCTGCTCTGAAAATGCGAACGTCTGCAGATAGCTCGCAGCCAAAAAGAGCTAGCCTGGAAAGCTGTTGCTCAGCCTCATCTGCCCATGGCACTGCTCGCACAGAGGCACAGAGACTGGGGCTGCTTGCTTGTCTTCCCATGTCAGACTTCAAATGTAGCATTGGGGGTGCATGCCGGGCTCCTTCGGCAGCCCTGCTCTGAAAATTCGAACGTCTGCAGATAGATTGCAGCCAGAAAGAGCTAGCCTGGAAAGCTGTTGCTCAGCCTCATCTTCCCATGGCACTGCTCGCACAGAGGCACAGAGACTGGGGCTGCTTGCTTGTCTTGCCACCTCATACTTCAAATGTAGCATTGGGGGTGCATGCCAGGCTCCTCCGGCAGCCGTGCTCCCAAAATTCGAATGTCTGCAGACAGATTGCAGACAACAAGAGCTAGCCTGGAAAGCTGTTGCTCAGCCTCATCTGCCCATGGCACTGCTCGCACAGAGGCACAGAGACTGGGGCTGCTTGCTTGTCTTGCCACCTCAAACTTCAAACGTAGCTTAGGTGGTCCGTGCCGGGGGCCTCCGGCAGGGCTGCTCCGAAAATGCAAACGTCTGCAGATAGCTCGCAGCCAGAAAGAGCTAGCCTGGAAAGCTGTTGCTCAGCCTCATCTGCCCATGGCACTGCTCGCACAGAGGCACAGAGACTGGGGCTGCTTGCTCGTCTTGCCACCTCAAACTTCAAATGTAGCTTTGGGGGTCCGTGCAGAGGGCCTGTGACAGCCCTGCTGTGAAAATGCGAACGTCTGCAGATAGCTCGCAGGCAGAAAGAGCTAGCCTGAAAACTATTGCTCAGCCTCATCTGCCCATGGCATTCCTCGCACAGAGGCACAGAGACTGGGGCTGCTTGCTTGTCTTTCCACCTCAAACTTCAAACGTAGCTTAGGTGGTCCGTGCCGGGCGCCTCCTGCAGCCCTCCTCCGAAAATGCAAACGTCTGCAGATAGATCTCAGCCAGAAAGAGCTAGCCTGGAAAGCTATTGCTCAGCCTCATCTGCCCATGGCACTGCTCGCACAGAGGCACAGAGACTGGGGCTGCTTGCTTGTCTAGCCCCGTCAAACTTGAAATGTAGCTTAGGTGGTTCGTGCCGGGCGTCTCCGGCAGCCCTGCTCTGAAAATGTGAACGTCTGCAGATAGCTCTCAGCCAGAAAGAGCTAGCCTGGAAAGCTGTTGCTCAGCCTCATCTGCCCATGGCACTGCTCGCACAGAGGCACAGAGACTGGGGCTGCTTGCTTGTCTTCCCACGTCAGACTTTAAATGTAGCATTGGGGATGCATGCCGGGCGCTTCCGGCAGCCCTGCTCTGAAAATTCGAACGTCTGCAGATAGCTCTCAGCCAGAAAGAGCTAGCCTGGAAAGGTGTTGCTCAGCCTCATCTGCCCATGGCACTGCTCGCACAGAGGCACAGAGACTGGGGCTGCTTGCTTGTCTTGCCACCTCAAACTTCAAATGTAGCTTTGGGGGTCCGTGCAGGGGGCCTCTGACAGCCCTGCTCTGAAAATGCAAACGTCTGCAGATAGCTCGCAGGCAGAAAGAGCTAGCCTGAAAACTGTTGCTCAGCCTCATCTGCCCATGGCACTGCTCGCACAGAGGCACAGAGACTGGGGCTGCTTGCTTGTCTAGCCCCATCAAACTTGAAATGTAGCTTAGGTGGTTCGTGCCGGGCGTCTCCGGCAGCCCTGCTCTGAAAATGCGAACGTCTGCAGATAGCTCGCAGCCAGAAAGAGCTAGCCTGGAAAGCTGTTGCTCAGCCTCATCTGCCCATGGCACTGCTCGCACAGAGGCACAGAGACTGGGGCTGCTTGCTTGTCTTGCCACCTCAAACTTCAAATGTAGCATTGGGGGTGCATGCCAGGCTCCTCCGGCAGCCCTGCTCCCAAAATTCGAATGTCTGCAGACAGATTGCAGCCAGAAAGAGCTAGCCTGGAAAGCTGTTGCTCAGCCTCATCTGCCCATGGCACTGCTCGCACAGAGGCACAGAGACTGGGGCTGCTTGCTTGTCTTGCCCCCTCAAACTTCAAATGTAGCTTAGGTGGTCCGTGCCGGGGGCCTCCGGTAGGGCTGCTCTGAAAATGCGAACGTCTGCAGATAGATCTCAGCCAGAAAGAGCTAGCCTGGAAAGCTGTTGCTCAGCCTCATCTGCCCATGGCACTGCTCGCACAGAGGCACAGAGACTGGGGCTGCTTGCTCGTCTTGCCACCTCAAACTTCAAATGTAGCTTTGGGGGTCCGTGCAGGGGGCCTGTGACAGCCCTGCTGTGAAAATGCGAACGTCTGCAGATAGCTCGCAGGCAGAAAGAGCTAGCCTGAAAACTGTTGCTCAGCCTCATCTGCCCATGGCACTGCTCGCACAGAGGCACAGAGACTGGGGCTGCTTGCTTGTCTCGCCACGTCAAACTTCAAATGTATCTTAGGTGGTCCATGCCGGGTGCCTACGGCATCCCTGCTCCGAAAATGCGAAAGTCTGCAGATAGCTCGCAGCCAGAAAGAGCTACCCTGGAAAGGTGTTGCTCAGCCTCATCTGCCCATGGCACTGCTCGCACAGAGGCACAGAGACTGGGGCTGCTTGCTTGTCTTGCCACCTCAAACTTCAAATGCAGCTTTGGGGGTCCGTGCAGGGGGCCTCTGACAGCCCTGCTCTGAAAATGCGAACGTCTGCAGATAGCTCGCAGGCAGAAAGAGCTAGCCTGAAAACTGTTGCTCAGCCTCATCTGCCCATTGCAGTGCTCGCACAGAGGCACAGAGACTGGGGCTGCTTGCTTATCTAGCCCCGTCAAACTTGAAATGTAGCTTAGGTGGTTCGTGCCGGGCGTCTCCGGCAGCCCTGCTCTGAAAATGCGAACGTCTGCAGATAGCTCTCAGCCAGAAAGAGCTAGCCTGGAAAACTCTTGCTCAGCCTCATCTGCCCATGGCACTGCTCGCACAGAGGCACAGAGACTGGGGCTGCTTGCTTGTCTTGCCACCTCAAACTTCAAATGTATCTTTGGGGGTCCGTGCAGGGGGCCTCTGACAGCCCTGCTCTGAAAATGCGAACGTCTGCAGATAGCTCGCAGGCAGAAAGAGCTAGCCTGAAAACTGTTGCTCAGCCTCATCTGCCCATGGCACTGCTCGCACAGAGGCACAGAGACTGGGGCTGCTTGCTTGTCTCGCCACGTCAAACTTCAAACGTATCTTAGGTGGTCCGTGCCGGGTGCCTACGGCATCCCTGCTCCGAAAATGCAAACGTCTGCAGATAGCTCGCAGCCAGAAAGAGCTAGCCTGGAAAGCTGTTGCTCAGCCTCATCTGCCCATGGCACTGCTCGCACAGAGGCACAGAGACTGGGGCTGCTTGCTCGTCTTGCCACCTCAAACTTCAAATGTAGCTTTGGGGGTCCGTGCAGGGGGCCTCTGACAGCCCTGCTCTGAAAATGCGAACGTCTGCAGATAGCTCGCAGGCAGAAAGAGCTAGCCTGAAAACTGTTGCTCAGCCTCATCTGCCCATGGCATTGCTTGCACAGAGGCACAGAGACTGGGGCTGCTTGCTTGTCTCGCCACGTCAAACTTCAAATGTATCTTAGGTGGTCCATGCCGGGTGCCTACGGCATCCCTGCTCCGAATATGCAAACGTCTGCAGATAGCTCGCAGCCAGAAAGAGCTAGCCTGGAAAGCTGTTGCTCAGCCTCATCTGCCCATGGCACTGCTCGCACAGAGGCACAGAGACTGGGGCTGCTTGCTTGTCTTGCCCCCTCAAACTTCAAATGCAGCTTTGGGGGTCCGTGCAGGGGGCCTCTGAAAGCCCTGCTCTGAAAATGCGAACGTCTGCAGATAGCTCGCAGGCAGAAAGAGCTAGCCTGAAAACTGTTGCTCAGCCTCATCTGCCCATTGCAGTGCTCGCACAGAGGCACAGAGACTGGGGCTGCTTGCTTGTTAGCCCCGTCAAACTTGAAATGTAGCTTAGGTGGTTCGTGCCGGGCGTCTCCGGCAGCCCTGCTCTGAAAATGCGAACGTCTGCAGATAGCTCTCAGCCAGAAAGAGCTAGCCTGGAAAACTCTTGCTCAGCCTCATCTGCCCATGGCACTGCTCGTACAGAGGCACAGAGACTGGGGCTGCTTGCTTGTCTTGCCACCTCAAACTTCAAATGTATCTTTGGGGGTCCGTGCAGGCGGCCTCTGACAGCCCTGCTCTGAAAATGCGAACGTCTGCAGATAGCTCGCAGGCAGAAAGAGCTAGCCTGGAAAGCTGTTGCTCAGCCTCATCTGCCCATGGCACTGCTCGCACAGAGGCACAGAGACTGGGGCTGCTTGCTTGTCTTGCCACCTCAAACTTCAAATGTAGCATTAGGGGTGCATGCCGGGCTCCTCCGGCAGCCCTGCTCCCAAAATTCGAATTTCTGCAGACAGATTGCTGCCAGAAAGAGCTAGCCTGGAAAGCTGTTGCTCAGCCTCATCTGCCCATGGCACTGCTCGCACAGAGGCACAGAGACTGGGGCTGCTTGCTTGTCTTGCCACCTCAAACTTCAAACGTATCTTAGGTGGTGCATGCCGGGGGCCTCCGGCAGGGCTGCTCCGAAAATGCGAAGGTCTGCAGATAGCTCGCAGCCAGAAAGAGCTAGCCTGGAAAGCTGTTGCTCAGCCTCATCTGCCCATGGCACTGCTCGCACAGAGGCACAGAGACTGGGGCTGATTGCTTGTCTTGCCACCTCAAACTTCAAATGTAGCTTTGGGGGTCCGTGCAGGGGACCTCTGACAGCCCTGCTCTGAAAATGCGAACGTCTGCAGATAGCTCTCAGCCAGAAAGAGCTAGCCTGGAAAGCTGTTGCTCAGCCTCATCTGCCCATGGCACTGCTCGCACAGAGGCACAGAGACTGGGGCTGCTTGCTTGTCTTCCCACGTCAGACTTCAAATGTAGCATTGGGGGTGCATGCCGGGCTCCTCTGGCAGCCCTGCTCTGAAAATTCGAACGTCTGCAGATAGATTGCAGCCAGAAAGAGCTAGCCTGGAAAGCTGTTGCTCAGCCTCATCTGCCCATGGCACTGCTCGCACAGAGGCACAGAGACTGGGGCTGCTTGCTTGTCTTCCCACGTCAGACTTCAAACGTAGCTTAGGCTGTTCGTGCCGCGCGCCTCCGGCAGCCCTGCTGCGAAAACGCGAACGTCTGCAGATAGCTCGCAGCCAGAAAGAGCTAGCCTGGAAAGCTGTTGCTCAGCCTCATCTGCCCATGGCACTGCTCGCACAAAGGCACAGAGACTGGGGCTGCTTGCTTGTCTTGCCACCTCAAACTTAAAACGTATCTTAGGTGGTCCATGCCGGGTGCCTCCGGCATCCCTGCTCCAAAAATGCAATCGTCTGCAGATAGCTCGCAGCCAGAAAGAGCTAGCCTGGAAAGCTGTTGCTCAGCCTCATCTGCCCATGGCACTGCTCGCACAGAGGCACAGAGACTGGGGCTGGTTGCTCGTCTTGCCACCTCAAACTTCAAATGTAGCTTTGGGGGTCCGTGCAGGGGGCCTCTGACAGCCCTGCTCTGAAAATGCGAACGTCTGCAGATAGCTCGCAGGCAGAAAGAGCTAGCCTGAAAACTGTTGCTCAGCCTCATCTGCCCATGGCATTGCTTGCACAGAGGCACAGAGACTGGGGCTGCTTGCTTGTCTCGCCACGTCAAACTTCAATTGTATCTTAGGTTGTCCATGCCGGGTGCCTACGGCATCCCTGCTCCGAATATGCAAACGTCTGCAGATAGCTCGCAGGCAGAAAGAGCTAGCCTGGAAAGCTGTTGCTCAGCCTCATCTGCCCATGGCACTGCTCGCACAGAGGCACAGAGACTGGGGCTGCTTGCTTGTCTTGCCCCCTCAAACTTCAAATGCAGCTTTGGGGGTCCGTGCAGGGGGCCTCTGACAGCCCTGCTCTGAAAATGCGAACGTCTGCAGATAGCTCGCAGGCAGAAAGAGCTAGCCTGAAAACTGTTGCTCAGCCTCATCTGCCCATTGCAGTGCTCGCACAGAGGCACAGAGACTGGGGCTGCTTGCTTGTCTAGCCCCGTCAAACTTGAAATGTAGCTTAGGTGGTTCGTGCCGGGCGTCTCCGGCAGCCCTGCTCTGAAAATGCGAACGTCTGCAGATAGCTCTCAGCCAGAAAGAGCTAGCCTGGAAAACTCTTGCTCAGCCTCATCTGCCCATGGCACTGCTCGTACAGAGGCACAGAGACTGGGGCTGCTTGCTTGTCTTGCCACCTCAAACTTCAAATGTATCTTTGGGGGTCCGTGCAGGGGGCCTCTGACAGCCCTGCTCTGAAAATGAGAACGTCTGCAGATAGCTCGCAGGCAGAAAGAGCTAGCCTGGAAAGCTGTTGCTCAGCCTCATCTGCCCATGGCACTGCTCGCACAGAGGCACAGAGACTGGGGCTGCTTGCTTGTCTTGCCACCTCAAAATTCACATGTAGCATTAGGGGTGCATGCCGGGCTCCTCCGGCAGCCCTGCTCCCAAAATTCGAATTTCTGCAGACAGATTGCTGCCAGAAAGAGCTAGCCTGGAAAGCTGTTGCTCAGCCTCATCTGCCCATGGCACTGCTCGCACAGAGGCACAGAGACTGGGGCTGCTTGCTTGTCTTGCCACCTCAAACTTCAAACGTATCTTAGGTGGTGCATGCCGGGGGCCTCCGGCAGGGCTGCTCCGAAAATGCGAAAGTCTGCAGATAGCTCGCAGCCAGAAAGAGCTAGCCTGGAAAGCTGTTGCTCAGCCTCATCTGCCCATGGCACTGCTCGCACAGAGGCACAGAGACTGGGGCTGCTTGCTTGTCTTGCCCCCTCAAACTTCAAACGTATCTTAGCTGGTCCATGTCGCGGGCCTCCGGCAGGGCTGCTCCGAAAATGCAAACGTCTCAATATAGCTCGCAGCCAGAAAGAGCTAGCCTGGAAAGCTGTTGCTCAGCCTCATCTGCCCATGGCACTGCTCGCACAGAGGCACAGAGACTGGGGCTGCTTGCTTGTCTTGCCCCCTCAAACTTCAAATGTAGCTTAGGCTGTCCGTGCCGGGCGCCTCCGGCAGCCCTGCTCCGAAAATGCGAACGTCTGCAGATAGCTCACAGCCAGAAAGAGGTAGCCTGGAAAGCTGTTGCTCAGCCTCATCTGCCCATGGCACTGCTCGCACAGAGGCACAGAGACTGGGGCTGCTTGCTTGTCTTGCCTCGTCAAACTTCACATGTAGCTTTGGGGGTCCGCGCAGGGGGCCTCTGACAGCCCTGCTCTGAAAATGCAAACGTCTGCAGACAGCTCGCAGCCAGAAAGAGCTAGCCTGAAAACTGTTGCTCAGCCTCATCTGCCCATGGCACTGCTCGCACAGAGGCACAGAGACTGGGGCTGCTTGCTTGTCTAGCCCCGTCAAACTTGAAATGTAGCTTAGGTGGTTCGTGCCGGGCGTCTCCGGCAGCCCTGCTCTGAAAATGCGAACGTCTGCAGATAGCTCGCAGCCAGAAAGAGCTAGCCTGGAAAGCTGTTGCTCAGCCTCATCTGCCCATGGCACTGCTCGCACAGAGGCACAGAGACTGGGGCTGCTTGCTTGTCTTCCCACGTCAGACTTCAAATGTAGCATTGGGGGTGCATGCCGGGCTCCTTTGGCAGCCCTGCTCTGAAAATTCGAACGTCTGCAGATAGATTGCAGCCAGAAAGAGCTAGCCTGGAAAGCTGTTGCTCAGCCTCATCTTCCCATGGCACTGCTCGCACAGAGGCACAGAGACTGGGGCTGCTTGCTTGTCTTGCCACCTCATACTTCAAATGTAGCATTGGGGGTGCATGCCAGGCTCCTCCGGCAGCCGTGCTCCCAAAATTCGAATGTCTGCAGACAGATTGCAGACAACAAGAGCTAGCCTGGAAAGCTGTTGCTCAGCCTCATCTGCCCATGGCACTGCTCGCACAGAGGCACAGAGACTGGGGCTGCTTGCTTGTCTTGCCCCCTCAAACTTCAAACGTAGCTTAGGTGGTCCGTGCCGGGGGCCTCCGGCAGGGCTGCTCCGAAAATGCAAACGTCTGCAGATAGCTCGCAGCCAGAAAGAGCTAGCCTGGAAAGCTGTTGCTCAGCCTCATCTGCCCATGGCACTGCTCGCACAGAGGCACAGAGACTGGGGCTGCTTGCTCGTCTTGCCACCTCAAACTTCAAATGTAGCTTTGGGGGTCCGTGCAGGGGGCCTGTGACAGCCCTGCTGTGAAAATGCGAACGTCTGCAGATAGCTCGCAGGCAGAAAGAGCTAGCCTGAAAACTATTGCTCAGCCTCATCTGCCCATGGCATTGCTCGCACAGAGGCACAGAGACTGGGGCTGCTTGCTTGTCTTGCCACCTCAAACTTCAAACGTAGCTTAGGTGGTCCGTGCCGGGCGCCTCCTGCAGCCCTCCTCCGAAAATGCAAACGTCTGCAGATAGATCTCAGCCAGGAAGAGCTAGCCTGGAAAGCTATTGCTCAGCCTCATCTGCCCATGGCACTGCTCGCACAGAGGCACAGAGACTGGGGCTGCTTGCTTGTCTAGCCCCATCAAACTTGAAATGTAGCTTAGGTGGTTCGTGCCGGGCGTCTCCGGCAGCCCTGCTCTGAAAATGCGAACGTCTGCAGATAGCTCTCAGCCAGAAAGAGCAAGCCTGGAAAGCTGTTGCTCAGCCTCATCTGCCCATGGCACTGCTCGCACAGAGGCACAGAGACTGGGGCTGCTTGCTTGTCTTCCCACGTCAGACTTTAAATGTAGCATTGGGGATGCATGCCGGGCGCTTCCGGCAGCCCTGCTCTGAAAATTCGAACGTCTGCAGATAGCTCTCAGCCAGAAAGAGCTAGCCTGGAAAGGTGTTGCTCAGCCTCATCTGCCCATGACACTGCTCGCACAGAGGCACAGAGACTGGGGCTGCTTGCTTGTCTTGCCCCCTCAAACTTCAAATGTAGCTTAGGCTGTCCGTGCCGGGCGCCTCCGGCAGCCCTGCTCCGAAAATGCGAACGTCTGCAGATAGCTCACAGCCAGAAAGAGGTAGCCTGGAAAGCTGTTGCTCAGCCTCATCTGCCCATGGCACTGCTCGCACAGAGGCACAGAGACTGGGGCTGCTTGCTTGTCTTGCCCCCTCAAACTTCAAATGTAGCTTTGGGGGTCCGTGCAGGGGGCCTCTGACAGCCCTGCTCTGAAAATGCAAACGTCTGCAGATAGCTCGCAGGCAGAAAGAGCTAGCCTGAAAACTGTTGCTCAGCCTCATCTGCCCATGGCACTGCTCGCACAGAGGCACAGAGACTGGGGCTGCTTGCTTGTCTAGCCCCGTCAAACTTGAAATGTAGCTTAGGTGGTTCGTGCCGGGCGTCTCCGGCAGCCCTGCTCTGAAAATGCGAACGTCTGCAGATAGCTCGCAGCCAGAAAGAGCTAGCCTGGAAAGCTGTTGCTCAGCCTCATCTGCCCATGGCACTGCTCACAGAGAGGCACAGAGACTAGAGCTGCTTGCTTGTATTGCACCCTCAAACTTCAAACGTAGCTTTGGGATCCGTGTCGGTCGTCTGCGGCAGCCCTGCTCTGAAAATGCGAACGTCTGCAGATAGCTCGCAGCCAGAAAGAGCTAGCCTGGAAAGCTGTTGCTCAGCCTCATCTGCCCATGGCACTGCTCGCACACAGGCACAGAGACTGGGGCTGCTTGCTTGTCTTGCCACCTCAAACTTCAAATGTAGCATTGGGGGTGCATGCCAGGCTCCTCCGGCAGCCCTGCTCCCAAAATTCGAATGTCTGCAGACAGATTGCAGCCAGAAAGAGCTAGCCTGGAAAGCTGTTGCTCAGCCTCATCTGCCCATGGCACTGCTCGCACAGAGGCACAGAGACTGGGGCTGCTTGCTTGTCTTGCCCCCTCAAACTTCAAATGTAGCTTAGGTGGTCCGTGCCGGGGGCCTCCGGTAGGGCTGCTCCGAAAATGCGAACGTCTGCAGATAGCTCTCAGCCAGAAAGAGCTAGCCTGGAAAGCTGTTGCTCAGCCTCATCTGCCCATGGCACTGCTCGCACAGAGGCACAGAGACTGGGGCTGCTTGCTCGTCTTGCCACCTCAAACTTCAAATGTAGCTTTGGGGGTCCGTGCAGGGGGCCTCTGACAGCCCTGCTCTGAAAATGCGAACGTCTGCAGATAGCTCGCAGGCAGAAATAGCTAGCCTGAAAACTGTTGCTCAGCCTCATCTGCCCATGGCATTGCTCGCACAGAGGCACAGAGACTGGGGCTGCTTGCTTGTCTCGCCACGTCAAACTTCAAATGTATCTTAGGTGGTCCATGCCGGGTGCCTACGGCATCCCTGCTCCGAAAATGCAAACGTCTGCAGATAGCTCGCAGCCAGAAAGAGCTAGCCTGGAAAGCTGTTGCTCAGCCTCATCTGCCCATGGCACTGCTCGCACAGAGGCACAGAGACTGGGGCTGCTTGCTTGTCTTGCCCCCTCAAACTTCAAATGCAGCTTTGGGGGTCCGTGCAGGGGGCCTCTGACAGCCCTGCTCTGAAAATGCGAACGTCTGCAGATAGCTCGCAGGCAGAAAGAGCTAGCCTGAAAACTGTTGCTCAGCCTCATCTGCCCATTGCAGTGCTCGCACAGAGGCACAGACTCTGGGGCTGCTTGCTTGTCTAGCCCCGTCAAACTTGAAATGTAGCTTAGGTGGTTCGTGCCGGGCGTCTCCGGCAGCCCTGCTCTGAAAATGCGAACGTCTGCAGATAGCTCTCAGCCAGAAAGAGCTAGCCTGGAAAACTCTTGCTCAGCCTCATCTGCCCATGGCACTGCTCGCACAGAGGCACAGAGACTGGGGCTGCTTGCTTGTCTTGCCACCTCAAACTTCAAATGTATCTTTGGGGGTCCGTGCAGGGGGCCTCTGACAGCCCTGCTCTGAAAATGCGAACGTCTGCAGATAGCTCGCAGGCAGAAAGAGCTAGCCTGGAAAGCTGTTGCTCAGCCTCATCTGCCCATGGCACTGCTCGCACAGAGACACAGAGACTGGGGCTGCTTGCTTGTCTTGCCACCTCAAAATTCACATGTATCATTAGGGGTGCATGCCGGGCTCCTCCGGCAGCCCTGCTCCCAAAATTCGAATTTCTGCAGACAGATTGCTGCCAGAAAGAGCTAGCCTGGAAAGCTGTTGCTCAGCCTCATCTGCCCATGGCACTGCTCGCACAGAGGCACAGAGACTGGGGCTGCTTGCTTGTCTTGCCACCTCAAACTTCAAATGTATCTTAGGTGGTGCATGCCGGGGGCCTCCGGCAGGGCTGCTCCGAAAATGCGAACGTCTGCAGATAGCTCGCAGCCAGAAAGAGCTAGCCTGGAAAACTGTTACTCAGCCTCATCTGCCCATGGCACTGCTCGCACAGAGGCACAGAGACTGGGGCTGCTTGCTTGTCTTGCCACCTCAAACTTCAAATGTATCTTTGGGGGTCCGTGCAGGGGGCCTCTGACAGCCCTGCTGTGAAAATGCGAACGTCTGCAGATAGCTCGCAGGCAGAAAGAGCTAGCCTGGAAAGCTGTTGCTCAGCCTCATCTGCCCATGGCACTGCTCGCACAGAGGCACAGAGACTGGGGCTGCTTGCTTGTCTTGCCACCTCAAACTTCAAATGTAGCTTTGGGGGTCCGTGCAGGGGGCCTCTGACAGCCCTGCTCTGAAAATGCGAACGTCTGCAGATAGCTCGCAGGCAGAAAGAGCTAGCCTGGAAAGCTGTTGCTCAGCCTCATCTGCCCATGGCACTGCTCGCACAGAGGCACAGAGACTGGGGCTGCTTGCTTGTCTTGTCACCTCAAACTTCAAATGTAGCATTGGGGGTGCATGCCGGGCTCCTCCGGCAGCCCTGCTCTGAAAATTCGAACGTCTGCAGACAGATTGCAGCCAGAAAGAGCTAGCCTGGAAAGCTGTTGCTCAGCCTCATCTGCCCATGGCACTGCTCGCACAGAGGCACAGAGACTGGGGCTGCTTGCTTGTCTTCCCACGTCAGACTTCAAACGTAGCTTAGGCTGTCCGTGCAGGGTGCCTCGGGCATCGCTGCTCTGAAAGTGCCAACGTCTGCAGATAGCTCGCAGGCAGAAAGAGCTAGCCTGGAAAGCTGTTGCTCAGCCTCATCTGCCCATGGCACTGCTCGCACAGAGGCACAGAGACTGGGGCTGCTTGCTTGTCTTCCCACGTCAGACTTCAAATGTAGCATTGGGGGTGCATGCCGGGCTCCTCCGGCAGCCCTGCTCTGAAAATTCGAACGTCTGCAGATAGATTGCAGCCAGAAAGAGCTAGCCTGGAAAGCTGTTGCTCAGCCTCATCTGCCCATGGCACTGCTCGCACAGAGGCACAGAGACTGGGGCTGCTTGCTTGTCTTGCCCCCTGAAACTTCAAACGTATCTTAGCTGGTCCATGTCGCGGGCCTCCGGCAGGGCTGCTCCGAAAATGCAAACGTCTCAGTATAGCTCACAGCAGAAAGAGCTAGCCTGGAAAGCTGTTGCTCAGCCTCATCTGCCCATGGCACTGCTCGCACAGAGGCACAGAGACTGGGGCTGCTTGCTTGTCTTGCCCCCTCAAACTTCAAACGTATCTTAGGTGGTGCATGCCGGGTGCCTCCTGCAGTCCTGCTCCGAAAATGCAAACGTCTGCAGACAGCTCGCAGACAAGAAGAGCTAGCCTTGAAAGATGATGCTCAGCCTCCTCTGCCCATGGAACTGCTCGCACAGAGGCACAGAGACTGGGGCTGCTTGTTGTCTTACACCTCAAACTTCAAACGTAGCTTAGGTGGTCCATGCCGGGGGACTCCAGCAGGGCTGCTCCCAAAATGCGAACGTCTGCAGATAGCTCGCAGCCAGAAAGAGCTAGCCTGGAAAGCTGTTGCTCAGCCTCATCTGCCCATGGCACTGCTCGCACAGAGGCACAGAGACTGGGGCTGCTTGCTTGTCTCGCCACGTCAAACTTCAAACGTATCTTAGGAGGTCCATGCCGGGTGCCTACGACATCCCTCCTCCGAAAATGCAAACGTCTGCAGATAGCTCGCAGCCAGAAAGAGCTAGCCTGGAAAGGTGTTGCTCAGCCTCATCTGCCCATGGCACTGCTCGCACAGAGGCACAGAGACTGGGGCTGCTTGCTTGTCTTCCCAGGTCAGACTTCAAATGTAGCATTGGGGATGCATGCCGGGCTCCTCCGGCAGCCCTGCTCTGAAAATTCGAACATCTGCAGATAGCTCTCAGCCAGAAAGAACTAGCCTGGAAAGGTGTTGCTCAGCCTCATCTGCCCATGGCACTGCTCGCACAGAGGCACAGAGACTGGGGCTGCTTGCTTGTCTTGCCACCTCAAAATTCACATGTAGCATTAGGGGTGCATGCCGGGCTCCTCCGGCAGCCCTGCTCCCAAAATTCGAATTTCTGCAGACAGATTGCTGCCAGAAAGAGCTAGCCTGGAAAGCTGTTGCTCAGCCTCATCTGCCCATGGCACTGCTCGCACAGAGGCACAGAGACTGGGGCTGCTTGCTTGTCTTGCCACCTCAAACTTCAAACGTATCTTAGGTGGTGCATGCCGGGGGCCTCCGGCAGGGCTGCTCCGAAAATGCGAACGTCTGCAGATAGCTCGCAGCCAGAAAGAGCTAGCCTGGAAAGCTGTTGCTCAGCCTCATCTGCCCATGGCACTGCTCGCACAGAGGCACAGAGACTGGGGCTGCTTGCTTGTCTTGCCCCCTCAAACTTCAAACGTATCTTAGCTGGTCCATGTCGCGGGCCTCCGGCAGGGCTGCTCCGAAAATGCAAACGTCTCAATATAGCTCGCAGCCAGAAAGAGCTAGCCTGGAAAGCTGTTGCTCAGCCTCATCTGCCCATGGCACTGCTCGCACAGAGGCACAGAGACTGGGGCTGCTTGCTTGTCTTGCCACCTCAAACTTCAAATGTAGCTTAGGCTGTCCGTGCCGGGCGCCTCCGGCAGCCCTGCTCCGAAAATGCGAACGTCTGCAGATAGCTCACAGCCAGAAAGAGGTAGCCTGGAAAGCTGTTGCTCAGCCTCATCTGCCCATGGCACTGCTCGCACAGAGGCACAGAGACTGGGGCTGCTTGCTTGTCTTGCCTCGTCAAACTTCACATGTAGCTTTGGGGGTCCGCGCAGGGGGCCTCTGACAGCCCTGCTCTGAAAATGCAAACGTCTGCAGATAGCTCGCAGGCAGAAAGAGCTAGCCTGAAAACTGTTGCTCAGCCTCATCTGCCCATGGCACTGCTCGCACAGAGGCACAGAGACTGGGGCTGCTTGCTTGTCTAGCCCCGTCAAACTTGAAATGTAGCTTAGGTGGTTCGTGCCGGGCGTCTCCGGCAGCCCTGCTCTGAAAATGCGAACGTCTGCAGATAGCTCGCAGCCAGAAAGAGCTAGCCTGGAAAGCTGTTGCTCAGCCTCATCTGCCCATGGCACTGCTCGCACAGAGGCACAGAGACTGGGGCTGCTTGCTTGTCTTGTCACCTCAAACTTCAAATGTAGCATTGGGGGTGCATGCCGGGCTCCTTCGGCAGCCCTGCTCTGAAAATTCGAACGTCTGCAGATAGATTGCAGCCAGAAAGAGCTAGCCTGGAAAGCTGTTGCTCAGCCTCATCTTCCCATGGCACTGCTCGCACAGAGGCACAGAGACTGGGGCTGCTTGCTTGTCTTGCCACCTCATACTTCAAATGTAGCATTGGGGGTGCATGCCAGGCTCCTCCGGCAGCCGTGCTCCCAAAATTCGAATGTCTGCAGACAGATTGCAGACAACAAGAGCTAGCCTGGAAAGCTGTTGCTCAGCCTCATCTGCCCATGGCACTGCTCGCACAGAGGCACAGAGACTGGGGCTGCTTGCTTGTCTTGCCACCTCAAACTTCAAACGTAGCTTAGGTGGTCCGTGCCGGGGGCCTCCGGCAGGGCTGCTCCGAAAATGCAAACGTCTGCAGATAGCTCGCAGCCAGAAAGAGCTAGCCTGGAAAGCTGTTGCTCAGCCTCATCTGCCCATGGCACTGCTCGCACAGAGGCACAGAGACTGGGGCTGCTTGCTTGTCTTGCCACCTCAAACTTCAAATGTAGCTTTGGGGGTCCGTGAAGGGGGCCTGTGACAGCCCTGCTGTGAAAATGCGAACGTCTGCAGATAGCTCGCAGGCAGAAAGAGCTAGCCTGAAAACTATTGCTCAGCCTCATCTGCCCATGGCATTGCTCGCACAGAGGCACAGAGACTGGGGCTGCTTGCTTGTCTTGCCCCCTCAAACTTCAAACGTAGCTTAGGTGGTCCGTGCCGGGCGCCTCCTGCAGCCCTCCTCCGAAAATGCAAACGTCTGCAGATAGATCTCAGCCAGAAAGAGCTAGCCTGGAAAGCTATTGCTCAGCCTCATCTGCCCATGGCACTGCTCGCACAGAGGCACAGAGACTGGGGCTGCTTGCTTGTCTAGCCCCGTCAAACTTGAAATGTAGATTAGGTGGTTCGTGCCGGGCGTCTCCGGCAGCCCTGCTCTGAAAATGCGAACGTCTGCAGATAGCTCGCAGGCAGAAAGAGTTAGCCTGGAAAGCTGTTGCTCAGCCTCATCTGCCCATGGCACTGCTCGCACAGAGGCACAGAGACTGGGGCTGCTTGCTTGTCTTCCCACGTCAAACTTGAAATGTAGCTTAGGTGGTTCGTGCCGGGCGTCTCCGGCAGCCCTGCTCTGAAAATGCGAACGTCTGCAGATAGCTCGCAGCCAGAAAGAGCTAGCCTGGAAAGCTGTTGCTCAGCCTCATCTGCCCATGGCACTGCTCACAGAGAGGCACAGAGACTAGAGCTGCTTGCTTGTATTGCACCCTCAAACTTCAAACGTAGCTTTGGGATCCGTGTCGGTCGTCTGCGGCAGCCCTGCTCTGAAAATGCGAACGTCTGCAGATAGCTCGCAGCCAGAAAGAGCTAGCCTGGAAAGCTGTTGCTCAGCCTCATCTGCCCATGGCACTGCTCGCACACAGGCACAGAGACTGGGGCTGCTTGCTTGTCTTGCCACCTCAAACTTCAAATGTAGCATTGGGGGTGCATGCCAGGCTCCTCCGGCAGCCCTGCTCCCAAAATTCGAATGTCTGCAGACAGATTGCAGCCAGAAAGAGCTAGCCTGGAAAGCTGTTGCTCAGCCTCATCTGCCCATGGCACTGCTCGCACAGAGGCACAGAGACTGGGGCTGCTTGCTTGTCTTGCCCCCTCAAACTTCAAATGTAGCTTAGGTGGTCCGTGCCGGGGGCCTCCGGTAGGGCTGCTCCGAAAATGCGAACGTCTGCAGATAGCTCTCAGCCAGAAAGAGCTAGCCTGGAAAGCTGTTGCTCAGCCTCATCTGCCCATGGCACTGCTCGCACAGAGGCACAGAGACTGGGGCTGCTTGCTCGTCTTGCCACCTCAAACTTCAAATGTAGCTTTGGGGGTCCGTGCAGGGGGCCTCTGACAGCCCTGCTCTGAAAATGCGAACGTCTGCAGATAGCTCGCAGGCAGAAATAGCTAGCCTGAAAACTGTTGCTCAGCCTCATCTGCCCATGGCATTGCTTGCACAGAGGCACAGAGACTGGGGCTGCTTGCTTGTCTCGCCACGTCAAACTTCAAATGTATCTTAGGTGGTCCATGCCGGGTGCCTACGGCATCCCTGCTCCAAAAATGCAAACGTCTGCAGATAGCTCGCAGCCAGAAAGAGCTAGCCTGGAAAGCTGTTGCTCAGCCTCATCTGCCCATGGCACTGCTCGCACAGAGGCACAGAGACTGGGGCTGCTTGCTTGTCTTGCCCCCTCAAACTTCAAATGCAGCTTTGGGGGTCCGTGCAGGGGGCCTCTGACAGCCCTGCTCTGAAAATGCGAACGTCTGCAGATAGCTCGCAGGCAGAAAGAGCTAGCCTGAAAACTGTTGCTCAGCCTCATCTGCCCATTGCAGTGCTCGCACAGAGGCACAGACACTGGGGCTGCTTGCTTGTCTAGCCCCGTCAAACTTGAAATGTAGCTTAGGTGGTTCGTGCCGGGCGTCTCCGGCAGCCCTGCTCTGAAAATGCGAACGTCTGCAGATAGCTCTCAGCCAGAAAGAGCTAGCCTGGAAAACTCTTGCTCAGCCTCATCTGCCCATGGCACTGCTCGCACAGAGGCACAGAGACTGGGGCTGCTTGCTTGTCTTGCCACCTCAAACTTCAAATGTATCTTTGGGGGTCCGTGCAGGGGGCCTCTGACAGCCCTGCTCTGAAAATGCGAACGTCTGCAGATAGCTCGCAGGCAGAAAGAGCTAGCCTGGAAAGCTGTTGCTCAGCCTCATCTGCCCATGGCACTGCTCGCACAGAGACACAGAGACTGGGGCTGCTTGCTTGTCTTGCCACCTCAAAATTCACATGTATCATTAGGGGTGCATGCCGGGCTCCTCCGGCAGCCCTGCTCCCAAAATTCGAATTTCTGCAGACAGATTGCTGCCAGAAAGAGCTAGCCTGGAAAGCTGTTGCTCAGCCTCATCTGCCCATGGCACTGCTCGCACAGAGGCACAGAGACTGGGGCTGCTTGCTTGTCTTGCCACCTCAGACTTCAAATGTATCTTAGGTGGTGCATGCCGGGGGCCTCCGGCAGGGCTGCTCCGAAAATGCGAACGTCTGCAGATAGCTCGCAGCCAGAAAGAGCTAGCCTGGAAAACTGTTACTCAGCCTCATCTGCCCATGGCACTGCTCGCACAGAGGCACAGAGACTGGGGCTGCTTGCTTGTCTTGCCCCCTCAAACTTCAAACGTATCTTAGGTGGTGCATGCCGGGTGCCTCCTGCAGCCCTGCTCCGAAAATGCAAACGTCTGCATACAGCTCGCAGACAAGAAGAGCTAGCCTTGAAAGATGATGCTCAGCCTCCTCTGCCCATGGAACTGCTCGCACAGAGGCACAGAGACTGGGGCTGCTTGTTGTCTTACACCTCAAACTTCAAACGTAGCTTAGGTGGTCCATGCCGGGGGACTCCAGCAGGGCTGCTCCCAAAATGCGAACGTCTGCAGATAGCTCGCAGCCAGAAAGAGCTAGCCTGGAAAGCTGTTGCTCAGCCTCATCTGCCCATGGCACTGCTCGCACAGAGGCACAGAGACTGGGGCTGCTTGCTTGTCTCGCCACGTCAAACTTCAAACGTATCTTAGGTGGTGCATGCCGGGTGCCTCCTGCAGCCCTGCTCCGAAAATGCAAACGTCTGCATACAGCTCGCAGACAAGAAGAGCTAGCCTTGAAAGATGATGCTCAGCCTCCTCTGCCCATGGAACTGCTCGCACAGAGGCACAGAGACTGGGGCTGCTTGTTGTCTTACACCTCAAACTTCAAACGTAGCTTAGGTGGTCCATGCCGGGGGACTCCAGCAGGGCTGCTCCCAAAATGCGAACGTCTGCAGATAGCTCGCAGCCAGAAAGAGCTAGCCTGGAAAGCTGTTGCTCAGCCTCATCTGCCCATGGCACTGCTCGCACAGAGGCACAGAGACTGGGGCTGCTTGCTTGTCTCGCCACGTCAAACTTCAAACGTATCTTAGGAGGTCCATGCCGGGTGCCTACGACATCCCTCCTCCGAAAATGCAAACGTCTGCAGATAGCTCGCAGCCAGAAAGAGCTAGCCTGGAAAGGTGTTGCTCAGCCTCATCTGCCCATGGCACTGCTCGCACAGAGGCACAGAGACTGGGGCTGCTTGCTTGTCTTCCCAGGTCAGACTTCAAATGTAGCATTGGGGATGCATGCCGGGCTCCTCCGGCAGCCCTGCTCTGAAAATTCGAACATCTGCAGATAGCTCTCAGCCAGAAAGAACTAGCCTGGAAAGGTGTTGCTCAGCCTCATCTGCCCATGGCACTGCTCGCACAGAGGCACAGAGACTGGGGCTGCTTGCTTGTCTTGCCACCTCAAAATTCACATGTAGCATTAGGGGTGCATGCCGGGCTCCTCCGGCAGCCCTGCTCCCAAAATTCGAATTTCTGCAGACAGATTGCTGCCAGAAAGAGCTAGCCTGGAAAGCTGTTGCTCAGCCTCATCTGCCCATGGCACTGCTCGCACAGAGGCACAGAGACTGGGCCTGCTTGCTTGTCTTGCCACCTCAAACTTCAAACGTATCTTAGGTGGTGCATGCCGGGGGCCTCCGGCAGGGCTGCTCCGAAAATGCGAACGTCTGCAGATAGCTCGCAGCCAGAAAGAGCTAGCCTGGAAAGCTGTTGCTCAGCCTCATCTGCCCATGGCACTGCTCGCACAGAGGCACAGAGACTGGGGCTGCTTGCTTGTCTTGCCCCCTCAAACTTCAAACGTATCTTAGCTGGTCCATGTCGCGGGCCTCCGGCAGGGCTGCTCCGAAAATGCAAACGTCTCAATATAGCTCGCAGCCAGAAAGAGCTAGCCTGGAAAGCTGTTGCTCAGCCTCATCTGCCCATGGCACTGCTCGCACAGAGGCACAGAGACTGGGGCTGCTTGCTTGTCTTGCCACCTCAAACTTCAAATGTAGCTTAGGCTGTCCGTGCCGGGCGCCTCCGGCAGCCCTGCTCCGAAAATGCGAACGTCTGCAGATAGCTCACAGCCAGAAAGAGGTAGCCTGGAAAGCTGTTGCTCAGCCTCATCTGCCCATGGCACTGCTCGCACAGAGGCACAGAGACTGGGGCTGCTTGCTTGTCTTGCCTCGTCAAACTTCACATGTAGCTTTGGGGGTCCGCGCAGGGGGCCTCTGACAGCCCTGCTCTGAAAATGCAAACGTCTGCAGATAGCTCGCAGGCAGAAAGAGCTAGCCTGAAAACTGTTGCTCAGCCTCATCTGCCCATGGCACTGCTCGCACAGAGGCACAGAGACTGGGGCTGCTTGCTTGTCTAGCCCCGTCAAACTTGAAATGTAGCTTAGGTGGTTCGTGCCGGGCGTCTCCGGCAGCCCTGCTCTGAAAATGCGAACGTCTGCAGATAGCTCGCAGCCAGAAAGAGCTAGCCTGGAAAGCTGTTGCTCAGCCTCATCTGCCCATGGCACTGCTCGCACAGAGGCACAGAGACTGGGGCTGCTTGCTTGTCTTGTCACCTCAAACTTCAAATGTAGCATTGGGGGTGCATGCCGGGCTCCTTCGGCAGCCCTGCTCTGAAAATTCGAACGTCTGCAGATAGATTGCAGCCAGAAAGAGCTAGCCTGGAAAGCTGTTGCTCAGCCTCATCTTCCCATGGCACTGCTCGCACAGAGGCACAGAGACTGGGGCTGCTTGCTTGTCTTGCCACCTCATACTTCAAATGTAGCATTGGGGGTGCATGCTAGGCTCCTCCGGCAGCCGTGCTCCCAAAATTCGAATGTCTGCAGACAGATTGCAGACAACAAGAGCTAGCCTGGAAAGCTGTTGCTCAGCCTCATCTGCCCATGGCACTGCTCGCACAGAGGCACAGAGACTGGGGCTGCTTGCTTGTCTTGCCACCTCAAACTTCAAACGTAGCTTAGGTGGTCCGTGCCGGGGGCCTCCGGCAGGGCTGCTCCGAAAATGCAAACGTCTGCAGATAGCTCGCAGCCAGAAAGAGCTAGCCTGGAAAGCTGTTGCTCAGCCTCATCTGCCCATGGCACTGCTCGCACAGAGGCACAGAGACTGGGGCTGCTTGCTTGTCTTGCCACCTCAAACTTCAAATGTAGCTTTGGGGGTCCGTGCAGGGGGCCTGTGACAGCCCTGCTGTGAAAATGCGAACGTCTGCAGATAGCTCGCAGGCAGAAAGAGCTAGCCTGAAAACTATTGCTCAGCCTCATCTGCCCATGGCATTGCTCGCACAGAGGCACAGAGACTGGGGCTGCTTGCTTGTCTTGCCCCCTCAAACTTCAAACGTAGCTTAGGTGGTCCGTGCCGGGCGCCTCCTGCAGCCCTCCTCCGAAAATGCAAACGTCTGCAGATAGATCTCAGCCAGAAAGAGCTAGCCTGGAAAGCTATTGCTCAGCCTCATCTGCCCATGGCACTGCTCGCACAGAGGCACAGAGACTGGGGCTGCTTGCTTGTCTAGCCCCGTCAAACTTGAAATGTAGATTAGGTGGTTCGTGCCGGGCGTCTCCGGCAGCCCTGCTCTGAAAATGCGAACGTCTGCAGATAGCTCTCAGCCAGAAAGAGCTAGCCTGGAAAGCTGTTGCTCAGCCTCATCTGCCCATGGCACTGCTCGCACAGAGGCACAGAGACTGGGGCTGCTTGCTTGTCTTCCCACGTCAGACTTTAAATGTAGCATTGGGGATGCATGCCGGGCGCTTCCGGCAGCCCTGCTCTGAAAATTCGAACGTCTGCAGATAGCTCTCAGCCAGAAAGAGCTAGCCTGGAAAGGTGTTGCTCAGCCTCATCTGCCCATGACACTGCTCGCACAGAGGCACAGAGACTGGGGCTGCTTGCTTGTCTTGCCCCCTCAAACTTCAAATGTAGCTTAGGCTGTCCGTGCCGGGCGCCTCCGGCAGCCCTGCTCCGAAAATGCGAACGTCTGCAGATAGCTCACAGCCAGAAAGAGCTAGCCTGGAAAGCTGTTGCTCAGCCTCATCTGCCCATGGCACTGCTCGCACAGAGGCACAGAGACTGGGGCTGCTTGCTTGTCTTGCCACCTCAAACTTCAAATGTAGCTTTGGGGGTCCGTGCAGGGGGCCTCTGACAGCCCTGCTCTGAAAATGCAAACGTCTGCAGATAGCTCGCAGGCAGAAAGAGCTAGCCTGAAAACTGTTGCTCAGCCTCATCTGCCCATGGCACTGCTCGCACAGAGGCACAGAGACTGGGGCTGCTTGCTTGTCTAGCCCCGTCAAACTTGAAATGTATCTTAGGTGGTTCATGCCAGGCGTCTCCGGCAGCCCTGCTCTGAAAATGCGAACGTCTGCAGATAGCTCTCAGCCAGAAAGAGCTAGCCTGGAAAGCTGTTGCTCAGCCTCATCTGCCCATGGCACTGCTCACAGAGAGGCACAGAGACTAGAGCTGCTTGCTTGTATTGCACCCTCAAACTTCAAACGTAGCTTTGGGATCCGTGTCGGTCGTCTGCGGCAGCCCTGCTCTGAAAATGCGAACGTCTGCAGATAGCTCGCAGCCAGAAAGAGCTAGCCTGGAAAGCTGTTGCTCAGCCTCATCTGCCCATGGCACTGCTCGCACACAGGCACAGAGACTGGGGCTGCTTGCTTGTCTTGCCACCTCAAACTTCAAATGTAGCATTGGGGGTGCATGCCAGGCTCCTCTGGCAGCCCTGCTCCCAAAATTCGAATGTCTGCAGACAGATTGCAGCCAGAAAGAGCTAGCCTGGAAAGCTGTTGCTCAGCCTCATCTGCCCATGGCACTGCTCGCACAGAGGCACAGAGACTGGGGCTGCTTGCTTGTCTTGCCCCCTCAAACTTCAAATGTAGCTTAGGTGGTCCGTGCCGGGGGCCTCCGGTAGGGCTGCTCCGAAAATGCGAACGTCTGCAGATAGCTCTCAGCCAGAAAGAGCTAGCCTGGAAAGCTGTTGCTCAGCCTCATCTGCCCATGGCACTGCTCGCACAGAGGCACAGAGACTGGGGCTGCTTGCTCGTCTTGCCACCTCAAACTTCAAATGTAGCTTTGGGGGTCCGTGCAGGGGGCCTCTGACAGCCCTGCTCTGAAAATGCGAACGTCTGCAGATAGCTCGCAGGCAGAAATAGCTAGCCTGAAAACTGTTGCTCAGCCTCATCTGCCCATGGCATTGCTTGCACAGAGGCACAGAGACTGGGGCTGCTTGCTTGTCTCGCCACGTCAAACTTCAAATGTATCTTAGGTGGTCCATGCCGGGTGCCTACGGCATCCCTGCTCCGAAAATGCAAACGTCTGCAGATAGCTCGCAGCCAGAAAGAGCTAGCCTGGAAAGCTGTTGCTCAGCCTCATCTGCCCATGGCACTGCTCGCACAGAGGCACAGAGACTGGGGCTGCTTGCTTGTCTTGCCACCTCAAACTTCAAATGCAGCTTTGGGGGTCCGTGCAGGGGGCCTCTGACAGCCCTGCTCTGAAAATGCGAACGTCTGCAGATAGCTCGCAGGCAGAAAGAGCTAGCCTGAAAACTGTTGCTCAGCCTCATCTGCCCATTGCAGTGCTCGCACAGAGGCACAGAGACTGGGGCTGCTTGCTTGTCTAGCCCCGTCAAACTTGAAATGTATCTTTGGGGGTCCGTGCAGGGGGCCTCTGACAGCCCTGCTCTGAAAATGCGAACGTCTGCAGATAGCTTGCAGGCAGAAAGAGCTAGCCTGGAAAGCTGTTGCTCAGCCTCATCTGCCCATGGCACTGCTCGCACAGAGACACAGAGACTGGGGCTGCTTGCTTGTCTTGCCACCTCAAAATTCACATGTATCATTAGGGGTGCATGCCGGGCTCCTCCGGCAGCCCTGCTCCCAAAATTCGAATTTCTGCAGACAGATTGCTGCCAGAAAGAGCTAGCCTGGAAAGCTGTTGCTCAGCCTCATCTGCCCATGGCACTGCTCGCACAGAGGCACAGAGACTGGGGCTGCTTGCTTGTCTTGTCACCTCAAACTTCAAATGTAGCATTGGGGGTGCATGCCGGGCTCCTCCGGCAGCCCTGCTCTGAAAATTCGAACGTCTGCAGACAGATTGCAGCCAGAAAGAGCTAGCCTGGAAAGCTGTTGCTCAGCCTCATCTGCCCATGGCACTGCTCGCACAGAGGCACAGAGACTGGGGCTGCTTGCTTGTGTCGCCACCTCAAACTTCAAACGTATCTTAGGAGGTCCATGCCGGGTGCCTACGACATCCCTCCTCCGAAAATGCAAACGTCTGCAGATAGCTCGCAGGCAGAAAGAGCTAGCCTGGAAAGCTGTTGCTCAGCCTCATCTGCCCATGGCACTGCTCGCACAGAGGCACAGAGACTGGGGCTGCTTGCTTGTCTTGTCACCTCAAACTTCAAATGTAGCATTGGGGGTGCATGCCGGGCTCCTCCGGCAGCCCTGCTCTGAAAATTCGAACGTCTGCAGACAGATTGCAGCCAGAAAGAGCTAGCCTGGAAAGCTGTTGCTCAGCCTCATCTGCCCATGGCACTGCTCGCACAGAGGCACAGAGACTGGGGCTGCTTGCTTGTGTCGCCACCTCAAACTTCAAACGTATCTTAGGAGGTCCATGCCGGGTGCCTACGACATCCCTCCTCCGAAAATGCAAACGTCTGCAGATAGCTCGCAGGCAGAAAGAGCTAGCCTGGAAAGCTGTTGCTCAGCCTCATCTGCCCATGGCACTGCTCGCACAGAGGCACAGAGACTGGGGCTGCTTGCTTGTCTTCCCACGTCAGACTTCAAATGTAGCATTGGGGATGCATGCCGGGCTCCTCCGGCAGCCCTGCTCTGAAAATTCGAACATCTGCAGATAGCTCTCAGCCAGAAAGAACTAGCCTGGAAAGCTGTTGCTCAGCCTCATCTGCCCATGGCACTGCTCGCACAGAGGCACAGAGACTGGGGCTGCTTGCTTGTCTTGCCCCCTCAAACTTCAAATGTAGCTTAGGCTGTCCGTGCCGGGCGCCTCCGGCAGCCCTGCTCCGAAAATGCGAACGTCTGCAGATAGCTCACAGCCAGAAAGAGGTAGCCTGGAAAGCTGTTGCTCAGCCTCATCTGCCCATGGCACTGCTCGCACAGAGGCACAGAGACTGGGGCTGCTTGCTTGTCTTGCCACCTCAAACTTCACATGTAGCTTTGGGGGTCCGTGCAGGGGGCCTCTGACAGCCCTGCTCTGAAAATGCGAACGTCTGCAGATAGCTCGCAGGCAGAAAGAGCTAGCCTGAATACTGTTGCTCAGCCTCATCTGCCCATGGCATTGCTCGCACAGAGGCACAGAGACTGGGGCTGCTTGCTTGTCTCGCCACGTCAAACTTCAAACGTATCTTAGGTGGTCCGTGCCGGGTGCCTACGGCATCCCTGCTCCGAAAATGCAAACGTCTGCAGATAGCTCGCAGCCAGAAAGAGCTAGCCTGGAAAGCTGTTGCTCAGCCTCATCTGCCCATGGCACTGCTCGCACAGAGGCACAGAGACTGGGGCTGCTTGCTTGTCTTGCCACCTCAAACTTCAAATGTAGCATTGGGGGTGCATGCCGGGCTCCTCCGGCAGCCCAGCTCTGAAAATTCGAACGTCTGCAGATAGATTGCAGCCAGAAAGAGCTAGCCTGGAAAGCTGTTGCTCAGCCTCATCTGCCCATGGCACTGCTCGCACAGAGGCACAGAGACTGGGGCTGCTTGCTTGTCTTGCCACCTCAAACTTCAAATGTATCTTTGGGGGTCCGTGAAGGGGGCCTCTGACAGCCCTGCTGTGAAAATGCGAACGTCTGCAGATAGCTCGCAGGCAGAAAGAGCTAGCCTGGAAAGCTGTTGCTCAGCCTCATCTGCCCATGGCACTGCTCGCACAGAGGCACAGAGACTGGGGCTGCTTGCTTGTCTTGCCACCTCAAACTTCAAATGTAGCTTTGGGGGTCCGTGCAGGGGGCCTCTGACAGCCCTGCTCTGAAAATGCGAACGTCTGCAGATAGCTCGCAGGCAGAAAGAGCTAGCCTGGAAAGCTGTTGCTCAGCCTCATCTGCCCATGGCACTGCTCGCACAGAGGCACAGAGACTGGGGCTGCTTGCTTGTCTTGTCACCTCAAACTTCAAATGTAGCATTGGGGGTGCATGCCGGGCTCCTCCGGCAGCCCTGCTCTGAAAATTCGAACGTCTGCAGACAGATTGCAGCCAGAAAGAGCTAGCCTGGAAAGCTGTTGCTCAGCCTCATCTGCCCATGGCACTGCTCGCACAGAGGCACAGAGACTGGGGCTGCTTGCTTGTGTCGCCACGTCAAACTTCAAACGTATCTTAGGAGGTCCATGCCGGGTGCCTACGACATCCCTCCTCCGAAAATGCAAACGTCTGCAGATAGCTCGCAGGCAGAAAGAGCTAGCCTGGAAAGCTGTTGCTCAGCCTCATCTGCCCATGGCACTGCTCGCACAGAGGCACAGAGACTGGGGCTGCTTGCTTGTCTTCCCACGTCAGACTTCAAATGTAGCATTGGGGATGCATGCCGGGCTCCTCCGGCAGCCCTGCTCTGAAAATTCGAACATCTGCAGATAGCTCTCAGCCAGAAAGAACTAGCCTGGAAAGCTGTTGCTCAGCCTCATCTGCCCATGGCACTGCTCGCACAGAGGCACAGAGACTGGGTCTGCTTGCTTGTCTTGCCCCCTCAAACTTCAAATGTAGCTTAGGCTGTCCGTGCCGGGCGCCTCCGGCAGCCCTGCTCCGAAAATGCGAACGTCTGCAGATAGCTCACAGCCAGAAAGAGGTAGCCTGGAAAGCTGTTGCTCAGCCTCATCTGCCCATGGCACTGCTCGCACAGAGGCACAGAGACTGGGGCTGCTTGCTTGTCTTGCCACCTCAAACTTCACATGTAGCTTTGGGGGTCCGTGCAGGGGGCCTCTGACAGCCCTGCTCTGAAAATGCGAACGTCTGCAGATAGCTCGCAGGCAGAAAGAGCTAGCCTGAATACTGTTGCTCAGCCTCATCTGCCCATGGCATTGCTCGCACAGAGGCACAGAGACTGGGGCTGCTTGCTTGTCTCGCCACGTCAAACTTCAAACGTATCTTAGGTGGTCCGTGCCGGGTGCCTACGGCATCCCTGCTCCGAAAATGCAAACGTCTGCAGATAGCTCGCAGCCAGAAAGAGCTAGCCTGGAAAGCTGTTGCTCAGCCTCATCTGCCCATGGCACTGCTCGCACAGAGGCACAGAGACTGGGGCTGCTTGCTTGTCTTGCCACCTCAAACTTCAAATGTAGCATTGGGGGTGCATGCCGGGCTCCTCCGGCAGCCCAGCTCTGAAAATTCGAACGTCTGCAGATAGATTGCAGCCAGAAAGAGCTAGCCTGGAAAGCTGTTGCTCAGCCTCATCTGCCCATGGCACTGCTCGCACAGAGGCACAGAGACTGGGGCTGCTTGCTTGTCTTGCCCCCTCAAACTTCAAACGTATCTTAGCTGGTCCATGTCGCGGGCCTCCGGCAGGGCTGCTCCGAAAATGCAAACGTCTCAATATAGCTCGCAGCCAGAAAGAGCTAGCCTGGAAAGCTGTTGCTCAGCCTCATCTGCCCATGGCACTGCTCGCACAGAGGCACAGAGACTGGGGCTGCTTGCTTGTCTTGCCCCCTCAAACTTCAAACGTACCTTAGGTGGTCCATGCCGGGTGCCTCCGGTAGCCCTGCTCCGAAAATGCAAACGTCTGCAGACAGCTTGCAGCCAGAAAGAGCTAGCCTTGAAAGATGTTGCTCAGCCTCCTCTGCCCATGGAACTGCTCGCACAGAGGCACAGAGACTGGGGCTGCTTGTTGTCTTACACCTCAAACTTCAAACGTAGCTTAGGTGGTCCATGCCGGGGGACTCCAGCAGGGCTGCTCCCAAAATGCGAAGGTCTGCAGATAGCTCGCAGGCACAAAGAGCTATCCTGGAAAGCTGTTGCTCAGCCTCATCTGCCCATGGCACTGCTCGCACAGAGGCACAGAGACTGGGGCTGCTTGCTTGTCTCGCCACGTCAAACTTCAAACGTATCTTAGGAGGTCCATGCCGGGTGCCTACGACATCCCTCCTCCGAAAATGCAAACGCCTGCAGATAGCTCGCAGCCAGAAAGAGCTAGCCTGGAAAGGTGTTGCTCAGCCTCATCTGCCCATGGCACTGCTCGCACAGAGGCACAGAGACTGGGGCTGCTTGCTTGTCTTCCCACGTCAGACTTCAAATGTAGCATTGGGGATGCATGCCGGGCTCCTCCGGCAGCCCTGCTCCGAAAATTCGAACGTCTGCAGATAGCTCTCAGCCAGAAAGAGCTAGCCTGGAAAGGTGTTGCTCAGCCTAATCTGCCCATGGCACTGCTCGCACAGAGGCACAGAGACTGGGGCTGCTTGCTTGTCTTGCCACCTCAAACTTCAAATGTAGCTTAGGCTGTCCGTGCCGGGCGCCTCCGGCAGCCCTGCTCCGAAAATGCGAACGTCTGCAGATAGCTCACAGCCAGAAAGAGGTAGCCTGGAAAGCTGTTGCTCAGCCTCATCTGCCCATGGCACTGCTCGCACAGAGGCACAGAGACTGGGGCTGCTTGCTTGTCTTGCCACCTCAAACTTGAAATGTAGCTTTGGGGGTCTGTGCAGGGGACCTCTGACAGCCCTGCTCTGAAAATGCGAACGTCTGCAGATAGCTCGCAGCCAGAAAGAGCTAGCCTGAAAACTGTTGCTCAGCCTCATCTGCCCATGGCACTGCTCGCACTGAGGCACAGAGACTGGGGCTGCTTGCTTGTCTTGCCACCTCAAATTTCACATGTAGCTTTGGGGGTCCGTGCAGGGGGCCTCTGACAGCCCTGCTCTGAAAATGCGAACGTCTGCAGATAGCTCGCAGCCAGAAAGAGCTAGCCTGAAAACTGTTGCTCAGCCTCATCTGCCTATGGCACTGCTCGCACAGAGGCACAGAGACTGGGGCTGCGTGCTTGTCTTGCCACCCCAAACTTCAAATGTATCTTTGGGGGTCCGTGCAGGGGGCCTCTAACAGCCCTGCTCTGAAAATGCGAACGTCTGCAGATAGCTCGTAGGCAGAAAGAGCTAGCCTGGAAAGCTGTTGCTCAGCCTCATCTGCCCATGGCACTGCTCGCACAGAGGCACAGAGACTGGGGCTGCTTGCTTGTCTTCCCACGTCAGACTTCAAATGTATCATTGGGGGTGCATGCCGGGCTCCTCCGGCAGCCCTGCTCTGAAAATTCGAACGTCTGCAGATAGATTGCAGCCAGAAAGAGCTAGCCTGGAAAGCTGTTGCTCAGCCTCATCTGCCCATGGCACTGCTCGCACAGAGGCACAGAGACTGGGGCTGCTTGCTTGTCTTGCCCCCTCAAACTTCAAACGTATCTTAGCTGGTCCATGCCGCGGGCCTCCGGCAGGGCTGCTCCGAAAATGCGAACGTCTGCAGATAGCTCGCAGCCAGAAAGAGCTAGCCTGGAAAGCTGTTGCTCAGCCTCATCTGCCCATGGCACTGCTCACACAGAGGCACAGAGACTGGGGCTGCTTGCTTGTCTTGCCCCCTCAAACTTCAAACGTAGCTTAGGTGGTCCATGCCGGGTGCCTCCGGCAGCCCTGCTCTGAAAATGCAAACGTCTGCAGACAGCTCGCAGAGAAGAAGAGCTAGCCTTGAAAGATGTTGCTCAGCCTCCTCTGCCCATGGAACTGCTCGCACAGAGGCACAGAGACTGGGGCTGCTTGTTGTCTTACACCTCAAACTTCAAACGTAGCTTAGGTGGTCCATGCCGGGGGACTCCAGCAGGGCTGCTCCCAAAATGCGAAGGTCTGCAGATAGCTCGCAGCCAGAAAGAGCTAGCCTGGAAAGCTGTTGCTCAGCCTCATCTGCCCATGGCACTGCTCGCACAGAGGCACAGAGACTGGGGCTGCTTGCTTGTCTCGCCACGTCAAACTTCAAACGTATCTTAGGAGGTCCATGCCGGGTGCCTACGACATCCCTCCTCCGAAAATGCAAACGCCTGCAGATAGCTCGCAGCCAGAAAGAGCTAGCCTGGAAAGGTGTTGCTCAGCCTCATCTGCCCATGGCACTGCTCGCACAGAGGCACAGAGACTGGGGCTGCTTGCTTGTCTTCCCACGTCAGACTTCAAATGTAGCATTGGGGATGCATGCCGGGCTCCTCCGGCAGCCCTGCTCCGAAAATTCGAACGTCTGCAGATAGCTCTCAGCCAGAAAGAGCTAGCCTGGAAAGGTGTTGCTCAGCCTAATCTGCCCATGGCACTGCTCGCACAGAGGCACAGAGACTGGGGCTGCTTGCTTGTCTTGCCACCTCAAACTTCAAATGTAGCTTAGGCTGTCCGTGCCGGGCGCCTCCGGCAGCCCTGCTCCGAAAATGCGAACGTCTGCAGATAGCTCACAGCCAGAAAGAGGTAGCCTGGAAAGCTGTTGCTCAGCCTCATCTGCCCATGGCACTGCTCGCACAGAGGCACAGAGACTGGGGCTGCTTGCTTGTCTTGCCACCTCAAATTTCACATGTAGCTTTGGGGGTCCGTGCAGGGGGCCTCTGACAGCCCTGCTCTGAAAATGCGAACGTCTGCAGATAGCTCGCAGCCAGAAAGAGCTAGCCTGAAAACTGTTGCTCAGCCTCATCTGCCCATGGCACTGCTCGCACAGAGGCACAGAGACTGGGGCTGCGTGCTTGTGTCGCCACGTCAAACTTCAAATGTATCTTTGGGGGTCCGTGCAGGGGGCCTCTAACAGCCCTGCTCTGAAAATGCGAACGTCTGCAGATAGCTCGCAGGCAGAAAGAGCTAGCCTGGAAAGCTGTTGCTCAGCCTCATCTGCCCATGGCGCTGCTCGCACAGAGGCACAGAGACTGGGGCTGCTTGCTTGTCTTCCCACGTCAGACTTCAAATGTATCATTGGGGGTGCATGCCGGGCTCCTCCGGCAGCCCTGCTCTGAAAATTCGAACGTCTGCAGATAGATTGCAGCCAGAAAGAGCTAGCCTGGAAAGCTGTTGCTCAGCCTCATCTGCCCATGACACTGCTCGCACAGAGGCACAGAGACTGGGGCTGCTTGCTTGTCTTGCCCCCTCAAACTTCAAACGTATCTTAGCTGGTCCATGCCGCGGGCCTCCGGCAGGGCTGCTCCGAAAATGCGAACGTCTGCAGATAGCTCGCAGCCAGAAAGAGCTAGCCTGGAAAGCTGTTGCTCAGCCTCATCTGCCCATGGCACTGCTCGCACAGAGGCACAGAGACTGGGGCTGCTTGCTTGTCTTGCCCCCTCAAACTTCAAACGTAGCTTAGGTGGTCCATGCCGGGTGCCTCCGGCAGCCCTGCTCCGAAAATGCAAACGTCTGCAGACAGCTCGCAGACAAGAAGAGCTAGCCTTGAAAGATGTTGCTCAGCCTCCTCTGCCCATGGAACTGCTCGCACAGAGGCACAGAGACTGGGGCTGCTTGTTGTCTTACACCTCAAACTTCAAACGTAGCTTAGGTGGTCCATGCCGGGGGACTCCAGCAGGGCTGCTCCCAAAATGCGAAGGTCTGCAGATAGCTCGCAGCCAGAAAGAGCTAGCCTGGAAAGCTGTTGCTCAGCCTCATCTGCCCATGGCACTGCTCGCACAGAGGCACAGAGACTGGGGCTGCTTGCTTGTCTTCCCACGTCAGACTTCAAATGTAGCATTGGGGGTGCATGCCGGGCTCCTCTGGCAGCCCTGCTCTGAAAATTCGAACGTCTGCAGATAGATTGCAGCCAGAAAGAGCTAGCCTGGAAAGGTGTTGCTCAGCCTCATCTGCCCATGGCACTGCTCGCACAGAGGCACAGAGACTGGGGCTGCTTGCTTGTCTTCCCACGTCAGACTTCAAATGTAGCATTGGGGATGCATGCCGGGCTCCTCCGGCAGCCCTGCTCTGAAAATTCGAACGTCTGCAGATAGCTCTCAGCCAGAAAGAGCTAGCCTGGAAAGGTGTTGCTCAGCCTCATCTGCCCATGGCACTGCTCGCACAGAGGCACAGAGACTGGGGCTGCTTGCTTGTCTTGCCACCTCAAACTTCAAATGTAGCTTTGGGGGTCCGTGCAGGAGACCTCTGACAGCCCTGCTCTGAAAATGCGAACGTCTGCAGATAGCTCGCAGGCAGAAAGAGCTAGCCTGGAAAGCTGTTGCTCAGCCTCATCTGCCCATGGCACTGCTCGCACAGAGGCACAGAGACTGGGGCTGCTTGCTTGTCTTCCCACGTCAGACTTCAAATGTAGCATTGGGGGTGCATGCCGGGCTCCTCTGGCAGCCCTGCTCTGAAAATTCGAACGTCTGCAGATAGATTGCAGCCAGAAAGAGCTAGCCTGGAAAGCTGTTGCTCAGCCTCATCTGCCCATGGCACTGCTCGCACAGAGGCACAGAGACTGGGGCTGCTTGCTTGTCTTCCCACGTCAGACTTCAAACGTAGCTTAGGCTGTCCGTGCCGGGCGCCTCCGGCAGCCCTGCTGCGAAAACGCGAACGTCTGCAGATAGCTCTCAGCCAGAAAGAGCTAGCCTGGAAAGCTGTTGCTCAGCCTAATCTGCCCATGGCACTGCTCGCACAAAGGCACAGAGACTGGGGCTGCTTGCTTGTCTTGCCACCTCAAACTTAAAATGTATCTTAGGTGGTCCATGCCGGGTGCCTCCGGCATCCCTGCTCCAAAAATGCAATCGTCTGCAGATAGCTCGCAGCCAGAAAGAGCTAGCCTTGAAAGATGTTGCTCAGCCTCATCTGCCAATGGCACTGCTCGCACAGAGGCACAGAGACAGGGGGTGCTTGTTGTCTTGCCCCCTCAAACTTCAAACGTAGCTTAGGTGGTCCGTGCCGGGGGACTCCAGCAGGGCTGCTCCCAAAATGCAAACGTCTGCAGATAGCTTGCAGCCAGAAAGAGCTAGCCTGGAAAGCTGTTGCTCAGCCTCATCTGCCCATGGCACTGCTCGCACAGAGGCACAGAGACTGGGGCTGCTTGCTTGTCTTCCCACGTCAGACTTCAAATGTAGCATTGAGGGTGCATGCCGGGCTCCTCCGGCAGCCCTGCTCTCAAAATTCGAACGTCTGCAGACAGCTCGCAGAAAAGAAGAGCTAGCCTTGAAAGATGTTGCTCAGCCTCCTCTGCCCATGGAACTGCTCGCACAGAGGCACAGAGACTGGGGCTGCTTGTTGTCTTACACCTCAAACTTCAAACGTAGCTTAGGTGGTCCATGCCGGGGGACTCCAGCAGGGCTGCTCCCAAAATGCGAAGGTCTGCAGATAGCTCGCAGGCACAAAGAGCTAGCCTGGAAAGCTGTTGCTCAGCCTCATCTGCCCATGGCACTGCTCGCACAGAGGCACAGAGACTGGGGCTGCTTGCTTGTCTTGCCCCCTCAAACTTCAAACGTATCTTAGGAGGTCCATGCCGGGTGCCTACGACATCCCTCCTCCGAAAATGCAAACGTCTGCAGATAGCTCGCAGCCAGAAAGAGCTAGCCTGGAAAGGTGTTGCTCAGCCTCATCTGCCCATGGCACTGCTCGCACAGAGGCACAGAGACTGGGGCTGCTTGCTTGTCTTCCCACGTCAGACTTCAAATGTAGCATTGGGGATGCATGCCGGGCTCCTCCGGCAGCCCTGCTCTGAAAATTCGAACGTCTGCAGATAGCTCTCAGCCAGAAAGAGCTAGCCTGGAAAGGTGTTGCTCAGCCTCATCTGCCCATGGCACTGCTCGCACAGAGGCACAGAGACTGGGGCTGCTTGCTTGTCTTGCCACCTCAAACTTCAAATGTAGCTTAGGCTGTCCGTGCCGGGCGCCTCCGGCAGCCCTGCTCCGAAAATGCAATCGTCTGCAGATAGCTCGCAGCCAGAAAGAGCTAGCCTGAAATCTGATGCTCAGCCTCATCTGCCCATGGCACTGCTCGCACAGAGGCACAGAGACTGGGGCTGCTTGCTTGTCTTGCCACCTCAAACTTCAAATGTAGCTTTGGGGGTCCGTGCAGGGGGCCTCTGACAGCCCTGCTCTGAAAATGCGAACGTCTGCAGATAGCTCGCAGGCACAAAGAGCTAGCCTGAAAACTGTTGCTCAGCCTCATCTACCCATGGCACTGCTCGCACAGAGGCACAGAGACCGGGGCTGCTTGCTTGTCTCGCCACGTCAAACTTCAAACGTATCTTAGGTGGTCCATGCCGGGTGCCTACGGCATCCCTGCTCCGAAAATGCAAACGTCTGCAGATAGCTCGCAGCCAGAAAGAGCTAGCCTGGAAAGCTGTTGCTCAGCCGCATCTGCCCATGGCACTGCTCGCACAGAGGCACAGAGACTGGGGCTGCTTGCTTGTCTTGCCACCTCAAACTTCAAATGTAGCTTTGGGGGTCCGTGCAGGGGACCTCTGACAGCCCTGCTCTGAAAATGCGAACGTCTGCAGATAGCTCGCAGGCAGAAAGAGCTAGCCTGGAAAGCTGTTGCTCAACCTCATCTACCCATAGCACTGCTAACACAGAGGCACAGAGACTAGAGCTGCTTTCTTGTATTGCCCCCTCAAACTTCAAACGTAGCTTTGGGATCCGTGTCGGGCGTCTGCGGCAGCCCTGCTCTGAAAATGCGAACGTCTGCAGATAGCTCGCAGGCAGAAAGAGCTAGCCTGGAAAGCTGTTGCTCAGCCTCATCTGCCCATGGCACTGCTCGCACAGAGGCACAGAGACTGGGGCTGCTTGCTTGTCTTGCCACATCAAAATTCACATGTAGCATTGGGGGTGCATGCCGGGCTCCTCCGTCAGCCCTGCTCTCAAAATCCGAATGTCTGAACACAGATTGCTGCCAGAAAGAGCTAGCCTGGAAAGCTGTTGCTCAGCCTCATCTGCCCATGGCACTGCTCGCACAGAGGCACAGAGACTGGGGCTGCTTGCTTGTCTTGCCACCTCAAACTTCAAATGTATCTTTGGGGGTCCGTGCAGGGGGCCTCTGACAGCCCTGCTCTGAAAATGCGAACGTCTGCAGATAGCTCGCAGCCAGAAAGAGCTAGCCTGGAAAGCTGTTGCTCAGCCTCGTCTGCCCATGGCACTGCTCGTACAGAGGCACAGAGACTGGGGCTGCTTGCTTGTCTTGCCACCTCAAACTTCAAATGTAGCTTTGGGGGTCCGTGCAGGGGGCCTTTGACAGCCCTGCTCTGAAAATGCGAACGTCTGCAGATAGCTCGCAGGCAGAAAGAGCTAGCCTGGAAAGCTGTTGCTCAGCCTCATCTGCCCATGGCACTGCTCGCACAGAGGCACAGAGACTGGGGCTGCTTACTTGTCTTGCCACCTCAAAGTTCAAATGTAGCATTGGGGGTCCGTGCAGGGGGCCTCTGACAGCCCTGCTCTGAAAATGCGAACGTCTGCAGATAGCTCGCAGGCAGAAAGAGCTAGCCTGAAAACTGTTGCTCAGCCTCATCTACCCATGGCACTGCTCGCACAGAGGCACAGAGACTGGGGCTGCTTGCTTGTCTTCCCACGTCAGACTTCAAATGTAGCATTGGGGGTGCATGCCGGGCTCCTCCGGCAGCCCTGCTCTCAAAATTCGAACGTCTGCAGATAGATTGCAGCCAGAAAGAGCTAGCCTGGAAAGCTGTTGCTCAGCCTCATCTGCCCATGGCACTGCTCGCACACAGGCACAGAGACTGGGGCTGCTTGTTGTCTTTCCCCCTCAAACTTCAAACGTAGCTTAGGTGGTCCGTGCCGGGGGACTCTAGCAGGGCTGCTCCGAAAATGCGAACGTCTGCAGATAGCTCGCAGGCAGAAAGAGCTATCCTGGAAAGCTGTTACTCAGCCTCATCTGACAATGGCACTGCTCACACAGAGGCACAGAGACTGGGGCTGCTTGCTTGTATTGCACCCTCAAACTTCAAACGTAGCTTTGGGATCCGTGTCGGGCGTCTGCGGCAGCCCTGCTCTGAAAATGCGAACGTCTGCAGATAGCTCGCAGCCAGAAAGAGCTAGCCTGGAAAGCTGTTGCTCAGCCTCATCTGCCCATGGCACTGCTCGCACAGAGGCACAGAGACTGGGGCTGCTTGCTTGTCTTCCCACGTCAGACTTCAAATGTAGCATTGGGGGTGCATGCCGGGCTCCTCCGGCAGCCCTGCTCTCAAAATTCGAACGTCTGCAGATAGATTGCAGCCAGAAAGAGCTAGCCTGGAAAGCTGTTGCTCAGCCTCATCTGCCCATGGCACTGCTCGCACAGAGGCACAGAGACTCGGGGCTGCTTGCTTGTCTTGCCCCCTCAAACTTCAAATGTAGCTTAGGCTGTCCGTGCCGGGTGCCTCCGGCAGCCCTGCTCCGAAAATGCGAACGTCTGCAGATAGCTCACAGTCAGAAAGAGGTAGCCTGGAAAGCTGTTGCTCAGCCTCATCTGCCCATGGCACTGCTCGCACAGAGGCACAGAGACTGGGGCTGCTTGCTTGTCTTGCCACCTCAAACTTGAAATGTAGCTTTGGGGGTCCGTGCAGGAGGCCTCTGACAGCCCTGCTCTGAAAAAGCGAACGTCTGCAGATAGCTCGCAGGCAGAAAGAGCTAGCCTGAAAACTGTTGCTCAGCCTCATCTGCCCATGGCACTGCTCGCACAGAGGCACAGAGACTGGGGCTGCTTGCTTGTCTAGCCTCGTCAATCTTGAAATGTAGCTTAGGTGGTTCGTGCCGGGCGTCTCCGGCAGCCCTGCTCTGAAAATGCGAACGTCTGCAGATAGCTCTCAGCCAGAAAGAGCTAGCCTGGAAAGCTGTTGCTCAGCCTCATCTGCCCATGGCACTGCTCGCACAGAGGCACAGAGACTGGGGCTGCTTGCTTGTCTTCCCACGTCAGACTTCAGATGTAGCATTGGGGGTGCATGCCGGGCTCCTCCGTCAGCCCTGCTCTCAAAATCCGAATGTCTGAACACAGATTGCTGCCAGAAAGAGCTAGCCTGGAAAGCTGTTGCTCAGCCTCATCTGCCCATGGCACTGCTCGCACAGAGGCACAGAGACTGGGGCTGCTTGCTTGTCTTGCCACCTCAAACTTCAAATGTATCTTTGGGGGTCCGTGCAGGGGGCCTCTGACAGCCCTGCTCTGAAAATGCGAACGTCTGCAGATAGCTCGCAGCCAGAAAGAGCTAGCCTGGAAAGCTGTTGCTCAGCCTCGTCTGCCCATGGCACTGCTCGTACAGAGGCACAGAGACTGGGGCTGCTTGCTTGTCTTGCCACCTCAAACTTCAAATGTAGCTTTGGGGGTCCGTGCAGGGGGCCTTTGACAGCCCTGCTCTGAAAATGCGAACGTCTGCAGATAGCTCGCAGGCAGAAAGAGCTAGCCTGGAAAGCTGTTGCTCAGCCTCATCTGCCCATGGCACTGCTCGCACAGAGGCACAGAGACTGGGGCTGCTTACTTGTCTTGCCACCTCAAAGTTCAAATGTAGCATTGGGGGTCCGTGCAGGGGGCCTCTGACAGCCCTGCTCTGAAAATGCGAACGTCTGCAGATAGCTCGCAGGCAGAAAGAGCTAGCCTGAAAACTGTTGCTCAGCCTCATCTACCCATGGCACTGCTCGCACAGAGGCACAGAGACTGGGGCTGCTTGCTTGTCTTCCCACGTCAGACTTCAAATGTAGCATTGGGGGTGCATGCCGGGCTCCTCCGGCAGCCCTGCTCTCAAAATTCGAACGTCTGCAGATAGATTGCAGCCAGAAAGAGCTAGCCTGGAAAGCTGTTGCTCAGCCTCATCTGCCCATGGCACTGCTCGCACACAGGCACAGAGACTGGGGCTGCTTGTTGTCTTTCCCCCTCAAACTTCAAACGTAGCTTAGGTGGTCCGTGCCGGGGGACTCTAGCAGGGCTGCTCCGAAAATGCGAACGTCTGCAGATAGCTCGCAGGCAGAAAGAGCTATCCTGGAAAGCTGTTACTCAGCCTCATCTGACAATGGCACTGCTCACACAGAGGCACAGAGACTGGGGCTGCTTGCTTGTATTGCACCCTCAAACTTCAAACGTAGCTTTGGGATCCGTGTCGGGCGTCTGCGGCAGCCCTGCTCTGAAAATGCGAACGTCTGCAGATAGCTCGCAGCCAGAAAGAGCTAGCCTGGAAAGCTGTTGCTCAGCCTCATCTGCCCATGGCACTGCTCGCACAGAGGCACAGAGACTGGGGCTGCTTGCTCGTCTTGCCCCCTCAAACTTCAAATGTAGCTTTGGGGGTGCATGCCGGGCTCCTCCGGCAGCCCTGCTCTCAAAATTCGAACGTCTGCAGATAGATTGCAGCCAGAAAGAGCTAGCCTGGAAAGCTGTTGCTCAGCCTCATCTGCCCATGGCACTGCTCGCACAGAGGCACAGAGACTCGGGGCTGCTTGCTTGTCTTGCCCCCTCAAACTTCAAATGTAGCTTAGGCTGTCCGTGCCGGGTGCCTCCGGCAGCCCTGCTCCGAAAATGCGAACGTCTGCAGATAGCTCACAGTCAGAAAGAGGTAGCCTGGAAAGCTGTTGCTCAGCCTCATCTGCCCATGGCACTGCTCGCACAGAGGCACAGAGACTGGGGCTGCTTGCTTGTCTTGCCACCTCAAACTTGAAATGTAGCTTTGGGGGTCCGTGCAGGAGGCCTCTGACAGCCCTGCTCTGAAAAAGCGAACGTCTGCAGATAGCTCGCAGGCAGAAAGAGCTAGCCTGAAAACTGTTGCTCAGCCTCATCTGCCCATGGCACTGCTCGCACAGAGGCACAGAGACTGGGGCTGCTTGCTTGTCTAGCCTCGTCAATCTTGAAATGTAGCTTAGGTGGTTCGTGCCGGGCGTCTCCGGCAGCCCTGCTCTGAAAATGCGAACGTCTGCAGATAGCTCTCAGCCAGAAAGAGCTAGCCTGGAAAGCTGTTGCTCAGCCTCATCTGCCCATGGCACTGCTCGCACAGAGGCACAGAGACTGGGGCTGCTTGCTTGTCTTCCCACGTCAGACTTCAGATGTAGCATTGGGGGTGCATGCCGGGCTCCTCCGGCAGCCCTGCTCTCAAAATTCGAACGTCTGCAGATAGATTGCAGCCAGAAAGAGCTAGCCTGGAAAGCTGTTGCTCAGCCTCATCTGCCCATGGCACTGCTCGCACAGAGGCACAGAGACTGGGGCTGCTTGCTTTTCTTGCCCCCTCAAACTTCAAACGTAGCTTAGGTGGTCCGTGCCGGGGGACTCTAGCAGGGCTGCTCCGAAAATGCGAACGTCTGCAGATAGCTCGCAGTCAGAAAGAGCTATCCTGGAAAGCTGTTGCTCAGCCTCATCTGCCCATGGCACTGCTCGCACAGAGGCACAGAGACTGGGGCTGCTTGCTTGTCTTGCCCCCTCAAACTTCAAATGTACCTTAGGTGGTCCGTGCCGGGCGTCTCCGGCAGCCCTGCTCTGAAAACGCAAATGTCTGTAGATAGCTCTCAGCCAGAAAGAGCTAGCCTGGAAAGCTGTTGCTCAGCCTCATCTGCCCATGGCACTGCTCGCACAGAGGCACAGAGACTGGGGCTGCTTGCTTGTCTTCCCACGTCAGACTTCACATGTAGCATTGGGGGTGCATGCCGGGCTCCTCCGTCAGCCCTGCTCTGAAAATTCGAATGTCTGCAGATAGACTGCAGGCAGAAAGAGCTAGCCTGGAAAGCTGTTGCTCAGCCTCATCTGCCCATGGCACTGCTCACACAGAGGCACAGAGACTGAGGCTGCTTGCTTGTCTCGCCACGTCAAACTTCAAACTCAGCTTAGGTGGTCCATGCCGGGTGCCTACGACATCCCTGCTCCGCAAATGCAAACGTCTGCAGATAGCTCGCAGCCAGAAAGAGCTAGCCTGGAAAGGTGTTGCTCAGCCTCATCTCTCCATGGCACTGCTCGCACAGAGGCACAGAGACTGGGGCTGCTTTCTTGTCTAGCCCCGTTAAACTTGAAATGTAGCTTAGGTGGTTCGTGCCGGGCGTCTCCGGCAGCCCTGCTCTGAAAATGCGAACGTCTGCAGATAGCTCGCAGACAGAAAGAGCTAGCCTGGAATGCTGTTGCTCAGCCTCATCTGCCCATGGCACTGCTCGCACAGAGGCACAGAGACTGGGGCTGCTTGCTTGTCTTCCCACGTCAGACTTCAAATGTAGCATTGGGGGTGCATGCCGGGCTCCTCCGGCAGCCCTGCTCTGAAAATTCGAACGTCTGCAGATACCTCTCAGCCAGAAAGAGCTAGCCTGGAAAACTGTTGCTCAGCCTCATCTGCCCATGGCACTGCTCGTACAGAGGCACAGAGACTGGGGCTGCTTGCTTGTCTTGCCACCTCAAACTTCAAATGTAGCTTTGGGGGTCCGTGCAGGGGGCCTCTGACAGCCCTGCTCTGAAAATGCAAACGTCTGCAGATAGCTCGCAGGCAGAAAGAGCTAGCCTGGAAAGCTGTTGCTCAGCCTCATCTACCCATAGCACTGCTAACACAGAGGCACAGAGACTAGAGCTGCTTTCTTGTATTGCCCCCTCAAACTTCAAACGTATCTTAGGTGGTGCATGCCGGGGGCCTCCGGCAGGGCTGCTCCGAAAATGCGAACGTCTGCAGATAGCTCGCAGCCAGAAAGAGCTAGCCTGGAAAGCTGTTGCTCAGCCTCATCTGCGCATGGCACTGCTCACACAGAGGCACAGAGACTGGGGCTGCTTGCTTGTCTCGCCACGTCAAACTTCAAATGTAGCTTAGGTGGTTCGTGCCGGGCGTCTCCGGCAGCCCTGCTCTGAAAATGCGAACGTCTGCAGATAGCTCGCAGACAGAAAGAGCTAGCCTGGAAAGCTGTTGCTCAGCCTCATCTGCCCATGGCACTGCTCGCACAGAGGCACAGAGACTGGGGCTGCTTGCTTGTCTTCCCACGTCAGACTTCAAATGTAGCATTGGGGGTGCATGCCGGGCTCCTCTGGCAGGGCTGCTCTGAAAATTCGAACGTCTGCAGATACCTCTCAGCCAGAAATAGCTAGCCTGGAAAGCTGTTGCTCAGCCTCATCTACCCATAGCACTGCTAACACAGAGGCACAGAGACTAGAGCTGCTTTCTTGTATTGCCCCCTCAAACTTCAGACGTATCTTTGGGATCCCTGTCGGGCGTCTGCGGCAGCCCTGCTCTGAAAATGCGAACGTCTGCAGATAGCTCGCAGGCAGAAAGAGCTAGCCTGGAAAGCTGTTGCTCAGCCTCATCTGCCCATGGCACTGCTCGCACAGAGGCACAGAGACTGGGGCTGCTTGCTTGTCTTGCCCCCTCAAACTTCAAACGTATCTTAGGTGGTGCATGCCGGGGGCCTCCGGCAGGGCTGCTCCAAAAATGCGAACGTCTGCAGATAGCTCGCAGCCAGAAAGAGCTAGCCTGGAAAGCTGTTGCTCAGCCTCATCTCTCCATGGCACTGCTCGCACAGAGGCACAGAGACTAGAGCTGCTTGCTTGTATTGCACCCTCAAACTTCAAACGTAGCTTTGGGATCCGTGTTGGGCGTCTGCGGCAGCCCTGCTCTGAAAATGCGAACGTCTGCAGATAGCTCGCAGCCAGAAAGAGCTAGCCTGGAAAGCTGTTGCTCAGCCTCATCTGCCCATGGCACTGCTCGCACAGAGGCACAGAGACTGGGGCTGCTTGCTTGTCTTGCCACCTCAAACTTCAAACGTAGCTTAGGTGGTCCGTGCCGGGGGCCTCCGGCAGGGCTGCTCCGAAAATGCGAACGTCTGCAGATAGCTCGCAGCCAGAAAGAGCTAGCCTGGAAAGCTGTTGCTCAGCCTCATCTGCCCATGGCACTGCTCGCACAGAGGCACAGAGACTGGGGCTGCTTGCTCGTCTTGCCCCCTCAAACTTCAAATGTAGCTTTGGGGGTCCGTGCAGGGGGCCTCTGACAGCCCTGCTCTGAAAATGCAAACGTCTGCAGATAGCTCGCAGGCAGAAAGAGCTAGCCTGAAAACTGTTGCTCAGCCTCATCTGCCCATGGCATTGCTTGCACAGAGGCACAGAGACTGGGGCTGCTTGCTTGTCTCGCCACGTCAAACTTCAAACGTAGCTTAGGTGGTCCATGCCGGGTGCCTACGGCATCCCTGCTCCGAAAATGCAAACGTCTGCAGATAGCTCGCAGCCAGAAAGAGATAGCCTGGAAAGCTGTTGCTCAGCCTCATCTGCCCATGGCACTGCTCGCACAGAGGCACAGAGACTGGGGCTGCTTGCTTGTCTTGCCACCTCAAACTTCAAATGTAGCTTTGGGGGTCCGTGCAGGGGGCCTCTGACAGCCCTGCTCTGAAAATGCGAACGTCTGCAGATAGCTCGCAGGCAGAAAGAGCTAGCCTGGAAAGCTGTTGCTCAGCCTCATCTGCCCATGGCACTGCTCGCACAGAGGCACAGAGACTGGGGCTGCTTGCTTGTCTTCCCACGTCAGACTTCACATGTAGCATTGGGGGTGCATGCCGGGCTCCTCCGGCAGCCCTGCTCTGAAAATTCGAATGTCTGCAGATAGATTGCAGGCAGAAAGAGCTAGCCTGGAAAGCTGTTGCTCAGCCTCATCTGCCCATGGCACTGCTCACACAGAGGCACAGAGACTGAGGCTGCCTGCTTGTCTCGCCACGTCAAACTTCAAACGTATCTTAGGTGGTCCATGCCGGGTGCCTACGACATCCCTGCTCCGAAAATGCAAACGTCTGCAGATAGCTCGCAGCCAGAAAGAGCTAGCCTGGAAAGGTGTTGCTCAGCCTCATCTGCCCATGGCACTGCTCGCACAGAGGCACAGAGACTGGGGCTGCTTTCTTGTCTAGCCCCGTTAAACTTGAAATGTAGGTTAGGTGGTTCGTGCCGGGCGTCTCCGGCAGCCCTGCTCCGAAAATGCGAACGTCTGCAGATAGCTCGCAGACAGAAAGAGCTAGCCTGGAAAGCTGTTGCTCAGCCTCATCTGCCCATGGCACTGCTCGCACAGAGGCACAGAGACTGGGGCTGCTTGCTTGTCTTCCCACGTCAGACTTCAAATGTAGCATTGGGGGTGCATGCCGGGCTCCTCCGTCAGGGCTGCTCTGAAAATTCGAACGTCTGCAGATACCTCTCAGCCAGAAAGAGCTAGCCTGGAAAGCTGTTGCTCAGCCTCATCTACCCATAGCACTGCTAACACAGAGGCACAGAGACTAGAGCTGCTTTCTTGTATTGCCCCCTCAAACTTCAAACTTATCTTTGGGATCCCTGTCGGGCGTCTGCGGCAGCCCTGCTCTGAAAATGCGAACGTCTGCAGATAGCTCGCAGGCAGAAAGAGCTAGCCTGGAAAGCTGTTGCTCAGCCTCATCTGCCCATGGCACTGCTCGCACAGAGGCACAGAGACTGGGGCTGCTTGCTTGTCTTGCCACCTCAAACTTCAAACGTATCTTAGGTGGTGCATGCCGGGGGCCTCCGGCAGGGCTGCTCCGAAAATGCGAACGTCTGCAGATAGCTCGCAGCCAGAAAGAGCTAGCCTGGAAAGCTGTTTCTCAGCCTCATCTGCCCATGGCACTGCTCGCACAGAGGCACAGAGACTGGGGCTGCTTGCTTGTCTTGCCACCTCAAACTTCAAATGTAACTTTGGGGGTCCGTGCAGGGGGCCTCTGACAGCCCTGCTCTGAAAATGCGAACGTCTGCAGATAGCTCGTAGGCAGAAAGAGCTAGCCTGGAAAGCTGTTGCTCAGCGTCGTCTGCCCATGGCACTGCTCGCACAGAGGCACAGAGACTGGGGCTGCTTGCTTGTCTTGCCACCTCAAACTTCAAATGTAGCTTTGGGGGTCCGTGCAGGGGGCCTCTGACAGCCCTGCTCTGAAAATTCGAACGTCTGCAGATAGCTCGCAGGCAGAAAGAGCTAGCCTGGAAAGCTGTTGCTCAGCCTCATCTGCCCATGGCACTGCTCGCACAGAGGCACAGAGACTGGGGCTGCTTGCTTGTCTTCCCACGTCAGACTTCAAATGTAGCATTGGGGGTGCATGCCGGGCTCCTCCGGCAGCCCTGCTCTGAAAATTCGAACGTCTGCAGATAGATTGCAGCCAGAAAGAGCTAGCCTGGAAAGCTGTTGCTCAGCCTCATCTGCCCATGGCACTGCTCGCACAGAGGCACAGAGACTGGGGCTGCTTGCTTGTCTTCCCACGTCGGACTTCAAAATTAGCTTAGGCTGTCCATGCCGGGTGCCTCCGGCATCCCTGCTCCAAAAATGCAAACGTCTGCAGATAGCTTGCAGCCAGAAAGAGCTAGCCTGGAAAGCTGTTGCTCAGCCTAATCTGCCCATGGCACTGCTCGCACAGAGGCACAGAGACTGGGGCTGCTTCCTTGTCTTCCCACGTCAGATGTCAAATGTAGCATTGGGGGTGCATGCCGGGCTCCTCCGGCAGCCCTGCTCTGAAAATTCGAACGTCTGCAGATAGCTCTCAGCCAGAAAGAGCTAGCCTGGAAAGCTGTTGCTCAGCCTCATCTGCCCATGGCACTGCTCACACAGAGGCACAGAGACTGGGGCTGCTTGCTTGTCTTGCCCCGTCAAACTTCAAACGTAGCTTAGCTGGTCCGTGCCGGGGGCCTCCGGCAGGGCTGCTCCGAAAATGCAAACGTCTCAATATAGCTCGCAGCCAGAAAGAGCTAGCCTGGAAAGCTGTTGCTCAGCCTCATCTGCCCATGGCACTGCTCGCACAGAGGCACAGAGACTGGGGCTGCTTGCTTGTCTTGCCCCCTCAAACTTACAACGTAGCTTAGGTGGTCCATGCCGGGTGCGTCCGGCAGCCCTGCTCCGAAAATGCAAACGTCTGCAGACAGCTCGCAGACAAGAAGAGCTAGCCTTGAAAGATGTTGCTCAGCCTCCTCTGCCAATGGCACTGCTCGCACAGAGGCACAGAGACTGGGGCTGCTTGTTGTCTTGCCACCTCAAACTTCAAACGTAGCTTAGGTGGTCCATGCCGGGGGACTCCAGCAGGGGTCTCCCAAAATGCGAACGTCTGCAGGTAGCTCGCAGGCACAAAGAGCTATCCTGGAAAGCTGTTGCTCAGCCTCATCTGCCCATGGCACTGCTCGCACAGAGGCACAGAAACTTAGGCTGTTTGCTTGTCTTGCCCCCTCAAACTTCAAACGTGACTTTGGCATCCGTGTCGGGCGTCTGCGGCTGCCCTGCTCTGAAAATGCGAACGTCTGCAGATAGCTCGCAGACAGAAAGAGCTAGCCTGAAAACTGTTGCTCAGCCTCATCTGCCCATGGCACTGCTCGCACAGAGGCACAGAGACTGGGGCTGCTTGCTTGTCTTGCCCCCTCAAACTTCAAACGTATCTTAGCTGGTCCGTGCCGGGGGCCTCCGTCAGGGCTGCTCCGAAAATGCAAACGTCTGAATATAGCTCGCAGCCAGAAAGAGCTAGCCTGGAAAGCTGTGGCTCAGCCTCATCTGCCCATGGCACTGCTCGCACAGAGGCACAGAGACTCGGGCTGCTTGCTTGTCTTGCCACCTCAAACTTCAAACGTATATTAGGTGGTCCGTGCCGGGGGCCTCCGGCAGGGCTGCTCCGAAAATGCGAACGTCTGCAGACAGCTCGCAGAGAAGAAGACCTAGCCTTGAAAGCTGTTGGTCAGCCTCATCTGCTCGTGGCACTGCTCGCACAGAGGCACAGAGACTGGGGATGCTTGTTGTCTTGCCCCCTCAAACTTCAAACGTAGCTTAGGTGGTCCGTGCCGGGGGACTCTAGCAGGGCTGCTCCGAAAATGCGAACGTCTGCAGATAGCTCGCAGCCAGAAAGAGCTAGCCTGGAAAGCTGTTGCTCAGCCTCATCTGCCCATGGCACTGCTCGCACAGAGGCACAGAGACTGGGGCTGCTTGCTTGTCTTGCCACCTCAAACTTCAAACGTAGCTTTGGGATTCGTGTCGGGCGTCTGCGGCAGCCCTGCTCTGAAAATGCGAACGTCTGCAGATAGCTCGCAGCCAGAAAGAGCTAGCCTGGAAAGCTGTTGCTCAGCCTCATCTGCCCATGGCACTGCTCGCACAGAGGCACAGAGACTGGGGCTGCTTGCTTGTCTTGCCACCTCAAACTTCACATGTAGCATTGGGGGTGCATGCCGGGCTCCTCCGGCAGCCCTGCTCCGAAAATTCAAATGTCTGCTGAAAGATTGCAGCCAGAAAGAGCTAGCCTGGAAAGGTGTTGCTCAGCCTCATCTGCCCATAGCACTGCTCGCACAGAGGCACAGAGACTGGGGCTGCTTGCTTGTCTTGCCACCTCAAACTTCAAACGTAGCTTAAGTGGTCCATGTCGGGTGCCTCCGGCATCCCTGCTCCGAAAATGCAAACGTCTGCAGATAGCTCGCAGCCAGAAAGAGCTAGCCTGGAAAGCTGTTGTGTAGCCTCAACTGCCCGTGGCACTGCTCGCACAGAGGCTTAGAGCCTGAGGCTGCTTGCTTGTCTTGCCACCTCAAACTTCAAACGTAGCTTAGGCTGTCCGTACCGGGCGGCTCAGGCAGCCCTCCTCCGAAAATGCGAACGTCTGCAGATAGATGTCAGCCAGAAAGATCTAGCCTGGAAAGCTGTTGCTCAGCCTCATCTGCCCATGGCACTGCTCGCACAGAGGCACAGAGACTGGGGCTGCTTGCTTGTCTTGCCACCTCAAACTTCAAATGTAGCTTTGGGGGTCCGTGCAGGGGGCCTCTGACAGCCCTGCTCTGAAAATGCGAACGTCTGCAGATAGCTCGCAGCCAGAAAGAGCTAGCCTGGAAAGCTGTTGCTCAGCCTCATCTGCCCATGGCACTGCTCGCACAGAGGCACAGAGACTGGGGCTGCTTGCTTGTCTTCCCACGTCAGACTTCAAATGTAGCATTGGGGGTGCATACCGGGCTCCTCCGGCAGCCCTGCTCTGAAAATTCGAACGTCTGCAGATAGATTGCAGCCAGAAAGAGCTAGCCAGGAAAGCTGTTGCTCAGCCTCATCTGCCCATGGCACTGCTCGCACAGAGGCACAGAGACTGGGGCTGCTTGCTTGTCTTCCCACGTCGGACTTCAAAATTAGCTTAGGCTGTCCATGCCGGGTGCCTCCGGCATCCCTGCTCCAAAAATGCAAACGTCTGCAGATAGCTTGCAGCCAGAAAGAGCTAGCCTGGAAAGCTGTTGCTCAGCCTCGTCTGCCCATGGCACTGCTCGCACAGAGGCACAGAGACTGGGGCTGCTTGCTTGTCTTGCCACCTCAAACTTCAAAGGTATCTTAGGTGGTCCATGCCGGGTGTCTCCGGCATTCCTGCTCCAAAAATGCAAACGTCTGCAGATAGCTCGCAGCCAGAAAGAGCTAGCCTTGAAAGATGTTGCTCAGCCTCATCTGCCCATGGCACTGCTCGCACAGAGGCACAGAGACTGGGGCTGCTTCCTTGTCTTCCCACGTCAGACTTCAAATGTAGCATTGGGGGTGCATGCCGGGCTCCTCCGGCAGCCCTGCTCTGAAAATTCGAACGTCTGCAGATAGATTGCAGCCAGAAAGAGCTAGCCTGGAAAGCTGTTGCTCAGCCTCATCTGCCCATGGCACTGCTCGCACAGAGGCACAGAGACTGGGGCTGCTTGCTTGTCTTCCCACGTCGGACTTCAAAATTAGCTTAGGCTGTCCATGCCGGGTGCCTCCGGCATCCCTGCTCCAAAAATGCAAACGTCTGCAGATAGCTTGCAGCCAGAAAGAGCTAGCCTGGAAAGCTGTTGCTCAGCCTCGTCTGCCCATGGCACTGCTCGCACAGACGCACAGAGACTGGGGCTGCTTGCTTGTCTTGCCACCTCAAACTTCAAAGGTATCTTAGGTGGTCCATGCCGGGTGTCTCCGGCATTCCTGCTCCAAAAATGCAAACGTCTGCAGATAGCTCGCAGCCAGAAAGAGCTAGCCTGGAAAGATGTTGCTCAGCCTCATCTGCCCATGGCACTGCTCGCACAGAGGCACAGAGACTGGGGCTGCTTGCTTGTCTTCCCACGTCAGATGTCAAATGTAGCATTGGGGGTGCATGCCGGGCTCCTCCGGCAGCCCTGCTCTGAAAATTCGAACGTCTGCAGATAGATTGCAGCCAGAAAGAGCTAGCCTGGAAAGCTGTTGCTCAGCCTCATCTGCCCATGGCACTGCTCGCACAGAGGCACAGAGACTGGGGCTGCTTGCTTGTCTTCCCACGTCGGACTTCAAAATTAGCTTAGGCTGTCCATGCCGGGTGCCTCCGGCATCCCTGCTCCAAAAATGCAAACGTCTGCAGATAGCTTGCAGCCAGAAAGAGCTAGCCTGGAAAGCTGTTGCTCAGCCTCGTCTGCCCATGGCACTGCTCGCACAGAGGCACAGAGACTGGGGCTGCTTGCTTGTCTTGCCACCTCAAACTTCAAAGGTATCTTAGGTGGTCCGTGCCGGGGGACTCTAGCAGGGCTGCTTCGAAAATGCGAACGTCTGCAGATAGATTGCAGCCAGAAAGAGCTAGCCTGGAAAGCTGTTGCTCAGCCTCATCTGCCCATGGCACTGCTCGCACAGAGGCACAGAGACTGGGGCTGCTTGCTTGTCTTCCCACGTCGGACTTCAAAATTAGCTTAGGCTGTCCATGCCGGGTGCCTCCGGCATCCCTGCTCCAAAAATGCAAACGTCTGCAGATAGCTTGCAGCCAGAAAGAGCTAGCCTGGAAAGCTGTTGCTCAGCCTCATCTGCCCATGGCACTGCTCGCACAGAGGCACAGAGACTGGGGCTGCTTGCTTGTCTTGCCCCCTCAAACTTCAAACGTAGCTTAGGTGGTCCGTGCCGGGGGACTCTAGCAGGGCTGCTTCGAAAATGCGAACGTCTGCAGATAGCTCGCAGCCAGAAAGAGCTAGCCTGGAAAGCTGTTGCTCAGCCTCATCTGCCCATGGCACTGCTCGCACAGAGGCACAGAGACTGGGGCTGCTTGCTTGTCTTGCCACCTCAAACTTCACATGTAGCATTGAGGCTGTATGCCGGGCTCCTCCGGCAGCCCTGCTCCCAAAATTCGAATGTCTGCAGACAGATTGCAGCCAGAAAGAGCTAGCCTGGAAAGGTGTTGCTCAGCCTCATCTGCCCATGGCACTGCTCGCACAGAGGCACAGAGACTGGGGCTGCTTGCTTGTCTTGCCACATCAAACTTCAAATGTAGCTTTGGGGGTCCGTGCAGGGGGCCTCTGACAGCCCTGCTCTGAAAATGCGAACGTCTGCACATAGCTCGCAGGCAGAAAGAGCTAGCCTGGAAAGCTGTTGCTCAGCCTCATCTGCCCATGGCACTGCTCGCACAGAGGCACAGAGACTGGGGCTGCTTGCTTGTCTTGCCACCTCAAACTTCACATGTAGAATTGGGGGTGCATGCCGGCCTCCTCCGGCAGCCCTGCTCCGAAAATTCAAACGTCTGCAGATAGCTCGCAGCCAGAAAGAGCTACCCTGGAAAGGTGTTGCTCAGCCTCATCTGCCCATGGCACTGCTCGCACAGAGGCACAGAGACTGGGGATGCTTGCTTGTCTTGCCCCCTCAAACTTCAAACGTAGCTTAGGTGGTCCGTGCCGGGGGCCTCCGGCAGGGCTGCTCGAAAAATGCAAACGTCTGCAGATAGCTCTCAGCCAGAAAGAGCTAGCCTGGAAAGCTGTTGCTCAGCCTCATCTGCCCATGGCACTGCTCGCACAGAGGCACAGAGACTGGGGCTGCTTGCTTGTCTAGCCCCCTCAAACTTCAAACGTATTTTAGGTGGTCCATGCCGGGTGTCTCCTGCATCCCTGCTCCAAAAATGCAAACGTCTGCAGATAAATCGCAGCCAGAAAGAGCTAGCCTGGAAAGCTGTTGCTCAGCCTCATCTGCCCATGGCACTGCTCGCACAGAGGCACAGAGACTGGGGCTGCTTGCTTGTCTTGCCCTCTCAAACTTCAAACGTATCTTAGGTGGTCCATGCCGGGTGCCTCCGGCATCCCTGCTCCGAAAATGCAAACGTCTGCAGATAGCTCGCAGGCAAGGAGAGATAGTCTGGAAAGCTGTTGCTCAGCCTCATCTGCCCATGGCACTGCTCGCACAGAGGCACAGAGACTGGGGCTGCTTGCTTGTCTAGCCCCCTCAAACTTCAAACGTATTTTAGGTGGTCCATGCCGGGTGTCTCCTGCATCCCTGCTCCAAAAATGCAAACGTCTGCAGATAAATCGCAGCCAGAAAGAGCTAGCCTGGAAAGCTGTTGCTCAGCCTCATCTGCCCATGGCACTGCTCGCACAGAGGCACAGAGACTGGGGCTGCTTGCTTGTCTTCCCACGACAGACTTCAAATGTAGCATTGGGGTGCATGCCGTGCTCCTCCGGCAGCCCTGCTCCCAAAATTCGAATGTCTGCAGATAGATTGCAGCCAGAAAGAGCTAGCCTGGAAAGCTGTTGCTCAGCCTCATCTGCCCATGGCACTGCTCGCACAGAGGCACAGAGACTGGGGCTGCTTGCTTGTCTAGCCCCCTCAAACTTCAAACGTATCTTAGGTGGTCCATGCCGGGTGCCTCCGGCATCCCTGCTCCAAAAATGCAAACGTCTGCAGATAGCTCGCAGCCAGAAAGAGCTAGCCTGGAAAGCTGTTGCTCAGCCTCATCTGCCCATGGCACTGCTCGCACAGAGGCACAGAGACTGGAGCTGCTTGCTTGTCTTACACCTCAAACTTCAAACGTATCTTAGGTGGTCCATGCCGGGTGCCTATGGCATCCCTGCTCCGAAAATGCAAACGTCTCCGAACAGCTCGCAGGCAAGGAGAGATAGCCTGGAAAGCTGTTGCTCAGCCTCATCTGCTCGTGGCACTGCTCACAGAGAGGCACAGAGACTGGATCTGCTTGCTTCTCTTGCCACCTCAAACTTCAAACGTATCTTTGGGATCCGTGTCGGGCGTCTGCGGCAGCCCTGCTCTGAAAATGCGAACGTCTGCAGATAGCTCGCAGCCAGAAAGAGCTAGCCTGGAAAGCTGTTGCTCAGCCTCATCTGCCCATGGCACTGCTCGCACAGAGGCACAGAGACTGGGGCTGCTTGCTTGTCTTGCCCCCTCAAACTTCAAACGTGGCTTTGGGATCCGTGTCGGGCGTCTGCGGCAGCCCTGCTCTGAAAATGCAAACGTCTGCAGATAGCTCGCAGCCAGAAAGAGCTAGCCTTGAAAGCTGTTGCTCAGCCACATCTGCCCATGGCACTGCTCGCACAGTGGCACAGAGACTGGGGCTGCTTGCTTGTCTTGCCACGTCAAATTTCAAACGTAGCTTAGGCTGTCTGTGCCAGGCGCCTCCGGCAGCCCTGCTCCAAAAATGCGAACGTCTGCAGATAGCTCGCAGCCAGAAAGAGCTAGCCTGGAAAGCTGTTGCTCAGCCTCATCTGCCCATGGCACTGCTCGCACAGAGGCACACAGACTGGGGCTGCTTGCTTGTCTTGCCACGTCAAACTTCAAACGTGGCTTTGGGATCCGTGTCGGGCGTCTGCGGCAGCCCTGCTCCGAAAATGCAAACGTCTGCAGATAGCTCGCAGCCAGAAAGAGCTAGCCTGGAAAGCTGTTGCTCAGCCTCATCTGCCCATGGCACTGCTCGCACAGAGGCACAGAGACTGGGGCTGCTTGCTTGTCTTGCCACCTCAAACTTCAAACGTAGCTTAGGTGGTCCATGCCGGGGGCCTCCGGCATCCCTGCTCCGAAAATGCAAACGTCTGCAGATAGCTCGCAGCCAGAAAGAGCTAGCCTGGAAAGCTGTTGCTCAGCCTCATCTGCCCATGGCACTACTCGCACAGAGGCACAGACACTGGGGCTGCTTGCTTGTCTTGCCCCCTCAAACTTCAAACGTGTCTTTGGGATCCGTGTTGGGCGTCTGTGGCATCCCTGCTTCGAAAATGCGAACGTCTGCAGATAGCTCGCAGGCCGAAAGAGCTAGCCTGGAAAGGTGTTGCTCAGCCTCATCTGCCCATGGCACTGCTCGCACAGAGGCACAGAGACTGGGGCTGCTTGCTTGTCTTGCCACCTCAAACTTCAAACGTAGCTTAGGTGGTCCATGCCGGGTGCCTCCGGCATCCCTGCTCTGCAAATGCAAACGTCTGCAGACAGCTCGCAGACAAGGAGAGATAGCCTGGAAAGCTGTTGCTCAGCCTCATCTGCCCATGGCACTGCTCGCACAGAGGCACACAGACTGGGGCTGCTTGCTTGTCTTGCCCCCTCAAACTTCAAACGTATCTTAGGTGGTCCATGCCGGGTGCCTCCGGTAGCCCTACTCCAAAAATGCGAACGTCTGCAGATAGCTCGCAGCCAGAAAGAGCTAGCCTGGAAAGCTGTTGCTCAGCCTCATCTGCCCATGGCACTGCTCGCACAGAGGCACAGAGACTGGGGCTGCTTGCTTGTCTTGCCACCTCAAACTTCAAACGTATCTTAGGTGGTCCATGCTGGGTGCCTCCGGCATGCCTGCTCCAAAAATGCAAACGTCTGCAGATAGCTCGCAGCCAGAAAGAGCTAGCCTGGAAAGCTGTTGCTCAGCCTCTTCTGCCCGTGGCACTGCTCGCACAGAGGCACAGAGACTGGGGCTGCTTGCTTGTCTTGCCCCCTCAAACTTCAAACGTATCTTAGGTGGTCCATGCCGGGTGCCTCCGGCATCCCTGCTCCGAAAATGCAAACGTCTGCAGATAGCTCGCAGGCAAGGAGAGATAGTCTGGAAAGCTGTTGCTCAGCCTCATCTGCCCATGGCACTGCTCGCACAGAGGCACAGAGACTGGGGCTGCTTGCTTGTCTAGCCCCCTCAAACTTCAAACGTATCTTAGGTGGTCCATGCCGGGTGTCTCCTGCATCCCTGCTCCAAAAATGCAAACGTCTCCAGACAGCTCGCAGGCAAGGAGAGATAGTCTGGAAAGCTGTTGCTCAGCCTCATCTGCTCGTGGCACTGCTCACAGAGAGGCACAGAGACTGGATCTGCTTGCTTCTCTTGCCACCTCAAACTTCAAAGGTAGCTTTGGGATCCGTGTCGGGCGTCTGCGGCAGCCCTGCTCTGAAAATGCGAACGTCTGCAGATAGCTCGCAGCCAGAAAGAGCTAGCCTTGAAAGCTGTTGCTCAGCCTCATCTGCCCATGGCACTGCTCGCACAGAGGCACAGAGACTGGGGCTGCTTGCTTGTCTTGCCACGTCAAATTTCAAACGTAGCTTAGGCTGTCTGTGCCGGGCGCCTCCGGCAGACCTGCTCCAAAAATGCGAACGTCTGCAGATAGCTCGCAGGCAGAAAGAGCTAGCCTGGAAAGCTGTTGCTCAGCCTCATCTGCCCATGGCACTGCTCGCACAGAGGCACAGAGACTGGGGCTGCTTGCTTGTCTTGCCACCTCAAACTTCAAACGTGGCTTTGGGATCCGTGTCGGGCGTCTGCGGCATCCCTGCTCCGAAAATGCAAACGTCTGCAGATAGCTCGCAGCCAGAAAGAGCTAGCCTGGAAAGCTGTTGCTCAGCCTCATCTGCCCATGGCACTGCTCGCACAGAGGCACAGAGACTGGGGCTGCTTGCTTGTCTTGCCCCCTCAAACTTCAAACGTAGCTTAGGTGGTCCATGCCGGGGGCCTCCGGCATCCCTGCTCCGAAAATGCGAACGTCTGCAGATAGCTCGCAGCCAGAAAGAGCTAGCCTGGAAAGCTGTTGCTCAGCCTCATCTGCCCATGGCACTGCTCGCACAGAGGCACAGAGACTGGGGCTGCTTCCTTGTCTTGCCCCCTCAAACTTCAAACGTGTCTTTGGGATCCGTGTTGGGCGTCTGTGGCATCCCTGCTTCGAAAATGCGAACGTCTGCAGATAGCTCGCAGGCAAGGAGAGATAGTCTGGAAAGCTGTTGCTCAGCCTCATCTGCCCATGGCACTGCTCACACAGAGGCACAGAGACTGGGGCTGCTTGCTTGTCTAGCCCCCTCAAACTTCAAACGTATCTTAGGTGGTCCATGCCGCGTGTCTCCTGCATCCCTGCTCCAAAAATGCAAACGTCTGCAGATAACTCGCAGCCAGAAAGAGCTAGCCTGGAAAGCTGTTGCTCAGCCTCATCTGCCAATGGCACTGCTCGCACAGAGGCACAGAGACTGGGGCTGCTTGCTTGTCTTCCCACGTCAGACTTCAAATGTAGCATTGGGGTGCATGCCGGGCTCCTCCGGCAGCCCTGCTCCCAAAATTCGAATGTCTGCAGATAGATTGCAGCCAGAAAGAGCTAGCCTGGAAAGCTGTTGCTCAGCCTCATCTGCCCATGGCACTGCTCGCACAGAGGCACAGAGACTGGGGCTGCTTGCTTGTCTAGCCCCCTCAAACTTCAAACGTATCTTAGGTGGTCCATGCCGGGTGCCTCCGGCATCCCTGCTCCAAAAATGCAAACGTCTGCAGATAGCTCGCAGCCAGAAAGAGCTAGCCTGGAAAGCTGTTGCTCAGCCTCATCTGCCCATGGCACTGCTCGCACAGAGGCACAGAGACTGGAGCTGCTTGCTTGTCTTGCCCCCTCAAACTTCAAAAGTATCTTAGGTGGTCCATGCCGGGTGCCTATGGCATCCCTGCTCCGAAAATGCAAACGTCTCCGAACAGCTCGCAGGCAAGGAGAGATAGTCTGGAAAGCTGTTGCTCAGCCTCATCTGCTCGTGGCACTGCTCACAGAGAGGCACAGAGACTGGATCTGCTTGCTTCTCTTGCCACCTCAAACTTCAAACGTATCTTTGGGATCCGTGTCGGGCGTCTGCGGCAGCCCTGCTCTGAAAATGCGAACGTCTGCAGATAGCTCGCAGCCAGAAAGAGCTAGCCTGGAAAGCTGTTGCTCAGCCTCATCTGCCCATGGCACTGCTCGCACAGAGGCACAGAGACTGGGGCTGCTTGCTTGTCTTGCCCCCTCAAACTTCAAACGTGGCTTTGGGATCCGTGTCGGGCGTCTGCGGCAGCCCTGCTCTGAAAATGCGAACGTCTGCAGATAGCTCGCAGCCAGAAAGAGCTAGCCTTGAAAGCTGTTGCTCAGCCTCATCTGCCCATGGCACTGCTCGCACAGTGGCACAGAGACTGGGGCTGCTTGCTTGTCTTGCCACGTCAAATTTCAAACGTAGCTTAGGCTGTCTGTGCCAGGCGCCTCCGGCAGCCCAGCTCCAAAAATGCGAACGTCTGCAGATAGCTCGCAGCCAGAAAGAGCTAGCCTGGAAAGCTGTTGCTCAGCCTCATCTGCCCATGGCACTGCTCGCACAGAGGCACAGAGACTGGGGCTGCTTGCTTGTCTTGCCACGTCAAACTTCAAACGTGGCTTTGGGATCCGTGTCGGGCGTCTGCGGCAGCCCTGCTCCGAAAATGCAAACGTCTGCAGATAGCTCGCAGCCAGAAAGAGCTAGCCTGGAAAGCTGTTGCTCAGCCTCATCTGCCCATGGCACTGCTCGCACAGAGGCACAGAGACTGGGGCTGCTTGCTTGTCTTGCCACCTCAAACTTCAAACGTAGATTAGGTGGTCCATGCCGGGGGCCTCCGGCATCCCTGCTCCGAAAATGCGAACGTCTGCAGATAGCTCGCAGCCAGAAAGAGCTAGCCTGGAAAGCTGTTGCTCAGCCTCATCTGCCCATGGCACTACTCGCACAGAGGCACAGAGACTGGGGCTGCTTGCTTGTCTTGCCCCCTCAAACTTCAAACGTGTCTTTGGGATCCGTGTTGGGCGTCTGTGGTATCCCTGCTTCGAAAATGCGAACGTCTGCAGATAGCTCGCAGGCAGAAAGAGCTAGCCTGGAAAGGTGTTGCTCAGCCTCATCTGCCCATGGCACTGCTCGCACAGAGGCACAGAGACTGGGGCTGCTTGCTTGTCTTGCCACCTCAAACTTCAAACGTATCTTAGGTGGTCCATGCCGGGTGCCTCCGGCATCCCTGCTCTGCAAATGCAAACGTCTGCAGACAGCTCGCAGACAAGGAGAGATAGCCTGGAAAGCAGTTGCTCAGCCTCATCTGCCCATGGCACTGCTCGCACAGAGGCACACAGACTGGGGCTGCTTGCTTGTCTTGCCCCCTCAAACTTCAAACGTATCTTAGGTGGTCCATGCCGGGTGCCTCCGGTAGCCCTACTCCAAAAATGCGAACGTCTGCAGATAGCTCGCAGCCAGAAAGAGCTAGCCTGGAAAGCTGTTGCTCAGCCTCATCTGCCCATGGCACTGCTCGCACAGAGGCACAGAGACTGGGGCTGCTTGCTTGTCTAGCCCCCTCAAACTTCAAACGTATCTTAGGTGGTCCATGCCGGGTGTCTCCTGCATCCCTGCTCCAAAAATGCAAACGTCTGCAGATAACTGGCAGCCAGAAAGAGCTAGCCTGGAAAGCTGTTGCTCAGCCTCATCTGCCAATGGCACTGCTCGCACAGAGGCACAGACACTGGAGCTGCTTGCTTGTCTTGCCCCCTCAAACTTCAAACGTATCTTAGGTGGTCCATGTCGGGTGCCTCCGGCATCCCTGCTGCGAAAATGCAAACGTCTCCAGACAGCTCGCAGGCAAGGAGAGATAGTCTGGAAAGCTGTTGCTCAGCCTCATCTGCTCGTGGCACTGCTCACAGAGAGGCACAGAGACTGGATCTGCTTGCTTCTCTTGCCACCTCAAACTTCAAAGGTAGCTTTGGGATCCGTGTCGGGCGTCTGCGGCAGCCCTGCTCTGAAAATGCGAACGTCTGCAGATAGCTCGCAGCCAGAAAGAGCTAGCCTTGAAAGCTGTTGCTCAGCCTCATCTGCCCATGGCACTGCTCGCACAGAGGCACAGAGACTGGGGCTGCTTGCTTGTCTTGCCATGTCAAATTTCAAACGTAGCTTAGGCTGTCTGTGCCGGGCGCCTCCGGCAGCCCTGCTCCAAAAATGCGAACGTCTGCAGATAGCTCGCAGGCAGAAAGAGCTAGCCTGGAAAGCTGTTGCTCAGCCTCATCTGCCCATGGCACTGCTCGCACAGAGGCACAGAGACTGGGGCTGCTTGCTTGTCTTGCCACCTCAAACTTCAAAAGTGGCTTTGGGATCCGTGTCGGGCGTCTGCGGCAGCCCTGCTCCGAAAATGCAAACGTCTGCAGATAGCTCGCAGCCACAAAGAGCTAGCCTGGAAAGCTGTTGCTCAGCCTCATCTGCCCATGGCACTGCTCGCACAGAGGCACAGAGACTGGGGCACCTTGCTTGTCTTGCCCCCCCAAACTTCAAACGTAGCTTAGGTGGTCCATGCCAGGGGCCTCCGGCATCCCTGCTCCGAAAATGCGAACGTCTGCAGATAGCTCGCAGCCAGAAAGAGCTAGCCTGGAAAGCTGTTGCTCAGCCTCATCTGCCCATGGCACTACTCGCACAGAGGCACAGAGACTGGGGCTGCTTCCTTGTCTTGCCCCCTAAAACTTCAAACGTGTCTTTGGGATCCGTGTTGGGCGTCTGTGGCATCCCTGCTTCGAAAATGCGAACGTCTGCAGATAGCTCGCAGGCAAGGAGAGATAGTCTGGAAAGCTGTTGCTCAGCCTCATCTGCCCATGGCACTGCTCACACAGAGGCACAGAGACTGGGGCTGCTTGCTTGTCTAGCCCCCTCAAACTTCAAATGTAGCTTAGGTGGTCCATGCCGCGTGTCTCCTGCATGCCTGCTCCAAAAATGCAAATGTCTGCAGATAGCTCGCAGCCAGAAAGAGCTAGCCTGGAAAGCTGTTGCTCAGCCTCATCTGCCCATGGCACTGCTCGCACAGAGGCACAGAGACTGGGGCTGCTTGCTTGTCTTCCCACGTCAGACTTCAAATGTAGCATTGGGGTGCATGCCGGGCTCCTCCGGCAGCCCTGCTCCCAAAATTCGAATGTCTGCAGATAGATTGCAGCCAGAAAGAGCTAGCCTGGAAAGCTGTTGCTCAGCCTCATCTGCCCATGGCACTGCTCGCACAGAGGCACAGAGACTGGGGCTGCTTGCTTGTCTAGCCCCTTCAAACTTCAAACGTATCTTAGGTGGTCCATGCCGGGTGCCTCCGGCATCCCTGCTCCAAAAATGCAAACGTCTGCAGATAGCTCGCAGCCAGAAAGAGCTAGCCTGGAAAGCTGTTGCTCAGCCTCATCTGCCCATGGCACTGCTCGCACAGAGGCACAGAGACTGGAGCTGCTTGCTTGTCTTGCCCCCTCAAACTTCAAACGTATCTTAGGTGGTCCATGCCGGGTGCCTATGGAATCCCTGCTCCGAAAATGCAAACGTCTCCGAACAGCTCGCATGCAAGGAGAGATAGTCTGGAAAGCTGTTACTCAGCCTCATCTGCTCGTGGCACTGCTCACAGAGAGGCACAGAGACTGGATCTGCTTTCTTCTCTTGCCACCTCAAACTTCAAACGTATCTTTGGGATCCGTGTCGGGCGTCTGCGGCAGCCCTGCTCTGAAAATGCGAACGTCTGCAGATAGCTCGCAGCCAGAAAGACCTAGCCTGGAAAGCTGTTGCTCAGCCTCATCTGCCCATGGCACTGCTCGCACAGAGGCAGAGAGACTGGGGCTGCTTGCTTGTCTTGCCCCCTCAAACTTCAAACGTGGCTTTGGGATCCGTGTCGGGCGTCTGCGGCAGCCCTGCTCTGAAAATGCGAACGTCTGCAGATAGCTCGCAGCCAGAAAGAGCTAGCCTTGAAAGCTGTTGCTCAGCCTCATCTGCCCATGGCACTGCTCGCACAGAGGCACACAGACTGGGGCTGCTTGCTTGTCTTGCCACGTCAAATTTCAAACGTAGCTTAGGCTGTCTGTGCCAGGCGCCTCCGGCAGCCCTGCTCCAAAAATGCGAACGTCTGCAGATAGCTCGCAGCCAGAAAGAGCTAGCCTGGAAAGCTGTTGCTCAGCCTCATCTGCCCATGGCACTGCTCGCACAGAGGCACAGAGACTGGGGCTGCTTGCTTGTCTTGCCACCTCAAACTTCAAACGTATCTTAGGTGGTCCATGCTGGGTGCCTCCGGCATCCCTGCTCTGCAAATGCAAACGTCTGCAGACAGCTCGCAGACAAGGAGAGATAGTCTGGAAAGCTGTTGCTCAGCCTCATCTGCCCATGGCACTGCTCGCACAGAGGCACAGAGACTGGAGCTGCTTGCTTGTCTTGCCCCCTCAAACTTCAAACGTATCTTAGGTGATCCATGCCGGGTGCCTCCGTCATCCATGCTCCGAAAATGCGAACGTCTGCAGATAGCTCGCAGCCAGAAAGAGCTAGCCTGGAAAGCTGTTGCTCAGCCTCATCTGCCCATGGCACTGCTCGCACAGACGCACACAGACTGGGGCTGCTTGCTTGTCTTGCCCCCTCAAACTTCAAACGTATCTTAGGTGGTCCATGCCGGGTGCCTCCAGTAGCCCTACTCCAAAAATGCGAACGTCTGCAGATAGCTCGCAGCCAGAAAGAGGTAGCCTGGAAAGCTGTTGCTCAGCCTCATCTGCCCATGGCACTGCTCGCACAGAGGCACAGAGACTGGGGCTGCTTGCTTGTCTAGCCCCCTCAAACTTCAAACGTATCTTAGGTGGTCCATGCCGGGTGTCTCCTGCATCCCTGCTCCAAAAATGCAAACGTCTGCAGATAACTCGCAGCCAGAAAGACCTAGCCTGGAAAGCTGTTGCTCAGCCTCATCTGCCCATGGCACTGCTCGCACAGAGGCACAGAGACTGGAGCTGCTTGCTTGTCTTGCCCCCTCAAACTTCAAAGGTATCTTAGGTGGTCCATGTCGGGTGCCTCCGGCATCCCTGCTCCGAAAATGCAAACGTCTCCAGACAGCTCGCAGGCAAGGAGAGATAGTCTGGAAAGCTGTTGTTCAGCCTCATCTGCTCGTGGCACTGCTCACAGAGAGGCACAGAGACTGGATCTGCTTGCTTCTCTTGCCACCTCAAACTTCAAAGGTAGCTTTGGGATCCGTGTCGGGCGTCTGCGGCAGCCCTGCTCTGAAAATGCGAACGTCTGCAGATAGCTCGCAGCCAGAAAGAGCTAGCCTTGAAAGCTGTTGCTCAGCCTCATCTGCCCATGGCACTGCTCGCACAGAGGCACAGAGACTGGGGCTGCTTGCTTGTCTTGCCCCCTCAAACTTCAAACGTAGCTTAGGTGGTCCATGCCGGGGGCCTCCGGCATCCCTGCTCCGAAAATGCGAACGTCTGCAGATAGCTCGCAGCCAGAAAGAGCTAGCCTGGAAAGCTGTTGCTCAGCCTCATCTGCCCATGGCACTACTCGCACAGAGGCACAGAGACTGGGGCTGCTTGCTTGTCTTGCCCCCTCAAACTTCAAACGTATCTTAGGTGGTCCATGCCGGGTGCCTCCGGCAGCCCTACTCCAAAAATGCGAACGTCTGCAGATAGCTCGCAGGCAGAAAGAGCTAGCCTGGAAAGCTGTTGCTCAGCCTCATCTGCCCGTGGCACTGCTCGCACAGAGGCACAGAGACTGGGGCTGCTTGCTTGTCTTGCCACCTCAAACTTCAAACGTATCTTAGGTGGTCCATGCTGGGTGCCTCCGGCATCCCTGCTCCAAAAATGCAAACGTCTGCAGATAGCTCGCAGCCAGAAAGAGCTAGCCTGGAAAGCTGTTGCTCAGCCTCATCTGCCCATGGCACTGCTCGCACAGAGGCACAGAGACTGGGGCTGCTTGATTGTCTTGCCCCCTCAAACTTCAAACGTATCTTAGGTGGTCCATGCCGGGTGCCTCCGGCATCCCTGCTCCGAAAATGCAAACGTCTGCAGACAGCTCGCAGGCAAGGAGAGATAGTCTGGAAAGCTGTTGCTCAGCCTCATCTGCCCATGGCACTGCTCGCACAGAGGCACAGAGACTGGGGCTGCTTGCTTGTCTAGCCCCCTCAAACTTCAAACGTAGCTTAGGTGGTCCATGCCGGGTGACTCCGGCATCCCTGCTCCAAAAATGCAAACGTCTGCAGATAGCTCGCAGGCAGAAAGAGCTAGCCTGGAAAGCTGTTGCTCAGCCTCATCTGCCCATGGCACTGCTCGCACAGAGGCACAGAGACTGGGGCTGCTTGCTTGTCTAGCCCCCTCAAACTTCAAACGTGGCTTTGGGATCCGTGTTGGGCGTCTGTGGCATCCCTGCTTCGAAAATGCGAACGTCTGCAGATAGCTCGCAGGCAGAAAGAGCTAGCCTGGAAAGGTGTTGCTCAGCCTCATCTGCCCATGGCACTGCTCGCACAGAGGCACAGAGACTGGGGCTGCTTGCTTGTCTTGCCACCTCAAACTTCAAACGTATCTTAGGTGGTCCATGCCGGGTGCCTCCGGCATCCCTGCTCTGCAAATGCAAACGTCTGCAGACAGCTCGCAGACAAGGAGAGCTAGCCTGGAAAGCTGTTGCTCAGCCTCATCTGCCCATGGCACTGCTCGCACAGAGGCACAAAGACTGGGGCTGCTTGCTTGTCTTGCCCCCTCAAACTTCAAACGTATCTTAGGTGGTCCATGCCGGGTGCCTCCGGTAGCCCTACTCCAAAAATGCGAACGTCTGCAGATAGCTCGCAGCCAGAAAGAGCTAGCCTGGAAAGCTGTTGCTCAGCCTCATCTGCCCATGGCACTGCTCGCACAGAGGCACAGAGACTGGGGCTGCTTGCTTGTCTTGCCACCTCAAACTTCAAACGTATCTTAGGTGGTCCATGCTGGGTGCCTCCGGCATCCCTGCTCCAAAAATGCAAACGTCTGCAGATAGCTCGCAGCCAGAAAGAGCTAGCCTGGAAAGCTGTTGCTCAGCCTCTTCTGCCCGTGGCACTGCTCGCACAGAGGCACAGAGACTGGGGCTGCGTGCTTGTCTTGCTCCCTCAAACTTCAAACGTATCTTAGGTGGTCCATGCCGGGTGCCTCCGGCATCCCTGCTCCGAAAATGCAAACGTCTGCAGATAGCTCGCAGCCAGAAAGAGCTAGCCTGGAAAGCTGTTGCTCAGCCTCATCTGCCCATGGCACTGCTCGCACAGAGGCACAGAGACTGGGGCTGCTTCCTTGTCTAGCCCCCTCAAACTTCAAACGTATCTTAGGTGGTCCATGCCGGGTGTCTCCTGCATCCCTGCTCCAAAAATGCAAACGTCTGCAGATAACTGGCAGCCAGAAAGAGCTAGCCTGGAAAGCTGTTGCTCAGCCTCATCTGCCAATGGCACTGCTCGCACAGAGGCACAGAGACTGGAGCTGCTTGCTTGTCTTGCCCCCTCAAACTTCAAACGTAGCTTAGGTGGTCCATGCCGGGTGCCTCCGGCATCCCTGCTCCGAAAATGCAAACGTCTCCAGACAGCTCGCAGGCAAGGAGAGATAGTCTGGAAAGCTGTTGCTCAGCCTCATCTGCTCGTGGCACTGCTCACAGAGAGGCACAGAGACTGGGGCTGCTTGCTTCTCTTGCCACCTCAAACTTCAAAGGTAGCTTTGGGATCCGTGTCGGGGGTCTGCGGCAGCCCTGCTCTGAAAATGCGAACGTCTGCAGATAGCTCGCAGCCAGAAAGAGCTAGCCTTGAAAGCTGTTGCTCAGCCTCATCTGCCCATGGCACTGCTCGCACAGAGGCACAGAGACTGGGGCTGCTTGCTTGTCTTGCCACGTCAAATTTCAAACTTAGCTTAGGTTGTCTGTGCCGGGCGCCTCCGGCAGCCCTGCTCCAAAAATGCGAACGTCTGCAGATAGCTCGCAGGCAGAAAGAGCTAGCCTGGAAAGCTGTTGCTCAGCCTCATCTGCCCATGGCACTGCTCGCACAGAGGCACAGAGACTGGGGCTGCTTGCTTGTCTTGCCACCTCAAACTTCAAACGTGTCTTTGGGATCCGTGTCGGGCGTCTGCGGCAGCCCTGCTCCGAAAATGCAAACGTCTGCAGATAGCTCGCAGCCAGAAAGAGCTAGCCTGGAAAGCTGTTGCTCAGCCTCATCTGCCCATGGCACTGCTCGCACAGAGGCACAGAGACTGGGGCTGCTTGCTTGTCTTGCCCCCTCAAACTTCAAACGTACCTTAGGTGGTCCATGCCGGGGGCCTCCGGCATCCCTGCTCCGAAAATGCGAACGTCTGCAGATAGCTCGCAGCCAGAAAGAGCTAGCCTGGAAAGCTGTTGCTCAGCCTCATCTGCCCATGGCACTACTCGCACAGAGGCACAGAGACTGGGGCTGCTTCCTTGTCTTGCCCCCTAAAACTTCAAACGTGTCTTTGGGATCCGTGTTGGGCGTCTGTGGCATCCCTGCTTCGAAAATGCGAACGTCTGCAGATAGCTCGCAGGCAAGGAGAGATAGTCTGGAAAGGTGTTGCTCAGCCTCATCTGCCCATGGCACTGCTCACACAGAGGCACAGAGACTGGGGCTGCTTGCTTGTCTAGCCCCCTCAAACTTCAAATGTAGCTTAGGTGGTCCATGCCGCGTGTCTCCTGCATCCCTGCTCCAAAAATGCAAATGTCTGCAGATAGCTCGCAGCCAGAAAGAGCTAGCCTGGAAAGCTGTTGCTCAGCCTCATCTGCCAATGGCACTGCTCGCACAGAGGCACAGAGACTGGGGCTGCTTGCTTGTCTTCCCACGTCAGACTTCAAATGTAGCATTGGGGTGCATGCCGGGCTCCTCCGGCAGCCCTGCTCCCAAAATTCGAATGTCTGCAGATAGATTGCAGCCAGAAAGAGCTAGCCTGGAAAGCTGTTGCTCAGCCTCATCTGCCCATGGCACTGCTCGCACAGAGGCACAGAGACTGGGGCTGCTTGCTTGTCTAGCCCCCTCAAACTTCAAACGTATCTTAGGTGGTCCATGCCGGGTGCCTCCGGCATCCCTGCTCCAAAAATGCAAACGTCTGCAGATAGCTCGCAGCCAGAAAGAGCTAGCCTGGAAAGCTGTTGCTCAGCCTCATCTGCCCATGGCACTGCTCGCACAGAGGCACAGAGACTGGAGCTGCTTGCTTGTCTTGCCCCCTCAAACTTCAAACGTATCTTAGGTGGTCCATGCCGGGTGCCTATGGCATCCCTGCTCCGAAAATGCAAACGTCTCCGAACAGCTCGCATGCAAGGAGAGATAGTCTGGAAAGCTGTTGCTCAGCCTCATCTGCTCGTGGCACTGCTCACAGAGAGGCACAGAGACTGGATCTGCTTGCTTCTCTTGCCACCTCAAACTTCAAACATATCTTTGGGATCCGTGTCGGGCGTCTGCGGCAGCCCTGCTCTGAAAATGCGAACGTCTGCAGATAGCTCGCAGCCAGAAACAGCTAGCCTGGAAAGCTGTTGCTCAGCCTCATCTGCCCATGGCACTGCTCGCACAGAGGCACAGAGACTGGGGCTGCTTGCTTGTCTTGCCCCCTCAAACTTCAAACGTGGCTTTGGGATCCGTGTCGGGCGTCTGCGGCAGCCCTGCTCTGAAAATGCGAACGTCTGCAGATAGCTCGCAGCCAGAAAGAGCTAGCCTGGAAAGCTGTTGCTCAACCTCATCTGCCCATGGCACTGCTCGCACAGAGGCACAGAGACTGGGGCTGCTTGCTTGTCTTGCCACGTCAAATTTCAAACGTAGTTTAGGCTGTCTGTGCCAGGCGCCTCCGGCAGCCCTGCTCCAAAAATGCGAACGTCTGCAGATAGCTCGCAGCCAGAAAGAGCTAGCCTGGAAAGCTGTTGCTCAGCCTCATCTGCCCATGGCAGTGCTCGCACAGAGGCACAGAGACTGGGGCTGCTTGCTTGTCTTGCCCCCTCAAACTTCAAACGTGGCTTTGGGATCCGTGTCGGGCGTCTGCGGCAGCCCTGCTCCGAAAATGCAAACGTCTGCAGATAGCTCGCAGCCAGAAAGAGCTAGCCTGGAAAGCTGTTGCTCAGCCTCATCTGCCCATGGCACTGCTCGCACAGAGGCACAGAGACTGGGGCTGCTTGCTTGTCTTGCCCCCTCAAACTTCAAACGTACCTTAGGTGGTCCATGCCGGGGGCCTCCGGCATCCCTGCTCCGAAAATGCGAACGTCTGCAGATAGCTCGCAGCCAGAAAGAGCTAGCCTGGAAAGCTGTTGCTCAGCCTCATCTGCCCATGGCACTACTCGCACAGAGGCACAGAGACTGGGGCTGCTTGCTTGTCTTGCCCCCTCAAACTTCAAACGTGTCTTTGGGATCCGTGTTGGGCGTCTGTGGCATCCCTGCTTCGAAAATGCGAACGTCTGCAGATAGCTCTCAGCCAGAAAGAGCTAGCCTGGAAAGCTGTTGCTCAGCCTCATCTGCCCATGGCACTGCTCGCACAGAGGCACAGAGACTGGGGCTGCTTGCTTGTCTTGCCACCTCAAACTTCAAACGTATCTTAGGTGGTCCATGCCGGGTGCCTCAGGCATCCCTGCTCTGCAAATGCAAACGTCTGCAGACAGCTCGCAGACAAGGAGAGATAGTCTGGAAAGCTATTGCTCAGCCTCATCTGCCCATGGCACTGCTCACACAGAGGCACAGAGACTGGAGCTGCTTGCTTGTCTTACCACCTCAAACTTCAAACGTATCTTAGGTGATCCATGCCAGGTGCCTCCGTCATCCATGCTCCGAAAATGCGAACGTCTGCAGATAGCTCGCGGCCAGAAAGAGCTAGCCTGGAAAGCTGTTGCTCAGCCTCATCTGCCCATGGCACTGCTTGCACAGAGGCACACAGACTGGGGCTGCTTGCTTGTCTAGCCCCCTCAAACTTCAAACGTATCTTAGGTGGTCCATGCCGCGTGTCTCCTGCATCCCTGCTCCAAAAATGCAAACGTCTGCAGATAACTCGCAGCCAGAAAGAGCTAGCCTGGAAAGCTGTTGCTCAGCCTCATCTGCCAATGGCACTGCTCGCACAGAGGCACAGAGACTGGGGCTGCTTGCTTGTCTTCCCACGTCAGACTTCAAATGTAGCATTGGGGTGCATGCCGGGCTCCTCCGGCAGCCCTGCTCCCAAAATTCGAATGTCTGCAGATAGATTGCAGCCAGAAAGAGCTAGCCTGGAAAGCTGTTGCTCAGCCTCATCTGCCCATGGCACTGCTCGCACAGAGGCACAGAGACTGGGGCTGCTTGCTTGTCTAGCCCCCTCAAACTTCAAACGTATCTTAGGTGGTCCATGCCGGGTGCCTCCGGCATCCCTGCTCCAAAAATGCAAACGTCTGCAGATAGCTCGCAGCCAGAAAGAGCTAGCCTGGAAAGCTGTTGCTCAGCCTCATCTGCCCATGGCACTGCTCGCACAGAGGCACAGAGACTGGAGCTGCTTGCTTGTCTTGCCCCCTCAAACTTCAAACGTATCTTAGGTGGTCCATGCAGGGATGCCTATGGCATCCCTGCTCCGAAAATGCAAACGTCTCCGAACAGCTCGCAGGCAAGGAGAGATAGTCTGGAAAGCTGTTGCTCAGCCTCATCTGCTCGTGGCACTGCTCACAGAGAGGCACAGAGACTGGATCTGCTTGCTTCTCTTGCCACCTCAAACTTCAAACGTATCTTTGGGATCCGTGTCGGGCGTCTGCGGCAGCCCTGCTCTGAAAATGCGAACGTCTGCAGATAGCTCGCAGCCAGAAAGAGCTAGCCTGGAAAGCTGTTGCTCAGCCTCATCTGCCCATGGCACTGCTCGCACAGAGGCACAGAGACTGGGGCTGCTTGCTTGTCTTGCCCCCTCAAACTTCAAACGTGGCTTTGGGATCCGTGTCGGGCGTCTGCGGCAGCCCTGCTCTGAAAATGCGAACGTCTGCAGATAGCTCGCAGCCAGAAAGAGCTAGCCTTGAAAGCTGTTGCTCAGCCTCATCTGCTCGTGGCACTGCTCACAGAGAGGCACAGAGACTGGATCTGCTTGCTTCTCTTGCCACCTCAAACTTCAAACGTAGCTTAGGCTGTCTGTGCCAGGCGCCTCCGGCAGCCCAGCTCCAAAAATGCGAACGTCTGCAGATAGCTCGCAGCCAGAAAGAGCTAGCCTGGAAAGCTGTTGCTCAGCCTCATCTGCCCATGGCACTGCTCGCACAGAGGCACAGAGACTGGGGCTGCTTGCTTGTCTTGCCACGTCAAACTTCAAACGTGGCTTTGGGATCCGTGTCGGGCGTCTGCGGCAGCCCTGCTCCGAAAATGCAAACGTCTGCAGATAGCTCGCAGCCAGAAAGAGCTAGCCTGGAAAGCTGTTGCTCAGCCTCATCTGCCCATGGCACTGCTCGCACAGAGGCACAGAGACTGGGGCTGCTTGCTTGTCTTGCCACCTCAAACTTCAAACGTAGATTAGGTGGTCCATGCCGGGGGCCTCCGGCATCCCTGCTCCGAAAATGCGAACGTCTGCAGATAGCTCGCAGCCAGAAAGAGCTAGCCTGGAAAGCTGTTGCTCAGCCTCATCTGCCCATGGCACTACTCGCACAGAGGCACAGAGACTGGGGCTGCTTGCTTGTCTTGCCCCCTCAAACTTCAAACGTGTCTTTGGGATCCGTGTTGGGCGTCTGTGGTATCCCTGCTTCGAAAATGCGAACGTCTGCAGATAGCTCGCAGGCAGAAAGAGCTAGCCTGGAAAGGTGTTGCTCAGCCTCATCTGCCCATGGCACTGCTCGCACAGAGGCACAGAGACTGGGGCTGCTTGCTTGTCTTGCCACCTCAAACTTCAAACGTATCTTAGGTGGTCCATGCCGGGTGCCTCCGGCATCCCTGCTCTGCAAATGCAAACGTCTGCAGACAGCTCGCAGACAAGGAGAGATAGCCTGGAAAGCAGTTGCTCAGCCTCATCTGCCCATGGCACTGCTCGCACAGAGGCACACAGACTGGGGCTGCTTGCTTGTCTTGCCCCCTCAAACTTCAAACGTATCTTAGGTGGTCCATGCCGGGTGCCTCCGGCAGCCCTACTCCAAAAATGCGAACGTCTGCAGATAGCTCGCAGCCAGAAAGAGCTAGCCTGGAAAGCTGTTGCTCAGCCTCATCTGCCCATGGCACTGCTCGCACAGAGGCACAGAGACTGGGGCTGCTTGCTTGTCTAGCCCCCTCAAACTTCAAACGTATCTTAGGTGGTCCATGCCGGGTGTCTCCTGCATCCCTGCTCCAAAAATGCAAACGTCTGCAGATAACTGGCAGCCAGAAAGAGCTAGCCTGGAAAGCTGTTGCTCAGCCTCATCTGCCAATGGCACTGCTCGCACAGAGGCACAGACACTGGAGCTGCTTGCTTGTCTTGCCCCCTCAAACTTCAAAGGTATCTTAGGTGGTCCATGTCGGGTGCCTCCGGCATCCCTGCTGCGAAAATGCAAACGTCTCCAGACAGCTCGCAGGCAAGGAGAGATAGTCTGGAAAGCTGTTGCTCAGCCTCATCTGCTCGTGTCACTGCTCACAGAGAGGCACAGAGACTGGATCTGCTTGCTTCTCTTGCCACCTCAAACTTCAAAGGTAGCTTTGGGATCCGTGTCGGGCGTCTGCGGCAGCCCTGCTCTGAAAATGCGAACGTCTGCAGATAGCTCGCAGCCAGAAAGAGCTAGCCTTGAAAGCTGTTGCTCAGCCTCATCTGCCCATGGCACTGCTCGCACAGAGGCACAGAGACTGGGGCTGCTTGCTTGTCTTGCCATGTCAAATTTCAAACGTAGCTTAGGCTGTCTGTGCCGGGCGCCTCCGGCAGCCCTGCTCCAAAAATGCGAACGTCTGCAGATAGCTCGCAGGCAGAAAGAGCTAGCCTGGAAAGCTGTTGCTCAGCCTCATCTGCCCATGGCACTGCTCGCACAGAGGCACAGAGACTGGGGCTGCTTGCTTGTCTTGCCACCTCAAACTTCAAAAGTGGCTTTGGGATCCGTGTCGGGCGTCTGCGGCAGCCCTGCTCCGAAAATGCAAACGTCTGCAGATAGCTCGCAGCCACAAAGAGCTAGCCTGGAAAGCTGTTGCTCAGCCTCATCTGCCCATGGCACTGCTCGCACAGAGGCACAGAGACTGGGGCACCTTGCTTGTCTTGCCCCCCCAAACTTCAAACGTAGCTTAGGTGGTCCATGCCAGGGGCCTCCGGCATCCCTGCTCCGAAAATGCGAACGTCTGCAGATAGCTCGCAGCCACAAAGAGCTAGCCTGGAAAGCTGTTGCTCAGCCTCATCTGCCCATGGCACTACTCGCACAGAGGCACAGAGACTGGGGCTGCTTCCTTGTCTTGCCCCCTAAAACTTCAAACGTGTCTTTGGGATCCGTGTTGGGCGTCTGTGGCATCCCTGCTTCGAAAATGCGAACGTCTGCAGATAGCTCGCAGGCAAGGAGAGATAGTCTGGAAAGCTGTTGCTCAGCCTCATCTGCCCATGGCACTGCTCACACAGAGGCACAGAGACTGGGGCTGCTTGCTTGTCTAGCCCCCTCAAACTTCAAATGTAGCTTAGGTGGTCCATGCCGCGTGTCTCCTGCATGCCTGCTCCAAAAATGCAAATGTCTGCAGATAGCTCGCAGCCAGAAAGAGCTAGCCTGGAAAGCTGTTGCTCAGCCTCATCTGCCCATGGCACTGCTCGCACAGAGGCACAGAGACTGGGGCTGCTTGCTTGTCTTCCCACGTCAGACTTCAAATGTAGCATTGGGGTGCATGCCGGGCTCCTCCGGCAGCCCTGCTCCCAAAATTCGAATGTCTGCAGATAGATTGCAGCCAGAAAGAGCTAGCCTGGAAAGCTGTTGCTCAGCCTCATCTGCCCATGGCACTGCTCGCACAGAGGCACAGAGACTGGGGCTGCTTGCTTGTCTAGCCCCCTCAAACTTCAAACGTATCTTAGGTGGTCCATGCCGGGTGCCTCCGGCATCCCTGCTCCAAAAATGCAAACGTCTGCAGATAGCTCGCAGCCAGAAAGAGCTAGCCTGGAAAGCTGTTGCTCAGCCTCATCTGCCCATGGCACTGCTCGCACAGAGGCACAGAGACTGGAGCTGCTTGCTTGTCTTGCCCCCTCAAACTTCAAACGTATCTTAGGTGGTCCATGCCGGGTGCCTATGGCATCCCTGCTCCGAAAATGCAAACGTCTCCGAACAGCTCGCATGCAAGGAGAGATAGTCTGGAAAGCTGTTACTCAGCCTCATCTGCTCGTGGCACTGCTCACAGAGAGGCACAGAGACTGGATCTGCTTTCTTCTCTTGCCACCTCAAACTTCAAACGTATCTTTGGGATCCGTGTCGGGCGTCTGCGGCAGCCCTGCTCTGAAAATGCGAACGTCTGCAGATAGCTCGCAGCCAGAAAGACCTAGCCTGGAAAGCTGTTGCTCAGCCTCATCTGCCCATGGCACTGCTCGCACAGAGGCAGAGAGACTGGGGCTGATTGCTTGTCTTGCCCCCTCAAACTTCAAACGTGGCTTTGGGATCCGTGTCGGGCGTCTGCGGCAGCCCTGCTCTGAAAATGCGAACGTCTGCAGATAGCTCGCAGCCAGAAAGAGCTAGCCTTGAAAGCTGTTGCTCAGCCTCATCTGCCCATGGCACTGCTCGCACAGAGGCACACAGACTGGGGCTGCTTGCTTGTCTTGCCACGTCAAATTTCAAACGTAGCTTAGGCTGTCTGTGCCAGGCGCCTCCGGCAGCCCTGCTCCAAAAATGCGAACGTCTGCAGATAGCTCGCAGCCAGAAAGAGCTAGCCTGGAAAGCTGTTGCTCAGCCTCATCTGCCCATGGCACTGCTCGCACAGAGGCACAGAGACTGGGGCTGCTTGCTTGTCTTGCCACCTCAAACTTCAAACGTATCTTAGGTGGTCCATGCTGGGTGCCTCCGGCATCCCTGCTCTGCAAATGCAAACGTCTGCAGACAGCTCGCAGACAAGGAGAGATAGTCTGGAAAGCTGTTGCTCAGCCTCATCTGCCCATGGCACTGCTCGCACAGAGGCACAGAGACTGGAGCTGCTTGCTTGTCTTGCCCCCTCAAACTTCAAACGTATCTTAGGTGATCCATGCCGGGTGCCTCCGTCATCCATGCTCCGAAAATGCGAACGTCTGCAGATAGCTCGCAGCCAGAAAGAGCTAGCCTGGAAAGCTGTTGCTCAGCCTCATCTGCCCATGGCACTGCTCGCACAGACGCACACAGACTGGGGCTGCTTGCTTGTCTTGCCCCCTCAAACTTCAAACGTATCTTAGGTGGTCCATGCCGGGTGCCTCCAGTAGCCCTACTCCAAAAATGCGAACGTCTGCAGATAGCTCGCAGCCAGAAAGAGGTAGCCTGGAAAGCTGTTGCTCAGCCTCATCTGCCCATGGCACTGCTCGCACAGAGGCACAGAGACTGGGGCTGCTTGCTTGTCTAGCCCCCTCAAACTTCAAACGTATCTTAGGTGGTCCATGCCGGGTGTCTCCTGCATCCCTGCTCCAAAAATGCAAACGTCTGCAGATAACTCGCAGCCAGAAAGAGCTAGCCTTGAAAGCTGTTGCTCAGCCTCATCTGCCCATGGCACTGCTCGCACAGAGGCACAGAGACTGGAGCTGCTTGCTTGTCTTGCCCCCTCAAACTTCAAAGGTATCTTAGGTGGTCCATGTCGGGTGCCTCCGGCATCCCTGCTCCGAAAATGCAAACGTCTCCAGACAGCTCGCAGGCAAGGAGAGATAGTCTGGAAAGCTGTTGTTCAGCCTCATCTGCTCGTGGCACTGCTCACAGAGAGGCACAGAGACTGGATCTGCTTGCTTCTCTTGCCACCTCAAACTTCAAAGGTAGCTTTGGGATCCGTGTCGGGCGTCTGCGGCAGCCCTGCTCTGAAAATGCGAACGTCTGCAGATAGCTCGCAGCCAGAAAGAGCTAGCCTTGAAAGCTGTTGCTCAGCCTCATCTGCCCATGGCACTGCTCGCACAGAGGCACAGAGACTGGGGCTGCTTGCTTGTCTTGCCCCCTCAAACTTCAAACGTAGCTTAGGTGGTCCATGCCGGGGGCCTCCGGCATCCCTGCTCCGAAAATGCGAACGTCTGCAGATAGCTCGCAGCCAGAAAGAGCTAGCCTGGAAAGCTGTTGCTCAGCCTCATCTGCCCATGGCACTACTCGCACAGAGGCACAGAGACTGGGACTGCTTGCTTGTCTTGCCCCCTCAAACTTCAAACGTATCTTAGGTGGTCCATGCCGGGTGCCTCCGGCAGCCCTACTCCAAAAATGCGAACGTCTGCAGATAGCTCGCAGGCAGAAAGAGCTAGCCTGGAAAGCTGTTGCTCAGCCTCATCTGCCCGTGGCACTGCTCGCACAGAGGCACAGAGACTGGGGCTGCTTGCTTGTCTTGCCACCTCAAACTTCAAACGTATCTTAGGTGGTCCATGCTGGGTGCCTCCGGCATCCCTGCTCCAAAAATGCAAACGTCTGCAGATAGCTCGCAGCCAGAAAGAGCTAGCCTGGAAAGCTGTTGCTCAGCCTCATCTGCCCATGGCACTGCTCGCACAGAGGCACAGAGACTGGGGCTGCTTGATTGTCTTGCCCCCTCAAACTTCAAACGTATCTTAGGTGGTCCATGCCGGGTGCCTCCGGCATCCCTGCTCCGAAAATGCAAACGTCTGCAGACAGCTCGCAGGCAAGGAGAGATAGTCTGGAAAGCTGTTGCTCAGCCTCATCTGCCCATGGCACTGCTCGCACAGAGGCACAGAGACTGGGGCTGCTTGCTTGTCTAGCCCCCTCAAACTTCAAACGTAGCTTAGGTGGTCCATGCCGGGTGACTCCGGCATCCCTGCTCCAAAAATGCAAACGTCTGCAGATAGCTCGCAGGCAGAAAGAGCTAGCCTGGAAAGCTGTTGCTCAGCCTCATCTGCCCATGGCACTGCTCGCACAGAGGCACAGAGACTGGGGCTGCTTGCTTGTCTAGCCCCCTCAAACTTCAAACGTGGCTTTGGGATCCGTGTTGGGCGTCTGTGGCATCCCTGCTTCGAAAATGCGAACGTCTGCAGATAGCTCGCAGGCAGAAAGAGCTAGCCTGGAAAGGTGTTGCTCAGCCTCATCTGCCCATGGCACTGCTCGCACAGAGGCACAGAGACTGGGGCTGCTTGCTTGTCTTGCCACCTCAAACTTCAAACGTATCTTAGGTGGTCCATGCCGGGTGCCTCCGGCATCCCTGCTCTGCAAATGCAAACGTCTGCAGACAGCTCGCAGACAAGGAGAGCTAGCCTGGAAAGCTGTTGCTCAGCCTCATCTGCCCATGGCACTGCTCGCACAGAGGCACAAAGACTGGGGCTGCTTGCTTGTCTTGCCCCCTCAAACTTCAAACGTATCTTAGGTGGTCCATGCCGGGTGCCTCCGGTAGCCCTACTCCAAAAATGCGAACGTCTGCAGATAGCTCGCAGCCAGAAAGAGCTAGCCTGGAAAGCTGTTGCTCAGCCTCATCTGCCCATGGCACTGCTCGCACAGAGGCACAGAGACTGGGGCTGCTTGCTTGTCTTGCCACCTCAAACTTCAAACGTATCTTAGGTGGTCCATGCTGGGTGCCTCCGGCATCCCTGCTCCAAAAATGCAAACGTCTGCAGATAGCTCGCAGCCAGAAAGAGCTAGCCTGGAAAGCTGTTGCTCAGCCTCTTCTGCCCGTGGCACTGCTCGCACAGAGGCACAGAGACTGGGGCTGCGTGCTTGTCTTGCTCCCTCAAACTTCAAACGTATCTTAGGTGGTCCATGCCGGGTGCCTCCGGCATCCCTGCTCCGAAAATGCAAACGTCTGCAGATAGCTCGCAGCCAGAAAGAGCTAGCCTGGAAAGCTGTTGCTCAGCCTCATCTGCCCATGGCACTGCTCGCACAGAGGCACAGAGACTGGGGCTGCTTCCTTGTCTAGCCCCCTCAAACTTCAAACGTATCTTAGGTGGTCCATGCCGGGTGTCTCCTGCATCCCTGCTCCAAAAATGCAAACGTCTGCAGATAACTGGCAGCCAGAAAGAGCTAGCCTGGAAAGCTGTTGCTCAGCCTCATCTGCCAATGGCACTGCTCGCACAGAGGCACAGAGACTGGAGCTGCTTGCTTGTCTTGCCCCCTCAAACTTCAAACGTATCTTAGGTGGTACATGTCGGGTGCCTCCGGCATCCCTGCTCCGAAAATGCAAACGTCTCCAGACAGCTCGCAGGCAAGGAGAGATAGTCTGGAAAGCTGTTGCTCAGCCTCATCTGCTCGTGGCACTGCTCACAGAGAGGCACAGAGACTGGGGCTGCTTGCTTCTCTTGCCACCTCAAACTTCAAAGGTAGCTTTGGGATCCGTGTCGGGGGTCTGCGGCAGCCCTGCTCTGAAAATGCGAACGTCTGCAGATAGCTCGCAGCCAGAAAGAGCTAGCCTTGAAAGCTGTTGCTCAGCCTCATCTGCCCATGGCACTGCTCGCACAGAGGCACAGAGACTGGGGCTGCTTGCTTGTCTTGCCACCTCAAACTTCAAACGTGGCTTTGGGATCCGTGTCGGGCGTCTGCGGCAGCCCTGCTCCGAAAATGCAAACGTCTGCAGATAGCTCGCAGCCAGAAAGAGCTAGCCTGGAAAGCTGTTGCTCAGCCTCATCTGCCCATGGCACTGCTCGCACAGAGGCACAGAGACTGGGGCTGCTTGCTTGTCTTGCCCCCTCAAACTTCAAACGTACCTTAGGTGGTCCATGCTGGGTGCCTCCGGCATCCCTGCTCCGAAAATGCGAACGTCTGCAGATAGCTCGCAGCCAGAAAGAGCTAGCCTGGAAAGCTGTTGCTCAGCCTCATCTGCCCATGGCACTACTCGCACAGAGGCACAGAGACTGGGGCTGCTTCCTTGTCTTGCCCCCTAAAACTTCAAACGTGTCTTTGGGATCCGTGTTGGGCGTCTGTGGCATCCCTGCTTCGAAAATGCGAACGTCTGCAGATAGCTCGCAGGCAAGGAGAGATAGTCTGGAAAGCTGTTGCTCAGCCTCATCTGCCCATGGCACTGCTCACACAGAGGCACAGAGACTGGGGCTGCTTGCTTGTCTAGCCCCCTCAAACTTCAAATGTAGCTTAGGTGGTCCATGCCGCGTGTCTCCTGCATCCCTGCTCCAAAAATGCAAATGTCTGCAGATAGCTCGCAGCCAGAAAGAGCTAGCCTGGAAAGCTGTTGCTCAGCCTCATCTGCCAATGGCACTGCTCGCACAGAGGCACAGAGACTGGGGCTGCTTGCTTGTCTTCCCACGTCAGACTTCAAATGTAGCATTGGGGTGCATGCCGGGCTCCTCCGGCAGCCCTGCTCCCAAAATTCGAATGTCTGCAGATAGATTGCAGCCAGAAAGAGCTAGCCTGGAAAGCTGTTGCTCAGCCTCATCTGCCCATGGCACTGCTCGCACAGAGGCACAGAGACTGGGGCTGCTTGCTTGTCTAGCCCCCTCAAACTTCAAACGTATCTTAGGTGGTCCATGCCGGGTGCCTCCGGCATCCCTGCTCCAAAAATGCAAACGTCTGCAGATAGCTCGCAGCCAGAAAGAGCTAGCCTGGAAAGCTGTTGCTCAGCCTCATCTGCCCATGGCACTGCTCGCACAGAGGCACAGAGACTGGAGCTGCTTGCTTGTCTTGCCCCCTCAAACTTCAAACGTATCTTAGGTGGTCCATGCCGGGTGCCTATGGCATCCCTGCTCCGAAAATGCAAACGTCTCCGAACAGCTCGCATGCAAGGAGAGATAGTCTGGAAAGCTGTTGCTCAGCCTCATCTGCTCGTGGCACTGCTCACAGAGAGGCACAGAGACTGGATCTGCTTGCTTCTCTTGCCACCTCAAACTTCAAACATATCTTTGGGATCCGTGTCGGGCGTCTGCGGCAGCCCTGCTCTGAAAATGCGAACGTCTGCAGATAGCTCGCAGCCAGAAACAGCTAGCCTGGAAAGCTGTTGCTCAGCCTCATCTGCCCATGGCACTGCTCGCACAGAGGCACAGAGACTGGGGCTGCTTGCTTGTCTTGCCCCCTCAAACTTCAAACGTGGCTTTGGGATCCGTGTCGGGCGTCTGCGGCAGCCCTGCTCTGAAAATGCGAACGTCTGCAGATAGCTCGCAGCCAGAAAGAGCTAGCCTGGAAAGCTGTTGCTCAACCTCATCTGCCCATGGCACTGCTCGCACAGAGGCACAGAGACTGGGGCTGCTTGCTTGTCTTGCCACGTCAAATTTCAAACGTAGTTTAGGCTGTCTGTGCCAGGCGCCTCCGGCAGCCCTGCTCCAAAAATGCGAACGTCTGCAGATAGCTCGCAGCCAGAAAGAGCTAGCCTGGAAAGCTGTTGCTCAGCCTCATCTGCCCATGGCACTGCTCGCACAGAGGCACAGAGACTGGGGCTGCTTGCTTGTCTTGCCACGTCAAACTTCAAACGTGGCTTTGGGATCCGTGTCGGGCGTCTGCGGCAGCCCTGCTCCGAAAATGCAAACGTCTGCAGATAGCTCGCAGCCAGAAAGAGCTAGCCTGGAAAGCTGTTGCTCAGCCTCATCTGCCCATGGCACTGCTCGCACAGAGGCACAGAGACTGGGGCTGCTTGCTTGTCTTGCCCCCTCAAACTTCAAACGTAGCTTAGGTGGTCCATGCCGGGGGCCTCCGGCATCCCTGCTCCGAAAATGCGAACGTCTGCAGATAGCTCGCAGCCAGAAAGAGCTAGCCTGGAAAGCTGTTGCTCAGCCTCATCTGCCCATGGCACTACTCGCACAGAGGCACAGAGACTGGGGCTGCTTGCTTGTCTTGCCCCCTCAAACTTCAAACGTGTCTTTGGGATCCGTGTTGGGCGTCTGTGGCATCCCTGCTTCGAAAATGCGAACGTCTGCAGATAGCTCTCAGCCAGAAAGAGCTAGCCTGGAAAGCTGTTGCTCAGCCTCATCTGCCCATGGCACTGCTCGCACAGAGGCACAGAGACTGGGGCTGCTTGCTTGTCTTGCCACCTCAAACTTCAAACGTATCTTAGGTGGTCCATGCCGGGTGCCTCCGGCATCCCTGCTCTGCAAATGCAAACGTCTGCAGACAGCTCGCAGACAAGGAGAGATAGTCTGGAAAGCTATTGCTCAGCCTCATCTGCCCATGGCACTGCTCACACAGAGGCACAGAGACTGGAGCTGCTTGCTTGTCTTACCACCTCAAACTTCAAACGTATCTTAGGTGATCCATGCCAGGTGCCTCCGTCATCCATGCTCCGAAAATGCGAACGTCTGCAGATAGCTCGCGGCCAGAAAGAGCTAGCCTGGAAAGCTGTTGCTCAGCCTCATCTGCCCATGGCACTGCTCGCACAGAGGCACAGAGACTGGGGCTGCTTGCTTGTCTTGCCACCTCAAACTTCAAACGTATCTTAGGTGGTCCATGCCGGGTGCCTCCGGTAGCCCTACTCCAAAAATGCGAACGTCTGCAGATAGCTCGCAGCCACAAAGAGCTAGCCTGGAAAGCTGTTGCTCAGCCTCATCTGCCCATGGCACTGCTCGCACAGAGGCACAGAGACTGGGGCTGCTTGCTTGTCTAGCCCCCTCAAACTTCAAACGTATCTTAGGTGGTCCATGCCGGGTGTCTCCTGCATCCCTGCTCCAAAAATGCAAACGTCTGCAGATAACTCGCAGCCAGAAAGAGCTAGCCTGGAAAGCTGTTGCTCAGCCTCATCTGCCAATGGCACTGCTCGCACAGAGGCACAGAGACTGGAGCTGCTTGCTTGTCTTGCCCCCTCAAACTTCAAACGTATCTTAGGTGGTCCATGTCGGGTGCCTCCGGCATCCCTGCTCCGAAAATGCAAACGTCTCCAGACAGCTCGCAGGCAAGGAGAGATAGTCTGGAAAGCTGTTGCTCAGCCTCATCTGCTCGTGGCACTGCTCACAGAGAGGCACAGAGACTGGATCTGCTTGCTTCTCTTGCCACCTCAAACTTCAAAGGTAGCTTTGGGATCCGTGTCGGGCGTGTGCGGCAGCCCTGCTCTGAAAATGCGAACGTCTGCAGATAGCTCGCAGGCAGAAAGAGCTAGCCTTGAAAGCTGTTGCTCAGCCTCATCTGCCCATGCAACTGCTCGCACAGAGGCACACAGACTGGGGCTGATTGCTTGTCTTGCCCCCTCAAACTTCAAACGTATCTTAGGTGGTCCATGCCGGGTGCCTCCGGCAGCCCTACTCCAAAAATGCGAACGTCTGCAGATAGCTCGCAGGCAGAAAGAGCTAGCCTGGAAAGCTGTTGCTCAGCCTCATCTGCTCGTGGCACTGCTCGCACAGAGGCACAGAGACTGGGGCTGCTTGCTTGTCTTGCCACCTCAAACTTCAAACGTATTTTAGGTGGTCCATGCTGGGTGCCTCCGGCATCCCTGCTCCAAAAATGCAAACGTCTGCAGATAGCTCGCAGCCAGAAAGAGCTAGCCTGGAAAGCTGTTGCTCAGCCTCATCTGCCCATGGCACTGCTCGCACAGAGGCACAGAGACGGGGCTGCTTGTTGTCTTGCCCCCTCAAACTTCAAACGTATCTTAGGTGGTCCATGCCGGGTGCCTCCGGCATCCCTGCTCCGAAAATGCAAACGTCTGCAGACAGCTCGCAGGCAAGGAGAGATAGTCTGGAAAGCTGTTGCTCAGCCTCATCTGCCCATGGCACTGCTCGCACAGAGGCACAGAGACTGGGGCTGCTTGCTTGTCTAGCCCCCTCAAACTTCAAACGTAGCTTAGGTGGTCCATGCCGGGTGACTCCGGCATCCCTGCTCCAAAAATGCAAACGTCTGCAGATAGCTCGCAGGCAGAAAGAGCTAGCCTGGAAAGCTGTTGCTCAGCCTCATCTGCCCATGGCACTGCTCGCACAGAGGCACAGAGACTGGGGCTGCTTGCTTGTCTAGCCCCCTCAAACTTCAAACGTATCTTAGGTGGTTCATGTCGGGTGCCTCCGGCATCCCTGCTCCGAAAATGCAAACGTCCCCACACAGCTCGCAGGCAAGGAGAGATAGTCTGGAAAGCTGTTGCTCAGCCTCATCTGCTCGTGGCACTGCTCACAGAGAGGCACAGAGACTGGATCTGCTTGCTTCTCTTGCCACCTCAAACTTCAAAGGTAGCTTTGGGATCCGTGTCGGGCGTCTGCGGCAGCCCTGCTCTGAAAATGCGAACGTCTGCAGATAGCTCGCAGCCAGAAAGAGCTAGCCTTGAAAGCTGTTGCTCAGCCTCATCTGCCCATGGCACTGCTCGCACAGAGGCACAGAGACTGGGGCTGCTTGCTTGTCTTGCCACGTCAAATTTCAAACGTAGCTTAGGCTGTCTGTGCCGGGCGCCTCCGGCACCCCTGCTCCAAAAATGTGAACGTCTGCAGATAGCTCGCAGCCAGAAAGAGCTAGCCTGGAAAGCTGTTGCTCAGCCTCATCTGCCCATGGCACTGCTCGCACAGAGGCACAGAGACTGGGGCTGCTTGCTTGTCTTGCCACGTCAAACTTCAAACGTGGCTTTGGGATCCGTGTCGGGCGTCTGCGGCAGCCCTGCTCTGAAAATGCAAACGTCTGCAGATAGCTCGCAGCCAGAAAGAGCTAGCCTGGAAAGCTGTTGCTCAGCCTCATCTGCCCATGGCACTGCTCGCACAGAGGCACAGAGACTGGGGCTGCTTGTTTGTCTTGCCACCTCAAACTTCAAACGTAGCTTAGGTGGTCCATGCCGGGGGCCTCCGGCATCCCTGCTCCGAAAATGCAAACGTCTGCAGATAGCTCGCAGCCAGAAAGAGCTAGCCTGGAAAGCTGTTGCTCAGCCTCATCTGCCCATGGCGCTACTCGCACAGAGGCACAGAGACTGGGGCTGCTTGCTTGTCTTGCCCCCTCAAACTTCAAACGTGTCTTTGGGATCCGTGTTGGTCGTCTGTGGCATCCCTGATTCGAAAATGCGAACGTCTGCAGATAGCTCGCAGCCAGAAAGAGCTATCCTGGAAAGCTGTTGCTCAGCCTCATCTGCCCATGGCACTGCTCGCACAGAGGCACAGAGACTGGGGCTGCTTGCTTGTCTTGCCACCTCAAACTTCAAACATATCTTAGGTGGTCCATGCCGGGTGCCTCCGGCATCCCTGCTCTGCAAATGCAAACGTCTGCAGACAGCTCGCAGACAAGGAGAGATAGTCTGGAAAGCTGTTGCTCAGCCTCATCTGCCCATGGCACTGCTCACACAGAGGCACAGAGACTGAAGCTGCTTGCTTGTCTTACCACCTCAAACTTCAAAAGTATCTTAGGTGGTCCATGCCGGGTGCCTCCGGCAGCCCTGCTCCAAAAATGCGAACGTCTGCAGATAGCTCGCAGGCAAGGAGAGATAGCCTGGAAAGATGTTGCTCAGCCTCATCTGCCCATGGCACTGCTCGCACAGAGGCACAGAGACTGGGGCTGCTTGCTTGTCTTGCCCCCTCAAACTTCAAACGTGGCTTTGGGATCCGTGTCGGGCGTCTGCGGCAGCCCTGCTCCGAAAATGCGAACGTCTGCAGATAGCTCGCAGCGAGAAAGAGCTAGCCTGGAAAGCTGTTGCTCAGCCTCATCTGCCCATGGCACTGCTCGCACACAGGCACAGAGACTGGGGCTGCTTGCTTGTCTTGTCACCTCAAACTTCAAATGTAGCATTGTGGTTGCATGCCGGGCTCCTCCGGCAGCCCTGCTCCCAAAATTCGAACGTCTGCAGATAGCTCGCAGCCAGAAAGAGCTAGCCTGGAAAGGTGTTGCTCAGCCTCATCTGCCCATGGCACTGCTCGTACAGAGGCACTGAGACTGGGGCTGCTTGCTTGTCTTGCCCCCTCAAACTTCAAACGTGGCTTTGGGATCCGTGTCGGGCGTCTGCGGCAGCCTTGCTCCGAAAATGCGAACGTCTGCCGATAGCTCACAGCCAGAAATAGCTAGCCTTGAAAACTGTTGCTCAGCCTCATCTGCCCATGGCACTGCTCGCACAGAGGCACAGAGACTGGGGCTGCTTGCTTGTCTTGCCCCCTCAAACTTCAAACGTATCTTAGGTGGTCCATGCCGGGTGCCTCCGGCAGACCTACTCCAAAAATGCGAACGTCTGCAGATAGCTCGCAGGCAGAAAGAGCTAGCCTGGAAAGCTGTTGCTCAGCCTCATCTGCTCGTGGCACTGCTCGCACAGAGGCACAGAGACTGGGGCTGCTTGCTTGTCTTGCCACCTCAAACTTCAAACGTATTTTAGGTGGTCCATGCTGGGTGCCTCCGGCATCCCTGCTCCAAAAATGCAAACGTCTGCAGATAGCTCGCAGGCAGAAAGAGCTAGCCTGGAAAGCTGTTGCTCAGCCTCATCTGCCCATGGCACTGCTCGCACAGAGGCACAGAGACGGGGGCTGCTTGTTGTCTTGCCCCCTCAAACTTCAAACGTAGCTTAGGTGGTCCATGCCGGGTGCCTCCGGCATCCCTGCTCCGAAAATGCAAACGTCTGCAGACAGCTCGCAGGCAAGGAGAGATAGTCTGGAAAGCTGTTGCTCAGCCTCATCTGCCCATGGCACTGCTCGCACAGAGGCACAGAGACTGGGGCTGCTTGCTTGTCTAGCCCCCTCAAACTTCAAACGTAGCTTAGGTGGTCCATGCCGGGTGACTCCGGCATCCCTGCTCCAAAAATGCAAACGTCTGCAGATAGCTCGCAGGCAGAAAGAGCTAGCCTGGAAAGCTGTTGCTCAGCCTCATCTGCCCATGGCACTGCTCGCACAGAGGCACAGAGACTGGGGCTGCTTGCTTGTCTTGCCACGTCAAAATTCAAACGTATCTTAGGTGGTCCATGTCGGGTGCCTCCGGCATCCCTGCTCCGAAAATGCAAACGTCCCCACACAGCTCGCAGGCAAGGAGAGATAGTCTGGAAAGCTGTTGCTCAGCCTCATCTGCTCGTGGCACTGCTCACAGAGAGGCACAGAGACTGGATCTGCTTGATTCTCTTGCCACCTCAAACTTCAAAGGTAGCTTTGGGATCCGTGTCGGGCGTCTGCGGCAGCCCTGCTCTGAAAATGCGAACGTCTGCAGATAGCTCGCAGCCAGAAAGAGCTAGCCTTGAAAGCTGTTGCTCAGCCTCATCTGCCCATGGCACTGCTCGCACAGAGGCACAGAGACTGGGGCTGCTTGCTTGTCTTGCCACGTCAAATTTCAAACGTAGCTTAGGCTGTCTGTGCCGGGCGCCTCCGGCAGCCCTGCTCCAAAAATGTGAACGTCTGCAGATAGCTCGCAGCCAGAAAGAGCTAGCCTGGAAAGCTGTTGCTCAGCCTCATCTGCCCATGGCACTGCTCGCACAGAGGCACAGAGACTGGGGCTGCTTGCTTGTCTTGCCACGTCAAACTTCAAACGTGGCTTTGGGATCCGTGTCGGGCGTCTGCGGCAGCCCTGCTCCGAAAATGCAAACGTCTGCAGATAGCTCGCAGCCAGAAAGAGCTAGCCTGGAAAGCTGTTGCTCAGCCTCATCTGCCCATGGCACTGCTCGCACAGAGGCACAGAGACTGGGGCTGCTTGTTTGTCTTGCCACCTCAAACTTCAAATGTAGCTTAGGTGGTCCATGCCGGGGGCCTCCGGCATCCCTGCTCCGAAAATGCGAACGTCTGCAGATAGCTCGCAGCCAGAAACAGCTAGCCTGGAAAGCTGTTGCTCAGCCTCATCTGCCCATGGCGCTACTCGCACAGAGGCACAGAGACTGGGGCTGCTTGCTTGTCTTGCCCCCTCAAACTTCAAACGTGTCTTTGGGATCCGTGTTGGTCGTCTGTGGCATCCCTGATTCGAAAATGCGAACGTCTGCAGATAGCTCGCAGCCAGAAAGAGCTATCCTGGAAAGCTGTTGCTCAGCCTCATCTGCCCATGGCACTGCTCGCACAGAGGCACAGAGACTGGGGCTGCTTGCTTGTCTTGCCACCTCAAACTTCAAACGTATCTTAGGTGGTCCATGCCGGGTGCCTCCGGCATCCCTGCTCTGCAAATGCAAACGTCTGCAGACAGCTCGCAGACAAGGAGAGATAGTCTGGAAAGCTGTTGCTCAGCCTCATCTGCCCATGGCACTGCTCACACAGAGGCACAGAGACTGAAGCTGCTTGCTTGTCTTACCACCTCAAACTTCAAAAGTATCTTAGGTGGTCCATGCCGGGTGCCTCCGGCAGCCCTGCTCCAAAAATGCGAACGTCTGCAGATAGCTCGCAGGCAAGGAGAGATAGCCTGGAAAGATGTTGCTCAGCCTCATCTGCCCATGGCACTGCTCGCACAGAGGCACAGAGACTGGGGCTGCTTGCTTGTCTTGCCCCCTCAAACTTCAAACGTGGCTTTGGGATCCGTGTCGGGCGTCTGCGGCAGCCCTGCTCCGAAAATGCGAACGTCTGCAGATAGCTCGCAGCGAGAAAGAGCTAGCCTGGAAAGCTGTTGCTCAGCCTCATCTGCCCATGGCACTGCTCGCACACAGGCACAGAGACTGGGGCTGCTTGCTTGTCTTGTCACCTCAAACTTCAAATGTAGCATTGTGGTTGCATGCCGGGCTCCTCCGGCAGCCCTGCTCCCAAAATTCGAACGTCTGCAGATAGCTCGCAGGCAGAAAGAGCTAGCCTGGAAAGGTGTTGCTCAGCCTCATCTGCCCATGGCACTGCTCGTACAGAGGCACTGAGACTGGGGCTGCTTGCTTGTCTTGCCCCCTCAAACTTCAAACGTGGCTTTGGGATCCGTGTCGGGCGTCTGCGACAGCCCTGCTCCGAAAATGCGAACGTCTGCCGATAGCTCACAGCCAGAAATAGCTAGCCTTGAAAACTGTTGCTCAGCCTCATCTGCCCATGGCACTGTTCGCACAGAGGCACAGAGACTGGGGCTGCTTGCTTCTCTTGTCACCACAAACTTCAAAGGTAGCATTGTGGTTGCATGCCGGGCTCCTCCGGCAGCCCTGGTCCCAAAATTCGAACGTCTGCAGATAGCTCGCAGGCAGAAAGAGCTAGCCTGGAAAGCTGTTGCTCAGCCTCATCTGCCCGTGGCACTGCTCGCACAGAGGCACAGAGACTGGGGCTGCTTGCTTGTCTTGCCACCTCAAACTTCAAACGTATCTTAGGTGGTCCATGCTGGGTGCCTCCGGCATCCCTGCTCCAAAAATGCAAACGTCTGCAGATAGCTCGCAGCCAGAAAGAGCTAGCCTGGAAAGCTGTTGCTCAGCCTCATCTGCCCGTGGCACTGCTCGCACAGAGGCACAGAGACTGGGGCTGCTTGCTTGTCTTGCCACCTCAAACTTCAAACGTATCTTAGGTGGTCCATGCCGGGTGCCTCCGGCATCCCTGCTCTGCAAATGCAAACGTCTGCAGACAGCTCGCAGACAAGGAGAGATAGTCTGGAAAGCTGTTGCTCAGCCTCATCTGCCCATGGCACTGCTCACACAGAGGCACAGAGACTGAAGCTGCTTGCTTGTCTTACCACCTCAAACTTCAAAAGTATCTTAGGTGGTCCATACCGGGTGCCTCCGGCAGCCCTGCTCCAAAAATGCGAACGTCTGCAGATAGCTCGCAGGCAAGGAGAGATAGCCTGGAAAGATGTTGCTCAGCCTCATCTGCCCATGGCACTGCTCGCACAGAGGCACAGAGACTGGGGCTGCTTGCTTGTCTTGCCCCCTCAAACTTCAAACGTGGCTTTGGGATCCGTGTCGGGCGTCTGCGGCAGCCCTGCTCCGAAAATGCGAACGTCTGCAGATAGCTCGCAGCGAGAAAGAGCTAGCCTGGAAAGCTGTTGCTCAGCCTCATCTGCCCATGGCACTGCTCGCACACAGGCACAGAGACTGGGGCTGCTTGCTTGTCTTGTCACCTCAAACTTCAAATGTAGCATTGTGGTTGCATGCCGGGCTCCTCCGGCAGCCCTGCTCCCAAAATTCGAACGTCTGCAGATAGCTCGCAGGCAGAAAGAGCTAGCCTGGAAAGGTGTTGCTCAGCCTCATCTGCCCATGGCACTGCTCGTACAGAGGCACTGAGACTGGGGCTGCTTGCTTGTCTTGCCACCTCAAACTTCAAACGTGGCTTTGGGATCCGTGTCGGGCGTCTGCGACAGCCCTGCTCCGAAAATGCGAACGTCTGCCGATAGCTCACAGCCAGAAATAGCTAGCCTTGAAAACTGTTGCTCAGCCTCATCTGCCCATGGCACTGTTCGCACAGAGGCACAGAGACTGGGGCTGCTTGCTTCTCTTGTCACCACAAACTTCAAAGGTAGCATTGTGGTTGCATGCCGGGCTCCTCCGGCAGCCCTGGTCCCAAAATTCGAACGTCTGCAGATAGCTCGCAGGCAGAAAGAGCTAGCCTGGAAAGCTGTTGCTCAGCCTCATCTGCCCGTGGCACTGCTCGCACAGAGGCACAGAGACTGGGGCTGCTTGCTTGTCTTGCCACCTCAAACTTCAAACGTATCTTAGGTGGTCCATGCTGGGTGCCTCCGGCATCCCTGCTCCAAAAATGCAAACGTCTGCAGATAGCTCGCAGCCAGAAAGAGCTAGCCTGGAAAGCTGTTGCTCAGCCTCATCTGCCCATGGCACTGCTCGCACAGAGGCACAGAGACTGGGGCTGCTTGATTGTCTTGCCCCCTCAAACTTCAAACGTATCTTAGGTGGTCCATGCCGGGTGCCTCCGGCATCCCTGCTCCGAAAATGCAAACGTCTGCAGACAGCTCGCAGGCAAGGAGAGATAGTCTGGAAAGTTGTTGCTCAGCCTCATCTGCCCATGGCACTGCTCGCACAGAGGCACAGAGACTGGGGCTGCTTGCTTGTCTAGCCCCCTCAAACTTCAAACGTAGCTTAGGTGGTCCATGCCGGGTGACTCCGGCATCCCTGCTCCAAAAATGCAAACGTCTGCAGATAGCTCGCAGGCAGAAAGAGCTAGCCTGGAAAGCTGTTGCTCAGCCTCATCTGCCCATGGCACTGCTCGCACAGAGGCACAGAGACTGGAGCTGCTTGCTTGTCTTGCCCCCTCAAACTTCAAACGTATCTTAGGTGGTCCATGTCGGGTGCCTCCGGCATCCCTCCTCCGAAAATGCAAACGTCCCCACACAGCTCGCAGGCAAGGAGAGATAGTCTGGAAAGCTGTTGCTCAGCCTCATCTGCTCGTGGCACTGCTCACAGAGAGGCACAGAGACTGGATCTGCTTGCTTCTCTTGCCACCTCAAACTTCAAAGGTAGCTTTGGGATCCGTGTCGGGCGTCTGCGGCAGCCCTGCTCTGAAAATGCAAACGTCTGCAGATAGCTCGCAGCCAGAAAGAGCTAGCCTTGAAAGCTGTTGCTCAGCCTCATCTGCCCATGGCACTGCTCGCACAGAGGCACAGAGACTGGGGCTGCTTGCTTGTCTTGCCACGTCAAATTTCAAACGTAGCTTAGGCTGTCTGTGCCGGGCGCCTCCGGCAGCCCTGCTCCAAAAATGCGAACGTCTGCAGATAGCTCGCAGCCAGAAAGAGCTAGCCTGGAAAGCTGTTGCTCAGCCTCATCTGCCCATGGCACTGCTCGCACAGAGGCACAGAGACTGGGGCTGCTTGCTTGTCTTGCCCCCTCAAACTTCAAACGTACCTTAGGTGGTCCATGCCGGGGGCCATCCGACAGCCCTGCTCCAAAAAAGCGAACATCTGCAGATAGCTCGCAGCCAGAAAGAGCTAGCCTGGAAAGCTGTTGCTCAGCCTCATCTGCCCATGGCACTGCTCGCACAGAGGCACAGAGACTGGGGCTGCTTGCTTCTCTTGCCACCTCAAACTTCAAACGTAGCTTAGGTGGTCCATGCCGGGGGCCTCCGGCATCCCTGCTCCGAAAATGCGAACGTCTGCAGATAGCTCGCAGCCAGAAAGAGCTAGCCTGGAAAGCTGTTGCTCAGCCTCATCTGCCCATGGCGCTACTCGCACAGAGGCACAGAGACTGGGGCTGCTTGCTTGTCTTGCCCCCTCAAACTTCAAACGTATCTTAGGTGGTCCATGCCGGGTGCCTCCGGCATCCCTGCTCTGCAAATGCAAACGTCTGCAGACAGCTCGCAGACAAGGAGAGATAGTCTGGAAAGCTGTTGCTCAGCCTCATCTGCCCATGGCACTGCTCACACAGAGGCACAGAGACTGAAGCTGCTTGCTTGTCTTACCACCTCAAACTTCAAAAGTATCTTAGGTGGTCCATGCCGGGTGCCTCCGGCAGCCCTGCTCCAAAAATGCGAACGTCTGCAGATAGCTCGCAGGCAAGGAGAGATAGCCTGGAAAGATGTTGCTCAGCCTCATCTGCCCATGGCACTGCTCGCACAGAGGCACAGAGACTGGGGCTGCTTGCTTGTCTTGCCCCCTCAAACTTCAAACGTGGCTTTGGGATCCGTGTCGGGCGTCTGCCGCAGCCCTGCTCCGAAAATGCGAACGTCTGCAGATAGCTCGCAGCGAGAAAGAGCTAGCCTGGAAAGCTGTTGCTCAGCCTCATCTGCCCATGGCACTGCTCGCACAGAGGCACAGAGACTGGGGCTGCTTGCTTGTCTTGTCACCTCAAACTTCAAATGTAGCATTGTGGTTGCATGCCGGGCTCCTCCGGCAGCCCTGCTCCCAAAATTCGAACGTCTGCAGATAGCTCGCAGGCAGAAAGAGCTAGCCTGGAAAGGTGTTGCTCAGCCTCATCTGCCCATGGCACTGCTCGTACAGAGGCACAGAGACTGGGGCTGCTTGCTTGTCTTGCCACCTCAAACTTCAAACGTAGCTTAGGTGGTCCGTGCCGGGGGCCTCCGGGAGGGCTGCTCCAAAAATGCAATCGTCTGCAGATAGCTCGCAGCCAGAAAGAGCTAGCCTGGAAAACTGTTGCTCAGCCTCATCTGCCCATGGCACTGCTCGCACAGAGGCACAGAGACTGGGGCTGCTTGCTTGTCTTGCAACGTCAAACTTCAAACGTATCTTAGGTGGTCCATGCCGGGTGCCTACGGCATCCCTACTCCGAATATGCAAACGTCTGCAGATAGCTCGCCGCCAGAAAGAGCTAGCCTTGAAAACTGTTGCTCAGCCTCATCTGCCCATGGCACTGCTCGCATAGAGGCACAGAGACTGGGGCTGCTTGCTTGTCTTGTCACCCCAAACTTCAAATGTAGCATTGTAGTTGCATGATGGGCTCCTTCGGCAGCCCTGCTCCCAAAATTCGAACGTCTGCAGATAGCTCGCAGGCAGAAAGAGCTAGCCTGGAAAGGTGTTGCTCAGCCTCATCTGCCCATGGCACTGCTCGCACAGAGGCACAGAGACTGGAGCTGCTTGCTTGTCTTGTCACCCCAAACTTCAAATATAGCCTTGTGGTTGCATGCCGTGCTCCTCCGGCAGCCCTGCTCCCAAAATACGAACGTCTGCAGATAGCTCGCAGGCAGAAAGAGCTAGCCTGGAAAGCTGTTGCTCAGCCTCATCTGCCCATGGCACTGCTCGCACAGAGGCACAGAGACTGGGGCTACTTGCTTGTCTTGCCACGACAAACTTCAAACGTATCTTATGTGGTCCATGCCGGGCTTCTCCAGCAGCCCTGCTCCCAAAATGCGAACGTCTGCAGATAGATTGCAGCCAGAAAGAGCTAGCCTGGAAAGCTGTTGCTCAGCCTCATCTGCCCATGGCACTGCTCGCACAGAGGCACAGAGACTGGGGCTGCTTGCTTGTCTTGTCACCTCAAACTTCAAATGTAGCATTGTGGTTGCATGCCGGGCTCCTACGGTAGCCCTGCTCCCAAAATGCGAACGTCTGCAGATAGCTCGCAGCCAGAAAGAGCTAGCCTGGAAAGCTGTTGCTCAGCCTCATCTGCCCATGGCACTGCTCGCACAGAGGCACAGAGACTGGGGCTGCTTGCTTGTCTTGTCACCTCAAACTTCAAATGTAGCATTGTGGTTGCATGCCAGGCTCCTCCGGCAGCCCTGCTCCCAAAATTCGAACGTCTGCAGATAGCTCGCAGCCAGAAAGAGCTAGCCTGGAAAGCTGTTGCTCAGCCTCATCTGCCCATGGCACTGCTCGCACAGAGGCACAGAGACTGTGGCTGCTTGCTTGTCTTGCCACGACAAACTTCAAACGTATCTTAGGTGGTCCATGCCGGGTGCCTACGGCACCCCTGCTCCGAATATGCGAACGTCTGCAGATAGCTCGCAGCCAGAAAGAGCTAGCCTGGAAAGCTGTTGCTCAGCCTCATCTGCCCATGGCACTGCTCGCACAGAGGCACAGAGACTGGGGCTGCTTGCTTGTCTTGCCCCCTCAAACTTCAAACGTGGCTTTGGGATCCGTGTAGGGCGTCCACGGCAGCCCTGCTCCGAAAATGCGAACGTCTGCAGATAGCTCGCAGGCAGAAAGCTCTAGCCTTGAAAACTGTTGGTCAGCCTCATCTGCCCATGGCACTGCTCGCATAGAGGCACAGAGACTGGGGCTGCTTGCTTGTCTTGTCACCCCAAACTTCAAATGTAGCATTGTAGTTGCATGCTGGGCTCCTTCGGCAGCCCTGCTCCCAAAATTCGAACGTCTGCAGATAGCTCGCAGGCAGAAAGAGCTAGCCTGGAAAGGTGTTGCTCAGCCTCATCTGCCCATGGCACTGCTCGCACAGAGGCACAGAGACTGGAGCTGCTTGCTTGTCTTGTCACCCCAAACTTCAAATATAGCATTGTGGTTGCATGCCGGGCTCCTCCGGCAGCCCTGCTCCCAAAATGCGAACGTCTGCAGATAGATTGCAGCCAGAAAGAGCTAGCCTGGAAAGCTGTTGCTCAGCCTCATCTGCCCATGGCACTGCTCGCACAGAGGCACAGAGATTGGGGCTGCTTGCTTGTCTTGTCACCTCAAACTTCAAATGTAGCATTGCGGTTGCATGCCGGGCTCCTCCGGCAGCCCTGCTCCCAAAATGCGAACGTCTGCAGATAGCTCGCAGCCAGAAAGAGCTAGCCTGGAAAGGTGTTGCTCAGCCTCATCTGCCCATGGCACTGCTCGCACAGAGGCACAGAGACTGGGGCTGCTTGCTTGTCTTGCCACGACAAACTTCAAACGTATCTTAGGTGGTCCATGCTGGGTGCCTACGGCAGCCCTGCTCCGAATATGCGAACGTCTGCAGATAGCTCGCAGCCAGAAAGAGCTAGCCTGGAAAGCTGTTGCTCAGCCTCATCTGCCCATGGCACTGCTCGCACAGAGGCACAGAGACTGGGGCTGCTTGCTTGTCTTGCCACGACAAACTTCAAACGTATCTTAGGTGGTCCATGCCGCGTGCCTCCGGCATCCCTGCTCCAAAAATGCAAACGTCTGCAGATAGCTCGCAGCCAGAAAGAGCTAGCCTGGAAAGCTGTTGCTCAGCCTCATCTGCCCATGGCACTGCCCGCACAGAGGCACAGAGACTGGGGCTGCTTGCCTGTCTTGTCACCTCAAACTTCAAATGTAGCATTGTGGTTGCATGCCAGGCTCCTCCAGCAGCCCTGCTCCCAAAATTCGAACGTCTGCAGATAGCTCGCAGGCAGAAAGAGCTAGCCTGGAAAGCTGTTGCTCAGCCTCATCTGCCCATGGCACTGCTCACACAGAGGCACAGAGACTGGGGCTGCTTGCTTGTCTTGCCACCTCAAACTTCAACGTATCTTAGCTGGTCCGTGCCGGGGGCCTCCGGCAGGGCTGCTCCGAAAATGCAATCGTCTGCAGATAGCTCGCAGCCAGAAAGAGCTAGCCTGGAAAGCTGTTGCTCAGCCTCATCTGCCCATGGCACTGCTCGCACAGAGGCACAGAGACTGGGGCTGCTTGCTTGTCTTGCCCCCTCAAACTTCATACGTGGCTTTGGGATCCATGTCGGATGCCTCCGGCATCCCTGCTCCGAAAATGCGAACGTCTGCAGATACCTCGCAGCCAGAAAGAGCTAGCCTGGAAAGCTGTTGCTCAGCCTCATCTGCCCATGGCACTGCTCGCACAGAGGCACAGAGACTGGGGCTGCTTGCTTGTCTTGCCACCTCAAACTTCAAACGTAGCTTAGGTGGTGCGTGCCGGGGGCCTCCGGGAGGGCTGCTCCAAAAATGCAATCGTCTGCAGATAGCTCGCAGCCAGAAAGAGCTAGCCTGGAAAACTGTTGCTCAGCCTCATCTGCCCATGGCACTGCTCGCACAGAGGCACAGAGACTGGGGCTGCTTGCTTGTCTTGCAACGTCAAACTTCAAACGTATCTTAGGTGGTCCATGCTGGGTGCCTACGGCATCCCTGCTCCGAATACGGAAACGTCTGCAGATAGCTCGCAGCCAGAAAGAGCTAGCCTGGAAAGCTATTGCTCAGCCTCATCTGCCCATGGCACTGCTCGTACAGAGGCACTGAGACTGGGGCTGCTTGCTTGTCTTGCCCCCTCAAACTTCAAACGTGGCTTTGGGATCCGTGTCGGGCGTCTGCGGCAGCCCTGCTCCGAAAATGCGAACGTCTGCAGATAGCTCGCAGCCAGAAAGAGCTAGCCTGGAAAGGTGTTGCTCAGCCTCATCTGCCCATGGCACTGGTCGCACAGAGGCACAGAGACTGGGGCTGCTTGCTTGTCTTGCCCCCTCAAACTTCAAACGTATCTTAACTGGTTTGTGCCGGGGGCCTCCGTCAGGGCTGCTCCGAAAATGCAAACGTCTGCATATAGCTCGCAGCCAGAAAGAGCTAGCCTGGAAAGCTGTTGCTCAGCCTCATCTGCCCATGGCACTGCTCGCACAGAGGCACAGAGACTGGGGCTGCATGCTTGTCTTGCCACATCAAACTTCAAACGTAGCTTAGGCTGTCTGTGCCGGGCGCCTCCGGCAGCCCTGCTCCAAAAATGCAAACGTCTGCTGATAGCTCGCAGCCAGAAAGAGCTAGCCTGGAAAACTGTTGCTCAGCCTCATCTGCCCATGGCACTGCTCGCACAGAGGCACAGAGACTGGGGCTGCTTGCTTGTCTTGCCACGACAAACTTCAAACGTATCTTAGGTGGTCCATGCCGGGTGCCTACGGCATCCCTGCTGCGAATATGCGAACGTCTGCAGATAGCTCACAGCCAGAAAGAGCTAGCCTGGAAAGCTGTTGCTCAGCCTCATCTGCCCATGGCACTGCTCGCACAGAGGCACAGAGACTGGGGCTGCTTGCTTGTCTTGCCCCGTCAAACTTCAAACGTGGCTTTGGGATCCGTGTAGGGCGTCCGCGGCAGCCCTGCTCCGAAAATGCGAACGTCTGCAGATAGATTGCAGCCAGAAAGATCTAGCCTTGAAAACTGTTGGTCAGCCTCATCTGCCCATGGCACTGCTCGCATAGAGGCACAGAGACTGGGGCTGCTTGCTTGTCTTGTCACCCCAAACTTCAAATGTAGCATTGTAGTTGCATGCTGGGCTCCTTCGGCAGCCCTGCTCCCAAAATTCGAACGTCTGCAGATAGCTCGCAGGCAGAAAGAGCTAGCCTGGAAAGTTGTTGCTCAGCCTCATCTGCCCATGGCACTGCTCGCACAGAGGCACAGAGACTGGGGCTGCTTGCTTGTCTTGTCACCCCAAACTTCAAATATAGCATTGTAGTTGCATGCTGGGCTCCTTCGGCAGCCCTGCTCCCAAAATTCGAACGTCTGCAGATAGCTCGCAGGCAGAAAGAGCTAGCCTGGAAAGTTGTTGCTCAGCCTCATCTGCCCATGGCACTGCTCGCACAGAGGCACAGAGACTGGGGCTGCTTGCTTGTCTTGTCACCCCAAACTTCAAATATAGCATTGTGGTTGCATGCCGGGCTCCTCCGGTAGCCCTGCTCCCAAAATGCGAACGTCTGCAGATAGCTCGCAGGCAGAAAGAGCTAGGCTGGAAAGGTGTTGCTCAGCCTCATCTGCCCATGGCACTGCTCGCACAGAGGCACAGACACTGGGGCTGCTTGCTCTTCTTGCCCCCTCAAACTTCAAATGTAGCTTAGCTGGTCCATGCCGGGTGCCTCCGGCATCCCTGCTCCAAAAATGCGAACGTCTGCAGATAGCTCGCAGCCAGAAAGAGCTAGCCTGGAAACCTGTTGCTCAGCCTCATCTGCCCATGGCACTGCTCACACAGAGGCACAGAGACTGGGGCTGCTTGCTTGTCTTGCCACCTCAAACTTCAAACGTAGCTTAGGTGGTCCATGCCGGGGGCCATCCGACAGCCCTGCTCCGAAAATGCTAAGGTCTGCAGATAGCTCGCAGCCAGAAAGAGCTAGCCTGGAAAGCTGTTGCTCAGCCTCATCTGCCCATGGCACTGCTCGCACAGAGGCACAGAGACTGGGGCTGCTTGCCTGTCTTGTCACCTCAAACTTCAAATGTAGCATTGTGGTTGCATGCCGGGCTCCTCCAGCAGCCCTGCTCCCAAAATTCGAACGTCTGCAGATAGCTCGCAGGCAGAAAGAGCTAGCCTGGAAAGCTGTTGCTCAGCCTCATCTGCCCATGGCACTGCTCACACAGAGGCACAGAGACTGGGGCTGCTTGCTTGTCTTCCCCCTGAAACTTCAACGTATCTTAGCTGGTCCGTGCCGGGGGCCTCGGGTATCCCTGCTCCCAAAATGCGAACGTCTGCAGATAGCTCGCAGCCAGAAAGAGCTAACCTGGAAAGCTGTTGCTCAGCCTCATCTGCCCATGGCACTGCTCGCACAGAGGCACAGAGACTGGGGCTGCTTGCTTGTCTTGCCCCCTCAAACTTCATACGTGGCTTTGGGATCCATGTCGGGTGGCTCCGGCATCCCTGCTCCGAAAATGCGAACGTCTGCAGATAGCTCGCAGCCAGAAAGAGCTAGCCTGGAAAGCTGTTGCTCAGCCTCATCTGCCCATGGCACTGCTCGCACAGAGGCACAGAGACTGGGGCTGCTTGCTTGTCTTGCCCCCTCAAACTTCAAACATATCTTAGGTGGTCCATGCCGCGTGCCTCGGGCATCCCTGCTCCAAAAATGCGAACATCTGCAGATAGCTCGCAGCCAGAAAGAGCTAGCCTGGAAAGCTGTTGCTCAGCCTCATCTGCTCATGGCACTGCTCGCACAGAGGCACAGAGACTGGGGCTGCTTGCTTGTCTTGTCACCTCAAACTTCAAATGTAGCATTGTGGTTGCATGCCGGGCTCCTCCAGCAGCCCTGCTCCCAAAATTCGAACGTCTGCAGATAGCTCGCAGGCAGAAAGAGCTAGCCTGGAAAGCTGTTGCTCAGCCTCATCTGCCCATGGCACTGCTCGCACAGAGGCACAGAGACTGGGGCTGCTTGCCTGTCTTGTCACCTCAAACTTCAAATGTAGCATTGTGGTTGCATGCCGGGCTCCTACAGCAGCCCTGCTCCCAAAATTCGAACGTCTGCAGATAGCTCGCAGGCAGAAAGAGCTAGCCTGGAAAGGTGTTGCTCAGCCTCATCTGCCCATGGCACTGCTCGCACAGAGGCACAGAGACTGGGGCTGCTTGCTTGTCTTGCCCTCTGAAACTTCAACGTATCTTAGCTGGTCCGTGCCGGGGGCCTCCGGCAGGGCTGCTCCGAAAATGCAATCGTCTGCAGATAGCTCGCAGCCAGAAAGAGCTAGCCTGGAAAGCTGTTGCTCAGCCTCATCTGCCCATGGCACTGCTCGCACAGAGGCACAGAGACTGGGGCTGCTTGCTTGTCTTGCCCCCTCAAACTTCAAATGTAGCTTAGCTGGTCCATGCCGGGTGCCTCGGGCATCCCTGCTCCGAAAATGCGAACGTCTGCAGATAGCTCGCAGCCAGAAAGAGCTAACCTGGAAAGCTGTTGCTCAGCCTCATCTGCCCATGGCACTGCTCGCACAGAGGCACAGAGACTGGGGCTGCTTGCTTGTCTTGCCCCCTCAAACTTCATACGTGGCTTTGGGATCCATGTCGGGTGCCTACGGCATCCCTGCTCCAAAAATGCGAACGTCTGCAGATAGCTCGCAGCCAGAAAGAGCTAGCCTGGAAAGCTGTTGCTCAGCCTCATCTGCCCATGGCACTGCTCGCACAGAGGCACAGAGACTGGGGCTGCTTGCTTGTCTTGCCCCCTCAAACTTCAAACATATCTTAGGTGGTCCATGCCGCGTGCCTCCGGCATCCCTGCTCCAAAAATGCAAACGTCTGCAAACAGCTCGCAGACAAAGAGAGAGTCTGGAAAGCTGTTGCTCAGCCTCATCTGCTCGTGGCACTGCTCACAGAGAGGCACAGAGACTGGGGCTGCTTGTTTGTCTTGCCCCCTCAAACTTCAAACGTAGCTTAGACTCTCCGTGTCGGGCGCCTCCAGCAGCCCTGCTCCCAAAATGCGAACGTCTGCAGATAGCTCGCAGCCAGAAAGAGCTAGCCTGGAAAGCTGTTGCTCAGCCTCATCTGCCCATGGCACTGCTCGCACAGAGGCACAGAGACTGGGGCTGCTTGCCTGTCTTGTCACCTCAAACTTCAAATGTAGCATTGTGGTTGCATGCCGGGCTCCTCCGGCAGCCCTGCTCCCAAAATTCGAACGTCTGCAGATAGCTCGCAGCCAGAAAGAGCTAGCCTGGAAAGCTGTTGCTCAGCCTCATCTGCCCATGGCACTGCTCGCACAGAGGCACAGAGACTGGGGCTGCTTGCCTGTCTTGTCACCTCAAACTTCAAATGTAGCATTGTGGTTGCATGCCGGGCTCCTGCAGCAGCCCTGCTCCCAAAATTCGAACGTCTGCAGATAGCTCGCAGGCAGAAAGAGCTAGCCTGGAAAGGTGTTGCTCAGCCTCATCTGCCCATGGCACTGCTCGCACAGAGGCACAGAGACTGGGGCTGCTTGCTTGTCTTGCCCTCTGAAACTTCAACGTATCTTAGCTGGTCCGTGCCGGGGGCCTCCGGCAGGGCTGCTCCGAAAATGCAATCGTCTGCAGATAGCTCGCAGCCAGAAAGAGCTAGCCTGGAAAGCTGTTGCTCAGCCTCATCTGCCCATGGCACTGCTCGCACAGAGGCACAGAGACTGGGGCTGCTTGCTTGTCTTGCCCCCTCAAACTTCAAATGTAGCTTAGCTGGTCCATGCCGGGTGCCTCGGGCATCCCTGCTCCGAAAATGCGAACGTCTGCTGATAGCTCGCAGCCAGAAAGAGCTAACCTGGAAAGCTGTTGCTCAGCCTCATCTGCCCATGGCACTGCTCGCACACAGGCACAGAGACTGGGGCTGCTTGCTTGTCTTGCCCCCTCAAACTTCATACGTGGCTTTGGGATCCATGTCGGGTGCCTCCGGCATCCCTGCTCCAAAAATGCGAACGTCTGCAGATAGCTCGCAGCCAGAAAGAGCTAGCCTGGAAAGCTGTTGCTCAGCCTCATCTGCCCATGGCACTGCTCGCACAGAGGCACAGAGACTGGGCCTGCTTGCTTGTCTTGCCCCCTCAAACTTCAAACATATCTTAGGTGGTCCATGCCGCGTGCCTCCGGCATCCCTGCTCCAAAAATGCAAACGTCTGCAAACAGCTCGCAGACAAAGAGAGAGTCTGGAAAGCTGTTGCTCAGCCTCATCTGCTCGTGGCACTGCTCACAGAGAGGCACAGAGACTGGGGCTGCTTGTTTGTCTTGCCCCCTCAAACTTCAAACGTAGCTTAGACTCTCCGTGTCGGGCGCCTCCAGCAGCCCTGCTCCCAAAATGCGAACGTCTGCAGATAGCTCGTAGCCAGAAAGAGCTAGCCTGGAAAGCTGTTGCTCAGCCTCATCTGCCCATGGCACTGCTCGCACAGAGGCACAGAGACTGGGGCTGCTTGCTTGTCTTGCCCCCTCAAACTTCAAATGTAGCTTAGCTGGTCCATGCCGGGTGCCTCGGGCATTCCTGCTCCGAAAATTCGAATGTCTGCAGATAGCTCGCAGCCAGAAAGAGCTAACCTGGAAAGCTGTTGCTCAGCCTCATCTGCCCATGGCACTGCTCGCACAGAGGCACAGAGACTGGGGCTGCTTGCTTGTCTTGCCCCCTCAAACTTCATACGTGGCTTAGGGATCCATGTCGGGTGCCTACGGCATCCCTGCTCCGAATATGCAAACGTCTGCAGATAGCTCGCAGCCAGAAAGAGCTAGCCTGGAAAGCTGTTGCTCAGCCTCATCTGCCCATGGCACTGCTCGCACAGAGGCACAGAGACTGGGACTGCTTGCTTCTCTTGTCACCCCAAACTTCAAAGGTAGCATTGTGCTTGCATGCCAGTCTCCTCCGGCAGCCCTGCTCCCAAAATTCGTACGTCTGCAGATAGCTTGCAGGCAGAAAGAGCTAGCCTGGAAAGGTGTTGCTCAGCCTCATCTGCCCATGGCACTGCTCGCACAGAGGCACAGAGACTGGGACTGCTTGCTTGTCTTGTCACCCCAAACTTCAAATGTAGCATTGTGGTTGCATGCCGGGCTCCTCCGGCATGCCTGCTCCGAAAATGCAAACGTCTGCAGATAGCTCGCAGCCAGAAAGAGCTAGCCTGGAAAGCTGTTGCTCAGCCTCATCTGCCCATGGCACTGCTCGCACAGAGGCACAGAGACTGGGGCTGCTTGCTTGTCTTGCCCCTTCAAACTTCATACGTGGCTTTGGGATCCATGTCGGGTGCCTACGGCATCCCTGCTCCAAAAATGCGAACGTCTGCAGATAGCTCGCAGCCAGAAAGAGCTAGCCTGGAAAGCTGTTGCTCAGCCTCATCTGCCCATGGCACTGCTCGCACAGAGGCACAGAGACTGGGCCTGCTTGCTTGTCTTGCCCCCTCAAACTTCAAACATATCTTAGGTGGTCCATGCCGCGTGCCTCCGGCATCCCTGCTCCAAAAATGCAAACGTCTGCAAACAGCTCGCAGACAAAGAGAGAGTCTGGAAAGCTGTTGCTCAGCCTCATCTGCTCGTGGCACTGCTCACAGAGAGGCACAGAGACTGGGGGTGCTTGCTTGTCTTGCCACCTCAAAATTCACATGTAGCATTGGGGGTGCATGCCGGGCTTCTCCTGCTGCCCTGCTCCCAAAATTCGAAGGTCTGCAGATAGATTGAAGCCAGAAAGAGCTAGCCTGGAAAGCTGTTGCTCAGCCTCATCTGCCCATGGCACTGCTCACACAGAGGCACAGAGACTGGGGCTGCTGCTTGTCTTGCCACCTCAAACTTCACATGTAGCATTGGGGGTGCATGCCGAGCTTCTCCGGCAGCTCTGCTCCCGTAATTCGAACGTCTGCAGATAGCTCGCAGGCAGAAAGAGCTAGCCTGGAAAGCTGTTGCTCAGCCTCATCTGCCCATGGCACTGCTCGCACAGAGGCACAGAGACTGGGGCTGCTTGCTTGTCTTCCCCTCTGAAACTTCAACGTATCTTAGCTGGTCCGTGCCGGGGGCCTCCGGCAGGGCTGCTCCGAAAATGCAATCGTCTGCAGATAGCTCGCAGCCAGAAAGAGCTAGCCTGGAAAGCTGTTGCTCAGCCTCATCTGCCCATGGCACTGCTCGCACAGAGGCACAGAGACTGGGGCTGCTTGCTTGTCTTGCCCCCTCAAACTTCAAATGTAGCTTAGCTGGTCCATGCCGGGTGCCTCGGGCATCCCTGCTCCGAAAATGCAAACATCTGCAGATAGCTCGCAGCCAGAAAGAGCTAACCTGGAAAGCTGTTGCTCAGCCTCATCTGCCCATGGCACTGCTCGCACAGAGGCACAGAGACTGGGGCTGCTTGCTTGTCTTGCCCCTTCAAACTTCATACGTGGCTTTGGGATCCATGTCGGGTGCCTACGGCATCCCTGCTCCAAAAATGCGAACGTCTGCAGATAGCTCGCAGCCAGAAAGAGCTAGCCTGGAAAGCTGTTGCTCAGCCTCATCTGCCCATGGCACTGCTCGCACAGAGGCACAGAGACTGGGGCTGCTTGCTTGTCTTGCCCCCTCAAACTTCAAACATATCTTAGGTGGTCCATGCCGCGTGCCTCCGGCATCCCTGCTCCAAAAATGCAAACGTCTGCAAACAGCTCGCAGACAAAGAGAGAGTCTGGAAAGCTGTTGCTCAGCCTCATCTGCTCGTGGCACTGCTCACAGAGAGGCACAGAGACTGGGGCTGCTTGTTTGTCTTGCCCCCTCAAACTTCAAACGTAGCTTAGGTGGTCTGTGTCGGGCGCCTCCACCAGCCCTGCTCCCAAAATGCGAACGTCTGCAGATAGCTCGCAGCCAGAAAGAGCTAGCCTGGAAAGCTGTTGCTCAGCCTCATCTGCACATGGCACTGCTCGCACAGAGGCACAGAGACTGGGGCTGCTTGCTTGTCTTGCCCCCTCAAACTTCAAATGTAGCTTAGCTGGTCCATGCCGGGTGCCTCGGGCATCCCTGCTCCGAAAATTCGAAAGTCTGCAGATAGCTCGCAGCCAGAAAGAGCTAACCTGGAAAGCTGTTGCTGAGCCTCATCTGCCCATGGCACTGCTCGCACAGAGGCACAGAGACTGGGGCTGCTTGCTTGTCTTGACCCTCAAACTTTATACGTGGCTTAGGGATCCATGTCGGGTGCCTACGGCATCCCTGCTCCGAATATGCAAACGTCTGCAGATAGCTCGCAGCCAGAAAGAGCTAGCCTGGAAAGCTGTTGCTCAGCCTCATCTGCCCATGGCACTGCTCGCACAGAGGCACAGAGACTGGGACTGCTTGCTTCTCTTGTCACCCCAAACTTCAAAGGTAGCATTGTGCTTGCATGCCAGGCTCCTCCGGCAGCCCTGCTCCCAAAATTCGTACGTCTGCAGATAGCTGGCAGGCAGAAAGAGCTAGCCTGGAAAGGTGTTGCTCAGCCTCATCTGCCCATGGCACTGCTCGCACAGAGGCACAGAGACTAGAGCTGCTTGCTTGTCTTGTCACCCCAAACTTCAAATGTAGCATTGTGGTTGCATGCCGGGCTCCTCCAGCATGCCTGCTCCGAAAATGCGAACGTCTGCAGATAGCTCGCAGCCAGAAAGAGCTAGCCTGGAAAGCTGTTGCTCAGCCTCATCTGCCCATGGCACTGCTAGCACAGAGGCACAGAGACTGGGGGTGCTTGCTTGTCTTGCCACCTCAAAATTCACATGTAGCATTGGGGGTGCATGCCGGGCTTCTCCTGCTGCCCTGCTCCCAAAATTCGAACGTCTGCAGATAGATTGAAGCCAGAAAGAGCTAGCCTGGAAAGCTGTTGCTCAGCCTCATCTGCCCATGGCACTGCTCGCACAGAGGCACAGAGACTGGGGCTGCTGCTTGTCTTGCCCCCTCAAACTTCAAATGTAGCATTGTGGTTTCATGACGCGCTCCTCCGGCAGCCCTGCTCCAAAAATGCAAACGTCTGCAGATAGCTCGCAGCCAGAAAGAGCTAGCCTGGAAAGCTGTTGCTCAGCCTCATCTGCCCATGGCACTGCTCGCACAGAGGCACAGAGACTGGGGCTGCTTGCTTGTCTTGCCCCCTCAAACTTCAAACGTGGCTTAGGTGGTCCATGCCGGGGGCCTCCGGGAGGGCTGCTCCGAAAATGCAAACGTCTGCAGATAGCTCACAGCCAGAAAGAGCTAGCCTGGAAAGGTGTTGCTCAGCCTCATCTGCCCATGGCACTGCTCGCACAGAGGCACAGAGACTGGGGCTGCTTGCTTGTCTTGCCACCTCAAACTTCACATGTAGCATTGGGGGTGCATGCCGAGCTTCTCCGGCAGCCCTGCTCCCAAAATTCGAACGTCTGCAGATAGATTGCAGCCAGAAAGAGCTAGCCTGGAAAGGTGTTGCTCAGCCTCATCTGCCCATGGCACTGCTCGCACAGAGGCACAGAGACTGGGGCTGCTTGCTTTTCTTGTCACCTCAAACTTAAAATGTAGCATTGTGGTTGCATGCCGGGCTCCTCCGGCAGCCCTGCTCCCAAAATTCGAACGTCTGCAGATAGCTCTCAGGCAGAAAGAGCTAGCCTGGAAAGCTGTTGCTCAGCCTCATCTGCCCATGGCACTGCTCGCACACAGGCACAGAGACTGGGGCTGCTTGCTTGTCTTGCCCCCTCAAACTTCAAACGTAGCTTAGGCTGCCCGTGCCGGGCGCCTCCGGCAGCCCTGCTCCAAAAATGCGAACGTCTGCAGATAGCTCGCAGCCAGAAAGAGCTAGCCTGGAAAGCTGTTGCTCAGCCTCATCTGCCCATGGCACTGCTCGCACAGAGGCACAGAGACTGGGGCTGCTTGCTTGTCTTGCCCCCTCAAACTTCAAACGTACCTTAGGTGGTCCATGCCGGGGGCCATCCGACAGCCCTGCTCCGAAAATACGAACGTCTGCAGATAGCTCGCAGCCAGAAAGAGCTAGCCTGGAAAGGTGTTGCTCAGCCTCATCTGCCCATGGCACTGCTCGCACAGAGGCACAGAGACTGGGGCTGCTTGCTTCTCTTGCCACCTCAAACTTCACATGTAGCATTGGGGGTGCATGCCGGGCTCCTCCGGCAGCCCTGCTCCCAAAATTCGAACGTCTGCAGATAGATTGCAGCCAGAAAGAGCTAGCCTGGAAAGCTGCTCCTCAGCCTCATCTGCCCATGGCACTGCTCACAGAGAGGCACAGAGACTGGGGCTGCTTGTTTGTCTTGCCCCCTCAAACTTCAAACGTAGCTTAGACTCTCCGTGTCGGGCGCCTCCAGCAGCCCTGCTCCCAAAATGCGAACGTCTGCAGATAGCTCGCAGCCAGAAAGAGCTAGCCTGGAAAGCTGTTGCTCAGCCTCATCTGCCCATGGCACTGCTCGCACAGAGGCACAGAGACTGGGGCTGCTTGCCTGTCTTGTCACCTCAAACTTCAAATGTAGCATTGTGGTTGCATGCCGGGCTCCTCCAGCAGCCCTGCTCCCAAAATTCGAACGTCTGCAGATAGCTCGCAGGCAGAAAGAGCTAGCCTGGAAAGCTGTTGCTCAGCCTCATCTGCCCATGGCACTGCTCGCACAGAGGCACAGAGACTGGGGCTGCTTGCTTGTCTTGCCCTCTGAAACTTCAACGTATCTTAGCTGGTCCGTGCCGGGGGCCTCCGGCAGGGCTGCTCCGAAAATGCAATCGTCTGCAGATAGCTCGCAGCCAGAAAGAGCTAGCCTGGAAAGCTGTTGCTCAGCCTCATCTGCCCATGGCACTGCTCGCACAGAGGCACAGAGACTGGGGCTGCTTGCTTGTCTTGCCCCCTCAAACTTCAAATGTAGCTTAGCTGGTCCATGCCGGGTGCCTCGGGCATCCCTGCTCCGAAAATGCGAACGTCTGCTGATAGCTCGCAGCCAGAAAGAGCTAACCTGGAAAGCTGTTGCTCAGCCTCATCTGCCCATGGCACTGCTCGCACAGAGGCACAGAGACTGGGGCTGCTTGCTTGTCTTGCCCCCTCAAACTTCATACGTGGCTTTGGGATCCATGTCGGGTGCCTACGGCATCCCTGCTCCAAAAATGCGAACGTCTGCAGATAGCTCGCAGCCAGAAAGAGCTAGCCTGGAAAGCTGTTGCTCAGCCTCATCTGCCCATGGCACTGCTCGCACAGAGGCACAGAGACTGGGCCTGCTTGCTTGTCTTGCCCCCTCAAACTTCAAACATATCTTAGGTGGTCCATGCCGCGTGCCTCCGGCATCCCTGCTCCAAAAATGCAAACGTCTGCAAACAGCTCGCAGACAAAGAGAGAGTCTGGAAAGCTGTTTCTCAGCCTCATCTGCTCGTGGCACTGCTCACAGAGAGGCACAGAGACTGGGGCTGCTTGTTTGTCTTGCCCCCTCAAACTTCAAACGTAGCTTAGACTCTCCGTGTCGGGCGCCTCCAGCAGCCCTGCTCCCAAAATGCGAACGTCTGCAGATAGCTCGTAGCCAGAAAGAGCTAGCCTGGAAAGCTGTTGCTCAGCCTCATCTGCCCATGGCACTGCTCGCACAGAGGCACAGAGACTGGGGCTGCTTGCTTGTCTTGCCCCCTCAAACTTCAAATGTAGCTTAGCTGGTCCATGCCGGGTGCCTCGGGCATTCCTGCTCCGAAAATTCGAATGTCTGCAGATAGCTCGCAGCCAGAAAGAGCTAACCTGGAAAGCTGTTGCTCAGCCTCATCTGCCCATGGCACTGCTCGCACAGAGGCACAGAGACTGGGGCTGCTTGCTTGTCTTGCCCCCTCAAACTTCATACGTGGCTTAGGGATCCATGTCGGGTGCCTACGGCATCCCTGCTCCGAATATGCAAACGTCTGCAGATAGCTCGCAGCCAGAAAGAGCTAGCCTGGAAAGCTGTTGCTCAGCCTCATCTGCCCATGGCACTGCTCGCACAGAGGCACAGAGACTGGGACTGCTTGCTTCTCTTGTCACCCCAAACTTCAAAGGTAGCATTGTGCTTGCATGCCAGTCTCCTCCGGCAGCCCTGCTCCCAAAATTCGTACGTCTGCAGATAGCTCGCAGGCAGAAAGAGCTAGCCTGGAAAGGTGTTGCTCAGCCTCATCTGCCCATGGCACTGCTCGCACAGAGGCACAGAGACTGGGGCTGCTTGCTTGTCTTGTCACCCCAAACTTCAAATGTAGCATTGTGGTTGCATGCCGGGCTCCTCCGGCATGCCTGCTCCGAAAATGCAAACGTCTGCAGATAGCTCGCAGCCAGAAAGAGCTAACCTGGAAAGCTGTTGCTCAGCCTCATCTGCCCATGGCACTGCTCGCACAGAGGCACAGAGACTGGGGCTGCTTGCTTGTCTTGCCCCTTCAAACTTCATACGTGGCTTTGGGATCCATGTCGGGTGCCTACGGCATCCCTGCTCCAAAAATGCGAACGTCTGCAGATAGCTCGCAGCCAGAAAGAGCTAGCCTGGAAAGCTGTTGCTCAGCCTCATCTGCCCATGGCACTGCTCGCACAGAGGCACAGAGACTGGGCCTGCTTGCTTGTCTTGCCCCCTCAAACTTCATACGTGGCTTAGGTGGTCCATGCCGCGTGCCTCCGGCATCCCTGCTCCAAAAATGCAAACGTCTGCAAACAGCTCGCAGACAAAGAGAGAGTCTGGAAAGCTGTTGCTCAGCCTCATCTGCTCGTGGCACTGCTCACAGAGAGGCACAGAGACTGGGGGTGCTTGCTTGTCTTGCCACCTCAAAATTCACATGTAGCATTGGGGGTGCATGCCGGGCTTCTCCTGCTGCCCTGCTCCCAAAATTCGAACGTCTGCAGATAGATTGAAGCCAGAAAGAGCTAGCCTGGAAAGCTGTTGCTCAGCCTCATCTGCCCATGGCACTGCTCACACAGAGGCACAGAGACTGGGGCTGCTGCTTGTCTTGCCACCTCAAACTTCACATGTAGCATTGGGGGTGCATGCCGAGCTTCTCCGGCAGCTCTGCTCCCGTAATTCGAACGTCTGCAGATAGCTCGCAGGCAGAAAGAGCTAGCCTGGAAAGCTGTTGCTCAGCCTCATCTGCCCATGGCACTGCTCGCACAGAGGCACAGAGACTGGGGCTGCTTGCTTGTCTTCCCCTCTGAAACTTCAACGTATCTTAGCTGGTCCGTGCCGGGGGCCTCCGGCAGGGCTGCTCCGAAAATGCAATCGTCTGCAGATAGCTCGCAGCCAGAAAGAGCTAGCCTGGAAAGCTGTTGCTCAGCCTCATCTGCCCATGGCACTGCTCGCACAGAGGCACAGAGACTGGGGCTGCTTGCTTGTCTTGCCCCCTCAAACTTCAAATGTAGCTTAGCTGGTCCATGCCGGGTGCCTCGGGCATCCCTGCTCCGAAAATGCAAACGTCTGCAGATAGCTCGCAGCCAGAAAGAGCTAACCTGGAAAGCTGTTGCTCAGCCTCATCTGCCCATGGCACTGCTCGCACAGAGGCACAGAGACTGGGGCTGCTTGCTTGTCTTGCCCCCTCAAACTTCATACGTGGCTTTGGGATCCATGTCGGGTGCCTACGGCATCCCTGCTCCAAAAATGCGAACGTCTGCAAACAGCTCGCAGACAAAGAGAGAGTCTGGAAAGCTGTTGCTCAGCCTCATCTGCTCGTGGCACTGCTCACAGAGAGGCACAGAGACTGGGGCTGCTTGTTTGTCTTGCCCCCTCAAACTTCAAACGTAGCTTAGACTCTCCGTGTCGGGCGCCTCCAGCAGCCCTGCTCCCAAAATGCGAACGTCTGCAGATAGCTCGTAGCCAGAAAGAGCTAGCCTGGAAAGCTGTTGCTCAGCCTCATCTGCCCATGGCACTGCTCGCACAGAGGCACAGAGACTGGGGCTGCTTGCTTGTCTTGCCCCCTCAAACTTCAAATGTAGCTTAGCTGGTCCATGCCGGGTGCCTCGGGCATTCCTGCTCCGAAAATTCGAATGTCTGCAGATAGCTCGCAGCCAGAAAGAGCTAACCTGGAAAGCTGTTGCTCAGCCTCATCTGCCCATGGCACTGCTCGCACAGAGGCACAGAGACTGGGGCTGCTTGCTTGTCTTGCCCCCTCAAACTTCATACGTGGCTTAGGGATCCATGTCGGGTGCCTACGGCATCCCTGCTCCGAATATGCAAACGTCTGCAGATAGCTCGCAGCCAGAAAGAGCTAGCCTGGAAAGCTGTTGCTCAGCCTCATCTGCCCATGGCACTGCTCGCACAGAGGCACAGAGACTGGGACTGCTTGCTTCTCTTGTCACCCCAAACTTCAAAGGTAGCATTGTGCTTGCATGCCAGTCTCCTCCGGCAGCCCTGCTCCCAAAATTCGTACGTCTGCAGATAGCTCGCAGGCAGAAAGAGCTAGCCTGGAAAGGTGTTGCTCAGCCTCATCTGCCCATGGCACTGCTCGCACAGAGGCACAGAGACTGGGACTGCTTGCTTCTCTTGTCACCCCAAACTTCAAAGGTAGCATTGTGCTTGCATGCCAGTCTCCTCCGGCAGCCCTGCTCCGAAAATGCAAACGTCTGCAGATAGCTCGCAGCCAGAAAGAGCTAACCTGGAAAGCTGTTGCTCAGCCTCATCTGCCCATGGCACTGCTCGCACAGAGGCACAGAGACTGGGGCTGCTTGCTTGTCTTGCCCCTTCAAACTTCATACGTGGCTTTGGGATCCATGTCGGGTGCCTACGGCATCCCTGCTCCAAAAATGCGAACGTCTGCAGATAGCTCGCAGCCAGAAAGAGCTAGCCTGGAAAGCTGTTGCTCAGCCTCATCTGCCCATGGCACTGCTCGCACAGAGGCACAGAGACTGGGGCTGCTTGCTTGTCTTGCCCCCTCAAACTTCAAACATATCTTAGGTGGTCCATGCCGCGTGCCTCCGGCATCCCTGCTCCAAAAATGCAAACGTCTGCAAACAGCTCGCAGACAAAGAGAGAGTCTGGAAAGCTGTTGCTCAGCCTCATCTGCTCGTGGCACTGCTCACAGAGAGGCACAGAGACTGGGGCTGCTTGTTTGTCTTGCCCCCTCAAACTTCAAACGTAGCTTAGGTGGTCTGTGTCGGGCGCCTCCACCAGCCCTGCTCCCAAAATGCGAACGTCTGCAGATAGCTCGCAGCCAGAAAGAGCTAGCCTGGAAAGCTGTTGCTCAGCCTCATCTGCACATGGCACTGCTCGCACAGAGGCACAGAGACTGGGGCTGCTTGCTTGTCTTGCCCCCTCAAACTTCAAATGTAGCTTAGCTGGTCCATGCCGGGTGCCTCGGGCATCCCTGCTCCGAAAATTCGAAAGTCTGCAGATAGCTCGCAGCCAGAAAGAGCTAACCTGGAAAGCTGTTGCTCAGCCTCATCTGCCCATGGCACTGCTCGCACAGAGGCACAGAGACTGGGGCTGCTTGCTTGTCTTGACCCTCAAACTTCATACGTGGCTTAGGGATCCATGTCGGGTGCCTACGGCATCCCTGCTCCGAATATGCAAACGTCTGCAGATAGCTCGCAGCCAGAAAGAGCTAGCCTGGAAAGCTGTTGCTCAGCCTCATCTGCCCATGGCACTGCTCGCACAGAGGCACAGAGACTGGGACTGCTTGCTTCTCTTGTCACCCCAAACTTCAAAGGTAGCATTGTGCTTGCATGCCAGGCTCCTCCGGCAGCCCTGCTCCCAAAATTCGTACGTCTGCATATAGCTGGCAGGCAGAAAGAGCTAGCCTGGAAAGGTGTTGCTCAGCCTCATCTGCCCATGGCACTGCTCGCACAGAGGCACAGAGACTAGAGCTGCTTGCTTGTCTTGTCACCCCAAACTTCAAATGTAGCATTGTGGTTGCATGCCGGGCTCCTCCGGCAGCCCTGCTCCAAAAATGCAAACGTCTGCAGATAGATTGAAGCCAGAAAGAGCTAGCCTGGAAAGCTGTTGCTCAGCCTCATCTGCCCATGGCACTGCTCGCACAGAGGCACAGAGACTGGGGCTGCTGCTTGTCTTGCCCCCTCAAACTTCAAATGTAGCATTGTGGTTTCATGACGCGCTCCTCCGGCAGCCCTGCTCCAAAAATGCAAACGTCTGCAGATAGCTCACAGCCAGAAAGAGCTAGCCTGGAAAGCTGTTGCTCAGCCTCATCTGCCCATGGCACTGCTCGCACAGAGGCACAGAGACTGGGGCTGCTTGCTTGTCTTGCCCCCTCAAACTTCAAACGTGGCTTTGGGATCCGTGTCGGGCGTCTGCCGCAGCCCTGCTCCGAAAATGCGAACGTCTGCAGATAGCTCGCAGCGAGAAAGAGCTAGCCTGGAAAGCTGTTGCTCAGCCTCATCTGCCCATGGCACTGCTCGCACAGAGGCACAGAGACTGGGGCTGCTTGCTTGTCTTGTCACCTCAAACTTCAAATGTAGCATTGTGGTTGCATGCCGGGCTCCTCCGGCAGCCCTGCTCCCAAAATTCGAACGTCTGCAGATAGCTCGCAGGCAGAAAGAGCTAGCCTGGAAAGGTGTTGCTCAGCCTCATCTGCCCATGGCACTGCTCGTACAGAGGCACAGAGACTGGGGCTGCTTGCTTGTCTTGCCACCTCAAACTTCAAACGTAGCTTAGGTGGTCCGTGCCGGGGGCCTCCGGGAGGGCTGCTCCAAAAATGCAATCGTCTGCAGATAGCTCGCAGCCAGAAAGAGCTAGCCTGGAAAACTGTTGCTCAGCCTCATCTGCCCATGGCACTGCTCGCACAGAGGCACAGAGACTGGGGCTGCTTGCTTGTCTTGCAACGTCAAACTTCAAACGTATCTTAGGTGGTCCATGCCGGGTGCCTACGGCATCCCTACTCCGAATATGCAAACGTCTGCAGATAGCTCGCAGCCAGAAAGAGCTAGCCTTGAAAACTGTTGCTCAGCCTCATCTGCCCATGGCACTGCTCGCATAGAGGCACAGAGACTGGGGCTGCTTGCTTGTCTTGTCACCCCAAACTTCAAATGTAGCATTGTAGTTGCATGCTGGGCTCCTTCGGCAGCCCTGCTCCCAAAATTCGAACGTCTGCAGATAGCTCGCAGGCAGAAAGAGCTAGCCTGGAAAGGTGTTGCTCAGCCTCATCTGCCCATGGCACTGCTCGCACAGAGGCACAGAGACTGGAGCTGCTTGCTTGTCTTGTCACCCCAAACTTCAAATATAGCCTTGTGGTTGCATGCCGTGCTCCTCCGGCAGCCCTGCTCCCAAAATACGAACGTCTGCAGATAGCTCGCAGGCAGAAAGAGCTAGCCTGGAAAGCTGTTGCTCAGCCTCATCTGCCCATGGCACTGCTCGCACAGAGGCACAGAGACTGGGGCTGCTTGCTTGTCTTGCCACGACAAACTTCAAACGTATCTTATCTGGTCCATGCCGGGCTTCTCCGGCAGCCCTGCTCCCAAAATGCGAACGTCTGCAGATAGATTGCAGCCAGAAAGAGCTAGCCTGGAAAGCTGTTGCTCAGCCTCATCTGCCCATGGCACTGCTCGCACAGAGGCACAGAGACTGGGGCTGCTTGCTTGTCTTGTCACCTCAAACTTCAAATGTAGCATTGTGGTTGCATGCCGGGCTCCTCCGGCAGCCCTGCTCCCAAAATGCGAACGTCTGCAGATAGCTCGCAGCCAGAAAGAGCTAGCCTGGAAAGCTGTTGCTCAGCCTCATCTGCCCATGGCACTGCTCGCACAGAGGCACAGAGACTGGGGCTGCTTGCTTGTCTTGTCACCTCAAACTTCAAATGTAGCATTGTGGTTGCATGCCAGGCTCCTCCGGCAGCCCTGCTCCCAAAATTCGAACGTCTGCAGATAGCTCGCAGCCAGAAAGAGCTAGCCTGGAAAGCTGTTGCTCAGCCTCATCTGCCCATGGCACTGCTCGCACAGAGGCACAGAGACTGGGGCTGCTTGCTTGTCTTGCCACGACAAACTTCAAACGTATCTTAGGTGGTCCATGCCGGGTGCCTACGGCACCCCTGCTCCGAATATGCGAACGTCTGCAGATAGCTCGCAGCCAGAAAGAGCTAGCCTGGAAAGCTGTTGCTCAGCCTCATCTGCCCATGGCACTGCTCGCACAGAGGCACAGAGACTGGGGCTGCTTGCTTGTCTTGCCCCCTCAAACTTCAAACGTGGCTTTGGGATCCGTGTATGGCGTCCGCGGCAGCCCTGCTCCGAAAATGCGAACGTCTGCAGATAGATTGCAGCCAGAAAGATCTAGCCTTGAAAACTGTTGGTCAGCCTCATCTGCCCATGGCACTGCTCGCATAGAGGCACAGAGACTGGGGCTGCTTGCTTGTCTTGTCACCCCAAACTTCAAATGTAGCATTGTAGTTGCATGCTGGGCTCCTTCGGCAGCCCTGCTCCCAAAATTCGAACGTCTGCAGATAGCTCGCAGGCAGAAAGAGCTAGCCTGGAAAGGTGTTGCTCAGCCTCATCTGCCCATGGCACTGCTCGCACAGAGGCACAGAGACTGGAGCTGCTTGCTTGTCTTGTCACCCCAAACTTCAAATATAGCATTGTGGTTGCATGCCGGGCTCCTCCGGCAGCCCTGCTCCCAAAATACGAACGTCTGCAGATAGCTCGCAGCCAGAAAGAGCTAGCCTGGAAAGCTGTTGCTCAGCCTCATCTGCCCATGGCACTGCTCGCACAGAGGCACAGAGACTGGGGCTGCTTGGTTGTCTTGCCACGACAAACTTCAAACGTATCTTATCTGGTCCATGCCGGGCTTCTCCGGCAGCCCTGCTCCCAAAATGCGAACGTCTGCAGATAGATTGCAGCCAGAAAGAGCTAGCCTGGAAAGCTGTTGCTCAGCCTCATCTGCCCATGGCACTGCTCGCACAGAGGCACAGAGACTGGGGCTGCTTGCTTGTCTTGTCACCTCAAACTTCAAATGTAGCATTGCGGTTGCATGCCGGGCTCCTCCGGCAGCCCTGCTCCCAAAATGCGAACGTCTGCAGATAGCTCGCAGCCAGAAAGAGCTAGCCTGGAAAGGTGTTGCTCAGCCTCATCTGCCCATGGCACTGCTCGCACAGAGGCACAGAGACTGGGGCTGCTTGCTTGTCTTGCCACGACAAACTTCAAACGTATCTTAGGTGGTCCATGCTGGGTGCCTACGGCAGCCCTGCTCCGAATATGCGAACGTCTGCAGATAGCTCGCAGCCAGAAAGAGCTAGCCTGGAAAGCTGTTGCTCAGCCTCATCTGCCCATGGCACTGCTCGCACAGAGGCACAGAGACTGGGGCTGCTTGCTTGTCTTGCCACGACAAACTTCAAACGTATCTTAGGTGGTCCATGCCGCGTGCCTCCGGCATCCCTGCTCCAAAAATGCAAACGTCTGCAGATAGCTCGCAGCCAGAAAGAGCTAGCCTGGAAAGCTGTTGCTCAGCCTCATCTGCCCATGGCACTGCCCGCACAGAGGCACAGAGACTGGGGCTGCTTGCCTGTCTTGTCACCTCAAACTTCAAATGTAGCATTGTGGTTGCATGCCAGGCTCCTCCAGCAGCCCTGCTCCCAAAATTCGAACGTCTGCAGATAGCTCGCAGGCAGAAAGAGCTAGCCTGGAAAGCTGTTGCTCAGCCTCATCTGCCCATGGCACTGCTCACACAGAGGCACAGAGACTGGGGCTTCTTGCTCTTCTTGCCACCTCAAACTTCAACGTATCTTAGCTGGTCCGTGCCGGGGGCCTCCGGCAGGGCTGCTCCGAAAATGCAATCGTCTGCAGATAGCTCGCAGCCAGAAAGAGCTAGCCTGGAAAGCTGTTGCTCAGCCTCATCTGCCCATGGCACTGCTCGCACAGAGGCACAGAGACTGGGGCTGCTTGCTTGTCTTGCCCCCTCAAACTTCATACGTGGCTTTGGGATCCATGTCGGATGCCTCCGGCATCCCTGCTCCGAAAATGCGAACGTCTGCAGATACCTCGCAGCCAGAAAGAGCTAGCCTGGAAAGCTGTTGCTCAGCCTCATCTGCCCATGGCACTGCTCGCACAGAGGCACAGAGACTGGGGCTGCTTGCTTGTCTTGCCACCTCAAACTTCAAACGTAGCTTAGGTGGTCCGTGCCGGGGGCCTCCGGGAGGGCTGCTCCAAAAATGCAATCGTCTGCAGATAGCTCGCAGCCAGAAAGAGCTAGCCTGGAAAACTGTTGCTCAGCCTCATCTGCCCATGGCACTGCTCGCACAGAGGCACAGAGACTGGGGCTGCTTGCTTGTCTTGCAACGTCAAACTTCAAACGTATCTTAGGTGGTCCATGCCGGGTGCCTACGGCATCCCTGCTCCGAATACGCAAACGTCTGCAGATAGCTCGCAGCCAGAAAGAGCTAGCCTGGAAAGCTATTGCTCAGCCTCATCTGCCCATGGCACTGCTCGTACAGAGGCACTGAGACTGGGGCTGCTTGCTTGTCTTGCCCCCTCAAACTTCAAACGTGGCTTTGGGATCCGTGTCGGGCGTCTGCGGCAGCCCTGCTCCGAAAATGCGAACGTCTGCAGATAGCTCGCAGCCAGAAAGAGCTAGCCTGGAAAGGTGTTGCTCAGCCTCATCTGCCCATGGCACTGGTCGCACAGAGGCACAGAGACTGGGGCTGCTTGCTTGTCTTGCCCCCTCAAACTTCAAACGTATCTTAACTGGTTTGTGCCGGGGGCCTCCGTCAGGGCTGCTCCGAAAATGCAAACGTCTGCATATAGCTCGCAGCCAGAAAGAGCTAGCCTGGAAAGCTGTTGCTCAGCCTCATCTGCCCATGGCACTGCTCGCACAGAGGCACAGAGACTGGGGCTGCATGCTTGTCTTGCCACATCAAACTTCAAACGTAGCTTAGGCTGTCCGTGCCGGGCGCCTCCGGCAGCCCTGCTCCAAAAATGCAAACGTCTGCTGATAGCTCGCAGCCAGAAAGAGCTAGCCTGGAAAACTGTTGCTCAGCCTCATCTGCCCATGGCACTGCTCGCACAGAGGCACAGAGACTGGGGCTGCTTGCTTGTCTTGCCACGACAAACTTCAAACGTATCTTAGGTGGTCCATGCCGGGTGCCTACGGCATCCCTGCTGCGAATATGCGAACGTCTGCAGATAGCTCACAGCCAGAAGAGCTAGCCTGGAAAGCTGTTGCTCAGCCTCATCTGCCCATGGCACTGCTCGCACAGAGGCACAGAGACTGGGGCTGCTTGCTTGTCTTGCCCCCTCAAACTTCAAACGTGGCTTTGGGATCCGTGTAGGGCGTCCGCGGCAGCCCTGCTCCGAAAATGCGAACGTCTGCAGATAGATTGCAGCCAGAAAGATCTAGCCTTGAAAACTGTTGGTCAGCCTCATCTGCCCATGGCACTGCTCGCATAGAGGCACAGAGACTGGGGCTGCTTGCTTGTCTTGTCACCCCAAACTTCAAATGTAGCATTGTAGTTGCATGCTGGGCTCCTTCGGCAGCCCTGCTCCCAAAATTCGAACGTCTGCAGATAGCTCGCAGGCAGAAAGAGCTAGCCTGGAAAGTTGTTGCTCAGCCTCATCTGCCCATGGCACTGCTCGCACAGAGGCACAGAGACTGGGGCTGCTTGCTTGTCTTGTCACCCCAAACTTCAAATATAGCATTGTGGTTGCATGCCGGGCTCCTCCGGCAGCCCTGCTCCCAAAATGCGAACGTCTGCAGATAGCTCGCAGGCAGAAAGAGCTAGCCTGGAAAGGTGTTGCTCAGCCTCATCTGCCCATGGCACTGCTCGCACAGAGGCACAGACACTGGGGCTGCTTGCTCTTCTTGCCCCCTCAAACTTCAAATGTAGCTTAGCTGGTCCATGCCGGGTGCCTCCGGCATCCCTGGTCCAAAAATGCGAACGTCTGCAGATAGCTCGCAGCCAGAAAGAGCTAGCCTGGAAACCTGTTGCTCAGCCTCATCTGCCCATGGCACTGCTCACACAGAGGCACAGAGACTGGGGCTGCTTGCTTGTCTTGCCACCTCAAACTTCAAACGTAGCTTAGGTGGTCCATGCCGGGGGCCATCCGACAGCCCTGCTCCGAAAATGCTAAGGTCTGCAGATAGCTCGCAGCCAGAAAGAGCTAGCCTGGAAAGCTGTTGCTCAGCCTCATCTGCCCATGGCACTGCTCGCACAGAGGCACAGAGACTGGGGCTGCTTGCCTGTCTTGTCACCTCAAACTTCAAATGTAGCATTGTGGTTGCATGCCGGGCTCCTCCAGCAGCCCTGCTCCCAAAATTCGAACGTCTGCAGATAGCTCGCAGGCAGAAAGAGCTAGCCTGGAAAGCTGTTGCTCAGCCTCATCTGCCCATGGCACTGCTCACACAGAGGCACAGAGACTGGGGCTGCTTGCTTGTCTTCCCCCTGAAACTTCAACGTATCTTAGCTGGTCCGTGCCGGGGGCCTCGGGTATCCCTGCTCCCAAAATGCGAACGTCTGCAGATAGCTCGCAGCCAGAAAGAGCTAACCTGGAAAGCTGTTGCTCAGCCTCATCTGCCCATGGCACTGCTCGCACAGAGGCACAGAGACTGGGGCTGCTTGCTTGTCTTGCCCCCTCAAACTTCATACGTGGCTTTGGGATCCATGTCGGGTGGCTCCGGCATCCCTGCTCCGAAAATGCGAACGTCTGCAGATAGCTCGCAGCCAGAAAGAGCTAGCCTGGAAAGCTGTTGCTCAGCCTCATCTGCCCATGGCACTGCTCGCACAGAGGCACAGAGACTGGGGCTGCTTGCTTGTCTTGCCCCCTCAAACTTCAAACATATCTTAGGTGGTCCATGCCGCGTGCCTCGGGCATCCCTGCTCCAAAAATGCGAACGTCTGCAGATAGCTCGCAGCCAGAAAGAGCTAGCCTGGAAAGCTGTTGCTCAGCCTCATCTGCTCATGGCACTGCTCGCACAGAGGCACAGAGACTGGGGCTGCTTGCTTGTCTTGTCACCTCAAACTTCAAATGTAGCATTGTGGTTGCATGCCGGGCTCCTCCAGCAGCCCTGCTCCCAAAATTCGAACGTCTGCAGATAGCTCGCAGGCAGAAAGAGCTAGCCTGGAAAGCTGTTGCTCAGCCTCATCTGCCCATGGCACTGCTCGCACAGAGGCACAGAGACTGGGGCTGCTTGCCTGTCTTGTCACCTCAAACTTCAAATGTAGCATTGTGGTTGCATGCCGGGCTCCTACAGCAGCCCTGCTCCCAAAATTCGAACGTCTGCAGATAGCTCGCAGGCAGAAAGAGCTAGCCTGGAAAGGTGTTGCTCAGCCTCATCTGCCCATGGCACTGCTCGCACAGAGGCACAGAGACTGGGGCTGCTTGCTTGTCTTGCCCTCTGAAACTTCAACGTATCTTAGCTGGTCCGTGCCGGGGGCCTCCGGCAGGGCTGCTCCGAAAATGCAATCGTCTGCAGATAGCTCGCAGCCAGAAAGAGCTAGCCTGGAAAGCTGTTGCTCAGCCTCATCTGCCCATGGCACTGCTCGCACAGAGGCACAGAGACTGGGGCTGCTTGCTTGTCTTGCCCCCTCAAACTTCAAATGTAGCTTAGCTGGTCCATGCCGGGTGCCTCGGGCATCCCTGCTCCGAAAATGCGAACGTCTGCAGATAGCTCGCAGCCAGAAAGAGCTAACCTGGAAAGCTGTTGCTCAGCCTCATCTGCCCATGGCACTGCTCGCACAGAGGCACAGAGACTGGGGCTGCTTGCTTGTCTTGCCCCCTCAAACTTCATACGTGGCTTTGGGATCCATGTCGGGTGCCTACGGCATCCCTGCTCCAAAAATGCGAACGTCTGCAGATAGCTCGCAGCCAGAAAGAGCTAGCCTGGAAAGCTGTTGCTCAGCCTCATCTGCCCATGGCACTGCTCGCACAGAGGCACAGAGACTGGGGCTGCTTGCTTGTCTTGCCCCCTCAAACTTCAAACATATCTTAGGTGGTCCATGCCGCGTGCCTCCGGCATCCCTGCTCCAAAAATGCAAACGTCTGCAAACAGCTCGCAGACAAAGAGAGAGTCTGGAAAGCTGTTGCTCAGCCTCATCTGCTCGTGGCACTGCTCACAGAGAGGCACAGAGACTGGGGCTGCTTGTTTGTCTTGCCCCCTCAAACTTCAAACGTAGCTTAGACTCTCCGTGTCGGGCGCCTCCAGCAGCCCTGCTCCCAAAATGCGAACGTCTGCAGATAGCTCGCAGCCAGAAAGAGCTAGCCTGGAAAGCTGTTGCTCAGCCTCATCTGCCCATGGCACTGCTCGCACAGAGGCACAGAGACTGGGGCTGCTTGCCTGTCTTGTCACCTCAAACTTCAAATGTAGCATTGTGGTTGCATGCCGGGCTCCTCCGGCAGCCCTGCTCCCAAAATTCGAACGTCTGCAGATAGCTCGCAGCCAGAAAGAGCTAGCCTGGAAAGCTGTTGCTCAGCCTCATCTGCCCATGGCACTGCTCGCACAGAGGCACAGAGACTGGGGCTGCTTGCCTGTCTTGTCACCTCAAACTTCAAATGTAGCATTGTGGTTGCATGCCGGGCTCCTACAGCAGCCCTGCTCCCAAAATTCGAACGTCTGCAGATAGCTCGCAGGCAGAAAGAGCTAGCCTGGAAAGGTGTTGCTCAGCCTCATCTGCCCATGGCACTGCTCGCACAGAGGCACAGAGACTGGGGCTGCTTGCTTGTCTTGCCCTCTGAAACTTCAACGTATCTTAGCTGGTCCGTGCCGGGGGCCTCCGGCAGGGCTGCTCCGAAAATGCAATCGTCTGCAGATAGCTCGCAGCCAGAAAGAGCTAGCCTGGAAAGCTGTTGCTCAGCCTCATCTGCCCATGGCACTGCTCGCACAGAGGCACAGAGACTGGGGCTGCTTGCTTGTCTTGCCACCTCAAACTTCAAACGTAGCTTAGGTGGTCCATGCCGGGGGCCATCCGACAGCCCTGCTCCGAAAATGCTAAGGTCTGCAGATAGCTCGCAGCCAGAAAGAGCTAGCCTGGAAAGCTGTTGCTCAGCCTCATCTGCCCATGGCACTGCTCGCACAGAGGCACAGAGACTGGGGCTGCTTGCCTGTCTTGTCACCTCAAACTTCAAATGTAGCATTGTGGTTGCATGCCGGGCTCCTCCAGCAGCCCTGCTCCCAAAATTCGAACGTCTGCAGATAGCTCGCAGGCAGAAAGAGCTAGCCTGGAAAGCTGTTGCTCAGCCTCATCTGCCCATGGCACTGCTCACACAGAGGCACAGAGACTGGGGCTGCTTGCTTGTCTTCCCCCTGAAACTTCAACGTATCTTAGCTGGTCCGTGCCGGGGGCCTCGGGTATCCCTGCTCCCAAAATGCGAACGTCTGCAGATAGCTCGCAGCCAGAAAGAGCTAACCTGGAAAGCTGTTGCTCAGCCTCATCTGCCCATGGCACTGCTCGCACAGAGGCACAGAGACTGGGGCTGCTTGCTTGTCTTGCCCCCTCAAACTTCATACGTGGCTTTGGGATCCATGTCGGGTGGCTCCGGCATCCCTGCTCCGAAAATGCGAACGTCTGCAGATAGCTCGCAGCCAGAAAGAGCTAGCCTGGAAAGCTGTTGCTCAGCCTCATCTGCCCATGGCACTGCTCGCACAGAGGCACAGAGACTGGGGCTGCTTGCTTGTCTTGCCCCCTCAAACTTCAAACATATCTTAGGTGGTCCATGCCGCGTGCCTCGGGCATCCCTGCTCCAAAAATGCGAACGTCTGCAGATAGCTCGCAGCCAGAAAGAGCTAGCCTGGAAAGCTGTTGCTCAGCCTCATCTGCTCATGGCACTGCTCGCACAGAGGCACAGAGACTGGGGCTGCTTGCTTGTCTTGTCACCTCAAACTTCAAATGTAGCATTGTGGTTGCATGCCGGGCTCCTCCAGCAGCCCTGCTCCCAAAATTCGAACGTCTGCAGATAGCTCGCAGGCAGAAAGAGCTAGCCTGGAAAGCTGTTGCTCAGCCTCATCTGCCCATGGCACTGCTCGCACAGAGGCACAGAGACTGGGGCTGCTTGCCTGTCTTGTCACCTCAAACTTCAAATGTAGCATTGTGGTTGCATGCCGGGCTCCTACAGCAGCCCTGCTCCCAAAATTCGAACGTCTGCAGATAGCTCGCAGGCAGAAAGAGCTAGCCTGGAAAGGTGTTGCTCAGCCTCATCTGCCCATGGCACTGCTCGCACAGAGGCACAGAGACTGGGGCTGCTTGCTTGTCTTGCCCTCTGAAACTTCAACGTATCTTAGCTGGTCCGTGCCGGGGGCCTCCGGCAGGGCTGCTCCGAAAATGCAATCGTCTGCAGATAGCTCGCAGCCAGAAAGAGCTAGCCTGGAAAGCTGTTGCTCAGCCTCATCTGCCCATGGCACTGCTCGCACAGAGGCACAGAGACTGGGGCTGCTTGCTTGTCTTGCCCCCTCAAACTTCAAATGTAGCTTAGCTGGTCCATGCCGGGTGCCTCGGGCATCCCTGCTCCGAAAATGCGAACGTCTGCAGATAGCTCGCAGCCAGAAAGAGCTAACCTGGAAAGCTGTTGCTCAGCCTCATCTGCCCATGGCACTGCTCGCACAGAGGCACAGAGACTGGGGCTGCTTGCTTGTCTTGCCCCCTCAAACTTCATACGTGGCTTTGGGATCCATGTCGGGTGCCTACGGCATCCCTGCTCCAAAAATGCGAACGTCTGCAGATAGCTCGCAGCCAGAAAGAGCTAGCCTGGAAAGCTGTTGCTCAGCCTCATCTGCCCATGGCACTGCTCGCACAGAGGCACAGAGACTGGGGCTGCTTGCTTGTCTTGCCCCCTCAAACTTCAAACATATCTTAGGTGGTCCATGCCGCGTGCCTCCGGCATCCCTGCTCCAAAAATGCAAACGTCTGCAAACAGCTCGCAGACAAAGAGAGAGTCTGGAAAGCTGTTGCTCAGCCTCATCTGCTCGTGGCACTGCTCACAGAGAGGCACAGAGACTGGGGCTGCTTGTTTGTCTTGCCCCCTCAAACTTCAAACGTAGCTTAGACTCTCCGTGTCGGGCGCCTCCAGCAGCCCTGCTCCCAAAATGCGAACGTCTGCAGATAGCTCGCAGCCAGAAAGAGCTAGCCTGGAAAGCTGTTGCTCAGCCTCATCTGCCCATGGCACTGCTCGCACAGAGGCACAGAGACTGGGGCTGCTTGCCTGTCTTGTCACCTCAAACTTCAAATGTAGCATTGTGGTTGCATGCCGGGCTCCTCCGGCAGCCCTGCTCCCAAAATTCGAACGTCTGCAGATAGCTCGCAGCCAGAAAGAGCTAGCCTGGAAAGCTGTTGCTCAGCCTCATCTGCCCATGGCACTGCTCGCACAGAGGCACAGAGACTGGGGCTGCTTGCCTGTCTTGTCACCTCAAACTTCAAATGTAGCATTGTGGTTGCATGCCGGGCTCCTACAGCAGCCCTGCTCCCAAAATTCGAACGTCTGCAGATAGCTCGCAGGCAGAAAGAGCTAGCCTGGAAAGGTGTTGCTCAGCCTCATCTGCCCATGGCACTGCTCGCACAGAGGCACAGAGACTGGGGCTGCTTGCTTGTCTTGCCCTCTGAAACTTCAACGTATCTTAGCTGGTCCGTGCCGGGGGCCTCCGGCAGGGCTGCTCCGAAAATGCAATCGTCTGCAGATAGCTCGCAGCCAGAAAGAGCTAGCCTGGAAAGCTGTTGCTCAGCCTCATCTGCCCATGGCACTGCTCGCACAGAGGCACAGAGACTGGGGCTGCTTGCTTGTCTTGCCCCCTCAAACTTCAAATGTAGCTTAGCTGGTCCATGCCGGGTGCCTCGGGCATCCCTGCTCCGAAAATGCGAACGTCTGCTGATAGCTCGCAGCCAGAAAGAGCTAACCTGGAAAGCTGTTGCTCAGCCTCATCTGCCCATGGCACTGCTCGCACACAGGCACAGAGACTGGGGCTGCTTGCTTGTCTTGCCCCTTCAAACTTCATACGTGGCTTTGGGATCCATGTCGGGTGCCTACGGCATCCCTGCTCCAAAAATGCGAACGTCTGCAGATAGCTCGCAGCCAGAAAGAGCTAGCCTGGAAAGCTGTTGCTCAGCCTCATCTGCCCATGGCACTGCTCGCACAGAGGCACAGAGACTGGGCCTGCTTGCTTGTCTTGCCCCCTCAAACTTCAAACATATCTTAGGTGGTCCATGCCGCGTGCCTCCGGCATCCCTGCTCCAAAAATGCAAACGTCTGCAAACAGCTCGCAGACAAAGAGAGAGTCTGGAAAGCTGTTGCTCAGCCTCATCTGCTCGTGGCACTGCTCACAGAGAGGCACAGAGACTGGGGGTGCTTGCTTGTCTTGCCACCTCAAAATTCACATGTAGCATTGGGGGTGCATGCCGGGCTTCTCCTGCTGCCCTGCTCCCAAAATTCGAACGTCTGCAGATAGATTGAAGCCAGAAAGAGCTAGCCTGGAAAGCTGTTGCTCAGCCTCATCTGCCCATGGCACTGCTCACACAGAGGCACAGAGACTGGGGCTGCTGCTTGTCTTGCCACCTCAAACTTCACATGTAGCATTGGGGGTGCATGCCGAGCTTCTCCGGCAGCTCTGCTCCCGTAATTCGAACGTCTGCAGATAACTCGCAGGCAGAAAGAGCTAGCCTGGAAAGCTGTTGCTCAGCCTCATCTGCCCATGGCACTGCTCGCACAGAGGCACAGAGACTGGTTCTGCTTGCTTGTCTTCCCCTCTGAAACTTCAACGTATCTTAGCTGGTCCGTGCCGGGGGCCTCCGGCAGGGCTGCTCCGAAAATGCAATCGTCTGCAGATAGCTCGCAGCCAGAAAGAGCTAGCCTGGAAAGCTGTTGCTCAGCCTCATCTGCCCATGGCACTGCTCGCACAGAGGCACAGAGACTGGGGCTGCTTGCTTGTCTTGCCCCCTCAAACTTCAAATGTAGCTTAGCTGGTCCATGCCGGGTGCCTCGGGCATCCCTGCTCCGAAAATGCAAACATCTGCAGATAGCTCGCAGCCAGAAAGAGCTAACCTGGAAAGCTGTTGCTCAGCCTCATCTGCCCATGGCACTGCTCGCACAGAGGCACAGAGACTGGGGCTGCTTGCTTCTCTTGCCCCCTCAAACTTCATACGTGGCTTTGGGATCCATGTCGGGTGCCTACGGCATCCCTGCTCCAAAAATGCGAACGTCTGCAAACAGCTCGCAGACAAAGAGAGAGTCTGGAAAGCTGTTGCTCAGCCTCATCTGCTCGTGGCACTGCTCACAGAGAGGCACAGAGACTGGGGCTGCTTGTTTGTCTTGCCCCCTCAAACTTCAAACGTAGCTTAGACTCTCCGTGTCGGGCGCCTCCAGCAGCCCTGCTCCCAAAATGCGAACGTCTGCAGATAGCTCGTAGCCAGAAAGAGCTAGCCTGGAAAGCTGTTGCTCAGCCTCATCTGCCCATGGCACTGCTCGCACAGAGGCACAGAGACTGGGGCTGCTTGCTTGTCTTGCCCCCTCAAACTTCAAATGTAGCTTAGCTGGTCCATGCCGGGTGCCTCCGGCAGCCCTGCTCCCAAAATTCGAACGTCTGCAGATAGCTCGCAGGCAGAAAGAGCTAGCCTGGAAAGGTGTTGCTCAGCCTCATCTGCCCATGGCACTGCTCGCACAGAGGCACAGAGACTGGGGCTGCTTGCTTGTCTTGCCCCCTCAAACTTCATACGTGGCTTAGGGATCCATGTCGGGTGCCTACGGCATCCCTGCTCCGAATATGCAAACGTCTGCAGATAGCTCGCAGCCAGAAAGAGCTAGCCTGGAAAGCTGTTGCTCAGCCTCATCTGCCCATGGCACTGCTCGCACAGAGGCACAGAGACTGGGACTGCTTGCTTCTCTTGTCACCCCAAACTTCAAAGGTAGCATTGTGCTTGCATGCCAGTCTCCTCCGGCAGCCCTGCTCCCAAAATTCGTACGTCTGCAGATAGCTCGCAGGCAGAAAGAGCTAGCCTGGAAAGGTGTTGCTCAGCCTCATCTGCCCATGGCACTGCTCGCACAGAGGCACAGAGACTGGGACTGCTTGCTTGTCTTGTCACCCCAAACTTCAAATGTAGCATTGTGGTTGCATGCCGGGCTCCTCCGGCATGCCTGCTCCGAAAATGCAAACGTCTGCAGATAGCTCGCAGCCAGAAAGAGCTAACCTGGAAAGCTGTTGCTCAGCCTCATCTGCCCATGGCACTGCTCGCACAGAGGCACAGAGACTGGGGCTGCTTGCTTGTCTTGCCCCTTCAAACTTCATACGTGGCTTTGGGATCCATGTCGGGTGCCTACGGCATCCCTGCTCCAAAAATGCGAACGTCTGCAGATAGCTCGCAGCCAGAAAGAGCTAGCCTGGAAAGCTGTTGCTCAGCCTCATCTGCCCATGGCACTGCTCGCACAGAGGCACAGAGACTGGGGCTGCTTGCTTGTCTTGCCCCCTCAAACTTCAAACATATCTTAGGTGGTCCATGCCGCGTGCCTCCGGCATCCCTGCTCCAAAAATGCAAACGTCTGCAAACAGCTCGCAGACAAAGAGAGAGTCTGGAAAGCTGTTGCTCAGCCTCATCTGCTCGTGGCACTGCTCACAGAGAGGCACAGAGACTGGGGCTGCTTGTTTGTCTTGCCCCCTCAAACTTCAAACGTAGCTTAGGTGGTCTGTGTCGGGCGCCTCCACCAGCCCTGCTCCCAAAATGCGAACGTCTGCAGATAGCTCGCAGCCAGAAAGAGCTAGCCTGGAAAGCTGTTGCTCAGCCTCATCTGCACATGGCACTGCTCGCACAGAGGCACAGAGACTGGGGCTGCTTGCTTGTCTTGCCCCCTCAAACTTCAAATGTAGCTTAGCTGGTCCATGCCGGGTGCCTCGGGCATCCCTGCTCCGAAAATTCGAAAGTCTGCAGATAGCTCGCAGCCAGAAAGAGCTAACCTGGAAAGCTGTTGCTCAGCCTCATCTGCCCATGGCACTGCTCGCACAGAGGCACAGAGACTGGGGCTGCTTGCTTGTCTTGACCCTCAAACTTCATACGTGGCTTAGGGATCCATGTCGGGTGCCTACGGCATCCCTGCTCCGAATATGCAAACGTCTGCAGATAGCTCGCAGCCAGAAAGAGCTAGCCTGGAAAGCTGTTGCTCAGCCTCATCTGCCCATGGCACTGCTCGCACAGAGGCACAGAGACTGGGACTGCTTGCTTCTCTTGTCACCCCAAACTTCAAAGGTAGCATTGTGCTTGCATGCCAGGCTCCTCCGGCAGCCCTGCTCCCAAAATTCGTACGTCTGCAGATAGCTGGCAGGCAGAAAGAGCTAGCCTGGAAAGGTGTTGCTCAGCCTCATCTGCCCATGGCACTGCTCGCACAGAGGCACAGAGACTAGAGCTGCTTGCTTGTCTTGTCACCCCAAACTTCAAATGTAGCATTGTGGTTGCATGCCGGGCTCCTCCAGCATGCCTGCTCCGAAAATGCGAACGTCTGCAGATAGCTCGCAGCCAGAAAGAGCTAGCCTGGAAAGCTGTTGCTCAGCCTCATCTGCCCATGGCACTGCTAGCACAGAGGCACAGAGACTGGGGGTGCTTGCTTGTCTTGCCACCTCAAAATTCACATGTAGCATTGGGGGTGCATGCCGGGCTTCTCCTGCTGCCCTGCTCCCAAAATTCGAACGTCTGCAGATAGATTGAAGCCAGAAAGAGCTAGCCTGGAAAGCTGTTGCTCAGCCTCATCTGCCCATGGCACTGCTCGCACAGAGGCACAGAGACTGGGGCTGCTGCTTGTCTTGCCCCCTCAAACTTCAAATGTAGCATTGTGGTTTCATGACGCGCTCCTCCGGCAGCCCTGCTCCAAAAATGCAAACGTCTGCAGATAGCTCGCAGCCAGAAAGAGCTAGCCTGGAAAGCTGTTGCTCAGCCTCATCTGCCCATGGCACTGCTCGCACAGAGGCACAGAGACTGGGGCTGCTTGCTTGTCTTGCCCCCTCAAACTTCAAACGTGGCTTAGGTGGTCCATGCCGGGGGCCTCCGGGAGGGCTGCTCCGAAAATGCAAACGTCTGCAGATAGCTCACAGCCAGAAAGAGCTAGCCTGGAAAGCTGTTGCTCAGCCTCATCTGCCCATGGCACTGCTCACACAGAGGCACAGAGACTGGGGCTGCTTGCTTGTCTTGCCACCTCAAACTTCACATGTAGCATTGGGGGTGCATGCCGAGCTTCTCCGGCAGCCCTGCTCCCAAAATTCGAACGTCTGCAGATAGATTGCAGCCAGAAAGAGCTAGCCTGGAAAGGTGTTGCTCAGCCTCATCTGCCCATGGCACTGCTCGCACAGAGGCACAGAGACTGGGGCTGCTTGCTTGTCTTGTCACCTCAAACTTAAAATGTAGCATTGTGGTTGCATGCCGGGCTCCTCCGGCAGCCCTGCTCCCAAAATTCGAACGTCTGCAGATAGCTCTCAGGCAGAAAGAGCTAGCCTGGAAAGCTGTTGCTCAGCCTCATCTGCCCATGGCACTGCTCGCACAGAGGCACAGAGACTGGGGCTGCTTGCTTGTCTTGCCCCCTCAAACTTCAAACGTAGCTTAGGCTGCCCGTGCCGGGCGCCTCCGGCAGCCCTGCTCCAAAAATGCGAACGTCTGCAGATAGCTCGCAGCCAGAAAGAGCTAGCCTGGAAAGCTGTTGCTCAGCCTCATCTGCCCATGGCACTGCTCGCACAGAGGCACAGAGACTGGGGCTGCTTGCTTGTCTTGCCCCCTCAAACTTCAAACGTACCTTAGGTGGTCCATGCCGGGGGCCATCCGACAGCCCTGCTCCGAAAATACGAACGTCTGCAGATAGCTCGCAGCCAGAAAGAGCTAGCCTGGAAAGGTGTTGCTCAGCCTCATCTGCCCATGGCACTGCTCGCACAGAGGCACAGAGACTGGGGCTGCTTGCTTCTCTTGCCACCTCAAACTTCACATGTAGCATTGGGGGTGCATGCCGGGCTCCTCCGGCAGCCCTGCTCCCAAAATTCGAACGTCTGCAGATAGATTGCAGCCAGAAAGAGCTAGCCTGGAAAGCTGCTCCTCAGCCTCATCTGCCCATGGCACTGCTCACAGAGAGGCACAGAGACTGGGGCTGCTTGTTTGTCTTGCCCCCTCAAACTTCAAACGTAGCTTAGACTCTCCGTGTCGGGCGCCTCCAGCAGCCCTGCTCCCAAAATGCGAACGTCTGCAGATAGCTCGCAGCCAGAAAGAGCTAGCCTGGAAAGCTGTTGCTCAGCCTCATCTGCCCATGGCACTGCTCGCACAGAGGCACAGAGACTGGGGCTGCTTGCCTGTCTTGTCACCTCAAACTTCAAATGTAGCATTGTGGTTGCATGCCGGGCTCCTACAGCAGCCCTGCTCCCAAAATTCGAACGTCTGCAGATAGCTCGCAGGCAGAAAGAGCTAGCCTGGAAAGCTGTTGCTCAGCCTCATCTGCCCATGGCACTGCTCGCACAGAGGCACAGAGACTGGGGCTGCTTGCTTGTCTTGCCCTCTGAAACTTCAACGTATCTTAGCTGGTCCGTGCCGGGGGCCTCCGGCAGGGCTGCTCCGAAAATGCAATCGTCTGCAGATAGCTCGCAGCCAGAAAGAGCTAGCCTGGAAAGCTGTTGCTCAGCCTCATCTGCCCATGGCACTGCTCGCACAGAGGCACAGAGACTGGGGCTGCTTGCTTGTCTTGCCCCCTCAAACTTCAAATGTAGCTTAGCTGGTCCATGCCGGGTGCCTCGGGCATCCCTGCTCCGAAAATGCGAACGTCTGCTGATAGCTCGCAGCCAGAAAGAGCTAACCTGGAAAGCTGTTGCTCAGCCTCATCTGCCCATGGCACTGCTCGCACAGAGGCACAGAGACTGGGGCTGCTTGCTTGTCTTGCCCCCTCAAACTTCATACGTGGCTTTGGGATCCATGTCGGGTGCCTACGGCATCCCTGCTCCAAAAATGCGAACGTCTGCAAACAGCTCGCAGACAAAGAGAGAGTCTGGAAAGCTGTTGCTCAGCCTCATCTGCTCGTGGCACTGCTCACAGAGAGGCACAGAGACTGGGGCTGCTTGTTTGTCTTGCCCCCTCAAACTTCAAACGTAGCTTAGACTCTCCGTGTCGGGCGCCTCCAGCAGCCCTGCTCCCAAAATGCGAACGTCTGCAGATAGCTCGTAGCCAGAAAGAGCTAGCCTGGAAAGCTGTTGCTCAGCCTCATCTGCCCATGGCACTGCTCGCACAGAGGCACAGAGACTGGGGCTGCTTGCTTGTCTTGCCCCCTCAAACTTCAAATGTAGCTTAGCTGGTCCATGCCGGGTGCCTCGGGCATTCCTGCTCCGAAAATTCGAATGTCTGCAGATAGCTCGCAGCCAGAAAGAGCTAACCTGGAAAGCTGTTGCTCAGCCTCATCTGCCCATGGCACTGCTCGCACAGAGGCACAGAGACTGGGGCTGCTTGCTTGTCTTGCCCCCTCAAACTTCATACGTGGCTTAGGGATCCATGTCGGGTGCCTACGGCATCCCTGCTCCGAATATGCAAACGTCTGCAGATAGCTCGCAGCCAGAAAGAGCTAGCCTGGAAAGCTGTTGCTCAGCCTCATCTGCCCATGGCACTGCTCGCACAGAGGCACAGAGACTGGGACTGCTTGCTTCTCTTGTCACCCCAAACTTCAAAGGTAGCATTGTGCTTGCATGCCAGTCTCCTCCGGCAGCCCTGCTCCCAAAATTCGTACGTCTGCAGATAGCTCGCAGGCAGAAAGAGCTAGCCTGGAAAGGTGTTGCTCAGCCTCATCTGCCCATGGCACTGCTCGCACAGAGGCACAGAGACTGGGACTGCTTGCTTGTCTTGTCACCCCAAACTTCAAATGTAGCATTGTGGTTGCATGCCGGGCTCCTCCGGCATGCCTGCTCCGAAAATGCAAACGTCTGCAGATAGCTCGCAGCCAGAAAGAGCTAACCTGGAAAGCTGTTGCTCAGCCTCATCTGCCCATGGCACTGCTCGCACAGAGGCACAGAGACTGGGGCTGCTTGCTTGTCTTGCCCCTTCAAACTTCGTACGTGGCTTTGGGATCCATGTCGGGTGCCTACGGCATCCCTGCTCCAAAAATGCGAACGTCTGCAGATAGCTCGCAGCCAGAAAGAGCTAGCCTGGAAAGCTGTTGCTCAGCCTCATCTGCCCATGGCACTGCTCGCACAGAGGCACAGAGACTGGGCCTGCTTGCTTGTCTTGCCCCCTCAAACTTCAAACATATCTTAGGTGGTCCATGCCGCGTGCCTCCGGCATCCCTGCTCCAAAAATGCAAACGTCTGCAAACAGCTCGCAGACAAAGAGAGCGTCTGGAAAGCTGTTGCTCAGCCTCATCTGCTCGTGGCACTGCTCACAGAGAGGCACAGAGACTGGGGGTGCTTGCTTGTCTTGCCACCTCAAAATTCACATGTAGCATTGGGGGTGCATGCCGGGCTTCTCCTGCTGCCCTGCTCCCAAAATTCGAACGTCTGCAGATAGATTGAAGCCAGAAAGAGCTAGCCTGGAAAGCTGTTGCTCAGCCTCATCTGCCCATGGCACTGCTCACACAGAGGCACAGAGACTGGGGCTGCTGCTTGTCTTGCCACCTCAAACTTCACATGTAGCATTGGGGGTGCATGCCGAGCTTCTCCGGCAGCTCTGCTCCCGTAATTCGAACGTCTGCAGATAGCTCGCAGGCAGAAAGAGCTAGCCTGGAAAGCTGTTGCTCAGCCTCATCTGCCCATGGCACTGCTCGCACAGAGGCACAGAGACTGGGGCTGCTTGCTTGTCTTCCCCTCTGAAACTTCAACGTATCTTAGCTGGTCCGTGCCGGGGGCCTCCGGCAGGGCTGCTCCGAAAATGCAATCGTCTGCAGATAGCTCGCAGCCAGAAAGAGCTAGCCTGGAAAGCTGTTGCTCAGCCTCATCTGCCCATGGCACTGCTCGCACAGAGGCACAGAGACTGGGGCTGCTTGCTTGTCTTGCCCCCTCAAACTTCAAATGTAGCTTAGCTGGTCCATGCCGGGTGCCTCGGGCATCCCTGCTCCGAAAATGCAAACGTCTGCAGATAGCTCGCAGCCAGAAAGAGCTAACCTGGAAAGCTGTTGCTCAGCCTCATCTGCCCATGGCACTGCTCGCACAGAGGCACAGAGACTGGGGCTGCTTGCTTGTCTTGCCCCCTCAAACTTCATACGTGGCTTTGGGATCCATGTCGGGTGCCTACGGCATCCCTGCTCCAAAAATGCGAACGTCTGCAAACAGCTCGCAGACAAAGAGAGAGTCTGGAAAGCTGTTGCTCAGCCTCATCTGCTCGTGGCACTGCTCACAGAGAGGCACAGAGACTGGGGCTGCTTGTTTGTCTTGCCCCCTCAAACTTCAAACGTAGCTTAGACTCTCCGTGTCGGGCGCCTCCAGCAGCCCTGCTCCCAAAATGCGAACGTCTGCAGATAGCTCGTAGCCAGAAAGAGCTAGCCTGGAAAGCTGTTGCTCAGCCTCATCTGCCCATGGCACTGCTCGCACAGAGGCACAGAGACTGGGGCTGCTTGCTTGTCTTGCCCCCTCAAACTTCAAATGTAGCTTAGCTGGTCCATGCCGGGTGCCTCGGGCATTCCTGCTCCGAAAATTCGAATGTCTGCAGATAGCTCGCAGCCAGAAAGAGCTAACCTGGAAAGCTGTTGCTCAGCCTCATCTGCCCATGGCACTGCTCGCACAGAGGCACAGAGACTGGGGCTGCTTGCTTGTCTTGCCCCCTCAAACTTCATACGTGGCTTAGGGATCCATGTCGGGTGCCTACGGCATCCCTGCTCCGAATATGCAAACGTCTGCAGATAGCTCGCAGCCAGAAAGAGCTAGCCTGGAAAGCTGTTGCTCAGCCTCATCTGCCCATGGCACTGCTCGCACAGAGGCACAGAGACTGGGACTGCTTGCTTCTCTTGTCACCCCAAACTTCAAAGGTAGCATTGTGCTTGCATGCCAGTCTCCTCCGGCAGCCCTGCTCCCAAAATTCGTACGTCTGCAGATAGCTCGCAGGCAGAAAGAGCTAGCCTGGAAAGGTGTTGCTCAGCCTCATCTGCCCATGGCACTGCTCGCACAGAGGCACAGAGACTGGGACTGCTTGCTTGTCTTGTCACCCCAAACTTCAAATGTAGCATTGTGGTTGCATGCCGGGCTCCTCCGGCATGCCTGCTCCGAAAATGCAAACGTCTGCAGATAGCTCACAGCCAGAAAGAGCTAACCTGGAAAGCTGTTGCTCAGCCTCATCTGCCCATGGCACTGCTCGCACAGAGGCACAGAGACTGGGGCTGCTTGCTTGTCTTGCCCCTTCAAACTTCATACGTGGCTTTGGGATCCATGTCGGGTGCCTACGGCATCCCTGCTCCAAAAATGCGAACGTCTGCAGATAGCTCGCAGCCAGAAAGAGCTAGCCTGGAAAGCTGTTGCTCAGCCTCATCTGCCCATGGCACTGCTCGCACAGAGGCACAGAGACTGGGGCTGCTTGCTTGTCTTGCCCCCTCAAACTTCAAACATATCTTAGGTGGTCCATGCCGCGTGCCTCCGGCATCCCTGCTCCAAAAATGCAAACGTCTGCAAACAGCTCGCAGACAAAGAGAGAGTCTGGAAAGCTGTTGCTCAGCCTCATCTGCTCGTGGCACTGCTCACAGAGAGGCACAGAGACTGGGGCTGCTTGTTTGTCTTGCCCCCTCAAACTTCAAACGTAGCTTAGGTGGTCTGTGTCGGGCGCCTCCACCAGCCCTGCTCCCAAAATGCGAACGTCTGCAGATAGCTCGCAGCCAGAAAGAGCTAGCCTGGAAAGCTGTTGCTCAGCCTCATCTGCACATGGCACTGCTTGCACAGAGGCACAGAGACTGGGGCTGCTTGCTTGTCTTGCCCCCTCAAACTTCAAATGTAGCTTAGCTGGTCCATGCCGGGTGCCTCGGGCATCCCTGCTCCGAAAATTCGAAAGTCTGCAGATAGCTCGCAGCCAGAAAGAGCTAACCTGGAAAGCTGTTGCTCAGCCTCATCTGCCCATGGCACTGCTCGCACAGAGGCACAGAGACTGGGGCTGCTTGCTTGTCTTGACCCTCAAACTTCATACGTGGCTTAGGGATCCATGTCGGGTGCCTACGGCATCCCTGCTCCGAATATGCAAACGTCTGCAGATAGCTCGCAGCCAGAAAGAGCTAGCCTGGAAAGCTGTTGCTCAGCCTCATCTGCCCATGGCACTGCTCGCACAGAGGCACAGAGACTGGGACTGCTTGCTTCTCTTGTCACCCCAAACTTCAAAGGTAGCATTGTGCTTGCATGCCAGGCTCCTCCGGCAGCCCTGCTCCCAAAATTCGTACGTCTGCAGATAGCTGGCAGGCAGAAAGAGCTAGCCTGGAAAGGTGTTGCTCAGCCTCATCTGCCCATGGCACTGCTCGCACAGAGGCACAGAGACTAGAGCTGCTTGCTTGTCTTGTCACCCCAAACTTCAAATGTAGCATTGTGGTTGCATGCCGGGCTCCTCCGGCAGCCCTGCTCCAAAAATGCAAACGTCTGCAGATAGATTGAAGCCAGAAAGAGCTAGCCTGGAAAGCTGTTGCTCAGCCTCATCTGCCCATGGCACTGCTCGCACAGAGGCACAGAGACTGGGGCTGCTGCTTGTCTTGCCCCCTCAAACTTCAAATGTAGCATTGTGGTTTCATGACGCGCTCCTCCGGCAGCCCTGCTCCAAAAATGCAAACGTCTGCAGATAGCTCACAGCCAGAAAGAGCTAGCCTGGAAAGCTGTTGCTCAGCCTCATCTGCCCATGGCACTGCTCGCACAGAGGCACAGAGACTGGGGCTGCTTGCTTGTCTTGCCCCCTCAAACTTCAAACGTGGCTTAGGTGGTCCATGCCGGGGGCCTCCGGGAGGGCTGCTCCGAAAATGCAAACGTCTGCAGATAGCTCACAGCCAGAAAGAGCTAGCCTGGAAAGCTGTTGCTCAGCCTCATCTGCCCATGGCACTGCTCACACAGAGGCACAGAGACTGGGGCTGCTTGCTTGTCTTGCCACCTCAAACTTCACATGTAGCATTGGGGGTGCATGCCGAGCTTCTCCGGCAGCCCTGCTCCCAAAATTCGAACGTCTGCAGATAGATTGCAGCCAGAAAGAGCTAGCCTGGAAAGGTGTTGCTCAGCCTCATCTGCCCATGGCACTGCTCGCACAGAGGCACAGAGACTGGGGCTGCTTGCTTGTCTTGTCACCTCAAACTTAAAATGTAGCATTGTGGTTGCATGCCGGGCTCCTCCGGCAGCCCTGCTCCCAAAATTCGAACGTCTGCAGATAGATTGCAGCCAGAAAGAGCTAGCCTGGAAAGCTGCTCCTCAGCCTCATCTGCCCATGGCACTGCTCGCACAGAGGCACAGAGACTGGGGCTGCTTGCTTGTCTTGCCCCCTCAAACTTCAAACGTAGCTTAGGCTGCCCGTGCCGGGCGCCTCCGGCAGCCCTGCTCCAAAAATGCGAACGTCTGCAGATAGCTCGCAGCCAGAAAGAGCTAGCCTGGAAAGCTGTTGCTCAGCCTCATCTGCCCATGGCACTGCTCGCACAGAGGCACAGAGACTGGGGCTGCTTGCTTGTCTTGCCCCCTCAAACTTCAAACGTACCTTAGGTGGTCCATGCCGGGGGCCATCCGACAGCCCTGCTCCGAAAATGCGAACGTCTGCAGATAGCTCGCAGCCAGAAAGAGCTAGCCTGGAAAGGTGTTGCTCAGCCTCATCTGCCCATGGCACTGCTCGCACAGAGGCACAGAGACTGGGGCTGCTTGCTTCTCTTGCCACCTCAAACTTCACATGTAGCATTGGGGGTGCATGTCGGGCTCCTCCGGCAGCCCTGCTCCCAAAATTCGAACGTCTGCAGATAGATTGCAGCCAGAAAGAGCTAGCCTGGAAAGCTGCTCCTCAGCCTCATCTGCCCATGGCACTGCTCACAGAGAGGCACAGAGACTGGGGCTGCTTGTTTGTCTTGCCCCCTCAAACTTCAAACGTAGCTTAGACTCTCCGTGTCGGGCGCCTCCAGCAGCCCTGCTCCCAAAATGCGAACGTCTGCAGATAGCTCGCAGCCAGAAAGAGCTGGCCTGGAAAGCTGTTGCTCAGCCTCATCTGCCCATGGCACTGCTCGCACAGAGGCACAGAGACTGGGGCTGCTTGCCTGTCTTGTCACCTCAAACTTCAAATGTAGCATTGTGGTTGCATGCCGGGCTCCTCCAGCAGCCCTGCTCCCAAAATTCGAACGTCTGCAGATAGCTCGCAGGCAGAAAGAGCTAGCCTGGAAAGCTGTTGCTCAGCCTCATCTGCCCATGGCACTGCTCGCACAGAGGCACAGAGACTGGGGCTGCTTGCCTGTCTTGTCACCTCAAACTTCAAATGTAGCATTGTGGTTGCATGCCGGGCTCCTACAGCAGCCCTGCTCCCAAAATTCGAACGTCTGCAGATAGCTCGCAGGCAGAAAGAGCTAGCCTGGAAAGCTGTTGCTCAGCCTCATCTGCCCATGGCACTGCTCGCACAGAGGCACAGAGACTGGGGCTGCTTGCCTGTCTTGTCACCTCAAACTTCAAATGTAGCATTGTGGTTGCATGCCGGGCTCCTACAGCAGCCCTGCTCCCAAAATTCGAACATTTGCAGATAGCTGGCAGGCAGAAAGAGCTAGCCTGGAAAGCTGTTGCTCAGCCTCATCTGCCCATGGCACTGCTCGCACAGAGGCACAGAGACTGGGGCTGCTTGCTTGTCTTGCCCTCTGAAACTTCAACGTATCTTAGCTGGTCCGTGCCGGGGGCCTCCGGCAGGGCTGCTCCGAAAATGCAATCGTCTGCAGATAGCTCGCAGCCAGAAAGAGCTAGCCTGGAAAGCTGTTGCTCAGCCTCATCTGCCCATGGCACTGCTCGCACAGAGACACAGAGACTGGGGCTGCTTGTTTGTCTTGCCCCCTCAAACTTCAAATGTAGCTTAGCTGGTCCATGCCGGGTGCCTCGGGCATCCCTGCTCCGAAAATGCGAACGTCTGCAGATAGCTCGCAGCCAGAAAGAGCTAACCTGGAAAGCTGTTGCTCAGCCTCATCTGCCCATGGCACTGCTCGCACAGAGGCACAGAGACTGGGGCTGCTTGCTTGTCTTGCCCCCTCAAACTTCATACGTGGCTTTGGGATCCATGTCGGGTGCCTACGGCATCCCTGCTCCAAAAATGCGAACGTCTGCAGATAGCTCGCAGCCAGAAAGAGCTAGCCTGGAAAGCTGTTGCTCAGCCTCATCTGCCCATGGCACTGCTCGCACAGAGGCACAGAGACTGGGGCTGCTTGCTTGTCTTGCCCCCTCAAACTTCAAACATATCTTAGGTGGTCCATGCCGCGTGCCTCCGGCATCCCTGCTCCAAAAATGCAAACGTCTGCAAACAGCTCGCAGACAAAGAGAGAGTCTGGAAAGCTGTTGCTCAGCCTCATCTGCTCGTGGCACTGCTCACAGAGAGGCACAGAGACTGGGGCTGCTTGTTTGTCTTGCCCCCTCAAACTTCAAACGTAGCTTAGACTCTCCGTGTCGGGCGCCTCCAGCAGCCCTGCTCCCAAAATGCGAACGTCTGCAGATAGCTCGTAGCCAGAAAGAGCTAGCCTGGAAAGCTGTTGCTCAGCCTCATCTGCCCATGGCACTGCTCGCACAGAGGCACAGAGACTGGGGCTGCTTGCTTGTCTTGCCCCCTCAAACTTCAAATGTAGCTTAGCTGGTCCATGCCGGGTGCCTCGGGCATTCCTGCTCCGAAAATTCGAATGTCTGCAGATAGCTCGCAGCCAGAAAGAGCTAACCTGGAAAGCTGTTGCTCAGCCTCATCTGCCCATGGCACTGCTCGCACAGAGGCACAGAGACTGGGGCTGCTTGCTTGTCTTGCCCCCTCAAACTTCATACGTGGCTTAGGGATCCATGTCGGGTGCCTACGGCATCCCTGCTCCGAATATGCAAACGTCTGCAGATAGCTCGCAGCCAGAAAGAGCTAGCCTGGAAAGCTGTTGCTCAGCCTCATCTGCCCATGGCACTGCTCGCACAGAGGCACAGAGACTGGGACTGCTTGCTTCTCTTGTCACCCCAAACTTCAAAGGTAGCATTGTGCTTGCATGCCAGTCTCCTCCGGCAGCCCTGCTCCCAAAATTCGTACGTCTGCAGATAGCTCGCAGGCAGAAAGAGCTAGCCTGGAAAGGTGTTGCTCAGCCTCATCTGCCCATGGCACTGCTCGCACAGAGGCACAGAGACTGGGACTGCTTGCTTGTCTTGTCACCCCAAACTTCAAATGTAGCATTGTGGTTGCATGCCGGGCTCCTCCGGCATGCCTGCTCCGAAAATGCAAACGTCTGCAGATAGCTCGCAGCCAGAAAGAGCTAACCTGGAAAGCTGTTGCTCAGCCTCATCTGCCCATGGCACTGCTCGCACAGAGGCACAGAGACTGGGGCTGCTTGCTTGTCTTGCCCCTTCAAACTTCATACGTGGCTTTGGGATCCATGTCGGGTGCCTACGGCATCCCTGCTCCAAAAATGCGAACGTCTGCAGATAGCTCGCAGCCAGAAAGAGCTAGCCTGGAAAGCTGTTGCTCAGCCTCATCTGCCCATGGCACTGCTCGCACAGAGGCACAGAGACTGGGGCTGCTTGCTTGTCTTGCCCCCTCAAACTTCAAACATATCTTAGGTGGTCCATGCCGCGTGCCTCCGGCATCCCTGCTCCAAAAATGCAAACGTCTGCAAACAGCTCGCAGACAAAGAGAGAGTCTGGAAAGCTGTTGCTCAGCCTCATCTGCTCGTGGCACTGCTCACAGAGAGGCACAGAGACTGGGGCTGCTTGTTTGTCTTGCCCCCTCAAACTTCAAACGTAGCTTAGGTGGTCTGTGTCGGGCGCCTCCACCAGCCCTGCTCCCAAAATTCGAAAGTCTGCAGATAGCTCGCAGCCAGAAAGAGCTAACCTGGAAAGCTGTTGCTCAGCCTCATCTGCCCATGGCACTGCTCGCACAGAGGCACAGAGACTGGGGCTGCTTGCTTGTCTTGACCCTCAAACTTCATACGTGGCTTAGGGATCCATGTCGGGTGCCTACGGCATCCCTGCTCCGAATATGCAAACGTCTGCAGATAGCTCGCAGCCAGAAAGAGCTAGCCTGGAAAGCTGTTGCTCAGCCTCATCTGCCCATGGCACTGCTAGCACAGAGGCACAGAGACTGGGGGTGCTTGCTTGTCTTGCCACCTCAAAATTCACATGTAGCATTGGGGGTGCATGCCGGGCTTCTCCTGCTGCCCTGCTCCCAAAATTCGAACGTCTGCAGATAGATTGAAGCCAGAAAGAGCTAGCCTGGAAAGCTGTTGCTCAGCCTCATCTGCCCATGGCACTGCTCGCACAGAGGCACAGAGACTGGGGCTGCTGCTTGTCTTGCCCCCTCAAACTTCAAATGTAGCATTGTGGTTTCATGACGCGCTCCTCCGGCAGCCCTGCTCCAAAAATGCAAACGTCTGCAGATAGCTCGCAGCCAGAAAGAGCTAGCCTGGAAAGCTGTTGCTCAGCCTCATCTGCCCATGGCACTGCTCGCACAGAGGCACAGAGACTGGGGCTGCTTGCTTGTCTTGCCCCCTCAAACTTCAAACGTGGCTTAGGTGGTCCATGCCGGGGGCCTCCGGGAGGGCTGCTCCGAAAATGCAAACGTCTGCAGATAGCTCACAGCCAGAAAGAGCTAGCCTGGAAAGCTGTTGCTCAGCCTCATCTGCCCATGGCACTGCTCACACAGAGGCACAGAGACTGGGGCTGCTTGCTTGTCTTGCCACCTCAAACTTCACATGTAGCATTGGGGGTGCATGCCGAGCTTCTCCGGCAGCCCTGCTCCCAAAATTCGAACGTCTGCAGATAGATTGCAGCCAGAAAGAGCTAGCCTGGAAAGGTGTTGCTCAGCCTCATCTGCCCATGGCACTGCTCGCACAGAGGCACAGAGACTGGGGCTGCTTGCTTGTCTTGTCACCTCAAACTTAAAATGTAGCATTGTGGTTGCATGCCGGGCTCCTCCGGCAGCCCTGCTCCCAAAATTCGAACGTCTGCAGATAGATTGCAGCCAGAAAGAGCTAGCCTGGAAAGGTGTTGCTCAGCCTCATCTGCCCATGGCACTGCTCGCACAGAGGCACAGAGACTGGGGCTGCTTGCTTGTCTTACCCCCTCAAACTTCAAACGTAGCTTAGGCTGCCCGTGCCGGGCGCCTCCGGCAGCCCTGCTCCAAAAATGCGAACGTCTGCAGATAGCTCGCAGCCAGAAAGAGCTAGCCTGGAAAGCTGTTGCTCAGCCTCATCTGCCCATGGCACTGCTCACACAGAGGCACAGAGACTGGGGCTGCTTGCTTGTCTTGCCACCTCAAACTTCACATGTAGCATTGGGGGTGCATGCCGAGCTTCTCCGGCAGCCCTGCTCCCAAAATTCGAACGTCTGCAGATAGATTGCAGCCAGAAAGAGCTAGCCTGGAAAGGTGTTGCTCAGCCTCATCTGCCCATGGCACTGCTCGCACAGAGGCACAGAGACTGGGGCTGCTTGCTTGTCTTGTCACCTCAAACTTAAAATGTAGCATTGTGGTTGCATGCCGGGCTCCTCCGGCAGCCCTGCTCCAAAAATGCAAACGTCTGCAGATAGCTCTCAGGCAGAAAGAGCTAGCCTGGAAAGCTGTTGCTCAGCCTCATCTGCCCATGGCACTGCTCGCACAGAGGCACAGAGACTGGGGCTGCTTGCTTGTCTTGCCCCCTCAAACTTCAAACGTAGCTTAGGCTGCCCGTGCCGGGCGCCTCCGGCAGCCCTGCTCCAAAAATGCGAACGTCTGCAGATAGCTCGCAGCCAGAAAGAGCTAGCCTGGAAAGCTGTTGCTCAGCCTCATCTGCCCATGGCACTGCTCGCACAGAGGCACAGAGACTGGGGCTGCTTGCTTGTCTTGCCCCCTCAAACTTCAAACGTACCTTAGGTGGTCCATGCCGGGGGCCATCCGACAGCCCTGCTCCCAAAATGCGAACGTCTGCAGATAGATTGCAGCCAGAAAGAGCTAGCCTGGAAAGCTGCTCCTCAGCCTCATCTGCCCATGGCACTGCTCACAGAGAGGCACAGAGACTGGGGCTGCTTGTTTGTCTTGCCCCCTCAAACTTCAAACGTAGCTTAGACTCTCCGTGTCGGGCGCCTCCAGCAGCCCTGCTCCCAAAATGCGAACGTCTGCAGATAGCTCGCAGCCAGAAAGAGCTAGCCTGGAAAGCTGTTGCTCAGCCTCATCTGCCCATGGCACTGCTCGCACAGAGGCACAGAGACTGGGGCTGCTTGCCTGTCTTGTCACCTCAAACTTCAAATGTAGCATTGTGGTTGCATGCCGGGCTCCTCCAGCAGCCCTGCTCCCAAAATTCGAACGTCTGCAGATAGCTCGCAGGCAGAAAGAGCTAGCCTGGAAAGCTGTTGCTCAGCCTCATCTGCCCATGGCACTGCTCGCACAGAGGCACAGAGACTGGGGCTGCTTGCCTGTCTTGTCACCTCAAACTTCAAATGTAGCATTGTGGTTGCATGCCGGGCTCCTACAGCAGCCCTGCTCCCAAAATTCGAACATCTGCAGATAGCTCGCAGGCAGAAAGAGCTAGCCTGGAAAGCTGTTGCTCAGCCTCATCTGCCCATGGCACTGCTCGCACAGAGGCACAGAGACTGGGGCTGCTTGCTTGTCTTGCCCTCTGAAACTTCAACGTATCTTAGCTGGTCCGTGCCGGGGGCCTCCGCAAGGGCTGCTCCGAAAATGCAGTCGTCTGCAGATAGCTCGCAGCCAGAAAGAGCTAGCCTGGAAAGCTGTTGCTCAGCCTCATCTGCCCATGGCACTGCTCGCACAGAGGCACAGAGACTGGGGCTGCTTGTTTGTCTTGCCCCCTCAAACTTCAAATGTAGCTTAGCTGGTCCATGCCGGGTGCCTCGGGCATCCCTGCTCCGAAAATGCGAACGTCTGCAGATAGCTCGCAGCCAGAAAGAGCTAACCTGGAAAGCTGTTGCTCAGCCTCATCTGCCCATGGCACTGCTCGCACAGAGGCACAGAGACTGGGACTGCTTGCTTCTCTTGTCACCCCAAACTTCAAAGGTAGCATTGTGCTTGCATGCCAGGCTCCTCCGGCAGCCCTGCTCCCAAAATTCGTACGTCTGCAGATAGCTGGCAGGCAGAAAGAGCTAGCCTGGAAAGGTGTTGCTCAGCCTCATCTGCCCATGGCACTGCTCGCACAGAGGCACAGAGACTAGAGCTGCTTGCTTGTCTTGTCACCCCAAACTTCAAATGTAGCATTGTGGTTGCATGCCGGGCTCCTCCAGCATGCCTGCTCCGAAAATGCGAACGTCTGCAGATAGCTCGCAGCCAGAAAGAGCTAGCCTGGAAAGCTGTTGCTCAGCCTCATCTGCCCATGGCACTGCTAGCACAGAGGCACAGAGACTGGGGGTGCTTGCTTGTCTTGCCACCTCAAAATTCACATGTAGCATTGGGGGTGCATGCCGGGCTTCTCCTGCTGCCCTGCTCCCAAAATTCGAACGTCTGCAGATAGATTGAAGCCAGAAAGAGCTAGCCTGGAAAGCTGTTGCTCAGCCTCATCTGCCCATGGCACTGCTCGCACAGAGGCACAGAGACTGGGGCTGCTGCTTGTCTTGCCCCCTCAAACTTCAAATGTAGCATTGTGGTTTCATGACGCGCTCCTCCGGCAGCCCTGCTCCAAAAATGCAAACGTCTGCAGATAGCTCGCAGCCAGAAAGAGCTAGCCTGGAAAGCTGTTGCTCAGCCTCATCTGCCCATGGCACTGCTCGCACAGAGGCACAGAGACTGGGGCTGCTTGCTTGTCTTGCCCCCTCAAACTTCAAACGTGGCTTAGGTGGTCCATGCCGGGGGCCTCCGGGAGGGCTGCTCCGAAAATGCAAACGTCTGCAGATAGCTCACAGCCAGAAAGAGCTAGCCTGGAAAGCTGTTGCTCAGCCTCATCTGCCCATGGCACTGCTCACACAGAGGCACAGAGACTGGGGCTGCTTGCTTGTCTTGCCACCTCAAACTTCACATGTAGCATTGGGGGTGCATGCCGAGCTTCTCCGGCAGCCCTGCTCCCAAAATTCGAACGTCTGCAGATAGATTGCAGCCAGAAAGAGCTAGCCTGGAAAGGTGTTGCTCAGCCTCATCTGCCCATGGCACTGCTCGCACAGAGGCACAGAGACTGGGGCTGCTTGCTTTTCTTGTCACCTCAAACTTAAAATGTAGCATTGTGGTTGCATGCCGGGCTCCTCCGGCAGCCCTGCTCCCAAAATTCGAACGTCTGCAGATAGATTGCAGCCAGAAAGAGCTAGCCTGGAAAGGTGTTGCTCAGCCTCATCTGCCCATGGCACTGCTCGCACAGAGGCACAGAGACTGGGGCTGCTTGCTTGTCTTGCCCCCTCAAACTTCAAACGTAGCTTAGGCTGCCCGTGCCGGGCGCCTCCAGCAGCCCTGCTCCAAAAATGCGAACGTCTGCAGATAGCTCGCAGCCAGAAAGAGCTAGCCTGGAAAGCTGTTGCTCAGCCTCATCTGCCCATGGCACTGCTCACACAGAGGCACAGAGACTGGGGCTGCTTGCTTGTCTTGCCACCTCAAACTTCACATGTAGCATTGGGGGTGCATGCCGAGCTTCTCCGGCAGCCCTGCTCCCAAAATTCGAACGTCTGCAGATAGATTGCAGCCAGAAAGAGCTAGCCTGGAAAGGTGTTGCTCAGCCTCATCTGCCCATGGCACTGCTCGCACAGAGGCACAGAGACTGGGGCTGCTTGCTTGTCTTGTCACCTCAAACTTAAAATGTAGCATTGTGGTTGCATGCCGGGCTCCTCCGGCAGCCCTGCTCCAAAAATGCAAACGTCTGCAGATAGCTCTCAGGCAGAAAGAGCTAGCCTGGAAAGCTGTTGCTCAGCCTCATCTGCCCATGGCACTGCTCGCACAGAGGCACAGAGACTGGGGCTGCTTGCTTGTCTTGCCCCCTCAAACTTCAAACGTAGCTTAGGCTGCCCGTGCCGGGCGCCTCCGGCAGCCCTGCTCCAAAAATGCGAACGTCTGCAGATAGCTCGCAGCCAGAAAGAGCTAGCCTGGAAAGCTGTTGCTCAGCCTCATCTGCCCATGGCACTGCTCGCACAGAGGCACAGAGACTGGGGCTGCTTGCTTGTCTTGCCCCCTCAAACTTCAAACGTACCTTAGGTGGTCCATGCCGGGGGCCATCCGACAGCCCTGCTCCCAAAATGCGAACGTCTGCAGATAGATTGCAGCCAGAAAGAGCTAGCCTGGAAAGCTGCTCCTCAGCCTCATCTGCCCATGGCACTGCTCACAGAGAGGCACAGAGACTGGGGCTGCTTGTTTGTCTTGCCCCCTCAAACTTCAAACGTAGCTTAGACTCTCCGTGTCGGGCGCCTCCAGCAGCCCTGCTCCCAAAATGCGAACGTCTGCAGATAGCTCGCAGCCAGAAAGAGCTAGCCTGGAAAGCTGTTGCTCAGCCTCATCTGCCCATGGCACTGCTCGCACAGAGGCACAGAGACTGGGGCTGCTTGCCTGTCTTGTCACCTCAAACTTCAAATGTAGCATTGTGGTTGCATGCCGGGCTCCTCCAGCAGCCCTGCTCCCAAAATTCGAACGTCTGCAGATAGCTCGCAGGCAGAAAGAGCTAGCCTGGAAAGCTGTTGCTCAGCCTCATCTGCCCATGGCACTGCTCGCACAGAGGCACAGAGACTGGGGCTGCTTGCCTGTCTTGTCACCTCAAACTTCAAATGTAGCATTGTGGTTGCATGCCGGGCTCCTACAGCAGCCCTGCTCCCAAAATTCGAACATCTGCAGATAGCTCGCAGGCAGAAAGAGCTAGCCTGGAAAGCTGTTGCTCAGCCTCATCTGCCCATGGCACTGCTCGCACAGAGGCACAGAGACTGGGGCTGCTTGCTTGTCTTGCCCTCTGAAACTTCAACGTATCTTAGCTGGTCCGTGCCGGGGGCCTCCGCAAGGGCTGCTCCGAAAATGCAGTCGTCTGCAGATAGCTCGCAGCCAGAAAGAGCTAGCCTGGAAAGCTGTTGCTCAGCCTCATCTGCCCATGGCACTGCTCGCACAGAGGCACAGAGACTGGGGCTGCTTGTTTGTCTTGCCCCCTCAAACTTCAAATGTAGCTTAGCTGGTCCATGCCGGGTGCCTCGGGCATCCCTGCTCCGAAAATGCGAACGTCTGCAGATAGCTCGCAGCCAGAAAGAGCTAACCTGGAAAGCTGTTGCTCAGCCTCATCTGCCCATGGCACTGCTCGCACAGAGGCACAGAGACTGGGGCTGCTTGCTTGTCTTGCCCCCTCAAACTTCATACGTGGCTTTGGGATCCATGTCGGGTGCCTACGGCATCCCTGCTCCAAAAATGCGAACGTCTGCAGATAGCTCGCAGCCAGAAAGAGCTAGCCTGGAAAGCTGTTGCTCAGCCTCATCTGCCCATGGCACTGCTCGCACAGAGGCACAGAGACTGGGCCTGCTTGCTTGTCTTGCCCCCTCAAACTTCAAACATATCTTAGGTGGTCCATGCCGCGTGCCTCCGGCATCCCTGCTCCAAAAATGCAAACGTCTGCAAACAGCTCGCAGACAAAGAGAGAGTCTGGAAAGCTGTTGCTCAGCCTCATCTGCTCGTGGCACTGCTCACTGAGAGGCACAGAGACTGGGGCTGCTTGTTTGTCTTGCCACCTCAAACTTCAAACGTAGCTTAGACTCTCCGTGTCGGGCGCCTCCAGCAGCCCTGCTCCCAAAATGCGAACGTCTGCAGATAGCTCGCAGCCAGAAAGAGCTAGCCTGGAAAGCTGTTGCTCAGCCTCATCTGCCCATGGCACTGCTCGCACAGAGGCACGGAGACTGGGGCTGCTTGCTTGTCTTGCCCCCTCAAACTTCAAATGTAGCTTAGCTGGTCCATGCCGGGTGCCTCGGGCATCCCTGCTCCGAAAATTCGAACGTCTGCAGATAGCTCGCAGCCAGAAAGAGCTAACCTGGAAAGCTGTTGCTCAGCCTCATCTGCCCATGGCACTGCTCGCACAGAGGCACAGAGACTGGGGCTGCTTGCTTGTCTTGCCCCCTCAAACTTCAAATGTATCTTTGGGATCAATGTCGGGTGCCTACGGCATCCCTGGTCCGAATATGCAAACGTCTGCAGATAGCTCGCAGCCAGAAAGAGCTAGCCTGGAAAGCTGTTGCTCAGCCTCATCTGCCCATGGCACTGCTCGCACAGAGGCACAGAGACTGGGACTGCTTGCTTCTCTTGTCACCCCAAACTTCAAAGGTAGCATTGTGCTTGCGTGCCGGGCTCCTCCGGCAGCCCTGCTCCCAAAATTCGTACGTCTGCAGATAGCTCGCAGGCAGAAAGAACTAGCCTGGAAAGGTGTTGCTCAGCCTCATCTGCCCATGGCACTGCTAGCACAGAGGCACAGAGACTGGGGGTGCTTGCTTGTCTTGCCACCTCAAAATTCACATGTAGCATTGGGGGTGCATGCCGGGCTCCTCCGGCAGCCCTGCTCCAAAAATGCAAACGTCTGCAGATAGCTCGTAGCCAGAAAGAGCTAGCCTGGAAAGCTGTTGCTCAGCCTCATCTGCCCATGGCACTGCTCGCACAGAGGCACAGAGACTGGGGCTGCTTGCTTGTCTTGCCCTCTGAAACTTCAACGTATCTTAGCTGGTCCGTGCCGGGGGCCTCCGCAAGGGCTGCTCCGAAAATGCAATCGTCTGCAGATAGCTCGCAGCCAGAAAGAGCTAGCCTGGAAAGCTGTTGCTCAGCCTCATCTGCCCATGGCACTGCTCGCACAGAGGCACAGAGACTGGGGCTGCTTGTTTGTCTTGCCCCCTCAAACTTCAAATGTAGCTTAGCTGGTCCATGCCGGGTGCCTCGGGCATCCCTGCTCCGAAAATGCGAACGTCTGCAGATAGCTCTCAGCCAGAAAGAGCTAGCCTGGAAAGCTGTTGCTCAGCCTCATCTGCCCATGGCACTGCTCGCACAGAGGCACAGAGACTGGGGCTGCTTGCTTGTCTTGCCCCCTCAAACTTCATACGTGGCTTTGGGATCCATGTCGGGTGCCTACGGCATCCCTGCTCCAAAAATGCGAACGTCTGCAGATAGCTCGCAGCCAGAAAGAGCTAGCCTGGAAAGCTGTTGCTCAGCCTCATCTGCCCATGGCACTGCTCGCACAGAGGCACAGAGACTGGGGCTGCTTGCTTGTCTTGCCCCCTCAAACTTCAAACATATCTTAGGTGGTCCATGCCGCGTGCCTCCGGCATCCCTGCTCCAAAAATGCAAACGTCTGCAAACAGCTCGCAGACAAAGAGAGAGTCTGGAAAGCTGTTGCTCAGCCTCATCTGCTCGTGGCACTGCTCACTGAGAGGCACAGAGACTGGGGCTGCTTGTTTGTCTTGCCCCCTCAAACTTCAAACGTAGCTTAGACTCTCCGTGTCGGGCGCCTCCAGCAGCCCTGCTCCCAAAATGCGAAAGTCTGCAGATAGCTCGCAGCCAGAAAGAGCTAACCTGGAAAGCTGTTGCTCAGCCTCATCTGCCCATGGCACTGCTCGCACAGAGGCACAGAGACTGGGGCTGCTTGCTTGTCTTGCCCCCTCAAACTTCAAATGTATCTTTGGGATCCATGTCGGGTGCCTACGGCATCCCTGGTCCGAATATGCAAACGTCTGCAGATAGCTCGCAGCCAGAAAGAGCTAGCCTGGAAAGCTGTTGCTCAGCCTCATCTGCCCATGGCACTGCTCGCACAGAGGCACAGAGACTGGGACTGCTTGCTTCTCTTGTCACCCCAAACTTCAAAGGTAGCATTGTGCTTGCATGCCGGGCTCCTCCGGCAGCCCTGCTCCCAAAATTCGTACGTCTGCAGATAGCTCGCAGGCAGAAAGAACTAGCCTGGAAAGGTGTTGCTCAGCCTCATCTGCCCATGGCACTGCTCGCACAGAGGCACAGAGACTGGGACTGCTTGCTTGTCTTGTCACCCCAAACTTCAAATGTAGCATTGTGGTTGCATGCCGGGCTCCTCCGGCATGCCTGCTCCGAAAATGCGAACGTCTGCAGATAGCTCGCAGGCAGAAAGAACTAGCCTGGAAAGGTGTTGCTCAGCCTCATCTGCCCATGGCACTGCTCGCACAGAGGCACAGAGACTGGGACTGCTTGCTTGTCTTGCCACCTCAAAATTCACATGTAGCATTGGGGGTGCATGCCGGGCTCCTCCGGCAGCCCTGCTCCAAAAATGCAAACGTCTGCAGATAGCTCGTAGCCAGAAAGAGCTAGCCTGGAAAGCTGTTGCTCAGCCTCATCTGCCCATGGCACTGCTCACACAGAGGCACGGAGACTGGGGCTGCTTGCTTGTCTTGCCCCCTCAAACTTCAAATGTAGCTTAGCTGGTCCATGCCGGGTGCCTCGGGCATCCCTGCTCCGAAAATTCGAACGTCTGCAGATAGCTCGCAGCCAGAAAGAGCTAACCTGGAAAGCTGTTGCTCAGCCTCATCTGCCCATGGCACTGCTCGCACAGAGGCACAGAGACTGGGGCTGCTTGCTTGTCTTGCCCCCTCAAACTTCAAATGTATCTTTGGGATCAATGTCGGGTGCCTACGGCATCCCTGGTCCGAATATGCAAACGTCTGCAGATAGCTCGCAGCCAGAAAGAGCTAGCCTGGAAAGCTGTTGCTCAGCCTCATCTGCCCATGGCACTGCTCGCACAGAGGCACAGAGACTGGGACTGCTTGCTTCTCTTGTCACCCCAAACTTCAAAGGTAGCATTGTGCTTGCGTGCCGGGCTCCTCCGGCAGCCCTGCTCCCAAAATTCGTACGTCTGCAGATAGCTCGCAGGCAGAAAGAACTAGCCTGGAAAGGTGTTGCTCAGCCTCATCTGCCCATGGCACTGCTAGCACAGAGGCACAGAGACTGGGGGTGCTTGCTTGTCTTGCCACCTCAAAATTCACATGTAGCATTGGGGGTGCATGCCGGGCTCCTCCGGCAGCCCTGCTCCAAAAATGCAAACGTCTGCAGATAGCTCGTAGCCAGAAAGAGCTAGCCTGGAAAGCTGTTGCTCAGCCTCATCTGCCCATGGCACTGCTCGCACAGAGGCACAGAGACTGGGGCTGCTTGCTTGTCTTGCCCTCTGAAACTTCAACGTATCTTAGCTGGTCCGTGCCGGGGGCCTCCGCAAGGGCTGCTCCGAAAATGCAATCGTCTGCAGATAGCTCGCAGCCAGAAAGAGCTAGCCTGGAAAGCTGTTGCTCAGCCTCATCTGCCCATGGCACTGCTCGCACAGAGGCACAGAGAATGGGGCTGCTTGTTTGTCTTGCCCCCTCAAACTTCAAATGTAGCTTAGCTGGTCCATGCCGGGTGCCTCGGGCATCCCTGCTCCGAAAATGCGAACGTCTGCAGATAGCTCTCAGCCAGAAAGAGCTAGCCTGGAAAGCTGTTGCTCAGCCTCATCTGCCCATGGCACTGCTCGCACAGAGGCACAGAGACTGGGGCTGCTTGCTTGTCTTGCCCCCTCAAACTTCAAACGTGGCTTTGGGATCCATGTCGGGTGCCTACGGCATCCCTGCTCCAAAAATGCGAACGTCTGCAGATAGCTCGCAGCCAGAAAGAGCTAGCCTGGAAAGCTGTTGCTCAGCCTCATCTGCCCATGGCACTGCTCGCACAGAGGCACAGAGACTGGGGCTGCTTGCTTGTCTTGCCCCCTCAAACTTCAAACATATCTTAGGTGGTCCATGCCGCGTGCCTCCGGCATCCCTGCTCCAAAAATGCAAACGTCTGCAAACAGCTCGCAGACAAAGAGAGAGTCTGGAAAGCTGTTGCTCAGCCTCATCTGCTCGTGGCACTGCTCACTGAGAGGCACAGAGACTGGGGCTGCTTGTTTGTCTTGCCCCCTCAAACTTCAAACGTAGCTTAGACTCTCCGTGTCGGGCGCCTCCAGCAGCCCTGCTCCCAAAATGCGAACGTCTGCAGATAGCTCGCAGCCAGAAAGAGCTAGACTCAAAAGCTGTTGCTCAGCCTCATCTGCCCATGGCACTGCTCGCACAGAGGCACAGAGACTGGGGCTGCTTGCCTGTCTTGTCACCTCAAACTTCAAATGTAGCATTGTGATTGCATGCCGGGCTCCTCCGGCAGCCCTGCTCCCAAAATTCGAACGTCTGCAGATAGCTCGCAGCCAGAAAGAGCTACCCTGGAAAGGTGTTGCTCAGCCTCATCTGCCCATGGCACTGCTCGCACAGAGGCACAGAGACTGGGGCTGCTTGCTTGTCTTGCCCCCTCAAACTTCAAATGTAGCATTGTGGTTGCATGCCGGGCTCCTCCGGCAGCCCTGCTCCCAAAATTCGAACGTCTGCAGATAGCTCGCAGGCAGAAAGAGCTAGCCTGGAAAGGTGTTGCTCAGCCTCATCTGCCCATGGCACTGCTCGCACAGAGGCACAGAGACTGGGGCTGCTTGCTTGTCTTGCCACCTCAAACTTCAAACGTAGCTTAGGTGGTCCGTGCCGGGGGACTCCGGCAGGGCTGCTCCAAAAATGCAAACGTCTGCTGATAGCTCGCAGCCAGAAAGAGCTAGCCTGGAAAGCTGTTGCTCAGCCTCATCTGCCCATGCAACTGCTCGCACAGAGGCACAGAGACTGGGGCTGCTTGCTTGTCTTGCCACGACAAACTTCAAACGTATCTTAGGTGGTCCATGCCGGGTGCCTACGGCATCCCTGCTCCGAATATGCAAACGTCTGCAGATAGCTCGCAGGCAGAAAGAGCTAGCCTGGAAAGCTGTTGCTCAGCCTCATCTGCCCATGGCACTGCTCACACAGAGGCACAGAGACTGGGGCTGCTTGTTTGTCTTGCCCCCTCAAACTTCAAATGTAGCATTGTGGTTGCATGCCGGGCTCCTCCGGCAGCCCTGCTTTCAAAATTCGAACGTCTGCAGATAGCTCGCAGGCAGAAAGAGCTAGCCTGGAAAGGTGTTGCTCAGCCTCATCTGCCCATGGCACTGCTCACACAGAGGCACAGAGACTGGGGCTGCTTGCTTGTCTTGCCACCTCAAACTTCAAACGTAGCTTAGGTGGTCCGTGCCGGGGGACTCCGGCAGGGCTGCTCCAAAAATGCAAACGTCTGCAGATAGCTCGCAGCCAGAAAGAGCTAGCCTGGAAAGCTGTTTCTCAGCCTCATCTGCCCATGGCACTGCTCGCACAGAGGCACAGAGACTGGGGCTGCTTGCTTGTCTTGCCACGACAAACTTCAAACGTATCTAAGGTGGTCCATGCCGGGTGCCTACGGCATCCCTGCTCCGAATATGCAAACGTCTGCAGATAGCTCGCAGCCAGAAAGAGCTAGCCTGGAAAGCTGTTGCTCAGCCTCATCTGCCCATGGCACTGCTCGCACAGAGGCACAGAGACTGGGGCTGCTTGCTTGTCTTGTCACCTCAAACTTAAAATGTAGCATTGTGGTTGCATGCCGGGCTCCTCCGGCAGCCCTGCTCCCAAAATGCGAACGTCTGCAGATAGCTCGCAGCCAGAAAGAGCTAGCCTGGAAAGCTGTTGCTCAGCCTCATCTGCCCATGGCACTGCTCGCACAGAGGCACAGAGACTGGGGCTGCTTGCTTGTCTTGTCACCTCAAACTTAAAATGTAGCATTGTGGTTGCATGCCGGGCTCCTCCGGCAGCCCTGCTCCCAAAATTCGAACGTCTGCAGATAGCTCGCAGGTAGAAAGAGCTAGCCTGGAAAGGTGTTGCTCAGCCTCATCTGCCCATGGCACTGCTCGCACAGAGGCACAGAGACTGGGGCTGCTTGCTTGTCTTGCCACCTCAAACTTCAAACGTAGCTTAGGTGGTCCATGCCGGGTGCCTACGGCATCCCTGCTCCGAATATGCCAACGTCTGCAGATAGCTCGCAGCCAGAAAGAGCTAGCCTGGAAAGCTGTTGCTCAGCCTCATCTGCCCATGGCACTGCTCGCACAGAGGCACAGAGACTGGGGCTGCTTGCTTGTCTTGTCACCTCAAACTTAAAATGTAGCATTGTGGTTGCATGCCGGGCTCCTCCGGCAGCCCGGCTCCCAAAATGCGAACGTCTGCAGATAGCTCGCAGCCAGAAAGAGCTAGCCTGGAAAGCTGTTGCTCACCCTCATCTGCCCATGGCACTGCTCGCACAGAGGCACAGAGACTGGGGCTGCTTGCTTGTCTTGTCACCTCAAACTTAAAATGTAGCATTGTGGTTGCATGCCGGGCTCCTCCGGCAGCCCTGCTCCCAAAATTCGAACGTCTGCAGATAGCTCGCAGGTAGAAAGAGCTAGCCTGGAAAGGTGTTGCTCAGCCTCATCTGCCCATGGCACTGCTCGCACAGAGGCACAGAGACTGGGGCTGCTTGCTTGTCTTGCCACCTCAAACTTCAAACGTAGCTTAGGTGGTCCGTGCCGGGGGCCTCCGGCAGGGCTGCTCCGAAAATGCAAACGTCTGCAGATAGCTCGCAGCCAGAAAGAGCTAGCCTGGAAAGCTGTTGCTCAGCCTCATCTGCCCATGGCACGGCTCGCACAGAGGCACAGAGACTGGGGCTGCTTGCTTGTCTTGTCACCTCAAACTTCAAATGTAGCATTGTGGTTGCATGCCGGGCTCCTCCGGCAGCCCTGCTCCCAAAATTCGAACGTCTGCAGATAGCTCGCAGCCAGAAAGAGCTAGCCTGGAAAGCTGTTGCTCAGCCTCATCTGCCCATGGCACTGCTCGCACAGAGGCACAGAGACTGGGGCTGCTTGCTTGTCTTGCCACCTCAAACTTCAAACGTAGCTTAGGTGGTCCGTGCCGGGGGACTCGGGCAGCCCTGCTCCAAAAATGCGAACGTCTGCAGATAGCTCGCAGCCAGAAAGAGCTAGCCTGGAAAGCTGTTGCTCAGCCTCATCTGCCCATGCAACTGCTCGCACAGAGGCACAGAGACTGGGGCTGCTTGCTTGTCTTGCCACCTCAAACTGCAAACGTAGCTTAGGTGGTCCATGTCGGCTGCCTACGGCATCCCTGCTCCGAATATGCAAACGTCTGCAGATAGCTCGCAGCCAGAAAGAGCTAGCCTGGAAAGGTGTTGCTCAGCCTCATCTGCCCATGGCACTGCTCGCACAGAGGCACAGAGACTGGGGCTGCTTGCTTGTCTTGCCACCTCAAACTTCAAACGTAGCTTAGGTGGTCCATGCCGGGGGCCATCCGACAGCCCTGCTCCGAAAATGCAAACGTCTGCAGATAGCTCGCAGCCAGAAAGAGCTAGCCTGGAAAGGTGTTGCTCAGCCTCATCTGCCCATGGCACTGCTCGCACAGAGGCACAGAGACTGGGGCTGCTTGCTTGTCTTGCCCCCTCAAACTTCAAACGTACCTTAGGTGGTCCATGCCGGGGGCCATCCGACAGCCCTGCTCCGAAAAAGCGAACATCTGCAGATAGCTCGCAGCCAGAAAGAGCTAGCCTGGAAAGCTGTTGCTCAGCCTCATCTGCCCATGGCACTGCTCGCACAGAGGCACAGAGACTGGGGCTGCTTGCTTCTCTTGCCACCTCAAACTTTACATGTAGCATTGGGGGTGCATGCCGGGCTCCTCCGGCAGCCCTGCTCCCAAAATTCGAACGTCTGCAGATAGATTGCAGCCAGAAAGAGCTAGCCTGGAAAGCTGTTGCTCAGCCTCATCTGCCCATGGCACTGCTCACAGAGAGGCACAGAGACTGGGGCTGCTTGTTTGTCTTGCCCCCTCAAACTTCAAACGTAGCTTAGACTCTCCGTGTCGGGCGCCTCCAGCAGCCCTGCTCCCAAAATGCGAACGTCTGCAGATAGCTCGCAGCCAGAAAGAGCTAGACTCAAAAGCTGTTGCTCAGCCTCATCTGCCCATGGCACTGCTCGCACAGAGGCACAGAGACTGGGGCTGCTTGCCTGTCTTGTCACCTCAAACTTCAAATGTAGCATTGTGATTGCATGCCGGGCTCCTCCGGCAGCCCTGCTCCCAAAATTCGAACGTCTGCAGATAGCTCGCAGCCAGAAAGAGCTAGCCTGGAAAGCTGTTGCTCAGCCTCATCTGCCCATGGCACTGCTCGCACAGAGGCACAGAGACTGGGGCTGCTTGCTTGTCTTGCCACCTCAAACTTCAAACGTAGCTTAGGTGGTCCGTGCCGGGGGACTCCGGCAGGGCTGCTCCAAAAATGCAAACGTCTGCTGATAGCTCGCAGCCAGAAAGAGCTAGCCTGGAAAGCTGTTGCTCAGCCTCATCTGCCCATGCAACTGCTCGCACAGAGGCACAGAGACTGGGGCTGCTTGCTTGTCTTGCCACGACAAACTTCAAACGTATCTTAGGTGGTCCATGCCGGGTGCCTACGGCATCCCTGCTCCGAATATGCAAACGTCTGCAGATAGCTCGCAGGCAGAAAGAGCTAGCCTGGAAAGCTGTTGCTCAGCCTCATCTGCCCATGGCACTGCTCACACAGAGGCACAGAGACTGGGGCTGCTTGTTTGTCTTGCCCCCTCAAACTTCAAATGTAGCATTGTGGTTGCATGCCGGGCTCCTCCGGCAGCCCTGCTTTCAAAATTCGAACGTCTGCAGATAGCTCGCAGGCAGAAAGAGCTAGCCTGGAAAGGTGTTGCTCAGCCTCATCTGCCCATGGCACTGCTCACACAGAGGCACAGAGACTGGGGCTGCTTGCTTGTCTTGCCACCTCAAACTTCAAACGTAGCTTAGGTGGTCCGTGCCGGGGGACTCCGGCAGGGCTGCTCCAAAAATGCAAACGTCTGCAGATAGCTCGCAGCCAGAAAGAGCTAGCCTGGAAAGCTGTTTCTCAGCCTCATCTGCCCATGGCACTGCTCGCACAGAGGCACAGAGACTGGGGCTGCTTGCTTGTCTTGCCACGACAAACTTCAAACGTATCTAAGGTGGTCCATGCCGGGTGCCTACGGCATCCCTGCTCCGAATATGCAAACGTCTGCAGATAGCTCGCAGCCAGAAAGAGCTAGCCTGGAAAGCTGTTGCTCAGCCTCATCTGCCCATGGCACTGCTCGCACAGAGGCACAGAGACTGGGGCTGCTTGCTTGTCTTGTCACCTCAAACTTAAAATGTAGCATTGTGGTTGCATGCCGGGCTCCTCCGGCAGCCCTGCTCCCAAAATGCGAACGTCTGCAGATAGCTCGCAGCCAGAAAGAGCTAGCCTGGAAAGCTGTTGCTCAGCCTCATCTGCCCATGGCACTGCTCGCACAGAGGCACAGAGACTGGGGCTGCTTGCTTGTCTTGTCACCTCAAACTTAAAATGTAGCATTGTGGTTGCATGCCGGGCTCCTCCGGCAGCCCTGCTCCCAAAATTCGAACGTCTGCAGATAGCTCGCAGGTAGAAAGAGCTAGCCTGGAAAGGTGTTGCTCAGCCTCATCTGCCCATGGCACTGCTCGCACAGAGGCACAGAGACTGGGGCTGCTTGCTTGTCTTGCCACCTCAAACTTCAAACGTAGCTTAGGTGGTCCATGCCGGGTGCCTACGGCATCCCTGCTCCGAATATGCCAACGTCTGCAGATAGCTCGCAGCCAGAAAGAGCTAGCCTGGAAAGCTGTTGCTCAGCCTCATCTGCCCATGGCACTGCTCGCACAGAGGCACAGAGACTGGGGCTGCTTGCTTGTCTTGTCACCTCAAACTTAAAATGTAGCATTGTGGTTGCATGCCGGGCTCCTCCGGCAGCCCTGCTCCCAAAATGCGAACGTCTGCAGATAGCTCGCAGCCAGAAAGAGCTAGCCTGGAAAGCTGTTGCTCACCCTCATCTGCCCATGGCACTGCTCGCACAGAGGCACAGAGACTGGGGCTGCTTGCTTGTCTTGTCACCTCAAACTTAAAATGTAGCATTGTGGTTGCATGCCGGGCTCCTCCGGCAGCCCTGCTCCCAAAATTCGAACGTCTGCAGATAGCTCGCAGGTAGAAAGAGCTAGCCTGGAAAGGTGTTGCTCAGCCTCATCTGCCCATGGCACTGCTCGCACAGAGGCACAGAGACTGGGGCTGCTTGCTTGTCTTGCCACCTCAAACTTCAAACGTAGCTTAGGTGGTCCGTGCCGGGGGCCTCCGGCAGGGCTGCTCCGAAAATGCAAACGTCTGCAGATAGCTCGCAGCCAGAAAGAGCTAGCCTGGAAAGCTGTTGCTCAGCCTCATCTGCCCATGGCACTGCTCGCACAGAGGCACAGAGACTGGGGCTGCTTGCTTGTCTTGTCACCTCAAACTTCAAATGTAGCATTGTGGTTGCATGCCGGGCTCCTCCGGCAGCCCTGCTCCCAAAATTCGAACGTCTGCAGATAGCTCGCAGCCAGAAAGAGCTAGCCTGGAAAGCTGTTGCTCAGCCTCATCTGCCCATGGCACTGCTCGCACAGAGGCACAGAGACTGGGGCTGCTTGCTTGTCTTGCCACCTCAAACTTCAAACGTAGCTTAGGTGGTCCGTGCCGGGGGACTCGGGCAGCCCTGCTCCAAAAATGCGAACGTCTGCAGATAGCTCGCAGCCAGAAAGAGCTAGCCTGGAAAGCTGTTGCTCAGCCTCATCTGCCCATGCAACTGCTCGCACAGAGGCACAGAGACTGGGGCTGCTTGCTTGTCTTGCCACCTCAAACTGCAAACGTAGCTTAGGTGGTCCATGTCGGCTGCCTACGGCATCCCTGCTCCGAATATGCAAACGTCTGCAGATAGCTCGCAGCCAGAAAGAGCTAGCCTGGAAAGGTGTTGCTCAGCCTCATCTGCCCATGGCACTGCTCGCACAGAGGCACAGAGACTGGGGCTGCTTGCTTGTCTTGCCACCTCAAACTTCAAACGTAGCTTAGGTGGTCCATGCCGGGGGCCATCCGACAGCCCTGCTCCGAAAATGCAAACGTCTGCAGATAGCTCGCAGCCAGAAAGAGCTAGCCTGGAAAGCTGTTGCTCAGCCTCATCTGCCCATGGCACTGCTCGCACAGAGGCACAGAGACTGGGGCTGCTTGCCTGTCTTGTCACCTCAAACTTCAAATGTAGCATTGTGATTGCATGCCGGGCTCCTCCGGCAGCCCTGCTGCCAAAATTCGAACGTCTGCAGATAGCTCGCAGGCAGAAAGAGCTAGCCTGGAAAGCTGTTGCTCAGCCTCATCTGCCCATGGCACTGCTCGCACAGAGGCACAGAGACTGGGGCTGCTTGCTTGTCTTGCCACCTCAAACTTCAAACGTAGCTTAGGCTGTCCGTGCCGGGCGCCTCCGGATGCCCTGCTCCAAAAATGCAAACGTCTGCTGATAGCTCGCAGCCAGAAAGAGCTAGCCTGGAAAGCTGTTGCTCAGCCTCATCTGCCCATGGCACTGCTCGCACAGAGGCACAGAGACTGGGGCTGCTTGCTTGTCTTGTCACCTCAAACTTCAAATGTAGCATTGTGGTTGCATGCCGGGCTCCTCCGGCAGCCCTGCTTTCAAAATTCGAACGTCTGCAGATAGCTCGCAGGCAGAAAGAGCTAGCCTGGAAAGGTGTTGCTCAGCCTCATCTGCCCATGGCACTGCTCGCACAGAGGCACAGAGACTGGGGCTGCTTGCTTGTCTTGCCACCTCAAACTTCAAACGTAGCTTAGGTGGTCCGTGCCGGGGGACTCGGGCAGCCCTGCTCCAAAAATGCAAACGTCTGCAGATAGCTCGCAGCCAGAAAGAGCTAGCCTGGAAAGCTGTTGCTCAGCCTCATCTGCCCATGGCACTGCTCGCACAGAGGCACAGAGACTGGGGCTGCTTGCTTGTCTTGCCACGACAAACTTCAAACGTATCTTAGGTGGTCCATGCCGGGTGCCTCGGGCATCCCTGCTGCGAAAATTCGAACGTCTGCAGATAGCTCGCAGCCAGAAAGAGCTAGCCTGGAAAGCTGTTGCTCAGCCTCATCTGCCCATGGCACTGCTCGCACAGAGGCACAGAGACTGGGGCTGCTTGCTTGTCTTGCCCCCTCAAACTTCAAATGTATCTTAGCTGGTCCATGCCGGGTGCCTCGGGCATCCCTGCTGCGAAAATTCGAACGTCTGCAGATAGCTCGCAGCCAGAAAGAGCTAGCCTGGAAAGCTGTTGCTCAGCCTCATCTGCCCATGGCACTGCTCGCACAGAGGCACAGAGACTGGGGCTGCTTGCTTGTCTTGCCACCTCAAACTTCAAACGTAGCTTAGGCTGTCTGTGCCGGGCGCCTCCGGCTGCCCTGCTCCAAAAATGCAAACGTCTGCTGATAGCTCGCAGCCAGAAAGAGCTAGCCTGGAAAGCTGTTGCTCAGCCTCATCTGCCCATGGCACTGCTCGCACAGAGGCACAGAGACTGGGGCTGCTTTCTTGTCTTGCCACGACAAACTTCAAACGTATCTTAGGTGGTCCATGCCGGGTGCCTACGGCATCCCTGCTCCGAATATGCAAACGTCTGCAGATAGCTCGCAGCCAGAAAGAGCTAGCCTGGAAAGCTGTTGCTCAGCCTCATCTGCCCATGGCACTGCTCGCACAGAGGCACAGAGACTGGGGCTGCTTGCTTGTCTTGTCACCTCAAACTTCAAATGTATCATTGTGGTTGCATGCCGGGCTCCTCCGGCAGCCCTGCTCCCAAAATTCGAACGTCTGCAGATAGCTCGCAGGCAGAAAGAGCTAGCCTGGAAAGCTGTTTCTCAGCCTCATCTGCCCATGGCACTGCTCGCACAGAGGCACAGAGACTGGGGCTGCTTGCTTGTCTTGCCACGACAAACTTCAAACGTATCTAAGGTGGTCCATGCCGGGTGCCTACGGCATCCCTGCTCCGAATATGCAAACGTCTGCAGATAGCTCGCAGCCAGAAAGAGCTAGCCTGGAAAGCTGTTGCTCAGCCTCATCTGCCCATGGCACTGCTCGCACAGAGGCACAGAGACTGGGGCTGCTTGCTTGTCTTGTCACCTCAAACTTAAAATGTAGCATTGTGGTTGCATGCCGGGCTCCTCCGGCAGCCCTGCTCCCAAAATGCGAACGTCTGCAGATAGCTCGCAGCCAGAAAGAGCTAGCCTGGAAAGCTGTTGCTCAGCCTCATCTGCCCATGGCACTGCTCGCACAGAGGCACAGAGACTGGGGCTGCTTGCTTGTCTTGTCACCTCAAACTTAAAATGTAGCATTGTGGTTGCATGCCGGGCTCCTCCGGCAGCCCTGCTCCCAAAATTCGAACGTCTGCAGATAGCTCGCAGGTAGAAAGAGCTAGCCTGGAAAGGTGTTGCTCAGCCTCATCTGCCCATGGCACTGCTCGCACAGAGGCACAGAGACTGGGGCTGCTTGCTTGTCTTGCCACCTCAAACTTCAAACGTAGCTTAGGTGGTCCATGCCGGGTGCCTACGGCATCCCTGCTCCGAATATGCCAACGTCTGCAGATAGCTCGCAGCCAGAAAGAGCTAGCCTGGAAAGCTGTTGCTCAGCCTCATCTGCCCATGGCACTGCTCGCACAGAGGCACAGAGACTGGGGCTGCTTGCTTGTCTTGTCACCTCAAACTTAAAATGTAGCATTGTGGTTGCATGCCGGGCTCCTCCGGCAGCCCTGCTCCCAAAATGCGAACGTCTGCAGATAGCTCGCAGCCAGAAAGAGCTAGCCTGGAAAGCTGTTGCTCACCCTCATCTGCCCATGGCACTGCTCGCACAGAGGCACAGAGACTGGGGCTGCTTGCTTGTCTTGTCACCTCAAACTTAAAATGTAGCATTGTGGTTGCATGCCGGGCTCCTCCGGCAGCCCTGCTCCCAAAATTCGAACGTCTGCAGATAGCTCGCAGGTAGAAAGAGCTAGCCTGGAAAGGTGTTGCTCAGCCTCATCTGCCCATGGCACTGCTCGCACAGAGGCACAGAGACTGGGGCTGCTTGCTTGTCTTGCCACCTCAAACTTCAAACGTAGCTTAGGTGGTCCGTGCCGGGGGCCTCCGGCAGGGCTGCTCCGAAAATGCAAACGTCTGCAGATAGCTCGCAGCCAGAAAGAGCTAGCCTGGAAAGCTGTTGCTCAGCCTCATCTGCCCATGGCACTGCTCGCACAGAGGCACAGAGACTGGGGCTGCTTGCTTGTCTTGTCACCTCAAACTTCAAATGTAGCATTGTGGTTGCATGCCGGGCTCCTCCGGCAGCCCTGCTCCCAAAATTCGAACGTCTGCAGATAGCTCGCAGCCAGAAAGAGCTAGCCTGGAAAGCTGTTGCTCAGCCTCATCTGCCCATGGCACTGCTCGCACAGAGGCACAGAGACTGGGGCTGCTTGCTTGTCTTGCCACCTCAAACTTCAAACGTAGCTTAGGTGGTCCGTGCCGGGGGACTCGGGCAGCCCTGCTCCAAAAATGCGAACGTCTGCAGATAGCTCGCAGCCAGAAAGAGCTAGCCTGGAAAGCTGTTGCTCAGCCTCATCTGCCCATGCAACTGCTCGCACAGAGGCACAGAGACTGGGGCTGCTTGCTTGTCTTGCCACCTCAAACTGCAAACGTAGCTTAGGTGGTCCATGTCGGCTGCCTACGGCATCCCTGCTCCGAATATGCAAACGTCTGCAGATAGCTCGCAGCCAGAAAGAGCTAGCCTGGAAAGGTGTTGCTCAGCCTCATCTGCCCATGGCACTGCTCGCACAGAGGCACAGAGACTGGGGCTGCTTGCTTGTCTTGCCACCTCAAACTTCAAACGTAGCTTAGGTGGTCCATGCCGGGGGCCATCCGACAGCCCTGCTCCGAAAATGCAAACGTCTGCAGATAGCTCGCAGCCAGAAAGAGCTAGCCTGGAAAGCTGTTGCTCAGCCTCATCTGCCCATGGCACTGCTCGCACAGAGGCACAGAGACTGGGGCTGCTTGCCTGTCTTGTCACCTCAAACTTCAAATGTAGCATTGTGATTGCATGCCGGGCTCCTCCGGCAGCCCTGCTGCCAAAATTCGAACGTCTGCAGATAGCTCGCAGGCAGAAAGAGCTAGCCTGGAAAGCTGTTGCTCAGCCTCATCTGCCCATGGCACTGCTCGCACAGAGGCACAGAGACTGGGGCTGCTTGCTTGTCTTGCCACCTCAAACTTCAAACGTAGCTTAGGCTGTCCGTGCCGGGCGCCTCCGGATGCCCTGCTCCAAAAATGCAAACGTCTGCTGATAGCTCGCAGCCAGAAAGAGCTAGCCTGGAAAGCTGTTGCTCAGCCTCATCTGCCCATGGCACTGCTCGCACAGAGGCACAGAGACTGGGGCTGCTTGCTTGTCTTGTCACCTCAAACTTCAAATGTAGCATTGTGGTTGCATGCCGGGCTCCTCCGGCAGCCCTGCTTTCAAAATTCGAACGTCTGCAGATAGCTCGCAGGCAGAAAGAGCTAGCCTGGAAAGGTGTTGCTCAGCCTCATCTGCCCATGGCACTGCTCGCACAGAGGCACAGAGACTGGGGCTGCTTGCTTGTCTTGCCACCTCAAACTTCAAACGTAGCTTAGGTGGTCCGTGCCGGGGGACTCGGGCAGCCCTGCTCCAAAAATGCAAACGTCTGCAGATAGCTCGCAGCCAGAAAGAGCTAGCCTGGAAAGCTGTTGCTCAGCCTCATCTGCCCATGGCACTGCTCGCACAGAGGCACAGAGACTGGGGCTGCTTGCTTGTCTTGCCACGACAAACTTCAAACGTATCTTAGGTGGTCCATGCCGGGTGCCTCGGGCATCCCTGCTGCGAAAATTCGAACGTCTGCAGATAGCTCGCAGCCAGAAAGAGCTAGCCTGGAAAGCTGTTGCTCAGCCTCATCTGCCCATGGCACTGCTCGCACAGAGGCACAGAGACTGGGGCTGCTTGCTTGTCTTGCCCCCTCAAACTTCAAATGTATCTTAGCTGGTCCATGCCGGGTGCCTCGGGCATCCCTGCTGCGAAAATTCGAACGTCTGCAGATAGCTCGCAGCCAGAAAGAGCTAGCCTGGAAAGCTGTTGCTCAGCCTCATCTGCCCATGGCACTGCTCGCACAGAGGCACAGAGACTGGGGCTGCTTGCTTGTCTTGCCACCTCAAACTTCAAACGTAGCTTAGGCTGTCTGTGCCGGGCGCCTCCGGCTGCCCTGCTCCAAAAATGCAAACGTCTGCTGATAGCTCGCAGCCAGAAAGAGCTAGCCTGGAAAGCTGTTGCTCAGCCTCATCTGCCCATGGCACTGCTCGCACAGAGGCACAGAGACTGGGGCTGCTTTCTTGTCTTGCCACGACAAACTTCAAACGTATCTTAGGTGGTCCATGCCGGGTGCCTACGGCATCCCTGCTCCGAATATGCAAACGTCTGCAGATAGCTCGCAGCCAGAAAGAGCTAGCCTGGAAAGCTGTTGCTCAGCCTCATCTGCCCATGGCACTGCTCGCACAGAGGCACAGAGACTGGGGCTGCTTGCTTGTCTTGTCACCTCAAACTTCAAATGTATCATTGTGGTTGCATGCCGGGCTCCTCCGGCAGCCCTGCTCCCAAAATTCGAACGTCTGCAGATAGCTCGCAGGCAGAAAGAGCTAGCCTGGAAAGGTGTTGCTCAGCCTCATCTGCCCATGGCACTGCTCGCACAGAGGCACAGAGACTGGGGCTGCTTGCTTGTCTTGCCACCTCAAACTTCAAACGTAGCTTAGGTGGTCCGTGCCGGGGGACTCCGGCAGGGCTGCTCCAAAAATGCAAACGTCTGCTGATAGCTCGCAGCCAGAAAGAGCTAGCCTGGAAAGCTGTTGCTCAGCCTCATCTGCCCATGGCACTGCTCGCACAGAGGCACAGAGACTGGGGCTGCTTGCCTGTCTTGTCACCTCAAACTTCAAATGTAGCATTGTGATTGCATGCCGGGCTCCTCCGGCAGCCCTGCTCCCAAAATTCGAACGTCTGCAGATAGCTCGCAGCCAGAAAGAGCTAGCCTGGAAAGGTGTTGCTCAGCCTCATCTGCCCATGGCACTGCTCGCACAGAGGCACAGAGACTGGGGCTGCTTGCTTGTCTTGCCCCCTCAAACTTCAAACGTATCTTAACTGGTCCGTGCCGGGGGCCTCCGTCAGGGCTGCTCCAAAAATGCAAACGTCTGCATATAGCTCGCAGCCAGAAAGAGCTAGCCTGGAAAGCTGTTGCTCAGCCTCATCTGCCCATGGCACTGCTCGCACAGAGGCACAGAGACTGGGGCTGCTTGCTTGTCTTGCCGCCTCAAACTTCAAATGTATCTTAGCTGGTCCATGCCGGGTGCCTCGGGCATCCCTGCTGCGAAAATGCGAACGTCTGCAGATAGCTCGCAGCCAGAAAGAGCTAGCCTGGAAAGCTGTTGCTCAGCCTCATCTGCCCATGGCACTGCTCGCACAGAGGCACAGAGACTGGGGCTGCTTGCTTGTCTTGCCACCTCAAACTTCAAACGTAGCTTAGGCTGTCGTTGCCGGGCGCCTCCGGCTGCCCTGCTCCAAAAATGCAAACGTCTGCTGATAGCTCGCAGCCAGAAAGAGCTAGCCTGGAAAGCTGTTGCTCAGCCTCATCTGCCCATGGCACTGCTCGCACAGAGGCACAGAGACTGGGGCTGCTTGCTTGTCTTGCCCCCTCAAACTTCAAACCTATCTTAACTGGTCCGTGCCGGGGGCCTCCGTCAGGGCTGCTCCGAAAATGCAAACGTCTGCATATAGCTCGCAGCCAGAAAGAGCTAGCCTGGAAAGCTGTTGCTCAGCCTCATCTGCCCATGGCACTGCTCGCACAGAGGCACAGAGACTGGGGCTGCTTGCTTGTCTTGCCACGACAAACTTCAAACGTATCTTAGGTGGTCCATGCCGGGTGCCTACGGCATCCCTGCTCCGAATATGCAAACGTCTGCAGATAGCTCGCAGCCAGAAAGAGCTAGCCTGGAAAGCTGTTGCTCAGCCTCATCTGCCCATGGCACTGCTCGCACAGAGGCACAGAGACTGGGGCTGCTTGCTTGTCTTGTCACCTCAAACTTAAAATGTAGCATTGTGGTTGCATGCCGGGCTCCTCCGGCAGCCCTGCTCCCAAAATTCGAACGTCTGCAGATAGCTTGCAGGCAGAAAGAGCTAGCCTGGAAAGGTGTTGCTCAGCCTCATCTGCCCATGGCACTGCTCGCACAGAGGCACAGAGACTGGGGCTGCTTGCTTGTCTTGCCCCCTCAAACTTCAAACGTAGCTTAGGTGGTCCGTGCCTTGGGCCTCCCGCAGGGCTGCTCCAAAAATGCAACGTCTGCAGATAGCTCGCAGCCAGAAAGAGCTAGCCTGGAAAGCTGTTGCTCAGCCTCATCTGCCCATGGCACTGCTCGCACAGAGGCACAGAGACTGGGGCTGCTTGCTTGTCTTGCCACGTCAAACTTCAAACGTAGCTTAGGCTGCCCGTGCCGGGCGCCTCCGGCAGCCCTGCTCCCAAAATGCGAACGTCTGCAGATAGCTCGCAGCCAGAAAGAGCTAGCCTGGAAAGCTGTTGCTCAGCCTCATCTGCCCATGGCACTGCTCGCACAGAGGCACAGAGACTGGGGCTGCTTGCTTGTCTTGCCACGTCAAACTTCAAACATATCTTAGGTGGTCCATGTCGGGTGCCTACGGCATCCCTGCTCCGAATATGCCAACGTCTGCAGATAGCTCGCAGCCAGAAAGAGCTAGCCTGGAAAGCTGTTGCTCAGCCTCATCTGCCCATGGCACTGCTCGCACAGAGGCACAGAGACTGGGGCTGCTTGCTTGTCTTGCCACCTCAAACTTCACACGTAGCTTAGGTGGTCCATGCCGGGGGCCATCCGACAGCCCTGCTACGAAAATGCGAACGTCTGCAGATAGCTCGCAGCCAGAAAGAGCTAGCCTGGAAAGCTGTTGCTCAGCCTCATCTGCCCATGGCACTGCTCGCACAGAGGCACAGAGACTGGGGCTGCTTGCTTGTCTTGCCCCCTCAAACTTCAAACGTATCTTAGGTGGTCCGTGCAGGGGGCCTCTGACAGCCCTGCTCTGAAAATGCAAACGTCTGCAGATAGCTCGCAGGCAGAAAGAGCTAGCCTGGAAAGCTGTTGCTCAGCCTCATCTGCCCATGGCACTGCTCGCACAGAGGCACAGAGACTGGGGCTGCTTGCTTGTCTTGCCACCTCAAAATTCACATGTAGCACTGGGGGTGCATGCCGGGCTTCTCCGCAGCCCTGCTCCCAAAATGCGAACGTCTGCAGATAGATTGCAGCCAGAAAGAGCTAGCCTGGAAAGCTGTTGCTCAGCCTCATCTGCCCATGGCACTGCTCGCACAGAGGCACAGAGACTGGGGCTGCTTCCTTAACTTTCCCCCTCAAACTTCAAACGTAGCTTAGGTGGTCCATGCCCGGGGCCTCCGGCAGGGCTGCTCCGAAAATGCAAACGTCTGCAGATAGCTCGCAGCCAGAAAGAGCTAGCCTGGAAAGCTGTTGCTCAGCCTCATCTGCCCATGGCACTGCTCACACAGAGGCACAGAGACTGGGGCTGCTTGCTTGTCTTGCCACCTCAAACTTCACATGTAGCATTGGGGGTGCATGCTGAGCTTCTCCGGCAGCCCTGCTCCCAAAATTCAAACGTCTGCAGATAGATTGCAGCCAGAAAGAGCTAGCCTGGAAAGGTGTTGCTCAGCCTCATCTGCCCATGGCACTGCTCGCACAGAGGCACAGAGACTGGGGCTGCTTGCTTGTCTTGCCACCTCAAACTTAAAATGTAGCATTGTGGTTGCATGCCGGGCTCCTCCGGCAGCCCTGCTCCCAAAATTCGAACGTCTGCAGATAGCTCGCAGCCAGAAAGAGCTAGCCTGGAAAGGTGTTGCTCAGCCTCATCTGCCCATGGCACTGCTCGCACAGAGGCACAGAGACTGGGGCTGCTTGCTTGTCTTGCCCCCTCAAACTTCAAACGTAGCTTAGGTGGTCCGTGCCTCGGGCCTCCGGCAGGGCTGCTCCAAAAATGCAACGTCTGCAGATAGCTCGCAGCCAGAAAGAGCTAGCCTGGAAAGCTGTTGCTCAGCCTCATCTGCCCATGGCACTGCTCGCACAGAGCCACAGAGACTGGGGCTGCTTGCTTGTCTTGCCACGTCAAACTTCAAACGTATCTTAGGTGGTCCATGTCGGGTGCCTACGGCATCCCTGCTCCGAATATGCAAACGTCTGCAGATAGCTCGCAGCCAGAAAGAGCTAGCCTGGAAAGCTGTTGCTCAGCCTCATCTGCCCATGGCACTGCTCGCACAGAGGCACAGAGACTGGGGCTGCTTGCTCGTCTTGCCACCTCAAACTTCAAACGTAGCTTAGGTGGTCCATGCCGGGGGCCATCCGACAGCCCTGCTCCGAAAATGCGAACGTCTGCAGATAGCTCGCAGCCAGAAAGAGCTAGCCTGGAAAGCTGTTGCTCAGCCTCATCTGCCCATGGCACTGCTCGCACAGAGGCACAGAGACTGGGGCTGCTTGCTTGTCTTGCCACCTCAAACTTCACATGTAGCATTGGGGGTGCATGCCGGGCTCCTCCGGCAGCCCTGCTCCCGAAATTCGAACGTCTGCAGATAGATTGCAGCCAGAAAGAGCTAGCCTGGAAAGCTGTTGCTCAGCCTCATCTGCCCATGGCACTGCTCACAGAGAGGCACAGAGACTGGGGCTGTATGTTTGTCTTGCCCCCTCAAACTTCAAACGTAGCTTAGACTCTCCGTGTCGGGCGCCTCCAGCAGCCCTGCTCCCAAAATGCGAACGTCTGCAGATAGCTCGCAGCCAGAAAGAGCTAGCCTGGAAAGCTGTTGCTCAGCCTCATCTGCCCATGGCACTGCTTGCACAGAGGCACAGAGACTGGGGCTGCTTGCCTGTCTTGTCACCTCAAACTTGAAATGTAGCATTGTGATTGCATGCCGGGCTCCTCCGGCAGCCCTGCTCCCAAAATTCGAACGTCTGCAGATAGCTCGCAGGCAGAAAGAGCTAGCCTGGAAAGCTGTTGCTCAGCCTCATCTGCCCATGGCACTGCTCGCACAGAGGCACAGAGACTGGGGCTGCTTGCTTGTCTTGCCCCCTCAAACTTCAAATGTATCTTAGCTGGTCCATGCCGGGTGCCTCGGGCATCCCTGCTGCGAAAATGCGAACGTCTGCAGATAGCTCGCAGCCAGAAAGAGCTAGCCTGGAAAGCTGTTGCTCAGCCTCATCTGCCCATGGCACTGCTCGCACAGAGGCACAGAGACTGGTGCTGCTTGCTTGTCTTGCCCCCTCAAACTTCACATGTAGCATTGGGGGTGCATGCCGGGCTTCTCCGGCAGCCCTGCTCTGAAAATGTGAACGTTTGCAGATAGATTGCAGCCAGAAAGAGCTAGCCTGGAAAGCTGTTGCTCAGCCTCATCTGCCCATGGCACTGCTCGCACAGAGGCACAGAGACTGGGGCTCCTTGCTTGTCTTGCCACGTCAAACTTCAAAAGTAGCTTAGGCTGTCCGTGCCGGGCGCCTCCGGCAGCCCTGCTCCAAAAATGCAAACGTCTGCTGATAGCTCGCAGCCAGAAAGAGCTAGCCTGGAAAGCTGTTGCTCAGCCTCATCTGCCCATGGCACTGCTCGCACAGAGGCACAGAGACTGGGGCTGCTTGCTTGTCTTGCCACGACAAACTTCAAACGTATCTTAGGTGGTCCATGCCGGGTGCCTACGGCATCCCTGCTCCGAATATGCAAACGTCTGCAGATAGCTCGCAGCCAGAAAGGGCTAGCCTGGAAAGCTGTTGCTCAGCCTCATCTGCCCATGGCACTGCTCGCACAGAGGCACAGAGACTGGGGCTGCTTGCCTGTCTTGTCACCTCAAACATAAATGTAGCATTGTGATTGCATGCCGGGCTCCTCCGGCAGCCCTGCTCCCAAAATTCGAACGTCTGCAGATAGCTCGCAGGCAGAAAGAGCTAGCCTGGAAATCTGTTGCTCAGCCTCATCTGCCCATGGCACTGCTCGCACAGAGGCACAGAGACTGGGGCTGCTTGCTTGTCTTGCCACCTCAAACTTCACATGTAGCATTGGGGGTGCATGCCGGGCTCCTCCGGCAGCCCTGCTCCCGAAATTCGAACGTCTGCAGATAGATTGCAGCCAGAAAGAGCTAGCCTGGAAAGCTGTTGCTCAGCCTCATCTGCCCATGGCACTGCTCACAGAGAGGCACAGAGACTGGGGCTGTATGTTTGTCTTGCCCCCTCAAACTTCAAACGTAGCTTAGACTCTCCGTGTCGGGCGCCTCCAGCAGCCCTGCTCCCAAAATGCGAACGTCTGCAGATAGCTCGCAGCCAGAAAGAGCTAGCCTGGAAAGCTGTTGCTCAGCCTCATCTGCCCATGGCACTGCTTGCACAGAGGCACAGAGACTGGGGCTGCTTGCCTGTCTTGTCACCTCAAACTTGAAATGTAGCATTGTGATTGCATGCCGGGCTCCTCCGGCAGCCCTGCTCCCAAAATTCGAACGTCTGCAGATAGCTCGCAGGCAGAAAGAGCTAGCCTGGAAAGCTGTTGCTCAGCCTCATCTGCCCATGGCACTGCTCGCACAGAGGCACAGAGACTGGGGCTGCTTGCTTGTCTTGCCCCCTCAAACTTCAAATGTATCTTAGCTGGTCCATGCCGGGTGCCTCGGGCATCCCTGCTGCGAAAATGCGAACGTCTGCAGATAGCTCGCAGCCAGAAAGAGCTAGCCTGGAAAGCTGTTGCTCAGCCTCATCTGCCCATGGCACTGCTCGCACAGAGGCACAGAGACTGGTGCTGCTTGCTTGTCTTGCCCCCTCAAACTTCACATGTAGCATTGGGGGTGCATGCCGGGCTTCTCCGGCAGCCCTGCTCTGAAAATGTGAACGTTTGCAGATAGATTGCAGCCAGAAAGAGCTAGCCTGGAAAGCTGTTGCTCAGCCTCATCTGCCCATGGCACTGCTCGCACAGAGGCACAGAGACTGGGGCTCCTTGCTTGTCTTGCCACGTCAAACTTCAAAAGTAGCTTAGGCTGTCCGTGCCGGGCGCCTCCGGCAGCCCTGCTCCAAAAATGCAAACGTCTGCTGATAGCTCGCAGCCAGAAAGAGCTAGCCTGGAAAGCTGTTGCTCAGCCTCATCTGCCCATGGCACTGCTCGCACAGAGGCACAGAGACTGGGGCTGCTTGCTTGTCTTGCCACGACAAACTTCAAACGTATCTTAGGTGGTCCATGCCGGGTGCCTACGGCATCCCTGCTCCGAATATGCAAACGTCTGCAGATAGCTCGCAGCCAGAAAGGGCTAGCCTGGAAAGCTGTTGCTCAGCCTCATCTGCCCATGGCACTGCTCGCACAGAGGCACAGAGACTGGGGCTGCTTGCCTGTCTTGTCACCTCAAACATAAATGTAGCATTGTGATTGCATGCCGGGCTCCTCCGGCAGCCCTGCTCCCAAAATTCGAACGTCTGCAGATAGCTCGCAGGCAGAAAGAGCTAGCCTGGAAAGGTGTTGCTCAGCCTCGTCTGCCCATGGCACTGCTCGCACAGAGGCACAGAGACTGGGGCTGCTTGCTTGTCTTGCCCCCTCAAACTTCAAACGTATCTTAACTCGTCCGTGCAGGGGGCCTCTGACAGCCCTGCTCTGAAAATGCGAACGTCTGCAGATAGCTCGCAGGCAGAAAGAGCTAGCCTGGAAAGCTGTTGCTCAGCCTCATCTGCCCATGGCACTGCTCGCACAGAGGCACAGAGACTGGGGCTGCTTGCTTGTCTTGCCCCCTCAAACTTCAAATGTATCTTAGCTGGTCCATGCCGGGTGCCTACGGCATCCCTGCTCCGAATATGCAAATGTCTGCAGATAGCTCGCAGCCAGAAAGAGCTAGCCTGGAAAGCTGTTGCTCAGCCTCATCTGCCCATGGCACTGCTCGCACAGAGGCACAGAGACTGGGGCTGCTTGCTTGTCTTGCCCCCTCAAACTTCAAACGTGGCTTTGGGATCCGTGTAGGGCGTCCGCGGCAGCCCTGCTCCGAAAATGCAAACGTCTGCAGATAGCTCGCAGGCAGAAAGATCTAGCCTTGAAAACTGTTGGTCAACCTCATCTGCCCATGGCACTGCTCGCATAGAGGCACAGAGACTGGGGCTGCTTGCTTGTCTTGTCACCCCAAACTTCAAATGTAGCATTGTGGTTGCATGCTTGGCTCCTTCGGCAGCCCTGCTCCCAAAATTCGAACGTCTGCAGATAGCTCGCAGGCAGAAAGAGCTAGCCTGGAAAGGTGTTGCTCAGCCTCATCTGCCCATGGCACTGCTCGCACAGAGGCACAGAGACTGGGGCTGCTTGCTTGTCTTGCCACCTCAAACTTCACATGTAGCATTGGGGGTGCATGCCGGGCTCCTCCGGCAGCCCTGCTCCCGAAATTCGAACGTCTGCAGATAGATTGCAGCCAGAAAGAGCTAGCCTGGAAAGCTGTTGCTCAGCCTCATCTGCCCATGGCACTGCTCACAGAGAGGCACAGAGACTGGGGCTGTATGTTTGTCTTGTCACCTCAAACTTGAAATGTAGCATTGTGATTGCATGCCGGGCTCCTCCGGCAGCCCTGCTCCCAAAATTCGAACGTCTGCAGATAGCTCGCAGGCAGAAAGAGCTAGCCTGGAAAGCTGTTGCTCAGCCTCATCTGCCCATGGCACTGCTCGCACAGAGGCACAGAGACTGGGGCTGCTTGCTTGTCTTGCCCCCTCAAACTTCAAATGTATCTTAGCTGGTCCATGCCGGGTGCCTCGGGCATCCCTGCTGCGAAAATGCGAACGTCTGCAGATAGCTCGCAGCCAGAAAGAGCTAGCCTGGAAAGCTGTTGCTCAGCCTCATCTGCCCATGGCACTGCTCGCACAGAGGCACAGAGACTGGTGCTGCTTGCTTGTCTTGCCCCCTCAAACTTCACATGTAGCATTGGGGGTGCATGCCGGGCTTCTCCGGCAGCCCTGCTCTGAAAATGTGAACGTTTGCAGATAGATTGCAGCCAGAAAGAGCTAGCCTGGAAAGCTGTTGCTCAGCCTCATCTGCCCATGGCACTGCTCGCACAGAGGCACAGAGACTGGGGCTCCTTGCTTGTCTTGCCACGTCAAACTTCAAAAGTAGCTTAGGCTGTCCGTGCCGGGCGCCTCCGGCAGCCCTGCTCCAAAAATGCAAACGTCTGCTGATAGCTCGCAGCCAGAAAGAGCTAGCCTGGAAAGCTGTTGCTCAGCCTCATCTGCCCATGGCACTGCTCGCACAGAGGCACAGAGACTGGGGCTGCTTGCTTGTCTTGCCACGACAAACTTCAAACGTATCTTAGGTGGTCCATGCCGGGTGCCTACGGCATCCCTGCTCCGAATATGCAAACGTCTGCAGATAGCTCGCAGCCAGAAAGGGCTAGCCTGGAAAGCTGTTGCTCAGCCTCATCTGCCCATGGCACTGCTCGCACAGAGGCACAGAGACTGGGGCTGCTTGCCTGTCTTGTCACCTCAAACATAAATGTAGCATTGTGATTGCATGCCGGGCTCCTCCGGCAGCCCTGCTCCCAAAATTCGAACGTCTGCAGATAGCTCGCAGGCAGAAAGAGCTAGCCTGGAAATCTGTTGCTCAGCCTCATCTGCCCATGGCACTGCTCGCACAGAGGCACAGAGACTGGGGCTGCTTGCTTGTCTTGCCACCTCAAACTTCACATGTAGCATTGGGGGTGCATGCCGGGCTCCTCCGGCAGCCCTGCTCCCGAAATTCGAACGTCTGCAGATAGATTGCAGCCAGAAAGAGCTAGCCTGGAAAGCTGTTGCTCAGCCTCATCTGCCCATGGCACTGCTCACAGAGAGGCACAGAGACTGGGGCTGTATGTTTGTCTTGCCCCCTCAAACTTCAAACGTAGCTTAGACTCTCCGTGTCGGGCGCCTCCAGCAGCCCTGCTCCCAAAATGCGAACGTCTGCAGATAGCTCGCAGCCAGAAAGAGCTAGCCTGGAAAGCTGTTGCTCAGCCTCATCTGCCCATGGCACTGCTTGCACAGAGGCACAGAGACTGGGGCTGCTTGCCTGTCTTGTCACCTCAAACTTGAAATGTAGCATTGTGATTGCATGCCGGGCTCCTCCGGCAGCCCTGCTCCCAAAATTCGAACGTCTGCAGATAGCTCGCAGGCAGAAAGAGCTAGCCTGGAAAGCTGTTGCTCAGCCTCATCTGCCCATGGCACTGCTCGCACAGAGGCACAGAGACTGGGGCTGCTTGCTTGTCTTGCCCCCTCAAACTTCAAATGTATCTTAGCTGGTCCATGCCGGGTGCCTCGGGCATCCCTGCTGCGAAAATGCGAACGTCTGCAGATAGCTCGCAGCCAGAAAGAGCTAGCCTGGAAAGCTGTTGCTCAGCCTCATCTGCCCATGGCACTGCTCGCACAGAGGCACAGAGACTGGTGCTGCTTGCTTGTCTTGCCCCCTCAAACTTCACATGTAGCATTGGGGGTGCATGCCGGGCTTCTCCGGCAGCCCTGCTCTGAAAATGTGAACGTTTGCAGATAGATTGCAGCCAGAAAGAGCTAGCCTGGAAAGCTGTTGCTCAGCCTCATCTGCCCATGGCACTGCTCGCACAGAGGCACAGAGACTGGGGCTCCTTGCTTGTCTTGCCACGTCAAACTTCAAAAGTAGCTTAGGCTGTCCGTGCCGGGCGCCTCCGGCAGCCCTGCTCCAAAAATGCAAACGTCTGCTGATAGCTCGCAGCCAGAAAGAGCTAGCCTGGAAAGCTGTTGCTCAGCCTCATCTGCCCATGGCACTGCTCGCACAGAGGCACAGAGACTGGGGCTGCTTGCTTGTCTTGCCACGACAAACTTCAAACGTATCTTAGGTGGTCCATGCCGGGTGCCTACGGCATCCCTGCTCCGAATATGCAAACGTCTGCAGATAGCTCGCAGCCAGAAAGGGCTAGCCTGGAAAGCTGTTGCTCAGCCTCATCTGCCCATGGCACTGCTCGCACAGAGGCACAGAGACTGGGGCTGCTTGCCTGTCTTGTCACCTCAAACATAAATGTAGCATTGTGATTGCATGCCGGGCTCCTCCGGCAGCCCTGCTCCCAAAATTCGAACGTCTGCAGATAGCTCGCAGGCAGAAAGAGCTAGCCTGGAAAGGTGTTGCTCAGCCTCGTCTGCCCATGGCACTGCTCGCACAGAGGCACAGAGACTGGGGCTGCTTGCTTGTCTTGCCCCCTCAAACTTCAAACGTATCTTAACTCGTCCGTGCAGGGGGCCTCTGACAGCCCTGCTCTGAAAATGCGAACGTCTGCAGATAGCTCGCAGGCAGAAAGAGCTAGCCTGGAAAGCTGTTGCTCAGCCTCATCTGCCCATGGCACTGCTCGCACAGAGGCACAGAGACTGGGGCTGCTTGCTTGTCTTGCCCCCTCAAACTTCAAATGTATCTTAGCTGGTCCATGCCGGGTGCCTACGGCATCCCTGCTCCGAATATGCAAATGTCTGCAGATAGCTCGCAGCCAGAAAGAGCTAGCCTGGAAAGCTGTTGCTCAGCCTCATCTGCCCATGGCACTGCTCGCACAGAGGCACAGAGACTGGGGCTGCTTGCTTGTCTTGCCCCCTCAAACTTCAAACGTGGCTTTGGGATCCGTGTAGGGCATCCGCGGCAGCCCTGCTCCGAAAATGCAAACGTCTGCAGATAGCTCGCAGGCAGAAAGATCTAGCCTTGAAAACTGTTGGTCAACCTCATCTGCCCATGGCACTGCTCGCATAGAGGCACAGAGACTGGGGCTGCTTGCTTGTCTTGTCACCCCAAACTTCAAATGTAGCATTGTGGTTGCATGCTTGGCTCCTTCGGCAGCCCTGCTCCCAAAATTCGAACGTCTGCAGATAGCTCGCAGGCAGAAAGAGCTAGCCTGGAAAGGTGTTGCTCAGCCTCATCTGCCCATGGCACTGCTCGCACAGAGGCACAGAGACTGGGGCTGCTTGCTTGTCTTGCCACCTCAAACTTCACATGTAGCATTGGGGGTGCATGCCGGGCTCCTCCGGCAGCCCTGCTCCCGAAATTCGAACGTCTGCAGATAGATTGCAGCCAGAAAGAGCTAGCCTGGAAAGCTGTTGCTCAGCCTCATCTGCCCATGGCACTGCTCACAGAGAGGCACAGAGACTGGGGCTGTATGTTTGTCTTGCCCCCTCAAACTTCAAACGTAGCTTAGACTCTCCGTGTCGGGCGCCTCCAGCAGCCCTGCTCCCAAAATGCGAACGTCTGCAGATAGCTCGCAGCCAGAAAGAGCTAGCCTGGAAAGCTGTTGCTCAGCCTCATCTGCCCATGGCACTGCTTGCACAGAGGCACAGAGACTGGGGCTGCTTGCTTGTCTTGCCACGACAAACTTCAAACGTATCTTAGGTGGTCCATGCCGGGTGCCTACGGCATCCCTGCTCCGAATATGCAAACGTCTGCAGATAGCTCGCAGCCAGAAAGGGCTAGCCTGGAAAGCTGTTGCTCAGCCTCATCTGCCCATGGCACTGCTCGCACAGAGGCACAGAGACTGGGGCTGCTTGCCTGTCTTGTCACCTCAAACATAAATGTAGCATTGTGATTGCATGCCGGGCTCCTCCGGCAGCCCTGCTCCCAAAATTCGAACGTCTGCAGATAGCTCGCAGGCAGAAAGAGCTAGCCTGGAAAGGTGTTGCTCAGCCTCGTCTGCCCATGGCACTGCTCGCACAGAGGCACAGAGACTGGGGCTGCTTGCTTGTCTTGCCCCCTCAAACTTCAAACGTATCTTAACTCGTCCGTGCAGGGGGCCTCTGACAGCCCTGCTCTGAAAATGCGAACGTCTGCAGATAGCTCGCAGGCAGAAAGAGCTAGCCTGGAAAGCTGTTGCTCAGCCTCATCTGCCCATGGCACTGCTCGCACAGAGGCACAGAGACTGGGGCTGCTTGCTTGTCTTGCCCCCTCAAACTTCAAATGTATCTTAGCTGGTCCATGCCGGGTGCCTACGGCATCCCTGCTCCGAATATGCAAACGTCTGCAGATAGCTCGCAGCCAGAAAGAGCTAGCCTGGAAAGCTGTTGCTCAGCCTCATCTGCCCATGGCACTGCTCGCACAGAGGCACAGAGACTGGGGCTGCTTGCTTGTCTTGCCCCCTCAAACTTCAAACGTGGCTTTGGGATCCGTGTAGGGCGTCCGCGGCAGCCCTGCTCCGAAAATGCAAACGTCTGCAGATAGCTCGCAGGCAGAAAGATCTAGCCTTGAAAACTGTTGGTCAACCTCATCTGCCCATGGCACTGCTCGCATAGAGGCACAGAGACTGGGGCTGCTTGCTTGTCTTGTCACCCCAAACTTCAAATGTAGCATTGTGGTTGCATGCTTGGCTCCTTCGGCAGCCCTGCTCCCAAAATTCGAACGTCTGCAGATAGCTCGCAGGCAGAAAGAGCTAGCCTGGAAAGGTGTTGCTCAGCCTCATCTGCCCAGGGCACTGCTCGCACAGAGGCACAGAGACTGGGGCTGCTTGCTTGTCTTGTCACCCCAAACGTCAAATGTATCATTGTGGTTGCATGACGGGCTCCTCCGGCTGACCTGCTCCGAATATGCGAACGTCTGCAGATAGCTCGCAGCCAGAAAGAGCTAGCCTGGAAAGCTGTTGCTCAGCCTCATCTGCCCATGGCACTGCTCGCACAGAGGCACAGAGACTGGGGCTGCTTGCTTGTGTTGCCACCTCAAACTTCACATGTAGCATTGGGGGTGCATGCCGGGCTTCTCCGGCAGCCCTGCTCCCAAAATTCGAACGTCTGCAGATAGATTGCAGCCAGAAAGAGCTAGCCTGGAAAGCTGTTGCTCAGCCTCATCTGCCCATGGCACTGCTCGCACAGAGGCACAGAGACTGGGGCTGCTTCCTTGACTTGCCCCCTCAAACTTCAAACGTAGCTTAGGTGGTCCATGCCGGGGGCCTCCGGCAGGGCTGCTCCGAAAATGCAAACGTCTGCTGATAGCTCGCAGCCAGAAAGAGCTAGCCTGGAAAGCTGTTGCTCAGCCTCATCTGCCCATGGCACTGCTCGCACAGAGGCACAGAGACTGGGGCTGCTTGCTTGTCTTGCCCCCTCAAACTTCAAATGTAGCTTAGCTGGTCCATGCCGGGTGCCTCCGGCATCCCTGCTCCGAAAATGCGAAGGTCTGCAGATAGCTCGCAGCCAGAAAGAGCTAGCCTGGAAAGCTGTTGCTCAGCCTCATCTGCCCATGGCACTACTCGCACAGAGGCACAGAGACTGGGGCTGCTTGCTTGTCTTGCCATGTAAAACTTCAAACGTATCTTAGGTGGTCCATGTCGGGTGCCTACGTCATCCCTGCTCCGAATATGCAAACGTCTGCAGATAGCTCGCAGCCAGAAAGAGCTAGCCTGGAAAGCTGTTGCTCAGCCTCATCTGCCCATGGCACTGCTCGCACAGAGGCACAGAGACTGGGGCTGCTTGCTTGTCTTGCCACCTCGAACTTCACATGTAGCATTGGGGGTGCATGCCGGGCTTCTCCGGCAGCCCTGCTCCCAAAATGCGAACGTCTGCAGATAGATTGCAGCCAGAAAGAGCTAGCCTGGAAAGCTGTTGCTCAGCCTCATCTGCCCATGGCACTGCTCGCACAGAGGCACAGAGACTGGGGCTGCTTCCTTGACTTGCCCCCTCAAGCTTCAAACGTAGCTTAGGTGGTCCATGCCGGGGGCCTCCGGCAGGGCTGCTCCGAAAATGCAAACGTCTGCTGATAGCTCGCAGCCAGAAAGAGCTAGCCTGGAAAGCTGTTGCTCAGCCTCATCTGCCCATGGCACTGCTCGCACAGAGGCACAGAGACTGGGGCTGCTTGCTTGTCTTGCCCCCTCAAACTTCAAATGTAGCTTAGCTGGTCCATGCCGGGTGCCTCCGGCAGGGTTGCTCCGAAAATGCAAACGTCTGCAGATAGCTCGCAGGCAGAAAGAGCTAGCCTGGAAAGCTATTGCTCAGCCTCATCTGCCCATGGCACTGTTCGCAGAGAGGCACAGAGACTAGAGGTGCTTGCTTGTCTTGTCACCTCAAACTTCAAATGTAGCATTGGTGGTGCATGCCGGGCTCCTCCGGCAGCCCTGCTCCCAAAATTCGAACGTCTGCAGATAACTCGCAGCCAGAAAGAGCTAGCCTGGAAAGCTGTTGCTCAGCCTCATCTGCCCATGGCACTGCTCGCACAGAGGCACAGAGACTGGGGCTGCTTGCTTGTCTTGCCACCTCAAACTTCAAACGTAGCTTAGGTGGTCCGTGCCGGGGGCCTCGGGCATCCCTGCTCCGAAAATGCGAACGTCTGCAGATAGCTCGCAGGCAGAAAGAGCTAGCCTGGAAAGCTGTTGCTCAGCCTCATCTGCCCATGGCACTGCTCGCACAGAGGCACAGAGACTGGGGCTGCTTGCTTGTCTTGCCCCCTCAAACTTCAAATGTAGCTTAGATGGTCCATGCCGGGTGCCTCAGGCATCCCTGCTCCGAAAATGCGAACGTCTGCAGATAGCTCGCAGCCAGAAAGAGCTAGCCTGGAAAGCTGTTGCTGAGCCTCATCTGCCCATGACACTGCTTGCACAGAGGCACAGAGACTGGGGCTGCTTGCTTGTCTTGCCCCCTCAAACTTCAAACGTGGCTTTGGGATCCGTGTCGGGCGTCTGCGGCAGCCCTGCTCCGAAAATGCGAACGTCTGCAGATAGCTCTCAGCCAGAAAGAGCTAGCCTGGAAAGCTGTTGCTCAGCCTCATCTACCCATGGCAGTACTCGCACAGAGGCACAGAGACTAGGGCTGCTTGCTTGTCTTGTCACCTCAAACTTCAAATGTAGCATTGGGGGTGCTCCCGGGCTCCTCCGGCAGCCCTGCTCCCAAAATTCGAACATCTGCAGATAGCTCGCAGCCAGAAAGAGCTAGCCTGGAAAGGTGTTGCTCAGCCTCATCTGCCCATGGCACTGCTCGCACAGAGGCACAGAGACTGGGGCTGCTTGCTTGTCTTGCCACGTCAAACTTCAAAGGTATCTTAGGTGGTCCCTGCCGGGTGCTTACGGCATCCCTGCTCCGAATATGCAAACGTCTGCAGATAGCTCGCAGGCAGAAAGAGCTAGCCTGGAAAGCTGTTGCTCAGCCTCATCTGCCCATGGCACTGCTCGCACAGAGGCACAGAGACTGGAGCTGCTTGCTTGTCTTGCCACCTCAAACTTCAAACGTATCTTAGGTGGTCCGTGCCGGGGGCCTCGGGCATCCCTGCTCCGAAAATGCGAACGTCTGCAGATAGCTCGCAGCCAGAAAGAGCTAGCCTGGAAAGCTGTTGCTCAGCCTCATCTGCCCATGGCACTGCTCGCACAGAGGCACAGAGACTGGGGCTGCTTGCTTGTCTTGCCCCCTCAAACTTCAAATGTAGCTTAGGTGGTCCATGCCGGGTGCCTCAGGCATCCCTGCTCCGAAAATGCGAACGTCTGCAGATAGCTCGCAGCCAGAAAGAGGTAGCCTGGAAAGCTGTTGCTGAGCCTCATCTGCCCATGGCACTGCTTGCACAGAGGCACAGAGACTGGGGCTGCTTGCTTGTCTTGCCACCTCAAACTTCAAACGTGGCTTTGGGGTCCGTGTCGGGCGTCTGCGGCAGCCCTGCTCCGAAAATGCGAACGTCTGCAGATAGCTCTCAGCCAGAAAGAGCTAGCCTGGAAAGCTGTTGCTCAGCCTCATCTGCCCATGGCAGTACTCGCACAGAGGCACAGAGACTGGGGCTGCTTGCTTGTCTTGTCCCCTCAAACTTCACATATAGCATTGTGGTTGCATGCTGGGATCCTCTGGCAGCCCTGCTCCCAAAATTCGAACGTCTGCAGATAGCTCGCAGGCAGAAAGATCTAGCCTGGAAAGGTGTTGCTCAGCCTCATCTGCCCATGGCACTGCTCGCACAGAGGCACAGAGACTGGGGCTGCTTGCTTGTCTTGCCCCCTCAAACTTCAAACGTAGCTTAGGTGGTCCATGCCGGGAGCCTCCGACAGGGCTGCTCCAAAAATGCAAACATCTGCAGATAGCTCGCAGCCAGAAAGAGCTAGCCTGGAAAGCTGTTGCTCAGCCTCATCTGCCCATGGCACTGCTCGCACAGAGGCACAGAGACTGGGGCTGCTTGCTTGTCTTGCCACGTCAAACTTCAAACGTATCTTAGGTGGTCCATGCCGGGTGCCTACGGCATCCCTGCTCCGAATATGCAAACGTCTGCAGATAGCTCGCAGCCAGAAAGAGCTAGCCTGGAAAGCTGTTGCTTAGCCTCATCTGCCCATGGCACTGCTCGCACTGAGGCACAGAGACTGGGGCTGCTTGCTTGTCTTGCCCCCTCAAACTTCAAACGTAACTTTTGGATCCGTGTCGGGCGTCTGCAGCAGCCCTGCTCCAAAAATGCAAACGTCTGCAGACAGCTCGCAGCCAGAAAGAGCTAGCCTGGAAAGGTGTTGCTCAGCCTCATCTGCCCATGGCACTGCTCGCACAGAGGCACAGAGACTGGGGCTGCTTGCTTGTCTTGCCACCTCAGACTTCAAATGTATCTTAGGTGGTCCATGCCAGGGGCCTCCGGCAGCCCTGCTCCGAATATGCGAACGTCTGCAGATAGCTCGCAGCCAGAAAGAGCTAGCCTGGAAAGCTGTTGCTCAGCCTCATCTGCCCATGGCACTGCTCGCACAGAGGCACAGAGACTGGGGCTGCTTGCTTGTCTTGCCCCCTCAAACTTGGAACGTATCTTAGGTGGTCCATTCCGGGTGCCTCCGGCAGGGTTGCTCCGAAAATGCAAACGTCTGCAGATAGCTCGCAGCCAGAAAGAGCTAGCCTGGAAAGCTGTTGCTCAGCCTCATCTCTCCATGGCACTGTTCGCAGAGAGGCACAGAGACTAGAGGTGCTTGCTTGTCTTGTCACCTCAAACTTCAAATGTAGCATTGGTGGTGCATGCCGAGCTCCTCCGGCAGCCCTGCTCCCAAAATTCGAACGTCTGCAGATAGCTCTCAGCCAGAAAGAGCTAGCCTGGAAAGCTGTTGCTCAGCCTCATCTGCCCATGGCACTGCTCGCACAGAGGCACAGAGACTAGAGGTGCCTTCTTGTCTTCTCACCTCAAACTTCAAATGTATCATTGGGGGTGCATGCCGTGCTCCTCCGGCAGCCCCGCTCCCAAAATTCGAACGTCTGCAGATAGCTCGCAGGCAGAAAGAGCTAGCCTGGAAAGCTGTTGCTCAGCCTCATATGCCCATGGCACTGCTCGCACAGAGGCACAGAGACTGGGGCTGCTTGCTTGTCTTGCCCCCTCAAACTTCAAACGTGGCTTTGCGATCCGTGTCGGGCGTCTGCGGCAGCCCTGCTCCGAAAATGCGAACGTCTGCACATAGCTCTCAGCCAGAAAGAGCTAGCCTGGAAAGCTGTTGCTCAGCCTCATCTGCCCATGGCACTGCTCGCACAGAGGCACAGAGACTGGGGCTGCTTGCTTGTCTTGCCCCCTCAAACTTCACATGTAGCATTGTGGTTGCATGCTGGGGTTTTCTGGCAGCCCTGCTCCAAAAATTCGAACGTCTGCAGATAGCTCGCAGGCAGAAAGAGCTAGCCTGGAAAGCTGTTGCTCAGCCTCATCTGCCCATGGCACTGCTCGCACAGAGGCACAGAGACTGGGGCTGCTTGCTTGTCTTGCCCCCTCAAACTTCAAACGTATCTTAGGTGGTCCATGCCGGGTGCCTCCGGCAGGGCTGCTCCGAAAATGCGAACGTCTGCACATAGCTCGCAGGCAGAAAGAGCTAGCCTGGAAAGCTGTTGCTCAGCCTCATCTGCCCATGGCACTGCTCGCACAGAGGCACAGAGACTGGGGCTGCTTGCTTGTCTTGCCCCCTCAAACTTCAAATGTAGCTTAGGTGGTCCATGCCGGGTGCCTCGGGCATCCCTGCTCAGAAAATGCGAACGTCTGCAGATAGCTCGCAGCCAGAAAGAGCTAGCCTGGAAAGCTGTTGCTCAGCCTCATCTGCCCATGGCACTGCTTGCACAGAGGCACAGAGACTGGGGCTGCTTGCTTGTCTTGCCCCCTCAAACTTCACATGTAGCATTGTGGTTGCATGCCGGGCTTCTCTGGCAGCCCTGCTCCCAAAATGCGAACGTCTGCAGATAGCTCGCAGGCAGAAAGAGCTAGCCTGGAAAGCTGTTGCTCAGCCTCATCTGCTCATGGCACTGCTCGCACAGAGGCACAGAGACTGGGGCTGCTTGCTTGTCTTGCCACCTCAAACTTCAAACGTAGCTTAGGTGGTCCGTGCCGGGGGCCTCCGGCAGGGCTGCTCCAAAAATGCAAACGTCTGCAGATAGCTCGCAGGCAGAAAGAGCTAGCCTGGAAAGCTGTTGCTCAGCCTCATCTGCCCATGGCACTGCTCGCACAGAGGCACAGAGACTGGGGCTGCTTGCTTGTCTTGCCACGTCAAACTTCAAACGTATCTTAGGTGGTCCATGCCGGGTGCCTCCGGCATCCCTGCTCCGAATATGCAAACGTCTGCAGATAGCTCGCAGCCAGAAAGAGCTAGCCTGGAAAGCTGTTGCTCAGCCTCATCTGCCAATGGCACTGCTCGCACAGAGGCACAGAGACTGGGGCTGCTTGCTTGTCTTGCCACCTCAAACTTCAAACGTAGCTTAGGTGGTCCGTGCCGGGGGCCTCGGGCATCCCTGCTCCGAAAATGCGAACGTCTGCAGATAGCTCGCAGCCAGAAAGAGCTAGCCTGGAAAGGTGTTGCTCAGCCTCATCTGCCCATGGCACTGCTCGCACAGAGGCACAGAGACTGGGGCTGCTTGCTTGTCTTGCCACCTCAAACTTCAAATGTAGCTTAGGTGGTCCATGCCGGGGGCCTCCGGCAGCCCTGCTCCGAAAATGCGAACGTCTGCAGATAGCTCTCAGCCAGAAAGAGCTAGCCTAGAAAGCTGTTGCTCAGCCTCATCTGCCCATGGCACTGCTCGCACAGAGGCACAGAGACTGGGGCTGCTTGCTTGTCTTGCCCCCTCAAACTTCAAACGTAGCTTTTGGATCCGTGTCGGGCGTCTGCGGCAGCCCTGCTCCGAAAATGCGAACGTCTGCAGATTGCTCGCAGCCAGAAAGAGCTAGCCTGGAAAACTGTTGCTCAGCCTCATCTGCCCATGCAACTGCTCGCACAGAGGCACAGAGATGGGGGTTCTTGCTTGTCTTGTCACCTCAAACTTCAAATGTAGCATTGTGGTAGCATGCTGGGCTCCTCTGGCAGCCCTGTTACCAAAATTCGAACGTCTGCAGATAGCTCGCAGCCAGAAAGAGCTAGCCTAGAAAGCTGTTGCTCAGCCTCATCTGCCCATGGCACTGCTCGCACAGAGGCACAGAGACTGGTGCTGCTTGCTTGTCTTGCCACCTCAAACTTCAAACGTAGCTTTCGGATCCGTGTCGGGCGTCTGCGGCAGCCCTGCTCCGAAAATTCGAACGTCTGCAGATTGCTCGCAGGCAGAAAGAGCTAGCCTGGAAAGCTGTTGCTCAGCCTCATCTGCCCATGGCACTGCTCACACAGAGGCACAGAGACTGGGGCTGCTTGCTTGTCTTGCCCCCTCAAACTTCACATGTAGCATTGTGGTTGCATGCCGGGCTCCTCTGGCAGCCCTGCTCCCAAAATGCGAACGTCTGCAGATAGCTCGCAGGCAGAAAGAGCTAGCCTGGAAAGCTGTTGCTCAGCCTCATCTGCCCATGGCACTGCTCGCACAGAGGCACAGAGACTGGGGCTGCTTGCTTGTCTTGCCACCTCAGACTTCAAATGTATCTTAGGTGGTCCATGCCGGGGGCCTCCGGCAGCCCTGCTCCGAAAATGCGAACGTCTGCAGATAGCTCGCAGCCAGAAAGAGCTAGCCTGGAAAGCTGTTGCTCAGCCTCATCTGCCCATGGCACTGCTCGCACAGAGGCACAGAGACTGGGGCTGCTTGCTTGTCTTGCCACCTCAAACTTCAAATGTAGCTTAGGTGGTCCATGCCGGGGGCCTCGGGCATCCCTGCTCCGAAAATGCGAACGTCTGCAGATTGCTCGCAGGCAGAAAGAGCTATCCTGGAAAACTGTTGCTCAGCCTCATCTGCCCATGGCACTGCTCACACAGAGGCACAGAGACTGGGGCTGCTTGCTTGTCTTGTCACCTCAAACTTCAAATGTAGCATTGTGGTAGCATGCTGGGCTCCTCTGGCAGCCCTGTTCACAAAATTCGAACGTCTGCAGATAGCTCGCAGCCAGAAAGAGCTAGCCTGGAAAGCTGTTGCTCAGCCTCATCTGCCCATGGCACTGCTCGCACAGAGGCACAGAGACTGGAGCTGCTTGCTTGTCTTGCCACCTCAAACTTCACATGTAGCATTGGGGGTGCATGCCGGGCTTCTGCGGCAGCCCTGCTTTGAAAATGCGAACGTCTGCAGATAGCTCGCAGCCAGAAAGAGCTAGCCTGGAAAGGTGTTGCTCAGCCTCATCTGCCCATGGCAGTGCTCGCACAGAGGCACAGAGACTGGGGCTGCTTGCTTGTCTTGCCACCTCAAACTTCAAACGTAGCTTAGGTGGTCCGTGCCGGGGGCCTCCGGCAGGGCTGCTCCAAAAATGCAAACGTCTGCAGATAGCTCGCAGCCAGAAAGAGCTAGCCTGGAAAGCTGTTGCTCAGCCTCATCTGCCCATGGCACTGCTCGCACAGAGGCACAGAGACTGGGGCTGCTTGCTTGTCTTGCCACCTCAAACTTGAAACGTAGCTTAGGTGGTCCATGCCGGGTGCCTACGGCATCTCTGCTCCGAATATGCAAACGTCTGCAGATAGCTCGCAGCCAGAAAGAGCTAGCCTGGAAAGCTGTTGCTCAGCCTCATCTGCCCATGGCACTGCTCGAACAGAGGCACAGAGACTGGGGCTGCTTGCTTGTCTTGCCACCTCAAACTTCAATCGTAGCTTAGGTGGTCCGTGCCGGGGGCCTCGGGCATCCCTGCTCCGAAAATGCGAACGTCTGCAGATAGCTCGCAGCCAGAAAGAGCTAGCCTGGAAAGCTGTTGCTGAGCCTCATCTGCCCATGGCACTGCTTGCACAGAGGCACAGAGACTGGGGCTGCTTGCTTGTCTTGCCCCCTCAAACTTCAAACGTGGCTTTGGGATCCGTGTCGGGCGTCTGCGGCAGCCCTGCTCCGAAAATGCGAACATCTGCAGATAACTCTCAGCCAGAAAGAGCTAGCCTGGAAAGCTGTTGCTCAGCCTCATCTGCCCATGGCACTGCTCGCACAGAGGCACAGAGACTGGGGCTGCTTGCTTGTCTTGCCCCCTCAAACTTCAAATGTAGCTTAGGTGGTCCATGCCGGGTGCCTCGGGCATCCCTGCTCAGAAAATGCGAACGTCTGCAGATAGCTCGCAGCCAGAAAGAGCTAGCTTGGAAAGCTGTTGCTCAGCCTCATCTGCCCATGGCACTGCTCACACAGAGGCACAGAGACTGGGGCTGCGTGCTTGTTTTGTCACCTCAAACTTAAAATGTAGCTTAGGTGGTCCGTGCCGGGGGCCTCCGGCAGAGCAGCTCCGAAAATGCGAACGTCTGCAGATAGCTCACAGCCAGAAAGAGCTAGCCTGGAAAGCTGTTGCTCAGCCTCATCTGCCCATGGCACTGCTCGCACAGAGGCACAGAGACTGGGGCTCCTTGCTTGTCTTGCCACCTCAAACTTCAAACGTATCTTAGCTGGTCCATGCCGGGTGCCTCAGGCATCCCTGCTCCGAAAATACAAACGTCTGCAGACAGCTCGCAGACGAGGAGAGATAGTCTGGAAAGCTGTTGCTCAGCCTCATCTGCTCGTGGCACTGCTCGCACAGAGGCACAGAGACTGGGGCTGCTTGTTTGTCTTGCCCCCTCAAACTTCAAATGTAGCATTGTGGTTGCATGCCGGGCTCCTCCGGCAGCCCTGCTCCCAAAATTCGAACGTCTGCAGATAGCTCGCAGGCAGAAAGAGCTAGCCTGGAAAGGTGTTGCTCAGCCTCATCTGCCCATGGCACTGCTCGCACAGAGGCACAGAGACTGGGGCTGCTTGCTTGTCTTGCCCCCTCAAACTTCAAACGTAGCTTAGGTGGTCCGTGCCGGGGGCCTCCGGCAGGGCTGCTCCAAAAATGCAAACGTCTGCAGATAGCTCGCAGCCAGAAAGAGCTAGCCTGGAAAGCTGTTGCTCAGCCTCATCTGCCCATGGCACTGCTCACACAGAGGCACAGAGACTGGGACTGCTTTCTTGTCTTGCCACGTCAAACTTCAAACGTAGCTTAGGCTGCCCGTGCCGGGCGCCTCCGGCAGCCCTGCTCCAAAAATGCGAACGTCTGCAGATAGCTCTCAGCCAGAAAGAGCTAGCCTCGAAAGCTGTTGCTCAGCCTCATCTGCCCATGGCACTGCTCGCACAGAGGCACAGAGACTGGGGCTGCTTGCTTGTCTTGTCTCCTCAAACTTCAAATGTAGCTTAGGTGGTTGCATGCCGGGGTCCTCTGGCAGCCCTGCTCCCAGAATTCGAACGTCTGCAGATAGCTCGCAGCCAGAAAGAGCTAGCCTGGAAAGCTGTTGCTCAGCCTCATCTGCCCATGGCACTGCTCGCACAGAGGCACAGAGACTGGGGCTGCTTGCTTGTCTTGCCACCTCAAACTTCAAACGTAGCTTAGGTGGTCCGTGCCGGGGGCCTCCGGCAGGGCTGCTCCAAAAATGCAAACGTCTGCAGATAGCTCGCAGCCAGAAAGAGCTAGCCTGGAAAGCTGTTGCTCAGCCTCATCTGCCCATGACACTGCTCGCACAGAGGCACAGAGACTGGGGCTGCTTGCTTGTCTTGCCACGTCAAACTTGAAACGTAGCTTAGGTGGTCCATGCCGGGTGCCTACGGCATCCCTGCTCCGAATATGCAAACGTCTGCAGATAGCTCGCAGGCAGAAAGAGCTAGCCTGGAAAGCTGTTGCTCAGCCTCATCTGCCCATGGCACTGCTCGCACAGAGGCACAGAGACTGGGGCTGCTTGCTTGTCTTGCCACCTCAAACTTCAAACGTGGCTTTGGGATCCGTGTCGGGCGTCTGCGGCAGCCCTGCTCCGAAAATGCGAACGTCTGCAGATAGATTGCAGCCAGAAAGAGCTAGCCTGGAAAACTGTTGCTCAGCCTCATCTGCCCATGGCACTGCTCACACAGAGGCACAGAGACTGGGGCTGCGTGCTTGTTTTGTCACCTCAAACTTAAAATGTAGCTTAGGTGGTCCGTGCCGGGGGCCTCCGGCAGAGCAGCTCCGAAAATGCAAACGTCTGCAGATAGCTCGCAGCCAGAAAGAGCTAGCCTGGAAAGCTGTTGCTCAGCCTCATCTGCCCATGGCACTGCTCGCACAGAGGCACAGAGACTGGGGCTGCTTGCTTGTCTTGCCACCTCAAACTTCAAACGTATCTTAGCTGGTCCATGCCGGGTGCCTCCGGCAGCCCTGCTCCTAAAGTGCAAACGTCTGCAGACAGCTCGCAGCCAGAAAGAGCTAGCCTGGAAAGCTGTTGCTCAGCCTCATCTGCCCATGGCACTGCTCGCACAGAGGCACAGAGACTGGGGCTGCTTGCTTGCCTCACCACGTCAAACTTCAAATGTATCTTAGGCTGTCCGTGCCGGGTGCCTCCGGCAGCCCTGCTCGAAAGATGCGAACGTCTGCAGATAGCTCTCAGCCAGAAAGAGCTAGCCTGGAAAGCTGTTGCTCAGCCTCATCTGCCCATGGCACTGCTCGCACAGAGGCACAGAGACTGGGGCTGCTTGCTTGTCTTGCCACCTCAAACTTCAAACGTATCTTAGCTGGTCCATGCCGGGTGCCTCCGGCTTCCCTGCTCCGAAAGTGCAAACGTCTACAGACAGCTCGCACCCAGAAAGAGCTAGCCTGGAAAGCTGTTGCTCAGCCTCATCTGCTCGTGGCACTGCTCGCACAGAGGCACAGAGACTGGGGCTGCTTGCTTGTCTTGCCACCTCAAACTTCAAACGTAACTTAGGTGGTCCGTGCCGGGGGCCTCCGGCAGGTCTGCTCCGAAAATGCGAACGTCTGCAGATAGCTCGCAGCCAGAAAGAGCTAGCCTGGAAAGCTGTTGCTCAGCCTCATCTGCCCATGGCACTGCTCGCACAGAGGCACAGAGACTAGAGCTGCTTGCTTGTCTTGCCCCCTCAAACTTCAAACGTGTCTTTGGGATCCGTGTCGGGCGTCTGCGGCAGCCCTGCTCCGAAAATGCGAACGTCTGCAGATAGCTCGCAGCCAGAAAGAGCTAGCCTGGAAAGCTGTTGCTCAGCCTCATCTGCCCATGCACTGCTCGCACAGAGACTGGGACTGCATGATTGTCTTGCCCCCTCAAACTTCAAATGTGGCTTTGGGGATCTGTGCAGGGGACCACCGGCAGCCCTGCTTCGAAAATGCGAATGTCTGCAGATAGCTCACAGCTCACAGAGGCACAGAGACTGGGGCTGCTTGCTTGTCTTGGGTAGTTAAGGCTTGGCGGTCTGAAGATGTCGCGCTGTACGGAAAGGTAGTGTCCCCCCCCCGTCCTAATAGCCAATAGCATTTAACCCGTGAAGTAAGCAGACGGAAGTGTTGCTGTAAACCTAGGCTATATAACGCTGTGTTATTTATCAATAAACGCCATTTGCCGTCCACCACATTGGTGTCTGCGTGCTGATGACCCGAGCGGCCGAGGGGTGGGTCGCCGAGCCGTCCCTGTACCAAGTCGCCACGCCACGCCAACGAAGGCGACAAGTGGTGCCGAAACCCGGGAAAGACTCGCCTGGAATCGGGTGAACGGCGGCCAGAGCGGCAGGACCAGCCCGGCGGGGAGGACGCTCCCGGACTAGCAAGGAGGATGGAATCCCTCGTGAAGGTCGTATCGCAATTACATAAGCATTGGGGGATTGATTGTAAGCCCAAAGATTTTACGCTCGCAGTTGCGAGACTTTTGCATATTGGGGTCATTGACCAGCCGGTGGATATTTTCCACCCTGAGGTGTGGGATAAGTGCACTAAAGCGTCAGCCGAGGAGATGATGTCCTCGGGTTGTGGGAAAAATCTTAAGTCGTGGGGGAAAGTCGTACAGGCCCTGCAGAAAGCTAGACAAGAGCAGGAGACCTGGAAGGCGGCAGGGAGCTGTTTGTTTGCTACCCCAAAATTGGGAATCGGGGCAGCCACACAGACTTTGCACCCCCCAGACGATAACGGCTCTGCTGAGCCTAAAGATCAGCAAGAGGGCGACACGTCCCCTCTACTCCCAGACCCCGACCTGCTTACGGAGGGAGAGAAACAGGCTAAATCCTTCTGGGGCGGGTTAGCCGAGGAGGCTAGGAGCGCCGCGGAAAAAACAGGGTCTGAGTAAGTCTGGGCTACACCACCGCCCTATGTGCCCCAAGATGGCGCCGAGCCCAAAGGGGAAAGGCGGGATGAAAATTCCTTTGGTGATAACAGGGAGGAAGCGCTAAAGTTATCAAGCGCACAAGTTATCAAGCGGGAGGTGGAAGAGAACAGGGGGGCGAGCGGGGGGCAGAGAGCCAACCAGAGCGTGCATTTCAAAAGGTGCTCCTGTGGGGTGGGCACCCCGCCGAGCGGAGGGCGGGGCGGGCCCAGGGGGGAGGAGCGGCCCGCCCATAGGGGAGGGGGCCGGAGCTCGGCAAAAAGGTACTGGAGACCGGAAGTAACCAGTCAGTCGAGTTCCGACTCCGATTCAAACACCAGCGGGGACGAGTGGCTCACAACTGATTTAAACGTAGTAGAGGAGGAAACAGAGATAAATAAAGTCAAGAGCCAAAATATCCCCATCCAAATTAAAGAGAAGCCGCGAGGGGGAGAAATCCCTCTCACGGACTGGAGGAGAATAAAGATTGCGTGCGCCGACTGGGCCCCATCGGCCGCGCTAGCGTTCCCGGTCCGGGTGACGGACGGGGGACAGAGGGTCCGCACACCGATAAACCCTAAGGACATACAAGCGATTGTTAAGGCAATTGCAGATAAAGGCCTTAATTCTGCCATGGTCTCCACCCTTATAGATGGTATATTCGGGGGAGAAGATATGCTCCCGTTCGATATAAAACAAACTTGTAGATTGATCTTTGATGGGGCAGGGATGATCGTTTTTAAACAAGAATGGGAGGACAACTGTACGAAGCAACTGGCCCAAGTAACTGGGGCAGACCATCCACTGCATGGCTCCAGCCTGCAGCGGTTAATGGGCACAGATCCCACAATGATTACTCCCCAGGCGCAAGCCCAAGCCCTGCGGGCCCATGAAGTTATGGCAACTACTCGTGCGGCCAGAGAAGCTATTCACACAACCTCTAGAGTCATTACCAAACCATCGCCATGGTCCACAATAAAGCAAAGTGAAAGTGAGAGCTTCACAAAATTCGTGGATCGTCTCCAAGCAGCGGTCGATTCTTCGGCCTTGCCTGCAGAGGCAAAAGGCCCAGTCATAGTGGAATGTTTACGTCAGCAGTGTAATTCGACAACCAAAGAAATCCTGCGATCACTGCCAGCGGGATCCAGCATCGCGGACATGATTAAGCATGTCGCGAAGGAAGAACATCTAACCCCCATCCAGGTGGCCGTTCGCTCCATAATGGCTAATGTAATGACATGTTTTAAATGTGGCCAGGCAGGCCACGTCGTAGCAAACTGTCCTCAGTTGAGGGGCCTGCGCCAAAATCGATCCAAAGGACCATGTTGGGCCTGCGGAAAGAAAGGGCATTTCGCCAAAGAATGCAAATCTATAAAACAGGGAAACGGAAGGGGGAGAGGGCACTCGGGCCATCCACAGCCCTCTCCCACATGGGACATCAGGCGGCCCACTTATGCCAACCCCAAGTGGGGCGAGGCGCTTCCGAACCCACTACCCCCTCGGGAAGCGACCAATTTTATGGCTCAGCCGACAATCCAGCCGAACCTGTCCTCACCTCAGGGACAGCAAGGATCACCCCTTGGGGGCGAGACCCCAGGGTGGTCCTGGCAGTAAAGTGTGATCACCCGCCAGTAGTGTGGGGTATCTGTTCCCTCTATGACATCCCAAATAGCACCATCATCAGCGTCCCTTTTTTAATCGACACCGGAGCAGATGTTACAGTTATCCCTGAGACAAACTGGCCCCCACATTGGAAATTGGAAGATGCCCCCATGGTAGGAGGAGTCAGGGGATTAACCCGAGCTCGGAAGAGTGCCCAATTGGTAGCAATCACACTCCACACTGAAAAAGGACCGGAGAAAATCATTACCCTTTTTCCATATGTTATGACAGGAGTCCCACCCCTGCTGGGACGGGACGCTCTAGCCCTATTAAAAGCCAGGGTGACAAATTTATTGTAAGGGCCACTGCCGCACACCCATCTCCACCAATTAAACTGACGTGGAAATCATCCGACCCAGTGTGGGTCGAGCAGTGGCCCCTGTCGAAGCCTCGAATGGATGCCCTTCTCGAGCTAGTTGACCGCGAGCTACAACGAGGTCACATAGAGCCTTCCACTAGCCCATGGAACACCCCAGTTTTTGTAATACCCAAACGAACCGGCGAAGGGTTTCGCCTCCTCCACGACCTACGTGAGGTAAACAAGAAAATTCAGCCAATGGGTCCTGTCCAAACGTTTTTACACATGAACTCTATGGTACCGGAAGGACAACCTTGTGCTGTCCTTGATATTAAAGACTGTTTTTTCTCGATACCTCTGCATGAGGAAGACAAGGAGCGGTTTGCTTTTTCTGTTGTGTTTCCAAACAGCCAACGCCCTAACTTACGTTTCCAGTGGAAAGTGCTGCCTCAAGGAATGATCAACTCGCCTACCATCTGCCAGATTGCGGTGGACCGGGCGTTAACACCAGTCCGACACAGCAATCCGACCGCGACCATCATTCAGTACATGGACGATATCTTAATCGCCGCACCATCGGGAAGCCACGTGGACCACCTAGTGTCAACAGTCTCAGAAACTCTGAAAACGAATGGGTTCGAAATCACGAGTGCAAAAATTAAAAGAGGACCATGCGTAAGCTTTTTAGGAGTAGGGATCACGAGTTCCTATGTGACCCCCCCCCCAAATAAAAATCCGTCGCCACATCAAAACACTCCATGATATGCAGCAATTAGTAGGGTCCTTACAATGGCTCCGCAACATTGTACTGGTCCCTCCTGAGATCATGACTCCCCTGTACGATCTCTTAAAGGGAAAGAACCCATGGGAGCAAAAAATCCTAACAATGGAAGCAGCAAACTCTCTCGACTTTATCGAGCAACAGGTATCATCAAGTACGCTTGCCAGATGGAATCCAAATCTGCCACTTGATTTATATGTACACTTTACAAAAGGCGGGGGAATGGGAGCACTAGCACAAGGTCCTCCTGAAAAAGCTCAACCAATACAATGGGTGGTTCTGGGAAAACCATCATGCGCATTCTCTCCAGGAGTTGAATGCCTTGGTAATCTCATCATGAAAGGCAGAAAACTCGCCCTGAGACACCTAGGCATCGAACCCGCCAGGATATACCTACCCTTCCGCAAACAACTCCCTGCGCAATCAGTAGCAATGTCAGAGTATCTAGCCATAGCTCTCGTCGGATTTGGCGGAGAAGTCCGTTATGCTACAAAACCTCCCTGGACTCAAATGATGGCAATTGTCAACATCGACCTCCCGCAAAAGATCATAGATCGGCCCCAACAAGGACCAACAGTATTCACAGATGCGTCCTCAACAACTTCAACAGCGGCGGCGGTATGGCAATCGGGAGAAGAATGGCACTGCATTAAAATGACCGATCGTGCGCTCTCAGCCCAGCAATTAGAAGCTGCAGCCGTAGTATTAGCGTGTGGACTGTTCCCAACAGAACACCTCAACATAGTAACAGATTCGATGTTCGTGGCCAAACTTTGTTTAGCCATGTCGGGACCAGGCGTGTCAACATCCACAACAGCTATAATGCTAGAAGAAGCACTTTTCTCCCGAAAAGGCACCATATAAGTTATTCACGTTAACAGCCACAGCCCAATTAAAGGCTTTTTCCAAATCGGTAACGACAAGGCAGACACCGCTGCAAAAGGCTTGTGGACGCTGAGAGATGCCCGTCAACTACACGAGTCTCTCCACATCGGAGCTAAAGCGCTAGCGAAAAAATGCGGGATCTCAGTCACCGACGCGAAACACATAGTAGCCACGTGTCCCTACTGTCAGAGAACACCGCTGTGGTCCAGCGGAGTCCACCCCAGAGGTCTCAAGGCCTCCGAAGTGTGGCAGACAGATTTTACGCTCTGTCAGTTGCTGAAACCTCGAGCGTGGCTAGCAGTAACTGTAGATACATACAGCGGAGTGATCGTAGCCACACAGCACCTTAAAACAGATTCCAAAGCAACCATCCAACATTGGTTGACAGCCATGGCATGGCTCAGCATCCCCAATCATATCAAAACAGACAACGGTCCAAATTTCATCTCTAAATCAGTTCAGACATTTGTTTCGAAATGGGATATCACCCTAACACACGGTATTCCGTATAATAGTACAGGACAAGCTATAGTCGAACGAGCGAACCAGACTCTGAAATCTAAATTAGAAGTGTTAGCAAAAACAGAAGGTTTTGCTAATACCATTCCCCAGGGAGACCAAGCACGCCTGTTAGCGACTGCTCTTTTAGCACTAAATCAATTCCCCAGGGGGGAAAAGGTAAATAGTCCCACCCAAAAACATTGGGCCACTCGAGCACTGGAAGAAGGCCCGTTGGTTATAATTAGAAATGAGCTGGGAGAATGGGAACAAGGGTGGAGGCTAGTTCTTACAGGGCGAGGGTATGCCGCTGTTAAAAAAGATGGGAAAGTTAAGTGGTGTCCGCTTAAGTCCATTAAACCAGACCTCCAGAATAAAACTAATGAAAACTGTGAGTTTTTGTCCACAGGACCGGATCATCGGACACCCCCGTAACCCGTACACCCCGGTGACAAGAGAAGACGACAAGTCGGCAAACGTCCTGTCCGAGCCTGAAACCTCCTCACGGACAGAATCCAGACAACGGCAGAATAGCGTCCGCAAAGGGGGGCTACGATGCCCGTGTGTGATCCTAATCTTGGAGCTTGTCACTATAGGACAGGCAGAATCAAGTTACCATCACCATCAGCCATATAGGTGGGTCCTACGGAACCTTGTAAATGGTCGAGTAGTAAGGGAAGTCATAACAGCAGGACCTCCTACATTTGCTGCCCACCTGTGTGAATTAGCACCCATACAGCCCTGCCTAAACCAGCGGCCCTATTACTTATGTCCACAATCTAACCCAGGAAAGGGATATTGTAATTCTCCTAATCAATATTATTGCGCATATTGGGACTGTGTCACTATCGCTTCCGCTTGGACACCCCCAATCCCAGACAAATATTTAACGACAACATGGGGACCACTAGGTTGCAAACATCCACGACTCGATTGGTCTGGAGGATCTGTAGGGTACAGTAATTGTGACGCTATAATCCTCCAGGTAATTCATCCAGAAGACTCAAGATGGGTAACGGGAAGAACTTGGGGAATTAGGTATTGGGAACCAGGACAAGATCAAGGTGGATTGATATATATAAGGAAGGAGGAAATAATAAAAACCCCTCCTCATGGAGTTGGCCCCAATCCAATTGTTAGTGGACCACGGATAACTGCTAGCCCCCTGGAGACCACCCAAAGTGATGTAATATCCTCCCTCGATGGGACGAGGGAACCCCCCTTATGGAAACTAATGCGAGCCACCTATGACACCTTGAACCAAACCAACCCTAACCTAACTGCACACTGTTGGTTGTGCTATGACGTGAAACCCCCTTTTTATGAGGCTATAGGGGTAAACACAACATATAGCCTAGACACCCGATCCGTACCACTTCAGTGTTCTTGGGGAGAGAAGAAAAGGAGGATAACCATGCAATATGTTTCTGGATCTGGGACCTGTATAGGCAATGTGTGGGGACAAAAACGGAAGCTCTGTAGTTCTGTCTCGTCCACAGTGGGAAAAACCAAAGAAAAATGGGTTATTCCCTCTGAAGGAGCTCAATGGATCTGTTCCAAAACAGGCCTTACTCCATGCATATCTCTGGCAGTGTTTAATCCCATGGTTAACCACCCTGCTATCCACCTTGATAGGACCAATCGCGATGATTGTAATAGCACTAATTTTTGGACCCTGTATACTGAGTGGAATCGTGTCGTTCGTCAAAAGTCGACTGGAGAAAGTTAACATTATGTTCGTAGAACACCGTCAGCTGCTTTAAAAACATACCTACCCAGTGTTATCCTAAAATTTACCTCAACTTTTACCTGTTTACTGTGCCTTATACTTTTTCAGGTTTATAGCATATACTTTTTAAAACTATAAATATAATGTAAGATATAGAATAAATATAAAATAAGAATATCGATAGAATTTTTAAGACTTTAAGATTATATTTTAAAATTATATTATATATATTTTAAGATTATGTTTTAGCTAATTTACAAATGCATTTGTTCAAGGCGCCTTATATTTGTTACCGTAAGATCTTAATATTTATATTTTTAAGTTATAGTTAAGATTAATTAAGTTTAAGTCTTAATAATATTGATATTAAGTTTAAGTCTTAAGTTAAATACTAAGTTAAGTTAAGTTAAGTATTACAACTTTATATTTCATATTAGCCTATTTAGTTAAGCATAAGGAGGGGGGAAATGTGGGTAGTTAAGGCTTGGCGGTCTGAAGATGTCGCGCTGTACGGAAAGGTAGTGTGCCCCCCCCGTCCTAATAGCCAATAGCATTTAACCCGTGAAGTAAGCAGACGGAAGTGATGCTGTAAACCTAGGCTATATAACGCTGTGTTATTTATCAATAAACGCCATTTGCCGTCCACCACATTGGTGTCTGCGTGCTGATGACCCGAGCGGCCGAGGGGTGGGTCGCCGAGCCGTCCCTGAACCAGGTCGCCACGCCAACGAAGGCGACATCCAACTTCAAACGTAGCTTTGGCGGTGCATGCAGGGGGCCTGCGGGAGCCCTGCTCCCAGAATGAGAACGTCTGCAGATAGCTCGCAGCCAGAAAGAGCTAACCTGGAAAGTTGTTGCTCAGCCTCATCTGCCCATGGCACTGCTCACACAGGTGCACAGAGACCGGGGTATCATGCTCCCTTGCCACCTCAAACTTCAAACGTAGCCTAGGGAGTCTTTTCTGGGTGCCCGCCGCACCGTTGTCCCGAATATACGAGCGTCTCAGGATATCTCTTACCAAAAAGGGGCAAGCCTGCAAAGCTGTTGCTCAGCCTCATCTGCCCATAGCACTGCTCGCACAGGTGCACAGATAGTGGGGCTGCTTACTTGCCTTGCCACCTCAATTTTCAAACGTAGCCCAGGGATCCCTGCCGGGTGCCTCCAGCAGAACTGCACTGAAGAAGCGAACATCTCCAGATAGGTCACACCCAGAAGTGACTAGCCTTGAAAACTGTTTCTCAGCCTCATCTGCTCATGGCACTGCTTGCACAAGTGCCCAGAGTCTGGGGCTGCTTGCTTGCCTTGCCACCTCAATCTTCAAACGTATCCTAGGGGGTCCTTGGCGGGTCCCTCCCACAACCCTGACCTTGAAATGCGAGCGTATCAGTATATCTCTTACCAAGTAGGGCCTAGCCTGGAAAGCTGTTGTTCAGCCTCATCCGCCCATGGCAGTGCTCGCACAAGCACACAGAGACTGGGGCTGCTTGCTTGCCTTGCCACCTCAAACTTCAAACGTAGCCCGGGTCTCCCTGCCCAGTCCCTACAGCAGCCCTGCACCTAGAATGCAAACGTCTCAGGATATCTCTTACCAAGAAGGGGCTAGCCTGGAAAGCTGTTGCTCAGTCTCATCTGCTCATGGCACTGCTCGCACAGACGCACAGAGACTGGAGATGCTTGCTTGCCTTGCCACCTCAAACTTCAAACGTAGCCTAGGGGATCCTTGAAGGGGGACTCCCGCAGCCGTGACCTGAATATGCGCACGTCTCCAGATAGTTCTCACGCAGAAGGGACTTGCCTGGAAATCTGTTGCTCAGCCTCATCTGCCCAATTGCACTGCTCTCACAGGCGTCCAGAGTCTGGGGCTGCTTGCTTGCCTTGACACCTCAATCTTCAAACGTAGCCTAGGGGGTCCTTGCCGGGTCCCTCCCACAGCCCTGACGTTAATATGCGAATGCCTCAGGATATCTCTTACCGAGAAGAAGCTAGCCTGGAAAGCTGTTGCTCGGCCTCATCTGCCCATGGCACTGCTCACACAGGCGCAAACAGACTGGGGCTGCTTGCTTGCCTTGCCACCTCAATCTTCAAAATTAGCCTAGGTGGTCTTTGCCGGGTGCATCCAGCAGCCCTGCAACGAACATGCGAAGGTCTCCAGATAGCTCGCACCCAGAACGGGCTAGCCTGGAGAGCTGTTGCTCAGTCTCATCTGCTCAAGGCACTGCTTGCACAGGTGCTCAGAGACTGGGGCTGCTTGCTTGCCTTGCCACCTCAAACTTCAAACGTAGCCCGGGTCTCCCTGCCCAGTCCCTACAGCAGCCCTGCACCTAGAATGCAAACGTCTCAGGATATCTCTTACCAAGAAGGGGCTAGCCTGGAAAGCTGTTGCTCAGTCTCATCTGCTCATGGCACTGCTCGCACAGACGCACAGAGACTGGAGATGCTTGCTTGCCTTGCCACCTCAAACTTCAAACGTAGCCTAGGGGATCCTTGAAGGGGGACTCCCGCAGCCGTGACCTGAATATGCGCACGTCTCCAGATAGTTCTCACGCAGAAGGGACTTGCCTGGAAATCTGTTGCTCAGCCTCATCTGCCCAATTGCACTGCTCTCACAGGCGTCCAGAGTCTGGGGCTGCTTGCTTGCCTTGACACCTCAATCTTCAAACGTAGCCTAGGGGGTCCTTGCCGGGTCCCTCCCACAGCCCTGACGTTAATATGCGAATGCCTCAGGATATCTCTTACCGAGAAGAAGCTAGCCTGGAAAGCTGTTGCTCAGCCTCATCTGCCCATGGCACTGCTCGCACAGGCGCAAACAGACTGGGGCTGCTTGCTTGCCTTGCCACCTCAATCTTCAAAATTAGCCTAGGTGGTCTTTGCCGGGTGCATCCAGCAGCCCTGCAACGAACATGCGAAGGTCTCCAGATAGCTCGCACCCAGAACGGGCTAGCCTGGAGAGCTGTTGCTCAGTCTCATCTGCTCAAGGCACTGCTTGCACAGGTGCTCAGAGACTGGGGCTGCTTGCTTGCCTTGCCACCTCAATTTTCAAACGTAGCTTGGGGATCCCTGCCTGGTGCCTCCAGCAGACCTGCACTGAAGATGCGAACATCTGCAGATAGATCGCACCCAGAAGGGGCTTGCCTTGAAACGTGTTGCTCAGCCTCATCTGCCCATGGAACTGCTCACACAGAGGCACACAGAGACTGGGGCTGCTTGCTTGCCTTGACACCTCAATCTTCAAACGTAGCCTAGGGGGTCCTTGCCGGGCCCCTCCCACAGCCCGGACCTTAATATGCGAATGTCTCAGGATATCTCTTACCAAGAAGGGGCTAGCCTGGAAAGCTGTTGCTCAGCCTCATCTGCCCATGGCAGTGCTCTCACAGGCGTCCAGAGTCTGGGGCTGCTTGCTTGCCTTGCCACCTCAAACTTCAAACGTGGCCCAAGGCTCCCTGCCCGGTCCCTCCAACAGCACTGCACCGAAAATGAGAACGTCTCAGAAAGTCTCTTACCAAGAAGGGGCTAGCCTGGAAAGCTGTTGCTCAGCCTCATCTGCCCAATTGCACTGCTCTCACAGGCGTCCAGAGTCTGGGGCTGCTTGCTTGCCTTGCCATCTCAATCTTCAAACGTAGCCTAGGGGGTCCTTGCCGGGCCCTTCCCACAGCCCTGTCCTTAATATGCGAACGTCTCGGGATATCTCTCACCAAGAAGGGGCTAGCCTGGAGAGCTGTTACTGAGCCTCATCTGCCCATGGCACTGCTCGCACAGGCACAAACAGACTGGGGCTTCTAGCTGGACTTGCCATATCAATCTTCAAACATAGCTTGGGGATCCCTGCCTGGTGCCTCCAGCAGACCTGCACTGAAGATGCGAACGTCTCCAGATAGATCGCACCCAGAAGGGGCTAGCCTGGAAACGTGTTGCTCAGCCTCATCTGCCCATGGCACTGCTCACACAGGCACACAGATAGTGGGGCTGCTTGCTTGCCTTGCCACCTCAAACTTCAAACGTAGCCTAGGGGATCCTTGCAGGGGGACTCCCGCAGCCGTGACCTGAATATGCGCACGTCTCCAGATAGCTCTCACGCAGAAGGGACTTGCCTGGAAATCTGTTGCTCAGCCTCATCTGCCCATGGCACTGCTCTCACAGGCGTCCAGAGTCTGGGGCTGCTTGCTTGCCTTGACACCTCAAACTTCAAATGTCGCCTAGGGGTCCTTGCCTGGCCCCTCCCACAGCCCTGAGCTTAATATGCGAACGTCTTACGATATCTCTTACCAAGAACGGGCTAGCCTGGAAAGCTGTTGCTCAGCCTCATCTGCCCATGGCACTGCTCGCACAGGTGCACACAGAGACTGGGGCTGCTTGCTTGCCTTGCAACCTAAAACATCAAAAATATCCCGGGGCTCCCTGCTGGGTCCCTCCAGCAGCCTTGCACGAGAATTCGAACCTCTCAAGATATCTCTTACCAAGATGGGGCTAGCCCTTAGAGCTGATGCTCATCCTCATCTGCTCATGGCACTGCTTGCAAAGGTGCAGAGAGACTGGGGCTGCTTGCTTGCCTTGTGTCGCGTTAAAGGGGGGCTAAGGGGAGTCTGATATTCAGCTAGCCTGCCAGAGCCCTTCCAAGGACTTTCAGTGAAACAGTTTCGCAAAGTTGAAACAACAGGTAATTTATTCAAGCGACAGTTATCACAGATTCGGAATTGCCGTTGATAAATTCACTGTCTACAAAAGTTGAGCTCAAAGTAATAGTTTAGCGCTTTAGTTAACAATGTGTTCCCGGGGATACGTCTGACAAAGTCAGAGGCACGACTCTTACCAAAAAGGCGTCCCTTCTTGGGGGGGGAAGAGAGGTTCAGGCCCGTCGACCCGTCCGTCAGGTGAAGTTCTCGCTTGGCTCCGCCTCCCAAAGAGAGTTTTCAAGTGCCAATTTTTATATGTTTGGAAATCTTTTTGCGAGGTGGGACTAAGTCAATTATTGTGTATCGATTGGCTCTTGGCATGGAATGTCGTGTCGTCAGAAGCAGGACTCAGCAGTGTGACACGCCTTCCGAGCGGGCATCTTGGTATGTGTATTCGGGGGCCAGCTGTGCTTTGTCCAAAGCAATCTCTGAAGCAATCTCTGGCTGCGCAGCCTCCGCGGCGCCCCACAGATCACTGAGTTTACAGTGATGGGCAATCCCCCCTTACTTTTGTCTGATAAGCACCAGTTATTTACTTCCTTTGTTAGCTCTTCCGTTCTTGACAACCTCAGTCCTTTTGTCTTCTGTCTTGCATTCGACAAGTCCAGCAAGGCCATCGATTACACCTTGCCACCTCAAACTTCAAACGTACCCTAGGGGGTCCTTGCAGGGGACCTCTTGCAGCCCTGACCCGAATATGCGAACGTCTCCAGATAGCTTCACCCAGAAGGGACTTGCCTGGAAAGTTGTTGCTCAGCCTCATCTGCCCATGGCACTGCTCACACAGGTGCACAGAGACTGGGGTATCGTGCTTCCCTTGCCACCTCAAACCCTTGTCCCGAATATACAAGCGTCTCAGGATATCTCTTACCAAAAAGGGGCAAGCCTGCAAAGCTGTTGCTCAGCCTCGTCTGCCCATGGCACTGCTCGCACAGAGGCACAGAGACTGGGGCTGCTTGCTTGGCTTGCCACCTCAAACTTCAGAGTTATCATAGGGGGTCCTTGCTGGGGGCCTCCCGCAGCCCTGACCCGAACATGCAAACGTTTCAGGATATCTCTTATCAAGAAGGGGCTAACCTGGAAAGCTGTTGCTCAGCCTCATCTGCCCATGGCACGGCTTGCACATGTGCCCAAAGACTGGGGCTGTTTTCTTGCCTCACCACGTCAAACTTCAAACGTTAATAGGGGGTCCTTGCCAAGCTCCTTCCGCAGACCTGAGCCGAAAATGCAAACGTCTCAGGATATCTCTTACCAAGAAGGGGATCACCTGGAAAGCTGTTGCTCACCCTCATCTGCCCATGGCACTGCTCGCACAGAGGCACAGAGACTGGGTCTGCTTGCTTGCCTTGCCACCTCAATTTTCAAACGTATCCTGAAGATCACTGCCGGGTGCCTCCAGCAAACCTGCACTGAAGATGCGAATATTTCCAGACAGGTCACACCCAGAAGGGGCTAGCCTTGAAAATTGTTCCTCAGCCTCATCTGCCCGTGGCACTGCTCGCACAGGCGCACAGAGACTGGGGCTGTTTGCTTGCCTTGCCACCTCAAACTTCAGACATATCCTAGGGGGCCTTCGTAGCAACCTCCAACAACCCTGACCCGCATATGCGAACGTCTCAGGGTATCTCTTACCAAGAAGGGGTTAGCCTGGAAAGATGTTGCTCATCCTCATCTGCCTATGGCACTGCTCGCACAGACGCACAGAGACTGGAGCTGCTTGCTTGCCTTGCCACCTCAAACTGCAATCATATCTGGGGATCCCTGCCGGGTTTCTCTAGCAGCCCTGCACCGTAAATGCGAAAGTCTCCAGATAGCTCGCACCCAGAAAGGGCTAGCCTGGAAAGCTGTTTCTCAGCCTCATCTGCCCATGGCACTGCTCGCACAGGCGCACTGAGACTGGGGCTGCTTGCTTCCCTTGCTCTCTCAAACTTCAAACATAGTTTAGGCGGTCTTTGCCAGTTGCCTGCCACACCACTGTCCCGAATATGCGAACGTCTCATGATATCTCTTACCAAGAAGGGGATAGCCTGGAAATCTGTTGCTGAGCCTCATCTGCCCATGGCACTGCTCGCACAGGCGCGCAGAGACTGGGGCTGCTTGCTTGCCTTGCCACCTAAAACTTCAAACAGATCCCGGACGTCCCTGCTGGGTGCCTCCAGCAGCCCTGCACCGAAAATGCGAAAGTCTCCAGATAGCTTGCAACCAGAAGGGGCTAGCCTGGAAAGCTGTTGCTCAGCCTCATCTGTCCATGGCACTGCTCGCACAGGCGCACAGAGACTGGGGCTGTGTGGAGTCCTGGCTGGACGAGAGGGGACATAGCTTGGTGCGTTGAGCAATCCAGGTTCCGATCCGGAGGTGATCTTTGGGAGCGCCGGACACAGAACCCTGCTGGGAAGGTAGAGCTACGAGCTCGGGACACTGGAGCAGGGGGAACGTCACCGTTTCCTGCCACGCTGTCACTTCCTTCCTGCCACGTTGTTGTTTCCTGCCACAGCACTGTTTTCTCATCGAGATGCAGCTCTGCACCAATCACAACGAGTTGCAGTAGTTTTGCCTATATATGGGTTGGGGGTTTGTCTAATCAGATGCTGTAATTGCTTTGCTATATAAACCTTGATTTTGCTGACTAATAAAGGTGAACGATCATACTCATATTGGGGTCACATTGTTACAACGTTTCCGTAACCCACGCCAACATTTGGTAGCAGCGGATGGACAGTTTCCCTACAGGAGTCCTTCATTCTGCGGTAAGCAGCTAGAGAGGCGTTGTGGGAACAACAGCTGGGAGGGTCCTGCCTGGGTGCGAACGCGCAGGGCAGGCACGGACGGCCGACTCCCAGGAATTTTCGAGCCACCCTCGGGCTGCCTGGCGCAGCTGAAATTTAACGTGGAGGCCGTGGTCGCAGGCATGGAGGTGGATGCTGCGGGAACGTTGCTCGTTGATATGCTCTCTATAAGAGGAATAGACGCAACGGCAAAGCAACTCATGAAGTTGATTAAACTGGGGCAACGATGGGGTCACTTTGCGGATACCCCGCTACTGTTTTCTGTCTCGGAATGGCAAGAATTAGGAGAGATGATGTGGGAAAGGACAATAACGGCGGAGGAAAAGGAAGAAAAGGAGATAAAAGCCGTCCGCGAGCTCTGGCACACAGTATTACAGACCTTAAAATCCATGAAAGCTGAACGAGAGGTGGCGTGTGCTGCAGCTCAGATGCTAGCTCAGGAGCCCGGGAAAGATCACGTGCCTAAGCCTGGGACATTATCATGGGTTTTCGGGCTACCTGCCCTTAGAGGGATGACTGGGATCACTTGTAACACAATTGCCGAGATTCGAGCGAGTGCGGAGCACGGTTCCGGTCTGGGCGCAGAGGGGGGGGCCCACCGGAAGTTGCTGCCAGAGAGATCAACTCGAAATGCGAGCCGGACACGGTAGTACGACCGCCCCCGGGGAGCAGGGAGGAGTCGGGTGCGGAAGTGCGACTGTCTTCCGAAAGAGGGGAGGAGCGGCTAGTACCACCCCCAGAGGGGGAGGGAGAAGGGGCGTGGCTTACGACATCAGCCCCTCCTGGGGCGCGACCTGCAACATTGGCCCCTCCTCTCTATCCACCCCTGCCGTCTTCCAGCGAGGCGTCTCCACTCCCGACGCCCTCTGATGGGGGCTAGAACGAATTACTCAAAAAAAAAAAACCAAACAAACAAACAAAAAAAATCCGTGCGATCTGTTGCAGTCAGTTTTGCAGCATCTTCAAGACATGAGCTCGCAGTTCCAGCATATGTCAATCGTTACCAACCCCCCCACCGGGAAAATGAGGCTTCCTCTCCGAGATGTTTAGCTGGGCCTCTGGCACGGATCACACCTACCCGCTGGAGCGGTGCTATAAGAGCTGCCATCCTAGATGGACAGTGGAACGTTGCCACCATTATCAGAGGTGCACAAGCCTTAGCCTGTCCTGTGCAACAGGTTAATGGATGACAATCGTAAGTACAGGTGTTTGGCCGGAGGAGTGGCTACTAAGTTACCACCTGAAGAAAGCCGTGAGCAGGGGCTGGGTCCAACAGACCCTGAGCAGGAATCAGGTCTGTTCCCCCCACCCCCCGGCTCGCTGGAGAATGGGACAGTCACTGAGAAAAGGAGCGAAGGCTCCATTAAAGAATTTTTTACAGTGAAGTTTGAAAGAACAAAGTCTTGCAGTTTAAAATCCCTGAGAAAATCATTACTTGGAAATCAGTGCATACAGCTTGAAATGCTCTAAAACTTACAGAGACTATCTTACAAGCAGCTGCTACTCCTCTGTCCTTATCTCAAAAGCAAGGACAGAGCAGCAGTCTGTTGAAATTTAACCCTACATACGACGAAATTCCTACCGAACATGAGAAATGTGGGAAGTAAATCTGCCAGAACCTGACGATCCTTTGAATCCAGAGAAATGGGAAGTAGGGTGTAAAAATCCGGCATCCCGAAAGTGCACGACAGGGTCTCTCGACAGCAATTGGCGTACCCGACCTGAGATTAAAACGAGGTGAATTCCAACATAAAACTGCACAGTCCCTCAGACGCTGTACAGCCGCCGTGCCAGCAGTCACCGCATCGAACGGGTCAGCAAAGCTTACACCTGGTGGGGCACATGGCTCCCCCCGGGCAACCGGCGGCACGGTTCCCCCCCCACCCCCCCCTGTTTTTTCCCCCCCCATTCCCTCGATCCCAGCGTGCCGGCCCATCCCGGCCAGCCCAGAAGCGGCGCGGCGAGAACCATCTTTCTGACATTCAAGGACTTGGTTACAAAAAATGTATACAATTCAATTACTGCAGTAGAATTCCTTCTGAACAAGCAGCTGGACTTTATTATCTTTCCAAGGTTCAGATGGTCTGTCTAGATGATGTTATTCACTCTGCTGAAAGGTGAAAATATTGACATTATGACTGAAGAGTTGTCCCCTCTATTTACTTTGTTAAAAGGGACTCAGATTTATTATTTTCCCGAAGGACAATGACAAAAGCAAAAACTGTTTTACAAAAGATTTCAGATAGAATTGCAATTGCCTTTACCTTCAGAATTAATGTCCAATTGCCAACAAATTTGTATATCATTTATGAAGGTTTTGTTTTACAGCCTTATCCTCTTTTCGATCAGTGGTGTGTTAACACGCAGAACTTGAAGACTCTGGAATGAATCTTTTTGTCTCATACGCCCATGAAAACATTGACCTCAAAGGTACACATCATAGTGTCCTTAACAGCACAAGGTTGGAATCACTGTCAGCAAGTTGATACTATTTGCCTGCTGCTGGCTAAAGATGACTTTATGGTATTAAACAGTGAATCCTTATCTCTGCAAGTCGCTCTAGCTGATTATTTAAATAACATACGTTATACCCTTCCACAACATAAGCTGTTACATTCCCTCTCTCAAATTTCATTGCAGCCAAAAAACCGATGTGTTTCTGTTCCTATTAAAGGAGCACGAACAGTGTTTCGGAAACAAACAAATTCATCCGATTAGCAATCATCTATTTTAGTCGTTGAAGGATCCACACAAATTCTTAAGCTATCAGCGGCCTTGCACGTCTTTGAATTGTTTTCGACTGAACCACTCAATGTTGTCACAGATTCTGCATATGTTGTGAATATTGTTCAACGCATTGCAGACGCAATTGCTATTGAAATTAGAAAATCGCGTACGTGTATATTTTATAATGCATATATAGTTACATACTACTCTACTAAAACCAATAACTGAAGAAAAAGTTGTAGCAGATAAATTGACAATGGCAGCAGTACTGCCACACAGTTTCAAGCAAGCCCGATTATCTCATGACTTCTTTCATCAAAATGCCTCTTCCTTGCATAAACAATTTGCTTTGCCCCAGGGGCAAGCCACAGAAAATGTTCATGCATGCCCTGACTGTCAATGTATTACACCCGTACCATCGTGTGCAGGAGTGAACCCTCGTGGTTTACGAGCTGATGAGTTGTGGCAAAGTGATATTACACATATATCAACATTTGGTCGACTGCATTGTGTACATGTTAATATGGATACTTTGTCAGGATTTCTGGTAGCCACGGCACATACGGGAGAAAAGGAACGTTTCACGGACAATTTCTGTTTTCCTACAGGACTGGAGTATACAACATGTTACAGGTATACAGCATTCTTCTACTGCACAAGCCATTGTCGAAAGTGTCCACGGGACCCTCAAAGCTATGCTAAATAAACAAAAAAGGGGGAATCCTATGGGCAGTGTTACCCCACAGGAACAGTTAATGTACTTAATTTTTAAAATCGTTCTGATGATCAATTATTTACAACAGCAGCTGACCGTCAATTCGGGATGGTCCCTCCATTTGTGGTTCGACCAAAAGTATGGTATAAAGAATTTGGGGAATCGCAATGGACAAGTCCTGTAGAACTAATAATGTGGGGAAGAGGGTATGCGTGTGTTGTTCTTTCAACAGGCCCTCGATGGTTACCTGCAAAATATGTGAAGCTATATCATGAGCTGAAAGAACGTAACGCAGAATCCGATGCCAGAGGTGACCACGCTCACTCTCAGGGAGCAACCTCTGACATGGAAGCAGAAGAGATCCACTCTGGATGATCCTATTACACAGGGAACACTGAAAAAATTACAGCAAACACAAGTACTCTGATGACTGCAGTGTCATCAGATACCTGTCTTGTGGGCTTGCCATTAAACGACTGGCGGATTCCCAGGGATCTTCAGCATATCTTCCCATCTAAAAACGTGTCTCGAAATGTAACAGACTGTTGGGACATGTGGACCCCCCAGCTTCCACTTGCTACTCTGGAGCCACAAGAAATTGAGCTGTTGGGGTCTTTAAAGATGGACTTTTGTGTCAAGTTTAACTACACGGGAAAGAATCAATCTAAGGCATGGGATGTTTCGCCTGCTCACCCTATCTTCAAAAATAACACTGTTTGGTGCAATTATACAGCAACGAATTTGTCTAAGTCTACTAATGCTCCCCTCTTGTTGCCTCCAGGGATATTTTTTATTTGTGGAGACAGAGCATGGCCCGGTATCCCCTCGCATATAAAAGGAGGTCCGTGTAGTCTTGGGCGCTTGTCAGTATTGACCCCTAACACATCTATGATTTTGCAATACCGCCTCTTCCATAGGGCAAAACGTAGTGTTCATGCCTACACCCCTGAGTGTGATGATAATGTAGAATTCTGGTCCTTTAGTCAGCGTTTTGCCGCCTCTCTCTTTTTACCTGGAGCTGCCGCTGGAAAAGCATTGGCAACATTAGATAAGCTTGGCTGCTGGCTTGCTAAACAAACGAATGCTACTAGCAGTGCATTGTCGGGTCTTTTATTAGATGTAGATAGCGTTCGCCATGCAACAATACAAAATAGAGCTGCCATAGATTTTTTGCTTTTAGCACAGGGCCATGGCTGTGAGGACTTTGAGGGCATGTGTTGTATGAATCTTTCTGATCACTCTGAGTCAATCCATGCCAGCATCCAAAAGCTTAAGGACGGAGTCTCCAAACTCCGTCAGGACGACAAGTGGGATTGGCTAGATAAAATTTTGGAAGATGGGGTCTGTCTGGATGGTTAAGAAGCCTAGTAAAAATAGCAGTTTATGTTTTAATAGTTTTTATTTTGTTGCTATTACTTCTTCCATGCCTGTTGCAGTGTTTGCAAAAACTAATAACACGCTCAGTAAAAGGAATTCTTATTGTACAACAGGAAGGGGGAGATGTGGGCCTCAGCAGGGCCCGCAGCGGGGTGCAATTGATAAGGAAGGATGTCCTGGAACTTGTGGGCCATAAACCCTGGGAAGAAGGGAGATAGTGCCGAGCCATCCTGAAGGAGGAAGCAGGGCCTTAGATAAGATAAGAAGAGAATGTGTCTGCATGGCCTTAGTTTAGATAAGCTTAGGAAAAGAATGTGTCTGTGTTAGCAACTGTGTTAACCAATCAATAGGTGCCTAGTTTGAAACTTAACCAATCAGTTTAAAACACGCTGCCTTTTGATCTGTATAAATGTATGTGTGTAAGGACAATAAAACGAACATTCTGCTTGTATCAAGCAGGTGTCCCGTCTCTCAATCACGGCAAAGGGGGAATTGTGGAGTCCTGGCTGGATGAGCAGGGACATAGCTTGGTGCGTTGAGCAACCCAGGTTCCGATCCGAAAGTGAACCTTGGGAGCGGCTGAAACGGAACCCTGCTGGGAAGGGAGAGCGACGAGCTCGGGACACTGGAGCAGGGGGAACGACACCGTTTCCTGCCACACTGTCACTTCCTTCCTGCCACGCTGTTGTTTCCTGCCACAGTACTGTTTTCACTTCGAGATGCAGCTCTGCACCAATCACAACGTGTTGCAGTAGTATTGCCTATATATGGGTTAGGGTTTTAACCATTCAGATGCTGTAATAGTTTTGCTATATAAACCTTGTTTTGCTGACTACTGAAGATTGAACGATCATACTCATATTGGGGTCACACCGTTACAAAGGATCCGTAAACCACGCCAACACTAGACAATTCTGGATGCGAGCTATCTGGAGACGTTCGCATTTTCTGAGCACGGCTGCTGGAGGCACAAAGCACAAAGTCCCGGGCTATGTTTGAAGTTTGAGGTGGAAAGGCAAGCAAGCAGACCCAGTCTCTGTGCACTTGTGCGAGCAGTGCCATGAGCAGATGAGGCTGAGCAACAGCTTTCAAGGCTAGCCCCTTCTGGTTGCGAGCTATCTGGAGACGTTCTCATATTTGGGGCAGGGCTGCTAAAGGCACAAAGCACGGAGTCCCGGGCTATGTTTGAAGTTTGAGGTGGCAAGGCAAGCAAGCAGCCCCAGTCTCTGGGCGCCTGTGCGACTAGTGCCATGGGCAGATGAGGCTGAGCAAAAGCTTTCCAGGCTAGCCCCTTCTGGGTGCGGGCTATCTGGAGACGTTCGCATTTTCAGAGCACAACTGCTGTAGGCACAAAGCACGGAGTCCCGGGATACATTTGAAGTTTGAGGTGGCAAGGCAAGCAAGCAGCCCCGGTCTCTGTGTGGCTGTGCGACTAGTGCCATGGGCAAATGAGGCTGAGCAACAGCTTTCCAGGCTAGCCCATTCTGGGTGCGGGGTATCTGGAGATGTTGGCTTTTTCGGAGCAGGGCTACTGAAGGGACCCAGCATAAAGCCCCGGGCTACTTTTGAAGTTTTACGTGTCAAGGCAAGTTCAGCCCAGTCTCTGTGCCCCTGTGCGAGCAGTGCCATGGGCAGATGAGGCTGAGAAACAACTTTCCAGGCTAGCCCCTTCTCGGTAAGGGATATCCTGAGACGCTTGCATATTCGAGACAGGGTTACAGCAGATGCGTGGCTAAGACCCCCTAGGATACGTTAGAAGTTTGAGGTAGCAAGGCAAGAAAGCAGCCCCAGTCTCTGTGCACCTGTGCGACCAGTGCCATGGGCAGATGAGGCTGAGCAACAGCTTTCAAGGCTAGCCCTTTCTGGGTGCGAGCTATCCAGAGACTTTCGCATTTTCGTTGCAGGGCTACTGGAGGCACCTGGCAGGGACGCCCAAGATTTGTTTGAAGTTTGAGGCGGAGAGGCAAGCAAGCAGCTCCAGTCTGTGTGCGCCTGTGCGAACAGTGCCATGGGCAGATGAGGCTGAGCAACAGCTTTCCAGGCTATCCCCTTCTTGGTAAGAGATATCCTGTGACGTTCCCATCTTCGGGTCAGGGCTGCGGGGGGCCCCCAGAAAGCATCCCCTGGCATACTTTTGAAGTTTGACGTGGCTACGCAAGCAAGCAGCCCCAGTCTCTGTGCGCCTGTGCGAGCAGTGCCATGGGCAGATGAGGCTGAGCAACAGCTTTCCAGGCTAGTCCCTTCTGGGTGAGAGCTATCTGGAGATGTTCGCATCTTCAGTGGAGGTCTGCTGGAGGCACCCATCAGGGATACCCGGGCTACTTGTGAAAACTGAGGTGGCAAGGCAAGCAAGCAGCCCAAGTCTCTGTGCGCCTGTGCGAGCAGCGCCATGGGCAGATGAGGCTGAGCAACAGCTTTGCAGGCTAGCATCTTCTGGCTGTGGGCGATATGGAGACTTTCGCATTTTCGGAGCACGGCTGCTGGAGTCACAAAGCACAAAGTCCCGGGGTACGTTTGACATTTGAGGTGGCAAGGCAATCAAGCAGCCCCAGTCTCTGTGCGTCTGTGCGAGCAGTGCCATGGGCAGATGAGGCTGAGCAACAGCTCTCCAGGCTAAACCCTTCTTGGTAATAGATATCTGGAGACTTTCGCATTTTTGCTGTAGGGCTGCTAGAGGGACCAAGGAGGCAGACCCGGGCTACTTTTGTAGCTTGAGGTGGCAAGGCAAGCAAGCAGCCCCAGTCTCTGTGCGTCTGTGCAAGCAGTGCCATGGGCAGATGAGGCTGAGCAACAGCTTTCCAGGCTAGCTCTTTCTGGGTGTTAGCTATCTGTACACGTTTCCACCTTCTGTGCAGGGCTGCTCTTGGCAACGGGCAGGGACACCAGGGCTACGTTTGAAGTTTGAGATGGCAAGAAAAGCAAGCAGCCGCAGTCTCTGTGCGCCTGTGCGACCAGTGCCATGGGCAGATGAGGCTGAGCAACAGTTTTCCAGGCTAGCCCCTTCTGTTTGCGAGCTATCTGGAGACGTTCTCATATTTGGGGCAGGGCTGCTGGAGGCACCCAGAAGGGAAACCGGGCTGTGTTTGAAGTTTAAGGTGGCAAGGCAAGCAAGCAGCCCCTGTCTCTGTGCATCTGTGCGAGCAGTGCCATGGGCAGATGAGGCTGAGCAACATCTTTCCAGGCTAGTCCCTTCTGGGTGCAAGCTATCTGAAGATGTTCGCATCTTCAGTGCAGGTCTGCTGGAGACACCCGTCAGGGATACCCGGGCTACGTTTGAAAATTTAGGTGGCAAGGCAAGCAAGCAGCCCAAGTCTCTGTGCGCCTGTGCGAGCAGCGCCATGGGCAGAAGAGGCTGAGCAACAGCTTTGCAGGCTAGCATCGTCTGGCTGTGGGTGATATGGAGACTTTCGCATTTTCGGAGCACGGCTGCTGGAGGCACAAATCACAGAGTCCCGGGGTACGTTTGCGTTTGAGGTGGCAAGGCAAGCAAGCAGACCCAGTCTCTGTGAGTCTGTGCAAGCAATGCCATGGGCAGATGAGGCTGAGCAACAGATTTCCAGGCTCGTCCCTTCTGGGTTCGAGCTATCTGGAGAAGTTTGCACTTTCGGTGCAGGGCTGCTGGAGGCACCCGGCAGGGATCCCCGGGCTACGTTTGAAGATTGAGGTGGCAAGGCAAGCAAGCAGCCCCAGTCTCTGTGCGTCTGTGCAACCAATGCCATGCGCAGATGAGGCTGAGCAACAGTTTTCCAGGCTAGCCCCTTCTGGGTTCGAGATATCTGGAGACGTTCGCATTTTCGGTGAAGGGCTGCTAGAGGCACCCGGAGGGACACCAGGTCTACTTTTTAAGTTTGAGGCTGAGCAGCACCTTTCCAGGCTAGCCAATACTTGGTAAGAGATATCCTATAACGTTCTCATATTCAGGTCAGGGCTGTTGGAGTTGCCAGGCAAAGACACCCTCTAGGATACATTTGAAGTTTGATGCGGCAAGGCACGCAAGCAGTCCCAGTCTCTGTGCGCCTGTGCGAGCAGTGCCATGGGCAGATGAGGCTGAGAAATAGCTTTCCAGGCTAATCCCTTCTGGGTGCGATCTGTCTAGAGATGTGCATATTTTCAGTGCAGGTCTGCTGGAGGCATCCGGCAGGGATCCCTGAGCTACGTGTGAAAATTTAGGTGGCAAGGTAAGCAAGTGTTGACATGGGTTACGGATCCGTTGTAAAGATGTGACCCCAATATGTGTATATTTGTTCACCTTTATTAGTCAGCAAAAACAAGGTTTATATAGCAAACCAACTACAGCATCTGAATGGTTAAACCCCCAACCCATATACTGGCAAAACTACTGCAACTCATTGTGATTGGTGCAGAGCTGCATCTCGAAGTGAAAACAGTACTGTGGCAGGAAACAACAACGTGGCAGGAAGGAAGTGACAGTGTGGCAGGAAACGGTGACGTTCCCCCTGCTCCACTGTCCCGAGCTCGTCGCTCTGCCTTCCCAGCAGTGTTCCGTGTCAGCCGCTCCCAAGGCTCACTTCCGGATCGGAACCTGGGTTGCTCAACGCACCAAGCTATGTCCCCTCTCGTCCAGCCAGGACTCCACAATTCCCCCTTCTTGTTTTTGAGCAAGCCAGGTTTGCTTCGTCATCTTGTAGAGAGCCCTTTTAAGACAGCTAAAGGAAATACATATTATAATTCCAACAGCAAGTAACACGATACATATGCGCAAAATTTCTATAATTAAACTGTTAAGCCAAGCGGGCAGATTACCAAAGAGCGAGGTGAGAAATCCATAAAGAAGTCCCTGGTTTTGTTGTATTCGATTGGCGTGCTGTTCGAGCCATTGTAATTGCTTGTGGATGGACTTATTATGATCGGACAAATTCATACAGCACATGCCTTCAAAATCGTCACAACCATGTCCTTGGGCCAGCAGTAAAAAATCAATTGTGGCTCTATTTTGCAATACTGCATGTCGTAGACTACTCTGATCTTCTAGCAAGGATTGCAAGACTTTTGTGGTAACACTGGCTTGCTTCTCTGCCCAGCATGTCAATTTCCCTAGCTGGTTTAACGCTGCGCCGGCGGCGGTACCGGGCACTAATAATGCCATAAATACTCGCTCGGTGGTACTTGGGCGAGTGATTCGATCATCGCAGTTAGGAGGAAGACCCGTAACACCTCGTTTGGGATGAGTTGTTACCTTCTTCCACCACTGTCGATCTGGAGCTAGCAATGTCAGCTGACCTAAGTAACAGGTTACGAGGAATTCCTTGCCATGCCCTGTCGCCACAGATTAAAAACACGTCAGGAGGCAAGGCTTTAGGCGTAGCATTATTCCACAAGGGAAAACCACCTTCCATCCCGTAGGCGCCCAGACTTTGGGGGCTTCTTTTGTTCGTATCATTGGTACCACAGAAGGTGACAGCTCTAGAGTGGCCCTGATAGTCATAATAAGAAGCAATTGGAGTGACATTGGCCCACCCTGACTGGTTGAAGAAATGGCGATGGTTAGGCCTAGCAATAGCAGGCCCTGCAAATACAAAACAAGTTTGAGTCCACTTTTTGGTTGTGTTACCAATCCTCATCGATCCTAGCAAGTTCAACTCTTGAGGATCCCAGGGCAATGTGCGATTCAGACCTTGTATGAGTTTGGCACTGCAATTACTCACTTGAATCTCCTTTGTACATCTGCCTGCACTATAATTAGCAAAATGAGTAACATTGTAACTAGGTACTCCTATTAGACAGGTGCGAAAAGGTTCTGTTGCGGAAGCAAGAGACAAACAAAATGCTGATTGGCCCGTTTTGTTCCCCAGGTAACCCATAGATTTTGTCGGGGCTCAATGCGGTAAAGGGTTTCTTCGCCTACTATAATCTGACAACATGTAAAGAGTACGTCTAACAGGGTAACCACTCGTTTTCCTGCCATTCCCTTCAAAACTGATGTAAGCATCGCACTCTCGTCTTTCCCCCTCCGCTTTGGGGACGGTCCAAACAGCAGGCACTAACTTACTTTGGCTATATTAAAAGAACTACTTACCCATACGGTTTTAACTCTCTGGATTGCTAACCTTACTTACTTCAAGCGGCTACAGAGATAAGCATCACTTCCTTTTGTCTTGAGCTTTATAACAATTAAAGCGCGAGCTACGCTGCGCCCTATTAAAGGCACTGATCACACCGATGCTTCGCAAACGATATTCTCCGCCGCCGCTATGGTTAGCAAGTGCAACAGTTACATAAAACCCGAGGCTTACAGATCTCACAAAACATCACAGGTGCTATCGGTGACAAGTACCTCCTGGTAACCACTTATATACTCCTCCCTCTATTCAGGTTACTTCTACTTGATTGCTCTGCTCGTGAGAGTCTGCTTGTTGCTCCTCGGCTAACTTGTCTTGCTGATTCAAAGCAGGCTTCACGGCTCGGCTAGGCACCCAGACTGGACCGCGATCTGTGGAAACACACATATAACCTCGACCGTTAAATATCACTGGTACGGGTCCAGCCCATTCTCCAGTAGTCGGGTCTCTATAGATCACTTTAAACCGCAGTAAATTTGTTGCACTATTGAATTTTAAGTTCTGGTGATGCACCACAACAGGCGGTGCCTCCTGATCACCCATAAGGCACAAATAGTTTAAAGTAAAAAGAACTCGATGCAACCTTGATTGCGCTTCTGTTTCAGCTCCTCGCTGTTTATCTAAGTAGTCTTTCAGCACACGATGAGTGCGCTCTATGAGGCCTTGCCCTGTCGGAGAATGCGCAATTCCCTTGGTGTGCTTAATTCCCCACGTCAGCAAGAATGATCTCAGCTTTTGACTGATGTAGGCAGGTCCATTATCGGTCTTAATTTCTTCAGGGACCCCCAGTACTGCAAAACACGAAAGCAGATGTTTACAAACATGTTGCGCTTTCTCCCCAGGTAAAGCAGAGGCCCATATCATTTTTGAAAAGGTGTCTATTGTGACATGCATGTACTTCAGTCGCCCAAATTCGGAGAAGTGCGTGACGTCCATCTGCCACAGCGCAAGTGCCTGTAGCCCTTTTGGATTTACTCCTTGGCCTATACCTGGTCCTTGGTTTCCGCACTTAGGACAGGCCTGTACAATATAACGAGCCTCATTCTCTGTCAGTCCAAATGGCCTTCGCAGACCTCTTGCATTTTGGTGAAAATTCTCATGACTCTGTCTGGCCTGCTGAAACTTGTCTACTGGAGGCATAGGGCATGCGGGACTGACTAAGTTGTCAGCAATCTGATTGCCGTGCCCTAGTCCCAGATCCCGTTGGTGGCTACGCACATGAATGACACAACAAGGTACGGCCCGTTGAGACAGTACGGTCCGCAACTGGATAAACAGCTTGCCTAATCTAGGATTGACTGCCTCCCTAAGCAAGGCATCCGGTATTCGAGGCACTATCCCGGCTACATAAAGGGAGTCAGTTACAACATTTAAAGGCTCATTTAACCAATTAGTTAAAGCCCAGACCACGGCAGTCAGCTCTAAAATTTGCAGCGAATCTCCATCCTGTCCTTGTATCATATGATGACACCACCGGCCCCCTTCTTGCCAAACACAAACTGCCTTACGCAGCCTCCTGCCTGCATCTGTATACACTGTGATTCCTTCAGCCAGCGGCTTCTCCTGAACTCTGGACTTCTCAAGCCATAGATTACGCTTCAAGAACTGCCACAATCTCCCTTTCGGCTGTCGGGAATATATCCTCCCATCATAGCCTAACAGGGCTTCCTGTATGGGTAGAGCATGCCTCAACCACCATTCCAAATCTGCTGCTTTGACCGGTATACTGATGTCCTGCGGCTCTTCCCCTGATATTTCCACTATCCTCGTCCTACCTTTTCTGATTAGCTCTCCCACAGCTTCTGATCGTGTCTGTGTACTAGTCTTTGGCTGCACACTTAAAAACACCCATTCTAGTATGTAAAATGTATCATCGCCCCTAATAGGCTTGTCAGTGGCAAAATCAGGACTATTCAACGATGCTGTACAGGAAGGAGTCTCCCCCTTCTTGTTTTGCCACTGACAAACAAGGGCATACGGTGACTCTGAAGGGTTACAAATAAGCAAGGAAACAGGTAGGGTTAGCAATCGCCTAGCAGTCCAAGCTGTTTGAAGCTTCTGTACGATGTGTTGCAAAGCTGCTTGTTGCGTCTGTGATAGGGTGACTGCTGTGCTGGGATGTGAGCCACGTAGTAGTCATGTCAATGGTGCAATGTCAGCATTGGAAATACCAGCACAGTTGCGCACCCACTGGATATCTCCAAGTAAAGTCTGTACATCAGTCAATGTGCGCAAATTTGTCGCTAACTCCACCTTCTGTGGTTGGATCTTAGCGTCAGAGATGCGCCACCCCAAATACTTCCATGGTGCAGATCGCTGAACCTTTTCCGGGGCAATGACAAGGCCCTTGCTGGCTAAAACAGTACTCAGCTGTGTCAAGGAATCGTCATTGAACGCTTCCTGTTGACAGCAGAGGATGTCATCCATATAATGATAAATGATTGTATTCGGCCATTGATCCCTGAGTGGAGCTAAGGCCCAAGCCACATAAAGTTGACACAGAGTGGGTGAGTTTCTCATGCCTTGCGGCAAGACAACCCACTCATATCGCTCTGAAGGTGCTGCTTTGTTAGTTACGGGTATCGAAAAGGCAAACCGTTGAGTGTCCCGCGGATGTAAAGGTATAGTGAAAAAACAGTCTTTTAGGTCAACAACGATCACGTGCCAACCCGACGGAAGCATAGCAGGTGATGGCATTCCAGGTTGTACAGCTCCCATGGGTTGCATCTGCTCATTAATCTTACGTAGGTCGTGTAAGAGGCGCCATTTGCCGCTCTTTTTCGGAATGACGAAAATGGGGGTATTCCGTGGGCTGACTGAAGGCTTGATGTGGCCTGCAGCGAGTTGTTCTGCTACCAATTGCCTTGTTATTTGCAGTCGCTCTTCTGTCATGGGCCACTGGTCAACCCACACGGGTTCGTTGGAAAGCCAGGTTAGCGGTGGGTTGGGCGACTGCTTGCCAGTGCCCATAACTAAAAAAGGGTAGTAGTTAGTACAACTCCAATTTGACTCAAAACGTCGTGCCCAATTAGGGCTGAAAGAGTTTCGGGCAGCTGCATGACATAGACCTTTAAATTGACGTCCTTCCCTTCAGGAAAGGTTATTTGCACAGGGTATTGGCTCATCATGGGAGTGGAGTGTCCCCCCACCCCTGCGATAGCCGTTGTGGGAACACTTAGTGGCCACTCCTCCGGCCAAACACCCGTACTTACGATTGTCATCCATTAACCTGTACCACAGGACAGGCTAAGGCTTGTGTATCTCTCATAATGGTGGCAACGTTCCACTGTCCATCTAGGATGGCATCTCTTATAACACCGCTCCAGCAGGCAGGTGTGATCGGTGCCGGAGACCCAGCTAAACATTTCAGAGAGGAAGCCTCATTTTCCCGGTGGGGGGGGTTGGTAACGATTGACATATGCTGGAACTGCAAGCTCATGTCTTGAAGACTGTGCAAAACTGACTGCAAAATATCGCACGCTTTTTTTCCTTGCAATTCATTCTGGCCACCATCAGAGGGCGTCGGGAGTGGAGACGCCTCCCTGGAAGATGGCAGGGGTGGACAGAGAGGAGGGGCCGATGTTGCAGGCCGCGCCCCAGGAGGGGCTGATGTTATAAGCCACGCCCCTTCTCCCTCCCCCTCTGGGGGTGGTACTAGCCGCTCCTCCCCTCTTCAGGAAGGCAGCTGCTCCTCCCCTCTTTTGGAACACAGTCGCACTTCCGCACCCGACTCCTCCTCGCTCCCCGGGGGCGGTCGTACTACCGCGTCCGGCTCGCATTTCGAGTTGATCTCTCTGGCGGCAACTTCCGGTGGGCCCCCCCCTCTGCGCCCAGACCGGAACCGTGCTCCGCACTCGCTCGAATCTTGGCAATTGTGTTACAAGTGATCCCAGTCATCCCTCTAACGGCAGGTAGCCCGAAAACCCGTGATAATGTCCCAGGCTTAGGCGCGTGATCTTTCCCGGGCTCCTGAGCTAGCATCTGAGATGCAGCACACGCCACCTCTCGTTCAGCTTTCATGGCTTTTAAGGTCTGTAATACTGTTCGCCAGAGCTCGCGGACGGCTTTTATCTCCTTTTCTTCCTTTTCCTCCCCCGTTATTGTCCTTTCCGACATAGTCTCTCCTAATTCTTGCCATTCCGAGACGGAAAACAGTAGCGGGGTATCCGCAAAGTGACCCCATCGTTGCCCCAGTTTAATCAACTTCATGAGTTGCTTTGCCGTTGCACCTATTCCTTTCTTAGAGAGAATATCGACGAGCAATGTTGCCGCAGCATCCACCTCCATGCCTGCGATCACGGCCTCCACGTTAAATTTTAGCTGCGCCAGGCAGCCCGAGTGTGGCTCGAAAATTCCTGGGAGTCGGCCGTCCGTGCCTGCGCATTCACACCCAGGCAGGACCCTCCCAGCCGTTACTCCCACGCCCCCTCTCTAGCTGCTCACCGCAGACCGAGGGACTCCTGCAGGAAAACTGTCCATCCTCTGCTACCAAATGTTGGCATGGGTTACGGAAACGTTGTAACAATGTGACCCCAATATGAGTATGATCGTTCACCTTTATTAGTCAGCAAAACCAAGGTTTATATAGCAAAACTATTACAGCACCTGAATGGTTAAACCCCCAACCCATATATAGGCAAAACTACTGCAACTCGTTGTGATTGGTGCAGAGCTGCATCTCGAAGTGAATGAAGTACTGTGGCAGGAAGGAAGTGACAATGTGGCAGGAAACGGCCACATTCCCACTGCTCCAGTGTCCCGAGCTCGTCGCTCTGCCTTCCCAGCAGGATTCTGTGTCAGCCGCTCCCAAGGCTCACTTCCGGATCGGAACCTGGGTTGCTCAACGCACCAACTATGTCCCCTCTCGTCCAGACAGGACTCCACAAGCAAGCAGCCCCAGTCTCTGTGCGCCTGTGCGAGCAGTACCATGGGTAGATGAGGCTGACCAACATCTTTCCAGGCTAGCCCCTTCTGGGTAAGAGTTATCCTGAGACGCTCGCATATTCGGGACAGGGGTGCGGTGGGCGCCCAGCAAAGAACCCCTAGGCCACGTTTGAAGTTTGAGGTGGCAAGGCAAGCAAGCAGCCCCCGTCTCTCTGTGCGCCTGAGCGAACAGTGCCATGGGCAGATGAGGCTGAGCAACAGCTTTCCAAGCTAGCACATTCTTGGTAAGAGATATCCTGAGATGTTTGCATATTCAGGTCAGGGCTGGTAGAGGTGCCGGGCAAAGACCCCCTAGGTTACGTTTGAATTTTGAGGTAGAAGGGCAAGCAAACAGCCCCAGTCTCTGTGCGTCTGTGCGAGCAGTGCCATGGGCAGATGAGGCTGAGCAACAGTTTTACAGGCTTGCCCCTTCTGGTTGCGAGCTATCTGGAAACGTTTTCATATTTGGGGCAGGACTTCTGGAGGCACCCGGTAGGGACACCCATGCTATGTTTGAAGTTTAAGGTGGCAAGGCAAGCAAGCAGTCCCAGTCTGTGTGTGCCTGTGCGAGCAGTGCCATGGGCAGATGAGGCTGAGCAACAGCTTTCCAGGCTAGACCCTACTTGGTAAGAGATATTTAAGACGCTCGCGTATTCAAACAGGGGTGTGGCAGGCAACCGGCAAAGACCCCCTAGGCTACGTTTGAAGTTTGAGGTGGCAAGGCAAGCAAGCAGCGCCAGTCTCTGAACGCCTGTGCGACTAGTGCCGTGGGCAGATGAGGCTGAGCAACAGCTTCCCAGGCTAGCCCCTTCTGGGTGCGAGCTATCTGGAGACGTTTGCATCTTCGGTGCAGGGCGGCTAGAGGTACCCGGCAGGGACACCCGGGATTTGTTTGAAATTTGAGGTGGCAAGGCAAGCAAGCAGACCCAGTCTATGTGCTTTTGTGAGCAGTGCCATGGGCAGATGAGGCTGAGCAACAGCTTTCCCGGCTAGCCCCTTCGTGGTAAGAGATATCCTGAGACGTTCGCATATTCGGGTCAGGGCTACTGGAGGAACCCGCCAAGGACCCCCTAGCATACGTTTGAAGTTTCAGGTGGCAAGGCAAGCAAGCAGCCCCAGTCTCTGTGCGTCTGTGCGAGCAGTGCCATGGGCACATAAGGCTGAGAAACAGTTTTCAAGGCTAGTCCCTTCTGGGTGCAATCTGTCTGGAGATGTTCGCATCTTCAGTGCATGTCTGCTGGAGGCACCCGGCAGGGATGCACGGGCTACGTTCGAAAACTGAGGTGGCAAGGCAAGCAAGCAGCCCCAGTCTCTGTGAGCCTGTGTGAGCAGTGCCATGGGCAGATGAGGCTGAGCAACAGCTTTCCAGGCTAGCATCTTCTTGTTTCGAACTATCCGAAGACGTTCGCACCTTCTGTGCAGGGCTGATGGAGGCACCCGGTAGTGAACCCCAGATAGGTTTGAAGTTTAAGGTGAAAGGCAAGCAAGCAGCCTTGTGTTCCGTGTCAGCCGCTCCCAAGTCTCACTTCCGGATCGGAACCTGGGTTGCTCAACACACCAAGCTATGTCCCCTCTCCTGCAGACAGGACTCCACAATTCGCCCTTCTTGTTTTTGAGCAAGCCAGGTTTGCTTCGTCATCTTGGAGAGCGCCCTTTTAAGACAGCTAAAGCAAATACATATTATAATTCCAACAGCAAGTAACACGATACATATGCGCAAAATTTCTATAATTAAACTGTTAAGCCAAGCGGGCAGATTACCAAAGAGCGAGGTGAGCAGTCCATCAGAAAAAATCCCTGGTTTTGTTGTATTCGATTGGCGTGCTGTTCGAGCCATTGTAATTGCTTGTGGATGGACTTACTATGATCGGACAAGTTCATACAGCACATGCCTTCAGAATCTTCACAACCATGTCCCTGGGCCAACAGTAAAAAATCAATTGTGGCTCTATTTTGCAATACCGCATGTCGTAGACTACTCTGATCTTCTAGCAGGCATTGCAAGACTTTTGTGGTAACACTGGCTTGCTTCTCTGCCCAGCGTTCAGTGTTCGCCACTCTACTTCTGTAGCAGTGTTCCGTGTTCGCTACTTTCAAGGTCTATCTCCGTTACCAAGCCAGGGTTGCTCAACAGCACCAAATTATGTCCCCTCTTGTCCAGCCAGGACTCCACAATTCCCCCTTTTTGTTTTTTTGAGCAAGCCAGGTATAGTTGATGAGGTTGTTGATGATGATGAGAGCTGACATTAATTTTGGTCTTCAGCTTGCTACCACTTTTTCAGAGGCCCACACAAACTACAATACTAACAGATAAAGGAACACAAATGCTAATTGAAGACATAGAGATGTGAAGTGCATACCACAACCTGTTGGGTATAAAGAAAGATTAAATTAACTTGAGAATGATACATACTGATGGTAAATCTGTTACCTAGCATATGGGTGTAGATTGATTTACTTGTATTCAATTTTCTTGCTGGATTTACTTGTATCCAATTTTCTTCCGGTGTGGATGGTGGGACTAAAGTACCGCTTGACCACAACATATCATTATTGTCAATGGGAGGAAATGCATCTCATCTCATTAGGCATCGAAATAGCAGTGTATCAATAATATGAGCTCAGTAAATTTGCACTTGGGTTATAGGTATACTTATCACATATACAAACATCCATAACATTTAGTATTGGCTATCCATATTACTTACCTAGGTTAAGATCAATGTACCTAGAACTATGACTCATTAACTATATAGGCTAAAATTAATGTACATAAAAGCATAAAGCTGCAAACATCACCACATCTATTCCCTGCTGCATCAAATGCTTCCGAAGTCTTGATAAATCAGAGCCGAAATACAACAATCTAAAGTCAAAAACCAGAAACAGTCAATACCTGCAGAACTTAGCAAACCAGAGACACAAAACAGTTACTTAGTCCAGACAAATCCGTTAGATCACAGAAATCAAATAAATCCATCAGAACACAGAAATACAAGCACTGTAACATAAAATCACACGTTCATGGTCGCGACCACACACACACACACACAGGCACACCAAGTTTTCAGCATAAATCCAAATATTGCAAAGACAGGACTTACAATAATATTCAACATGTACTAGACAAATTCCCAAGCTTCAGTTTCAGGAAGAGTACTCTCTTTTCAATTCTGGATTAGAAAGGACGCTTTCCCTTCTCATCAGGGATATAGCTCAATGCTGTGAAGCTTTTACTATGACTAACAAATAGGCAACAAGAAACAATACTGGAAGAATGCCTTTGCCTTATTAATGGTTCCTGCTCATAACTTTTTGGTCCAGTGATCAGAGGTTCTCCCCGAGAATCCCTCGGTGCCGGCTGGAGGTCCTGCAATCCCTCGGACCATTGAAGTTCAAGAGCAGCGTCCTACCTGGGTACCCAAAATCTATTACTAGAAAGCAGCAAAATAATTAACTTCCTAAAACTTAATGTTGGAGTTCTAGAAAGCAGGCATTCTTTACTGCAGTACTGAACGCACAGGGAATAGCTCTACTCAAATGTGTGTACCAAAAAGACACTCTTACTAGATATTTATGCCATGTTAACATACATAATCATTACATTTCTGCGAAGTACTAATCATTCTCCTTTTCTCCCCCCCGTTGTTTTTTTTTTTTTAATATATGTATATATTAATGTCTTTTCTACATGCATATTGGCACCTCTGGGCAGTTGTCAGGAGACCTCAGGTGAAGGTTTATACTTTTCCTCACGGTGTCTGCTAGTTGACCTTTGCTCTTGTGCAGACGCAGTTCTAAAATCATGTATACCGTGTCCTCCAAGATAGCTTCATTATACAAAAGCTGTTGTGGGAGATAATTGCCAAATATGCAAGGAATGTATTAATTGATGTGGGTGGTGCACCCACTGCAGTCATCAGAGTACTTGCGTTTGCTGTAATTTTTTCAGTGTTCCCTGTGTAATAGGATCATCCAGAGTGGATCTCTTCTGCTTCCATGTCAGAGGTTGCTCCCTGAGAGTGAGCGTGGTCACCTCTGGCATCGGATTCTGTGTTACGTTCTTTCAGCTCATGATATAGCTTCACATATTTTGCTGGTAACCATCGAGGGCCTGTTGAAAGAAGAACACACGCATACCCTCTTCCCCACATTATTAGTTCTACAGGACTTGTCCATTGCGATTCCCCAAATTCTTTATACCATACTTTTGGTCGAACCACAAATGGAGGGACCATCCCGAATTGACGGTCAGCTGCTGTTGTAAATAATTGATCATCAGAACGATTTTAAAAATTAAGTACATTAACTGTTCCTGTGGGGTAACACTGCCCATAGGATTCCCCCTTTTTTGTTTATTTAGCATAGCTTTGAGGGTCCCGTGGACACTTTCGACAATGGCTTGTGCAGTAGAAGAATGCTGTATACCTGTAACATGTTGTATACTCCAGTCCTGTAGGAAAACAGAAATTGTCCGTGAAACGTTCCTTTTCTCCCGTATGTGCCGTGGCTACCAGAAATCCTGACAAAGTATCCATATTAACATGTACACAATGCAGTCGACCAAATGTTGATATATGTGTAATATCACTTTGCCACAACTCATCAGCTCGTAAACCACGAGGGTTCACTCCTGCACACGATGGTACGGGTGTAATACATTGACAGTCAGGGCATGCATGAACATTTTCTGTGGCTTGCCCCTGGGGCAAAGCAAATTGTTTATGCAAGGAAGAGGCATTTTGATGAAAGAAGTCATGAGATAATCGGGCTTGCTTGAAACTGTGTGGCAGTACTGCTGCCATTGTCAATTGATCTGCTACAACTTTTTCTTCAGTTATTGGTTTTAGTAGAGTAGTATGTAACTATATATGCATTATAAAATATACACGTACGCGATTTTCTAATTTCAATAGCAATTGCGTCTGCAATGCGTTGAACAATATTCACAACATATGCAGAATCTGTGACAACATTGAGTGGTTCAGTCGAAAACAATTCAAAGACGTGCAAGGCCGCTGATAGCTTAACAATTTGTGTGGATCCTTCAACGACTAAAATAGATGATTGCTAATCGGATGAATTTGTTTGTTTCCGAAACACTGTTCGTGCTCCTTTAATAGGAACAGAAACACATCGGTTTTTTGGCTGCAATGAAATTTGAGAGAGGGAATGTAACAGCTTATGTTGTGGAAGGGTATAACGTATGTTATTTAAATAATCAGCTAGAGCGACTTGCAGAGATAAGGATTCACTGTTTAATACCATAAAGTCATCTTTAGCCAGCAGCAGGCAAATAGTATCAACTTGCTGACAGTGATTCCAACCTTGTGCTGTTAAGGACACTATGATGTGTACCTTTGAGGTCAATGTTTTCATGGGCGTATGAGACAAAAAGATTCCTTCCAGAGTCTTCAAGTTCTGCGTGTTAACACACCACTGATCGAAAAGAGGATAAGGCTGTAAAACAAAACCTTCATAAATGATATACAAATTTGTTGGCAATTGGACATTAATTCTGAAGGTAAAGGCAATTGCAATTCTATCTGAAATCTTTTGTAAAACAGTTTTTGCTTTTGTCATTGTCCTTCGGGAAAATAATAAATCTGAGTCCCTTTTAACAAAGTAAATAGAGGGGACAACTCTTCAGTCATAATGTCAATATTTTCACCTTTCAGCAGAGTGAATAACATCATCTAGACAGACCATCTGAACCTTGGAAAGATAATAAAGTCCAGCTGCTTGTTCAGAAGGAATTCTACTGCAGTAATTGAATTGTATACATTTTTTGTAACCAAGTCCTTGAATGTCAGAAAGATGGTTCTCGCCGCGCCGCTTCTGGGCTGGCCGGGATGGGCCGGCACGCTGGGATCGAGGGAAGGGGGGGGGAAAAAACAGGGGGGGGTGGGGGGGGAACCGTGCCGCCGGTTGCCCGGGGGGAGCCATGTGCCCCACCAGGTGTAAGCTTTGCTGACCCGTTCGATGCGGTGACTGCTGGCGCGGCGGCTGTACAGCGTCTGAGGGACTGTGCAGTTTTATGTTGGAATTCACCTCGTTTTAATCTCAGGTCGGGTACGCCAATTGCTGTCGAGAGACCCTGTCGTGCACTTTCGGGATGCCGGATTTTTACACCCTACTTCCCATTTCTCTGGATTCAAAGGATCGTCAGGTTCTGGCAGATTTACTTCCCGCATTTCTCATGTTCGGTAGGAATTTCGTCGTATGTAGGGTTAAATTTCAACAGACTGCTGCTCTGTCCTTGCTTTTGAGATAAGGACAGAGGAGTAGCAGCTGCTTGTAAGATAGTCTCTGTAAGTTTTAGAGCATTTCAAGCTGTATGCACTGATTTCCAAGTAATGATTTTCTCAGGGATTTTAAACTGCAAGACTTTGTTCTTTCAAACTTCACTGTAAAAAATTCTTTAATGGAGCCTTCGCTCCTTTTCTCAGTGACTGTCCCATTCTCCAGCGAGCCGGGGGGTGGGGGGAACAGACCTGATTCCTGCTCAGGGTCTGTTGGACCCAGCCCCTGCTCACGGCTTTCTTCAGGTGGTAACTTAGTGGCCACTCCTCCGGCCAAACACCTGTACTTAACGATTGTCATCCATTAACCTGTTGCACAGGACAGGCTAAGGCTTGTGCACCTCTGATAATGGTGGCAACGTTCCACTGTCCATCTAGGATGGCAGCTCTTATAGCACCGCTCCAGCGGGTAGGTGTGATCCGTGCCAGAGGCCCAGCTAAACATCTCGGAGAGGAAGCCTCATTTTCCCGGTGGGGGGGTTGGTAACGATTGACATATGCTGGAACTGCGAGCTCATGTCTTGAAGATGCTGCAAAACTGACTGCAACAGATCGCACGGATTTTTTTTGTTTGTTTGTTTGGTTTTTTTTTTTTGAGTAATTCGTTCTAGCCCCCATCAGAGGGCGTCGGGAGTGGAGACGCCTCGCTGGAAGACGGCAGGGGTGGATAGAGAGGAGGGGCCAATGTTGCAGGTCGCGCCCCAGGAGGGGCTGATGTCGTAAGCCACGCCCCTTCTCCCTCCCCCTCTGGGGGTGGTACTAGCCGCTCCTCCCCTCTTCAGGAAGGCAGTCGCACTTCCGCACCCGACTCCTCCCTGCTCCCCGGGGGCGGTCGTACTACCGTGTCCGGCTCGCATTTCGAGTTGATCTCTCTGGCAGCAACTTCCGGTGGGCCCCCCCCTCTGCGCCCAGACCGGAACCGCACTCCGCACTCGCTCGAATCTCGGCAATTGTGTTACAAGTGATCCCAGTCATCCCTCTAAGGGCAGGTAGCCCGAAAACCCATGATAATGTCCCAGGCTTAGGCACGTGATCTTTCCCGGGCTCCGGAGCTAGCATCTGAGCTGCAGCACACGCCACCTCTCGTTCAGCTTTCATGGATTTTAAGGTCTGTAATACTGTGTGCCAGAGCTCGCGGACGGCTTTTATCTTCTTTTCTTCCTTTTCCTCCCCCGTTATTGTCCTTTCCCACATCGTCTCTCCTAATTCTTGCCATTCCGAGACAGAAAACAGTAGCGGGGTGTCCGCAAAGTGACCCCATCGTTGCCCCAGTTTAATCAACTTCATGAGTTGCTTTGCCGTTGCACCTATTCCTTTCTTAGAGAGAATACCGACTAACAACGTTACCGCAGCCCCTATCTCCGTACTTGTGACCACGGCCTCCACGTTCAAATTTAGCTGTGCCAGGCAGCCACAGTGTGGCTTGAAAATTCCTGGGAGTCGGCCGTCCGTGCCTGCTCTGCGCGTCCGCACCCAGGCAGGACCCTCCCAGCCATTGTTCCCACGCCCCCTCTCTAGCTGCTCACCGCAGACCGAGGGACTCCTCCAGGGAAACCGTCCATCCTCTGCCACCAAATGTTGGCGTGGGTTACGGATCCGTTGTAACGATGTGACCCCAATATGAGTATGATCGTTCACTCTTTAGTAGTAAGTAAAACAAGGTTTATATAGCAAAACTATTACAGCACCTGAATGGTTAAACCCCCAACCCATATATAGGCAAATCTACTGCAACTCGTTGTGATTGGTGCAGAGCTGCATCTCAAAGTGAAAACAGTACTGTGGCAGGAAACAACAACGTGGCAGGAAGGAAGTGACAGTGTGGCAGGAAACGGTGACGTTCCCCCTGCTCCAGTGTCCCGAGCTCGTCGCTCTCCCTTCCCAGCAGGGTTCCATGTCAGCCGCTCCCAAGGCTCACTTCGGGATCGGAACCTTGGTTGCTCAACGCACCAAAATATGTCCCCTCTCGTCCAGCCAGAACACAACAGGCTAGCCTGGAAAGCTGTTGCTCAGCCTTATACGCCCATGGCACTGCTCGCACAGGCGCACAGAGACTGGGGCTGCTTGCTTGCCTTGCCACCTCAAACTTCAAACATATACTAGGGGGTCCTTGCCAAGCTCCTTCCGCACACCTGACCCGAATATGCGAGCGTCTCAGGATATCTCATACCAAGAAGGGTTTAGCCTGGAAAGCTGTTGCTCAGCCTCATCTGCCCATGGCACTGCTCGCACAGGTGCACAGAGAGACTGGGGCTGCTTGCTTGCCTTGCCACCTCAAACTTCAAACATAGCCCGGGACTCCGTGCTTTGGGCCTCTAGCAGCACTGCACCGAAAATGCGAACGTCTCCAGATAGCTCGCACCCAGAAGGGGCTAGCCTGGAAAGCTGTTGCTCAGCCTCATCTGCCCATGGCACTGCTTGCACAGAGGCACAGAGACTGGGGCTGCTTGCTTGCCTTGCCACATCAAACTTCAAACATAGCCCGGGACTTTGTGCTTTGTGCCTCTAGCAGCCCTGCACCGAAAATGCGAACATGTTCGATATATATTGCCAAAAGGGGTTTAGTCTGGAAAGCAGTTGTTCAGCCTCATCTGGTCATGGCACTGCTTGCACAGGTTCACAGAGACTGGGGCTGCTTGCTTGCCTTGCCACGTCAATTTTCAAAAGAATCCCGGGGATCCCTGCCGGGTGCCTCCAGCAGACCTGCAGTGAATATGCAAACGTCTCAGAATTTCTCTTACCAAGAAGGGGCTAGCCTGGAAAGCTGTTGCTCAGCCTCATGTGCCCATGGCACTGCTCGCACAAGCGCACAGAGAATGGGGCTGCTTGCTTGCCTTGCTACCTCAAACTTCAAACATAGCCCGGGTGTCCCTTCCGGGTGCCTCCAGCAGCCCTGCCCCAAATATGAGAACGTCTCCAGATAGCTCGCAACTTGAAGGAGCTAGTCTGCAAAGCAGTTGCTCAGCCTCTTCTGCCCATGGCACTGCTGGCACAGGCGCACAGAGAGACTGAGGCTTCTTGCTTGCCTTGCCACCTCAAACTTTGAAACTAGCCTAGGGGGTCCTTGCCAAGCTCTTTCTGCAGCCCTGACCGGAATATGCGAACATCTCAGGATATTTCTTACCAAGAAGGGGCCAGCCAGGAAAACTGTTGCTCAGCCTCATATGGCCATGGCACTGCTCGCACAGGCGCACAGAGACTGGGGCCGCCTGCTTGCCTTTCCACCTCAAACTCCAAACGTAGCCTAGGGGGTCATTGCCAAGCTCCTTTCGCACACCTGAGCAGAATATGCGAGCGTCTCAGGATATTTCTTACCAAGAAGGGTTTAGCCTGGAAAACTGTTGCTCAGCCTCATCTGCCCATGGCACTGCTCGCACAGGCGCACAGAGAGACTGAGGCTTCTTGCTTGCCTTGCATCCTCAAACTTCAAACACATCCGGGGCGTCCCTGCTGGGTGCCTCCAGTAGACGTGCACCGAAAATGTGAAAGTCTCCAGATAGCTCGCACCCAGAAGGGGCTAGCCCGGAAATCTGTTGCTCAGCCTCATCTGCCCATGGCATTGTTCGCACAGACGCACAGAGACTGGGGCTGCTTGCTTGCCTTGCCACATCAAACTTCAAACGTAGCCCGGGACTCTGTGCTTTGTGCCTCCAGCAGCCGTGCTCCCAAAATGCGAACTTCTCCAGATAGCCTGCACCCAGCAGGGTCTAGCCCAGAAAGCAGATGCTCAGCCTAATCTGCCCATGGCACTGCTCGCACAGGCGCATAGAGAGACTGGGGCTGGTTGCCTGCCTTGCATCCTCAAACTTAAAACAAATCCCGGGCGTCCCTGCCGGGTGCCTCCAGAAGCCCTGCACCGAAAATGCGAAAGTCTCCAGATAGTTGCCACCCAGAAAGGGATAGCCTGGACAGATGTTGCTCAGCCTCATCTGCCCATGGCACTGCTCGCACAGGCACACAGAGACTGGGGCTGCTTGCTTGTCTTGCCACCTCAATCTTCAAACAAATCCCGGGCGTCCCTGCCGGGTGCCTCCAGCAGCCCTGCACCGAAAATGCGAAAGTATCCCGAAAGGTCGCACCCAGAAAGAGCTCGCCTCGAAAGCTGTTGCTCAGCCTCATCTGCTCATGGCACTGCTCGCACAGGCGCACAGAGACTGGACTGCTTGCTTGCCTTGCTACCTCACACTACAAACGTCGCAGGGGCTCCCTGCCGGGTCCCTCCAGCAGCCCTGCACCAAAAATGCGAACGTCTCAGGATATCTATTACCGAGAAGGGGCTAGCATGGAAAGCTGTTGCTCAGCCTCATCTGCCCATGGAACTGGTCGCACAGGCGCACAGAGACTGGAGCTGCTTGCTTGACTGCCTTGCCACATCAAACTTCAAACGTAGCCCGGGGATCCCTGCCGGGTGCCTCCAGCAGACCTGCACTGAAGATGCGAACATCTCCAGATAGATCGCACCCAGAAGGGACTAGCCTTGAAAAGTGTTTCTCAGCCTCATCTGCTCATGGCCCTGCTCCCAGAGGCGCACAGAGACTGAAGCTGCTTGCTTGCCTTGCCACCTCAAACTTCAAACGTATTTTAGGGGGTCCTTGGCGGGGGCCTCACGCAGCCCTGACCCGAATATGCAAACGTCTCAGGATATCTCTTACTAAGAAGGGGATAGCCTGGAAATCTCTTGCTCGGCCTCATCTGCCCATGCAACTGCTTGCAGGGGCGCACAGAGACTGGGGCTGCTTGCTTGCCTTTCCACCTCAAACTTCAAACAAATCCCGGGCGTCCCTGCCGGGTGTCTCCAGAAGCCCTGCACCGAAAATGCTAAAGTCTCTGGATAGCTCGCACCCAGAAAGGGCTAGCCTGGAAAGCTGTTGCTCAGCCTCATCTGCTCATGGCACTGCTTGCACAGGTGCTCAGAGACTGGGGCTGCTTGACTGCCTTGCCACCTCAAACTTCAAACGTAGCCCGGGGCTCCCATGTGAGTCCCTCCAGCACCCCTGCATGTAGAATGCGAACGTCTCAGGATATCTCGTACCAAGAAGGGTTTAGACTGGAAAGCTGTTGCTCAGACTCATCTGCCGATGGCACTGCTCCCACAGGCACACAGGGACTGGGCTTCTTGCTTGCCTTGCCACCTTAAACTTCAAACATAGCCCGGGTGTCCCAGCCGGGTGCCTCCAGCAGCCCTGCACCGCGAATGGTAACATCTAAGGATATCTCTTACCAGGAAGGGTGTAGCCTGGAAAGCTGTTTCTCAGCCTCATCTGGTAAGGGCACTTCTCTCACAGATGCACAGAGACTGGGGCTGCTTGCTTGCCTTGCCACCTCAAACCTCAGACGTAACCTAGGGTGTTGTTTCTGGGGGCCTCCCACAGCCCTGACCTGAATATGCGAACATATCAGGATATCTCGTACCAAAAAGGGGCTAGCCTGGATAGCTGTTGCTCAGCCTCATCTGCCCATAGTACTGCTCGCACAGGCGCACACAGACTGGGGGTGCTTGCTTGCCTTGCCACCTCAAATTTTAAATGTAGCTCGGGGCTCTCTGCCCAGTCTCTTCAGCACCCCTGCACGGAGAATGCGAACGTCTCAGGATATCTCGTACCAAGAAGGGTTTTGCCTGGAAAGCTGTTTCACAGCCTCATCTGCCCATTGCACTGATCACACAGGCGCACAGAGACAGGAGGCTGCCCACTTGCCTAGCCACCTTAAACTTCAAATGTAGCCTGGGGGGTCCTTGCCATTCTCCTCCCGCAGCCCTGACCCAAATATGCGAACGTCTCAGGATATCGCATACCAAGTAGGGGCTATCCCAGAAAGCTGTTGCTCAGCCTCATCTGCCCATGGCACTGGTCACACAGGTGCACACAGAATGGATCTGCTTGCTTGCCTTGCAACCTCAAACTTCAAACATAGCCCAGGGGTCCCTGCTGTGTGCCTCCTCCAGCCCTGCACCGAACATGCGAATGTCTCCAGATAGCTCGCACCCAGTAGGGGCTAGTCTGGAAAACTGTTGCTCAGCCTCACCTGCCCATGGCACTGCTCGCACAGGCGCACAGAAAGACTGGGGCTGCTTGCTTGCCTTGCCACATCAAACTTCAAACGTAGCCCGGGACTCTGTGCTTTGTGCCTCCAGCAGCCGTGCTCCCAAAATGCGAACTTCTCCAGATAGCCTGCACCCAGCAGGGTCTAGCCCAGAAAGCAGATGCTCAGCCTAATCTGCCCATGGCACTGCTCGCACAGGCGCATAGAGAGACTGGGGCTGGTTGCCTGCCTTGCATCCTCAAACTTAAAACAAATCCCGGGCGTCCCTGCCGGGTGCCTCCAGAAGCCCTGCACCGAAAATGCGAAAGTCTCCAGATAGTTGCCACCCAGAAAGGGATAGCCTGGACAGATGTTGCTCAGCCTCATCTGCCCATGGCACTGCTCGCACAGGCACACAGAGACTGGGGCTGCTTGCTTGTCTTGCCACCTCAATCTTCAAACAAATCCCGGGCGTCCCTGCCGGGTGCCTCCAGCAGCCCTGCACCGAAAATGCGAAAGTATCCCGAAAGGTCGCACCCAGAAAGAGCTCGCCTCGAAAGCTGTTGCTCAGCCTCACCTGCTCATGGCACTGCTCGCACAGGCGCACAGAAAGACTGGGGCTGCTTGCTTGCCTTGCCACATCAAACTTCAAACGTAGCCCGGGACTCTGTGCTTTGTGCCTCCAGCAGCCGTGCTCCCAAAATGCGAACTTCTCCAGATAGCCTGCACCCAGCAGGGTCTAGCCCAGAAAGCAGATGCTCAGCCTAATCTGCCCATGGCACTGCTCGCACAGGCGCACAGAGAGACTGGGGCTGGTTGCCTGCCTTGCATCCTCAAACTTAAAACAAATCCCGGGCGTCCCTGCCGGGTGCCTCCAGAAGCCCTGCACCGAAAATGCGAAAGTCTCCAGATAGTTGCCACCCAGAAAGGGATAGCCTGGACAGATGTTGCTCAGCCTCATCTGCCCATGGCACTGCTCGCACAGGCACACAGAGACTGGGGCTGCTTGCTTGTCTTGCCACCTCAATCTTCAAACAAATCCCGGGCGTCCCTGCCGGGTGCCTCCAGCAGCCCTGCACCGAAAATGCGAAAGTATCCCGAAAGGTCGCACCCAGAAAGAGCTAGCCTCGAAAGCTGTTGCTCAGCCTCATCTGCTCATGGAACTGCTCGCACAGGCGCACAGAGACTGGACTGCTTGCTTGCCTTGCTACCTCACACTACAAACGTCGCAGGGGCTCCCTGCCGGGTCCCTCCAGCAGCCCTGCACCAAAAATGCGAACGTCTCAGGATATCTATTACCGAGAAGGGGCTAGCATGGAAAGCTGTTGCTCAGCCTCATCTGCTCATGGCACTGCTTGCACAGGTGCTCAGAGACTGGGGCTGCTTGCTTGCCTTGCCACCTCAAACTTCAAACGTATCCCGGGGCTCCCATGTGAGTCCCTCCAGCACCCCTGCATGTAGAATGCGAACGTCTCAGGATATCTCGTACCAAGAAGGGTTTAGACTGGAAAGCTGTTGCTCAGACTCATCTGCCGATGGCACTGCTCCCACAGGCACACAGGGACTGGGCTTCTTGCTTGCCTTGCCACCTTAAACTTCAAACATAGCCCGGGTGTCCCAGCCGGGTGCCTCCAGCAGCCCTGCACCGCGAATGGTAACATCTAAGGATATCTCTTACCAGGAAGGGTGTAGCCTGGAAAGCTGTTTCTCAGCCTCATCTGGTAAGGGCACTTCTCTCACAGATGCACAGAGACTGGGGCTGCTTGCTTGCCTTGCCACCTCAAACCTCAGACGTAACCTAGGGTGTTGTTTCTGGGGGTCTCCCACAGCCCTGACCTGAATATGCAAACATATCAGGATATCTCGTACCAAAAAGGGGCTAGCCTGGATAGCTGTTGCTCAGCCTCATCTGCCCATAGTACTGCTCGCACAGGCGTACACAGACTGGGGGTGCTTGCTTGCCTTGCCACCTCAAATTTTAAACGTAGCTCGGGGCTCTCTGCCCAGTCTCTTCAGCACCCCTGCACGGAAAATGCGAACGTCTCAGGATATCTCGTACCAAGAAGGGTTTTGCCTGGAAAGCTGTTTCACAGCCTCATCTGCCCATTGCACTGATCACACAGGCGCACAGAGACAGGAGGCTGCCCACTTGCCTTGCCACCTTAAACTTCAAATGTAGCCTGGGGGGTCCTTGCCGGGCCTCTCCCACTGCCTTGACGTTAATATGCGAACGTCTAAGGATGTCTCTTAACGAGAATGGGGTAGCCTGGAAAGCTGTTGCTCAGCCTCATCAGCCCAAGGCTCTGCTCGCACAGGCGCTCAGAGACTGGGGCTGCTTGATTGTCTTGACACCTCAGTCTTCAAACCTAACCAGGGGGTCCCTGCAGGGTGCGTCCATCAGCCGTGACCCTAATATGCGAACGTCTCCAGATAGCTCGCACCCAGAAGGGGCTAGCCTGGAAAGCTGTTGCTCTGCCTCATCTGCCCATGGCACTGCTTGCACAGGCGCACAGAAAGACTGGGGCTGCTTGCTTGCCTTGCCACCTCAAACTTCAAACGTAGCCTAGGGGGTCCTTGCCATTCTCCTCCCGCAGCCCTGACCCAAATATGCGAACGTCTCAGGATATCTCATACCAAGTAGGGGCTATCCCGGAAAGCTGTTGCTCAGCCTCATCTGCCCATGGCACTGGTCACACAGGTGCACACAGAATGGATCTGCTTGCTTGCCTTGCAACCTCAAACTTCAAACATAGCCCAGGGGTCCCTGCTGTGTGCCTCCTCCAGCCCTGCACCGAACATGCAAATGTCTCCAGATAGCTCGCACCCAGTAGGGGCTAGCCTGGAAAACTGTTGCTCAGCCTCACCTGCCCATGGCACTGCTCGCACAGGCGCACAGAAAGACTGGGGCTGCTTGCTTGCCTTGCCACATCAAACTTCAAACGTAGCCCGGGACTCTGTGCTTTGTGCCTCCAGCAGCCGTGCTCCCAAAATGCGAACTTCTCCAGATAGCCTGCACCCAGCAGGGTCTAGCCCAGAAAGCAGATGCTCAGCCTAATCTGCCCATGGCACTGCTCGCACAGGCGCACAGAGAGACTGGGGCTGGTTGCCTGCCTTGCATCCTCAAACTTAAAACAAATCCCGGGCGTCCCTGCCGGGTGCCTCCAGAAGCCCTGCACCGAAAATGCGAAAGTCTCCAGATAGTTGCCACCCAGAAAGGGATAGCCTGGACAGATGTTGCTCAGCCTCATCTGCCCATGGCACTGCTCGCACAGGCACACAGAGACTGGGGCTGCTTGCTTGTCTTGCCACCTCAATCCTCAAACAAATCCCGGGCGTCCCTGCCGGGTGCCTCCAGCAGCCCTGCACCGAAAATGCGAAAGTATCCCGAAAGGTCGAACCCAGAAAGAGCTAGCCTTGAAAGCTGTTGCTCAGCCTCATCTGCTCATGGCACTGCTCGCACAGGCGCACAGAGACTGGACTGCTTGCTTGCCTTGCTACCTCACACTACAAACGTCGCAGGGGCTCCCTGCCGGGTCCCTCCAGCAGCCCTGCACCAAAAATGCGAACGTCTCAGGATATCTATTACCGAGAAGGGGCTAGCATGGAAAGCTGTTGCTCAGCCTCATCTGCTCATGGCACTGCTTGCACAGGTGCTCAGAGACTGGGGCTGCTTGCTTGCCTTGCCACCTCAAACTTCAAACGTATCCCGGGGCTCCCATGTGAGTCCCTCCAGCACCCCTGCATGTAGAATGCGAACGTCTCAGGATATCTCGTACCAAGAAGGGTTTAGACTGGAAAGCTGTTGCTCAGACTCATCTGCCGATGGCACTGCTCCCACAGGCACACAGGGACTGGGCTTCTTGCTTGCCTTGCCACCTTAAACTTCAAACATAGCCCGGGTGTCCCAGCCGGGTGCCTCCAGCAGCCCTGCACCGCGAATGGTAACATCTAAGGATATCTCTTACCAGGAAGGGTGTAGCCTGGAAAGCTGTTTCTCAGCCTCATCTGGTAAGGGCACTTCTCTCACAGATGCACAGAGACTGGGGCTGCTTGCTTGCCTTGCCACCTCAAACCTCAGACGTAACCTAGGGTGTTGTTTCTGGGGGTCTCCCACAGCCCTGACCTGAATATGCAAACATATCAGGATATCTCGTACCAAAAAGGGGCTAGCCTGGATAGCTGTTGCTCAGCCTCATCTGCCCATAGTACTGCTCGCACAGGCGTACACAGACTGGGGGTGCTTGCTTGCCTTGCCACCTCAAATTTTAAACGTAGCTCGGGGCTCTCTGCCCAGTCTCTTCAGCACCCCTGCACGGAGAATGCGAACGTCTCAGGATATCTCGTACCAAGAAGGGTTTTGCCTGGAAAGCTGTTTCACAGCCTCATCTGCCCATTGCACTGATCACACAGGCGCACAGAGACAGGAGGCTGCCCACTTGCCTTGCCACCTTAAACTTCAAATGTAGCCTGGGGGGTCCTTGCCGGGCCTCTCCCACTGCCTTGACGTTAATATGCGAACGTCTAAGGATGTCTCTTAACGAGAATGGGGTAGCCTGGAAAGCTGTTGCTCAGCCTCATCAGCCCAAGGCTCTGCTCGCACAGGCGCTCAGAGACTGGGGCTGCTTGATTGTCTTGACACCTCAGTCTTCAAACCTAACCAGGGGGTCCCTGCAGGGTGCGTCCATCAGCCGTGACCCTAATATGCGAACGTCTCCAGATAGCTCGCACCCAGAAGGGGCTAGCCTGGAAAGCTGTTGCTCTGCCTCATCTGCCCATGGCACTGCTTGCACAGGCGCACAGAAAGACTGGGGCTGCTTGCTTGCCTTGCCACCTCAAACTTCAAACGTAGCCTAGGGGGTCCTTGCCATTCTCCTCCCGCAGCCCTGACCCAAATATGCGAACGTCTCAGGATATCTCATACCAAGTAGGGGCTATCCCGGAAAGCTGTTGCTCAGCCTCATCTGCCCATGGCACTGGTCACACAGGTGCACACAGAATGGATCTGCTTGCTTGCCTTGCAACCTCAAACTTCAAACATAGCCCAGGGGTCCCTGCTGTGTGCCTCCTCCAGCCCTGCACCGAACATGCAAATGTCTCCAGATAGCTCGCACCCAGTAGGGGCTAGCCTGGAAAACTGTTGCTCAGCCTCACCTGCCCATGGCACTGCTCGCACAGGCGCACAGAAAGACTGGGGCTGCTTGCTTGCCTTGCCACATCAAACTTCAAACGTAGCCCGGGACTCTGTGCTTTGTGCCTCCAGCAGCCGTGCTCCCAAAATGCGAACTTCTCCAGATAGCCTGCACCCAGCAGGGTCTAGCCCAGAAAGCAGATGCTCAGCCTAATCTGCCCATGGCACTGCTCGCACAGGCGCACAGAGAGACTGGGGCTGGTTGCCTGCCTTGCATCCTCAAACTTAAAACAAATCCCGGGCGTCCCTGCCGGGTGCCTCCAGAAGCCCTGCACCGAAAATGCGAAAGTCTCCAGATAGTTGCCACCCAGAAAGGGATAGCCTGGACAGATGTTGCTCAGCCTCATCTGCCCATGGCACTGCTCGCACAGGCACACAGAGACTGGGGCTGCTTGCTTGTCTTGCCACCTCAATCTTCAAACAAATCCCGGGCGTCCCTGCCGGGTGCCTCCAGCAGCCCTGCACCGAAAATGCGAAAGTATCCCGAAAGGTCGAACCCAGAAAGAGCTAGCCTTGAAAGCTGTTGCTCAGCCTCATCTGCTCATGGCACTGCTCGCACAGGCGCACAGAGACTGGACTGCTTGCTTGCCTTGCTACCTCACACTACAAACGTCGCAGGGGCTCCCTGCCGGGTCCCTCCAGCAGCCCTGCACCAAAAATGCGAACGTCTCAGGATATCTATTACCGAGAAGGGGCTAGCATGGAAAGCTGTTGCTCAGCCTCATCTGCTCATGGCACTGCTTGCACAGGTGCTCAGAGACTGGGGCTGCTTGCTTGCCTTGCCACCTCAAACTTCAAACGTATCCCGGGGCTCCCATGTGAGTCCCTCCAGCACCCCTGCATGTAGAATGCGAACGTCTCAGGATATCTCGTACCAAGAAGGGTTTAGACTGGAAAGCTGTTGCTCAGACTCATCTGCCGATGGCACTGCTCCCACAGGCACACAGGGACTGGGCTTCTTGCTTGCCTTGCCACCTTAAACTTCAAACATAGCCCGGGTGTCCCAGCCGGGTGCCTCCAGCAGCCCTGCACCGCGAATGGTAACATCTAAGGATATCTCTTACCAGGAAGGGTGTAGCCTGGAAAGCTGTTTCTCAGCCTCATCTGGTAAGGGCACTTCTCTCACAGATGCACAGAGACTGGGGCTGCTTGCTTGCCTTGCCACCTCAAACCTCAGACGTAACCTAGGGTGTTGTTTCTGGGGGTCTCCCACAGCCCTGACCTGAATATGCAAACATATCAGGATATCTCGTACCAAAAAGGGGCTAGCCTGGATAGCTGTTGCTCAGCCTCATCTGCCCATAGTACTGCTCGCACAGGCGTACACAGACTGGGGGTGCTTGCTTGCCTTGCCACCTCAAATTTTAAACGTAGCTCGGGGCTCTCTGCCCAGTCTCTTCAGCACCCCTGCACGGAGAATGCGAACGTCTCAGGATATCTCGTACCAAGAAGGGTTTTGCCTGGAAAGCTGTTTCACAGCCTCATCTGCCCATTGCACTGATCACACAGGCGCACAGAGACAGGAGGCTGCCCACTTGCCTTGCCACCTTAAACTTCAAATGTAGCCTGGGGGGTCCTTGCCGGGCCTCTCCCACTGCCTTGACGTTAATATGCGAACGTCTAAGGATGTCTCTTAACGAGAATGGGGTAGCCTGGAAAGCTGTTGCTCAGCCTCATCAGCCCATGGCTCTGCTCGCACAGGCGCTCAGAGACTGGGGCTGCTTGATTGTCTTGACACCTCAGTCTTCAAACCTAACCAGGGGGTCCCTGCAGGGTGCGTCCATCAGCCGTGACCCTAATATGCGAACGTCTCCAGATAGCTCGCACCCAGAAGGGGCTAGCCTGGAAAGCTGTTGCTCTGCCTCATCTGCCCATGGCACTGCTTGCACAGGCGCACAGAAAGACTGGGGCTGCTTGCTTGCCTTGCCACCTCAAACTTCAAACGTAGCCTAGGGGGTCCTTGCCATTCTCCTCCCGCAGCCCTGACCCAAATATGCGAACGTCTCAGGATATCTCATACCAAGTAGGGGCTATCCCGGAAAGCTGTTGCTCAGCCTCATCTGCCCATGGCACTGGTCACACAGGTGCACACAGAATGGATCTGCTTGCTTGCCTTGCAACCTCAAACTTCAAACATAGCCCAGGGGTCCCTGCTGTGTGCCTCCTCCAGCCCTGCACCGAACATGCAAATGTCTCCAGATAGCTCGCACCCAGTAGGGGCTAGCCTGGAAAACTGTTGCTCAGCCTCACCTGCCCATGGCACTGCTCACACAGGCGTACAGAAAGACTGGGGCTGCTTGCTTGCCTTGCCACATCAAACTTCAAACATAGCCCGGGACTCTGTGCTTTGTGCCTCCAGCAGCCGTGCTCCCAAAATGCGAACTTCTCCAGATAGCCTGCACCCAGCAGGGTCTAGCCCAGAAAGCAGATGCTCAGCCTAATCTGCCCATGGCACTGCTCGCACAGGCGCACAGAGAGACTGGGGCTGGTTGCCTGCCTTGCATCCTCAAACTTAAAACAAATCCCGGGCGTCCCTGCCGGGTGCCTCCAGCAGCCCTGCACCGAAAATGCGAAAGTCTCCAGATAGTTGCCACCCAGAAAGGGATAGCCTGGACAGATGTTGCTCAGCCTCATCTGCCCATGGCACTGCTCGCACAGGCACACAGAGACTGGGGCTGCTTGCTTGTCTTGCCACCTCAATCTTCAAACAAATCCCGGGCGTCCCTGCCGGGTGCCTCCAGCAGCCCTGCACCGAAAATGCGAAAGTATCCCGAAAGGTCGCACCCAGAAAGAGCTAGCCTCGAAAGCTGTTGCTCAGCCCCATCTGCTCATGGCAATGCTCTCACAGGCGTCCAGAGTCTGGGGCTGCTTGCTTGCCTTGCCACCTCAAATTTCAAACGTAGCCCGGGACTCTCTGCCAGGTGCCTCCAGCAGTCTTGCACCGAAAATGAGAATGTCTCAGGATATCTCTTAAGAAGAAGGGGCTAGCCTGGAAAGCTGTTTCACAGCCTCATCTGCCCGTGGCACTGATCACACAGGCGCACAGAGACAGGAGGCTGCTTGCTTGCCTTGCCACCTTAAACTTCAAATGTAGCCCGGGTGTCCCAGCCGGGTGCCTCCAGCAGCCCTGCACCGCGAATGGTAACATCTAAGGATATCTCTTACCAGGAAGGGTGTAGCCTGGAAAGCTGTTTCTCAGCCTCATCTGGTAAGGGCACTTCTCTCACAGATGCACAGAGACTGGGGCTGCTTGCTTGCCTTGCCACCTCGAACCTCAGACGTAACCTAGGGTGTTGTTTCTGGGGGCCTCCCACAGCCCTGACCTGAATATGTGAACATATCAGGATATCTCGTACCAAAAAGGGGCTAGCCTGGATAGCTGTTGCTCAGCCTCATCTGCCCATAGTACTGCTCGCACAGGCGTACACAGACTGGGGGTGCTTGCTTGCCTTGCCACCTCAAATTTTAAACGTAGCTCGGGGCTCTCTGCCCAGTCTCTTCAGCACCCCTGCACGGAAAATGCGAACGTCTCAGGATATCTCGTACCAAGAAGGGTTTTGCCTGGAAAGCTGTTTCACAGCCTCATCTGCCCATTGCACTGATCACACAGGCGCACAGAGACAGGAGGCTGCCCACTTGCCTTGCCACCTTAAACTTCAAATGTAGCCTGGGGGGTCCTTGCCGGGCCTCTCCCACTGCCTTGACGTTAATATGCGAACGTCTAAGGATGTCTCTTAACGAGAATGGGGTAGCCTGGAAAGCTGTTGCTCAGCCTCATCAGCCCATGGCTCTGCTCGCACAGGCGCTCAGAGACTGGGGCTGCTTGATTGTCTTGACACCTCAGTCTTCAAACCTAACCAGGGGGTCCCTGCAGGGTGCGTCCATCAGCCGTGACCCTAATATGCGAACGTCTCCAGATAGCTCGCACCCAGAAGGGGCTAGCCTGGAAAGCTGTTGCTCTGCCTCATCTGCCCATGGCACTGCTTGCACAGGCGCACAGAAAGACTGGGGCTGCTTGCTTGCCTTGCCACCTCAAACTTCAAACGTAGCCTAGGGGGTCCTTGCCATTCTCCTCCCGCAGCCCTGACCCAAATATGCGAACGTCTCAGGATATCTCATACCAAGTAGGGGCTATCCCGGAAAGCTGTTGCTCAGCCTCATCTGCCCATGGCACTGGTCACACAGGTGCACACAGAATGGATCTGCTTGCTTGCCTTGCAACCTCAAACTTCAAACATAGCCCAGGGGTCCCTGCTGTGTGCCTCCTCCAGCCCTGCACCGAACATGCAAATGTCTCCAGATAGCTCGCACCCAGTAGGGGCTAGCCTGGAAAACTGTTGCTCAGCCTCACCTGCCCATGGCACTGCTCACACAGGCGTACAGAAAGACTGGGGCTGCTTGCTTGCCTTGCCACATCAAACTTCAAACATAGCCCGGGACTCTGTGCTTTGTGCCTCCAGCAGCCGTGCTCCCAAAATGCGAACTTCTCCAGATAGCCTGCACCCAGCAGGGTCTAGCCCAGAAAGCAGATGCTCAGCCTAATCTGCCCATGGCACTGCTCGCACAGGCGCACAGAGAGACTGGGGCTGGTTGCCTGCCTTGCATCCTCAAACTTAAAACAAATCCCGGGCGTCCCTGCCGGGTGCCTCCAGCAGCCCTGCACCGAAAATGCGAAAGTCTCCAGATAGTTGCCACCCAGAAAGGGATAGCCTGGACAGATGTTGCTCAGCCTCATCTGCCCATGGCACTGCTCGCACAGGCACACAGAGACTGGGGCTGCTTGCTTGTCTTGCCACCTCAATCTTCAAACAAATCCCGGGCGTCCCTGCCGGGTGCCTCCAGCAGCCCTGCACCGAAAATGCGAAAGTATCCCGAAAGGTCGCACCCAGAAAGAGCTAGCCTCGAAAGCTGTTGCTCAGCCCCATCTGCTCATGGCAATGCTCTCACAGGCGTCCAGAGTCTGCGGCTGCTTGCTTGCCTTGCCACCTCAAATTTCAAACGTAGCCCGGGACTCTCTGCCAGGTGCCTCCAGCAGTCTTGCACCGAAAATGAGAATGTCTCAGGATATCTCTTAAGAAGAAGGGGCTAGCCTGGAAAGCTGTTTCACAGCCTCATCTGCCCGTGGCACTGATCACACAGGCGCACAGAGACAGGAGGCTGCTTGCTTGCCTTGCCACCTTAAACTTCAAATGTAGCCCGGGTGTCCCAGCCGGGTGCCTCCAGCAGCCCTGCACCGCGAATGGTAACATCTAAGGATATCTCTTACCAGGAAGGGTGTAGCCTGGAAAGCTGTTTCTCAGCCTCATCTGGTAAGGGCACTTCTCTCACAGATGCACAGAGACTGGGGCTGCTTGCTTGCCTTGCCACCTCGAACCTCAGACGTAACCTAGGGTGTTGTTTCTGGGGGCCTCCCACAGCCCTGACCTGAATATGTGAACATATCAGGATATCTCGTACCAAAAAGGGGCTAGCCTGGATAGCTGTTGCTCAGCCTCATCTGCCCATAGTACTGCTCGCACAGGCGTACACAGACTGGGGGTGCTTGCTTGCCTTGCCACCTCAAATTTTAAACGTAGCTCGGGGCTCTCTGCCCAGTCTCTTCAGCACCCCTGCACGGAAAATGCGAACGTCTCAGGATATCTCGTACCAAGAAGGGTTTTGCCTGGAAAGCTGTTTCACAGCCTCATCTGCCCATTGCACTGATCACACAGGCGCACAGAGACAGGAGGCTGCCCACTTGCCTTGCCACCTTAAACTTCAAATGTAGCCTGGGGGGTCCTTGCCGGGCCTCTCCCACTGCCTTGACGTTAATATGCGAACGTCTAAGGATGTCTCTTAACGAGAATGGGGTAGCCTGGAAAGCTGTTGCTCAGCCTCATCAGCCCAAGGCTCTGCTCGCACAGTCGCTCAGAGACTGGGGCTGCTTGATTGTCTTGACACCTCAGTCTTCAAACCTAACCAGGGGGTCCCTGCAGGGTGCGTCCATCAGCCGTGACCCTAATATGCGAACGTCTCCAGATAGCACGCACCCAGAAGGGGCTAGCCTGGTAAGCTGTTGCTCTGCCTCATCTGCCCATGGCACTGCTCGCACAGGCGCACAGAAAGACTGGGGCTGCTTGCTTGCCTTGCCACCTCAAACTTCAAACGTAGCCTAGGGGGTCCTTGCCATTCTCCTCCCGCAGCCCTGACCCAAATATGCGAACGTCTCAGGATATCTCATACCAAGTAGGGGCTATCCCAGAAAGCTGTTGCTCAGCCTCATCTGCCCATGGCACTGGTCACACAGGTGCACACAGAATGGATCTGCTTGCTTGCCTTGCAACCTCAAACTTCAAACATAGCCCAGGGGTCCCTACTGTGTGCCTCCTCCAGCCCTGCACCGAACATGCGAATGTCTCCAGATAGCTCGCACCCAGTAGGGGCTAGTCTGGAAAACTGTTGCTCAGCCTCACCTGCCCATGGCACTGCTCGCACAGGTGCACAGAAAGACTGGGGCTGCTTGCTTGCCTTGCCACATCAAACTTCAAACGTAGCCCGGGACTCTGTGCTTTGTGCCTCCAGCAGCCGTGCTCCCAAAATGCGAACTTCTCCAGATAGCCTGCACCCAGCAGGGTCTAGCCCAGAAAGCAGATGCTCAGCCTAATCTGCCCATGGCACTGCTCGCACAGGCGCACAGAGAGACTGGGGCTGGTTGCCTGCCTTGCATCCTCAAACTTAAAACCAATCCCGGGCGTCCCTGCCGGGTGCCTCCAGCAGCCCTACACCGAAAATGCGAAAGTCTCCAGATAGTTGCCACCCAGAAAGGGATAGCCTGGACAGATGATGCTCAGCCTCATCTGCCCATGGCACTGCTCGCACAGGCACACAGAGACTGGGGCTGCTTGCTTGTCTTGCCACCTCAATCTTCAAACAAATCCCGGGCGTCCCTGCCGGGTGCCTCCAGCAGCCCTGCACCGAAAATGCGAAAGTATCCCGAAAGGTCGCACCCAGAAAGAGCTAGCCTCGAAAGCTGTTGCTCAGCCTCATCTGCTCATGGCACTGCTCGCACAGGCGCACAGAGACTGGGCTGCTTGCTTGCCTTGCTACCTCACACTACAAACGTCGCAGGGGCTCCCTGCCGGGTCCCTCCAGCAGCCCTGCACCAAAAATGCGAACGTCTCAGGATATCTATTACCGAGAAGGGGCTAGCATGGAAAGCTGTTGCTCAGCCTCATCTGCCCATGGAACTGGTCGCACAGGCGCACAGAGACTGGAGCTGCTTGCTTGACTGCCTTGCCACATCAAACTTCAAACGTAGCCCGGGGATCCCTGCCGGGTGCCTCCAGCAGACCTGCACTGAAGATGCGAACATCTCCAGATAGATCGCACCCAGAAGGGACTAGCCTTGAAAAGTGTTTCTCAGCCTCATCTGCTCATGGCCCTGCTCCCAGAGGCGCACAGAGACTGAAGCTGCTTGCTTGCCTTGCCACCTCAAACTTCAAACGTATTTTAGGGGGTCCTTGGCGGGGGCCTCACGCAGCCCTGACCCGAATATGCAAACGTCTCAGGATATCTCTTACTAAGAAGGGGATAGCCTGGAAATCTCTTGCTCGGCCTCATCTGCCCATGCAACTGCTTGCAGGGGCGCACAGAGACTGGGGCTGCTTGCTTGCCTTTCCACCTCAAACTTCAAACAAATCCCGGGCGTCCCTGCCGGGTGCCTCCAGAATCCCTGCACCGAAAATGCTGAAGTCTCTGGATAGCTCGCACCCAGAAAGGGCTAGCCTGGAAAGCTGTTGCTCAGCCTCATCTGCTCATGGCACTGCTTGCACAGGTGCTCAGAGACTGGGGCTGCTTGCTTGCCTTGCCACCTCAAACTTCAAACGTAGCCCGGGGCTCCCATGTGAGTCCCTCCAGCACCCCTGCATGTAGAATGCGAACGTCTCAGGATATCTCGTACCAAGAAGGGTTTAGACTGGAAAGCTGTTGCTCAGACTCATCTGCCGATGGCACTGCTCCCACAGGCACACAGGGACTGGGCTTCTTGCTTGCCTTGCCACCTTAAACTTCAAACATAGCCCGGGTGTCCCAGCCGGGTGCCTCCAGCAGCCCTGCACCGCGAATGGTAACATCTAAGGATATCTCTTACCAGGAAGGGTGTAGCCTGGAAAGCTGTTTCTCAGCCTCATCTGGTAAGGGCACTTCTCTCACAGATGCACAGAGACTGGGGCTGCTTGCTTGCCTTGCCACCTCAAACCTCAGACGTAACCTAGGGTGTTGTTTCTGGGGGCCTCCCACAGCCCTGACCTGAATATGCGAACATATCAGGATATCTCGTACCAAAAAGGGGCTAGCCTGGATAGCTGTTGCTCAGCCTCATCTGCCCATAGTACTGCTCGCACAGGCGCACACAGACTGGGGGTGCTTGCTTGCCTTGCCACCTCAAATTTTAAATGTAGCTCGGGGCTCTCTGCCCAGTCTCTTCAGCACCCCTGCACGGAGAATGCGAACGTCTCAGGATATCTCGTACCAAGAAGGGTTTTGCCTGGAAAGCTGTTTCACAGCCTCATCTGCCCATTGCACTGATCACACAGGCGCACAGAGACAGGAGGCTGCCCACTTGCCTTGCCACCTTAAACTTCAAATGTAGCCTGGGGGGTCCTTGCCGGGCCTCTCCCACTGCCTTGACGTTAATATGCGAACGTCTAAGGATGTCTCTTAACGAGAAAGGGGTAGCCTGGAAAGCCGTTGCTCAGCCTCATCAGCCCATGGCTCTGCTCGCACAGGCTCACAGAGACTGGGGCTGCTTGATTGTCTTGACACCTCAGTCTTCAAACCTAACCAGGGGGTCCCTGCAGGGTGCGTCCATCAGCCGTGACCCTAATATGCGAACGTCTCCAGATAGCTCGCACCCAGAAGGGGCTAGCCTGGAAAGCTGTTGCTCTGCCTCATCTGCCCATGTCACTGCTCGCACAGGCGCACAGAAACTGGGGCTGCTGTCTTGCCTTGCCACCTCAAACTTCAAACGTAGCCTAGGGGGTCCTTGCCATTCTCCTCCCGCAGCCCTGACCCAAATATGCGAACGTCTCAGGATATCTCATACCAAGTAGGGGCTATCCCGGAAAGCTGTTGCTCAGCCTCATCTGCCCATGGCACTGGTCACACAGGTGCACACAGAATGGATCTGCTTGCTTGCCTTGCAACCTCAAACTTCAAACATAGCCCAGGGGTCCCTGCTGTGTGCCTCCTCCAGCCCTGCACCGAACATGCAAATGTCTCCAGATAGCTCGCACCCAGTAGGGGCTAGTCTGGAAAACTGTTGCTCAGCCTCACCTGCCCATGGCACTGCTCGCACAGGCGCACAGAAAGACTGGGGCTGCTTGCTTGCCTTGCCACATCAAACTTCAAACGTAGCCCGGGACTCTGTGCTTTGTGCCTCCAGCAGCCGTGCTCCCAAAATGCGAACTTCTCCAGATAGCCTGCACCCAGCAGGGTCTAGCCCAGAAAGCAGATGCTCAGCCTAATCTGCCCATGGCACTGCTCGCACAGGCGCACAGAGAGACTGGGGCTGGTTGCCTGCCTTGCATCCTCAAACTTAAAACAAATCCCGGGCGTCCCTGCCGGGTGCCTCCAGCAGCCCTGCACCGAAAATGCGAAAGTCTCCAGATAGTTGCCACCCAGAAAGGGATAGCCTGGACAGATGTTGCTCAGCCTCATCTGCCCATGGCACTGCTCGCACAGGCACACAGAGACTGGGGCTGCTTGCTTGTCTTGCCACCTCAATCTTCAAACAAATCCCGGGCGTCCCTGCCGGGTGCCTCCAGCAGCCCTGCACCGAAAATGCGAAAGTATCCCGAAAGGTCGCACCCAGAAAGAGCTAGCCTCGAAAGCTGTTGCTCAGCCTCATCTGCTCATGGCACTGCTCGCACAGGCGCACAGAGACTGGGCTGCTTGCTTGCCTTGCTACCTCACACTACAAACGTCGCAGGGGCTCCCTGCCGGGTCCCTCCAGCAGCCCTGCACCAAAAATGCGAACGTCTCAGGATATCTATTACCGAGAAGGGGCTAGCATGGAAAGCTGTTGCTCAGCCTCATCTGCCCATGGAACTGGTCGCACAGGCGCACAGAGACTGGAGCTGCTTGCTTGACTGCCTTGCCACATCAAACTTCAAACGTAGCCCGGGGATCCCTGCCGGGTGCCTCCAGCAGACCTGCACTGAAGATGCGAACATCTCCAGATAGATCGCACCCAGAAGGGACTAGCCTTGAAAAGTGTTTCTCAGCCTCATCTGCTCATGGCCCTGCTCCCAGAGGCGCACAGAGACTGAAGCTGCTTGCTTGCCTTGCCACCTCAAACTTCAAACGTATTTTAGGGGGTCCTTGGCGGGGGCCTCACGCAGCCCTGACCCGAATATGCAAACGTCTCAGGATATCTCTTACTAAGAAGGGGATAGCCTGGAAATCTCTTGCTCGGCCTCATCTGCCCATGCAACTGCTTGCAGGGGCGCACAGAGACTGGGGCTGCTTGCTTGCCTTTCCACCTCAAACTTCAAACAAATCCCGGGCGTCCCTGCCGGGTGTCTCCAGAAGCCCTGCACCGAAAATGCTAAAGTCTCTGGATAGCTCGCACCCAGAAAGGGCTAGCCTGGAAAGCTGTTGCTCAGCCTCATCTGCTCATGGCACTGCTTGCACAGGTGCTCAGAGACTGGGGCTGCTTGACTGCCTTGCCACATCAAACTTCAAACGTAGCCCGGGGCTCCCATGTGAGTCCCTCCAGCACCCCTGCATGTAGAATGCGAACGTCTCAGGATATCTCGTACCAAGAAGGGTTTAGACTGGAAAGCTGTTGCTCAGACTCATCTGCCGATGGCACTGCTCCCACAGGCACACAGGGACTGGGCTTCTTGCTTGCCTTGCCACCTTAAACTTCAAACATAGCCCGGGTGTCCCAGCCGGGTGCCTCCAGCAGCCCTGCACCGCGAATGGTAACATCTAAGGATATCTCTTACCAGGAAGGGTGTAGCCTGGAAAGCTGTTTCTCAGCCTCATCTGGTAAGGGCACTTCTCTCACAGATGCACAGAGACTGGGGCTGCTTGCTTGCCTTGCCACCTCAAACCTCAGACGCAACCTAGGGTGTTGTTCTGGGGGCCTCCCACAGCCCTGACCTGAATATGCGAACATATCAGGATATCTCGTACCAAAAAGGGGCTAGCCTGGATAGCTGTTGCTCAGCCTCATCTGCCCATAGTACTGCTCACACAGGCGTACACAGACTGGGGGTACTTGCTTGCCTTGTCACCTCAAATTTTAAACGTAGATCGGGGCTCTCTGCACAGTCTCTTCAGCACCCCTGCACGGAGAATGCGAACGTCTCAGGATATCTCGTACCAAGAAGGGTTTTGCCTGGAAAGCTGTTGCTCAGCCTCATCTGCCCATGGCACTGCTCTCACAGGCGTCCAGAGTCTGGGGCTGCTTGCTTGCCTTGCCACCTCAAACTTCAAACGTAGCCCGGGACTCTCTGCCAGGTGCCTCCAGCAGTCTTGCACCGAAAATGAGAATGTCTCAGGATATCTCTTAAGAAGAAGGGGCTAGCCTGGAAAGCTGTTTCACAGCCTCATCTGCCCGTGGCACTGATCACACAGGCGCACAGAGACAGGAGGCTGCTTGCTTGCCTTGCCACCTTAAACTTCAAATGTAGCCTAGGAGGTCCTTGCCGGGCCTCTCCCACTGCCTTGACGTTAATATGCGAACGTCTAAGGATGTCTCTTAACGAGAATGGGGTAGCCTGGAAAGCTGTTGCTCAGCCTCATCAGCCCATGGCACTGCTCGCACAGGCTCACAGAGACTGGGGCTGCTTGATTGTCTTGACACCTCAGTCTTCAAACCTAACCAGGGGGTCCCTGCAGGGTGCGTCCATCAGCCGTGACCCTAATATGCGAACGTCTCCAGATAGCTCGCACCCAGAAGGGGCTAGCCTGGAAAGCTGTTGCTCTGCCTCATCTGCCCATGGCACTGCTTGCACAGGCACACAGAAACTGGGGCTGCTTGCTTGCCTTGCCACCTCAAACTTCAAACGTAGCCTAGGGGGTCCTTGCCATTCTCCTCCCGCAGCCCTGACCCAAATATGCGAACGTCTCAGGATATCTCATACCAAGTAGGGGCTATCCCAGAAAGCTGTTGCTCAGCCTCATCTGCCCATGGCACTGGTCACACAGGTGCACACAGAATGGATCTGCTTGCTTGCCTTGCAACCTCAAACTTCAAACATAGCCCAGGGGTCCCTGCTGTGTGCCTCCTCCAGCCCTGCACCGAACATGCAAATGTCTCCAGATAGCTCGCACCCAGTAGGGGCTAGCCTGGAAAACTGTTGCTCAGCCTCACCTGCCCATGGCACTGCTCGCACAGGCGCACAGAAAGACTGGGGCTGCTTGCTTGCCTTGCCACATCAAACTTCAAACGTAGCCCGGGACTCTGTGCTTTGTGCCTCCAGCAGCCGTGCTCCCAAAATGCGAACTTCTCCAGATAGCCTGCACCCAGCAGGGTCTAGCCCAGAAAGCAGATGCTCAGCCTAATCTGCCCATGGCACTGCTCGCACAGGCGCACAGAGAGACTGGGGCTGGTTGCCTGCCTTGCATCCTCAAACTTAAAACAAATCCCGGGCGTCCCTGCCGGGTGCCTCCAGAAGCCCTGCACCGAAAATGCGAAAGTCTCCAGATAGTTGCCACCCAGAAAGGGATAGCCTGGACAGATGATGCTCAGCCTCATCTGCCCATGGCACTGCTCGCACAGGCACACAGAGACTGGGGCTGCTTGCTTGTCTTGCCACCTCAATCTTCAAACAAATCCCGGGCGTCCCTGCCGGGTGCCTCCAGCAGCCCTGCACCGAAAATGCGAAAGTATCCCGAAAGGTCGCACCCAGAAAGAGCTAGCCTGGAAAGCTGTTGCTCAGCCTCGTCTGCTCATGGCACTGCTCGCACAGGCGCACAGAGACTGGACTGCTTGCTTGCCTTGCTACCTCACACTACAAACGTCGCAGGGGCTCCCTGCCGGGTCCCTCCAGCAGCCCTGCACCAAAAATGCGAACGTCTCAGGATATCTATTACCGAGAAGGGGCTAGCATGGAAAGCTGTTGCTCAGCCTCATCTGGCCATGGAACTGGTCGCACAGGCGCACAGAGACTGGGGCTGCTTGCTTGACTGCCTTGCCACATCAAACTTCAAACGTAGCCCGGGGATCCCTGCCGGGTGCGTCCAGCAGACCTGCACTGAAGATGCGAACATCTCCAGATAGATCGCACCCAGAAGGGACTAGCCTTGAAAAGTGTTTCTCAGCCTCATCTGCTCATGGCCCTGCTCCCAGAGGCGCACAGAGACTGAAGCTGCTTCCTTGCCTTGCCACCTCAAACTTCAAACGTATTTTAGGTGGTCCTTGGCGGGGGCCTCACGCAGCCCTGACCCGAATATGCAAACGTCTCAGGATATCTCTTACTAAGAAGGGGATAGCCTGGAAATCTCTTGCTCGGCCTCATCTTCCCATGCAACTGCTTGCACGGGCGCACAGAGACTGGGGCTGCTTGCTTGCCTTTCCACCTCAAACTTCAAACAAATCCCGGGCGTCCCTGCCGGGTGCCTCCAGAAGCCCTGCACCGAAAAAGCTAAAGTCTCTGGATAGCTCGCACCCAGAAAGGGCTAGCCTGGAAAGCTGTTGCTCAGCCTCATCTGCTCATGGCACTGCTTGCACAGGTGCTCAGAGACTGGGGCTGCTTGCTTGCCTTGCCACCTCAAACTTCAAACGTAGCCCGGGGCTCCCATGTGAGTCCCTCCAGCACCCCTGCATGTAGAATGCGAACGTCTCAGGATATCTCGTACCAAGAAGGGTTTAGACTGGAAAGCTGTTGCTCAGACTCATCTGCCGATGGCACTGCTCCCACAGGCACACAGGGACTGGGCTTCTTGCTTGCCTTGCCACCTTAAACTTCAAACATAGCCCGGGTGTCCCAGCCGGGTGCCTCCAGCAGCCCTGCACCGCGAATGGTAACATCTAAGGATATCTCTTACCAGGAAGGGTGTAGCCTGGAAAGCTGTTTCTCAGCCTCATCTGGTAAGGGCACTTCTCTCACAGATGCACAGAGACTGGGGCTGCTTGCTTGCCTTGCCACCTCAAACCTCAGACGTAACCTAGGGTGTTGTTTCTGGGGGTCTCCCACAGCCCTGACCTGAATATGCGAACATATCAGGATATCTCGTACCAAAAAGGGGCTAGCCTGGATAGCTGTTGCTCAGCCTCATCTGCCCATAGTACTGATCACACAGGCGCACACAGACTGGGGGTGCTTGCTTGCCTTGCCACCTCAAATTTTAAACGTAGCTCGGGGCTCTCTGCCCAGTCTCTTCAGCACCCCTGCACGGAGAATGCGAACGTCTCAGGATATCTCGTACCAAGAAGGGTTTTGCCTGGAAAGCTGTTTCACAGCCTCATCTGCCCATTGCACTGATCACACAGGCGCACAGAGACAGGAGGCTGCCCACTTGCCTTGCCACCTTAAACTTCAAATGTAGCCTGGGGGGTCCTTGCCGGGCCTCTCCCACTGCCTTGACGTTAATATGCGAACGTCTAAGGATGTCTCTTAACGAGAATGGGGTAGCCTGGAAAGCTGTTGCTCAGCCTCATCAGCCCAAGGCTCTGCTCGCACAGGCGCTCAGAGACTGGGGGTGCTTGATTGTCTTGACACCTCAGTCTTCAAACCTAACCAGGGGGTCCCTGCAGGGTGCGTCCATCAGCCGTGACCCTAATATGCGAACGTCTCCAGATAGCACGCACCCAGAAGGGGCTAGCCTGGAAAGCTGTTGCTCAGCCTCATCTGCCCATGGAACTGCTCGCACAGGCGCACAGAGACTGGGGCTGCTTGATTGCCTTGCCACCTTAAACTTCAAACGTAGCCTAGGGGGTCTTTGCCAGGCGCCTGCCACAGTCCTGACCTTAATATTCGATCGTCTCATGATATCTCTTACCGAAAAGGGGCTAGCATGGAAAGCTGTTGCTCAGCCTCATCTGCCCATGGCACTGCTCGCACAGATCCACAGAGACTGGGACTGCTTGCTTGCCTTGCCACCTCAAACTTCAAACGTAGCCTAGGCGGTCCTTGCTGGGCGCCTGGCACAGCCGTGACCCGAATATGCGCGCGTCTCACTATATCTCTTACCAAGAAGGGGTTAGCCTGGAAAGCTGTTGCTCAGCCTCATCTGCCCATGGCACTGCTCTCAGAGGCGCTCAGAGACTGGGGCTGCTTGCTTACCTTACACCTCAGTCTTCAAACCTAACCAGGGGGTCCCTGCAAGGTGCCTCCATCAGCCCTGACCCTAATATGCGAGCGTCTCAGGATATCTCTTACCAAGAAAGGGCTAGCCTGGAAAGCTGTTGCTCAGCCTCATCTGCCCATGGCACTGCTCAAAGAGGCACACTGAGACTGTGGCTTCTTGCTTGCCTTGCCACCTTATACTTCAAACATAGACTAGGGGGTCCCAGCCGGGTGCCTCCAGCAGACCTGCCCCAAATATGAGAATGTCTCCAGATAGCTCGCAACCAGATGGGGCTAGCCTTGAAAGGTGTTGCTCAGCCTCATCTGCTCATGGCACTGCTTGCACAAGTGCTCAGACACTGGGGCTGATTGCTTGTCTTGCCACCTCAAACTTCAAAGGTAGCCCGGGGCTCCCTGCTGGGTCCCTCCAGCACCCCTGCACGGAGAATGCAAACGTCTCAGGATATCTCTTACCAAGAAGGGTTTAGCCTGGAAAGCTTTTGCTCAGCCTCATCTGCCCATGGCACTGCTCGCGCAGGCGCACAGAGACTGAGGCTGCTTGCTTGCCTTGCCACCTCAAACCTCAATTGTAGCCTAGAGGGTCCTTGGCGGGGGCCTCCCACAGCCCTGACCTGAATATACGAACGTCATAAAATATCTCGTACAAAGAGGGGTTTTCCTTGAAATCTGTTGCTAAGTCTCATCTGCCCATGGCACTGCTCGCACAGGCGCACAGAGACTGGGGCTGCTTGCTTGCCTTGCCACCTCAAACTTCTAACGTAGCCCGGGGCTCTCTGCCTGGTCCATCCAGCAGCCCTGCAGTGTAAAAGTGAACGTCTCGGGTTATCTCTTACCAAGAAGGGGTTAGCCTGGAAAGCTGTTGCTCAGCCTCATCTGCCCATGGCACTGCTTGCACAGGTGCTCAGAGACTGGGGCTGCTTGCTTGCCTTGCCACCTCAAACTTCAAATGTAGCGTAGGGAGTCTTTGCCGGGTGCCTGCCGTACCCTTGTCCCGAATGTGCGAGCGTCTAAGGATACCTCTTACCAAAAAGGGGCTAGCCTGCAAAGCTGTTGCTCAGACTCATCTGCCCATGGCACTGCTCGCAGAGGCGCACAGAAAGACTTGGGCTTCTAGCTTGCCTTGCCACCTCAAACTTCAAACGTAGCCCAGGGCTCCCTGCCGGGTACCTCCAGCAGCCCCGCACTGAAAATGGGAATGTCCCAGGATATCTCTTACCAAGAAGGGGCTAGCCTGGAAAGCTGTTGCTCAGCCTCATCTGCCCATGGCACTCGTCACACAGGCGCACACAGAATGGAGCTGCTTGCTTGCCTTGCCACCTCAATCTTCAAATAAATCCCGGGCGTCCCTGCCGGGTGCCTTCAGCAGCCCTGCACCGAAAATGCGAAAGTATCCCGACAGGTCGCACTCAGAAAGGGCTAGTCTGGAAAGCTGTTGCTCAGCTTCATCTGCCAATGGCACTGCTCGCACAGGCGCACAGAGACTGGGGCTGCTTGCTTGCCTTGCCACCTCAAACTTCAGCTGCAGCCTAGGGAGTCTTTGCCAGGCGCCTGCCGCACCCCTGTCCCAAATATGCGAGTATCTCATGATATCCCTTACCAAGAAGGGGCTAGCCTGGAAAGCTTTTGCTCAGCCTCATCTGCCCATGGCACTGCTCGCACAGGAACAGAGAGACTGGGGCTGCTTGCTTGCCTTACCACCTTAAACTTCAAACATAGCCCGGGTGTCCCTTCCGGGTGCCTCCAGCAGCCATTCAACAAATGTGTGAAAATCTCCAGATAGCTCGCACCCAGAAGGGGCTAGCCTTGAAAGGTGTTGCTCAGCCTCATCTGTCAAGGCACTGCTCGCACAGGCGCAAAGAGACTGGGGCTGCTTGCTTGCTTTGCCACCTAAAACTTCAAACGTAGCCTAGGGGGACCTTGCCAGGCCCCTCCCACAGCCCTGACTTTGATATGCGAACGTCTCAGGATATCTCTTAGCAAGAAGGGGCTAGCCTGGAACTCTGTTACTCAGCCTCATCTGCCCATGGCACTGCTCGCACAGGCGCACAGAGACTGGGGCTGCTTGCTTGCCTTGCCACCTCAAACTTCAAACGTACCTTAGAGGATCCTTGCAAGGGGGATCCTGCAGCCCTGACCCGAATAGGCCAACGTCTCCAGATAGCTCGCACCTAAAATGGACTAGCCTGGGAAGTTGTTGCTCAGCCTCATCTGCCCATGGCACTCCTTGCACAGGTGCACAGAGACTGAGGTATCTTGCTTCCCTTGCCACCTCAAACTTCAAACGTAGCCTAGTGGTTCCTTGCTAGGCCCCTCCCACAGCCCCGACTTTGATATGCGAACGTCTCAGGATATCTCTTACAAAGAAGGGCCTAGCCTGGAGATATGCTGCTCAGCCTCATCTGCCCATGGCACTTCTCACACAGGCGCACACAGCCTGGAGCTGCTTTCTTGCCTTGCCACCTAAATGTTCAAACGTATCCATGTGGTCCCTGCAGTTTGCCTCCAGCAGACCTGCACCAAAAATGCGAACGTCTCCATATAGCTGCCACCCAGAAAGGGGCTAGCCTGGAAAGCTGTTGCGCTGCCACGTCTACCCATAGCACTGCTCCCACAGGCGCACAGAGACTGGGGCTGCTTGCTTGCCTTGACACCTCAAACCTCAAACATAGCCTAGGTGGTCTTTGCCGGGCACCTGCCGCAGCCCTGACCCGAATATGCGAGCGTCTCAGGATATCTCTTAGCAAGAAGGGGCTAGCCTGGAAAGCTGTTGCTCAGCCTCATCTGCCCATGGCACTGCTCGCACAGGCACACAGAGACTGGGGCTGCTTGCTTGCCTTGCCACCTCAAACTTTAAATGTAGCCTAGGGGATCTTTGCCGGGCGCCTGCCACAGCCCAGACCCGAATATACGAGCGTCTCAAGATATCTTATACTAGGAAGAGGCTAGCCTGGAAAGCTGTTTGTCCTGGGTTCGGCCAGGACAGGGTTAGTTTTCACCAGAATCCAGGAAGGGGCACAGCCGGGTGGTCTGACCCAACCCCAACCTGGCCAAACAGAGCCGGGTATTCCATACCATGTGCCGTCATGCTGGGTTCTGGTGGGGGGGGGGGCGGCGCGGCGGGAACTCACTCGCGGCTTGGGAGCGCGCGGCGCCAGTCCTGTTTGGGAGAGCGGCTCTGAGCGGTTCGTTGTTGTGTTTTCTCCTTATCTGTATCGTTGTTGTTACTGTTTCCCTTTGTTTGCTGTTCTGTCAAACTGCCCTTATCCCGACCCACCTGTTTTCTGCCTGTTTCTTACCATTCTCCTCCGCACCGCGGAGGGGCGGCCGCGTGGCACTTTTGTTGCCGGCGGCAGCCAAAACCAAAACATTCAATTGTCGCCCAAGCGTGGGACGGGGATAACGGCAGGGCTGAGCAGCGGGTGTTAAAACAGCTTTCTTAGATTTTGTTATAATTTGTTGTACGTATTTGCTGTGTTAGTTAAACAGTCGCCAGTAAAAATGTTTCTGTCTTTGATCAGATGGCTGTGGTTTTTGAATCCTTATTTGCTGTATCTGTTCGTTGCCATGCTGTTCATTACCTTGGGGAAAAGGACCAGGATGATGATTTTGCTGTACTGTCTGATATCGATTTATGATATGATGACATCACTGTGCATGAAATTAGGCTTGTATTTGCATGCGGCACTACGATCATGTCCATACCTCGGATCCTATGTCTTAGAATTTGTTAATAATCAAACCCAGCCTGTGGGGAATACCGGAGGGGATTCCTTCCCCCACTTTTTCGCCCCCACTCTTTCCTTCATGCTGGTCCTAACGGCTTTTGATAATTTCGAGTACCCGTGGGATGCTCAGGGCAACACTCTCCTTTTGTTATTCCTCCTGAATGGGCTTCAGGTTTTGTTTAGGGTTAAGCAAGCAGTTAAGAACATTGTGCAGAGACCTGCCCCGGGGCCGGATAGCTGTGAGTGGCTGGGTGTGTGGGACAGCATGGGAAAGTACCTAGGGCAGTGGGCACCCCCGGTGTTTTTTAAACTCACCCCTGAACAAATACAGAATCCCGACAAACTAGTAAAATACCTGCAAAAAGTGTGCTGCCACCCTGGGAACTCGAGAGACACACAAATCACCACAACGTGCTGGGGTCTGGCCCACGCCTACCGAGCTTCCCTGTTCAACAGTGTTCAGTTCCCTAAAGGGGAAAGGGGGGAAAACGAAGCAGCAGGCACTGCGGCTGGCACTGCCCCCCCAGCCGGCCCTGCAGCCCCTCCAGCCCAGCAGGCAGTCACAGCCCCCCCGACTGGCACCACCGCTGCTGCAGCCACTGGCGTGGTCCCGGCTCCCCCGGCGGGCACGGCAGCGGCTCCAGCCCCAGCTCCAGCTGCAGGCATCGCGGCCGAGCCCAATAACCAACCTGTGGCGGTAGCAGTCGCCCCCGTAAAAGCAAAGAAAGACGCAAAGAGAGCAGATCGCTCCGGGAGGGATGACGATGAGCCAGGGTCATCGCGGGAGACAGAGACAGAGATCATCACCCGGTCCCTGTCCCTGCGCGAGCTGCGAGACATGCGGAAAGATTTCAGCCGCCACCCAGGTGAGCACATTGTCACCTGGCTGCTGCGGTGCTGGGATAACGGGGCCAGCAGCTTGGAATTAGAGGGCAAGGAAGCCAAGCAGCTGGGATCCCTGGCCAGGGATGGGGGCATTGACAAGGCCATTGGGAAGAAGGAACAAGTCCTCAGCCTCTGGAGGAGACTTCTCTCAGGGGTGAGGGAGAGGTACCCCTTCAGTGACGATTTTGTATGCTATCCTGGCAAGTGGACCAATATGGAAAGGGGCATTCAGTACTTGAGAGAATTAACTGTGCGGGAGATGGTTTACCGTGAACCAGACGATGACCAGTTACCCACAGACCCAGATGAAGTCCAGTGCACAGCATCTATGTGGAGGAAGTTTGTGCGGAGCGCACCATCCTCATATGCCAACTCACTGGCAGTAGTAAACTGGAAAGGTAAAGAGGCACCAACAGTGGATGAGGTGGCTGTCAGACTCCGGCAATATGAGGAAAGTCTCTCTTCCTCCCTTGTCTCAACTGTGAATAAATTGTCCCGGCAGTTCCAGCAATTCAAAGAGGATATGTCCTACTCCCCACCTGTGCGGGCCCGCATCTCGGCTATTAGGGGCAAGCGTTTCTCTGCTCAGGAGAGGGAATACAGAGGCTACACACCACGGGGCACCCTGTGGTTCTACTTGCGTGACCACGGAGAGGACATGAGGAAGTGGGATGGAAAACCCACCTCAAGTCTAGAGGCACGAGTACGTGAGTTGCGAGGTAAAACAATCACCAAAGGGGATTCTCTTAGGAAAAATGCCGCTCCAGTTTCCAGCAGCCAGCTCTCCAGGCCAGGTAGGCAGTTTGATCTTGATTCCGATCCTCTGGAGGGGACCTCCAAGTCATTTCTACAGCAGGTGAGCAGCAAATTCTCTGACCAGGATTAGAGGGGCCCTGTCTCCAGCCAGGTGGAGGGATGGGACAACCGTGTTTATTGGATGGTGTGGATTCGGTGGCCTGGCACGTCAGATCCACAAGAGTATAAAGCTCTAGTGGACACTGGTGCACAGTGTAATTTAATGCCATCAGAGTTCAAAGGGTCAGAGTCCATTTGCATTTCGGGAGTGACAGGGGGGTCCCAAGAGCTGAGTGTATTGGAGGCTGAAGTGAGCCTCACTGGGCAGGACTGGCAGAAGCACCCCATTGTGACTGGCCCCGAGGCTCCGTGCATCCTTGGGATAGACTATCTTAGGAGAGGGTATTTCAAGGACCCAAAGGGGTATCGGTGGGCTTTTGGCATAGCTGCTGTGGAGACGGAAGAAATTAAACAGCTGTCCATTTTGCCTGGTCTCTCGGAGGATCCTTCCGTTGTGGGGTTGCTGAGGGTTGAAGAACAACAGGTACCCATCGCGACCACAACGGTGCACCGGCGACAGTATCGTACTAACCGAGACTCCCTTCTCCCCATTCATCAGCTGATCCGCCAGCTGGAGAGTCAAGGAGTGATCACCAAAACTCGCTCACCCTTTAATAATCCCATATGGCCAGTGAGAAAATCTACTGGAGAGTGGAGACTGACAATAGACTACCGTGGCCTGAATGAAGTCACACCACCTCTGAGTGCTGCCGTGCCAGACATGCTAGAACTTCAATATCAGCTGGAGTCAAAGGCAGCCAAGTGGTATGCGACAACTGACATTGCTAATGCATTCTTCTCCATCCCTTTGGCAGCAGAGTGCAGGCCACGGTTTGCTTTCACCTGGAGAGGCGTTCAGTACACCTGGAATCGACTGCCCCAGGGGTGGAAACACAGTCCCACCATTTGCCATGGACTAATCCAGACTGCACTGGAAAAGGGTGAAGCTCCAGAACATCTGCAGTACATCGACGACATCATTATATGGGGTGACAGAGCGGAGGAAGTTTTTGAGAAAGGGGAGAAAATAGTTCAGATCCTTCTGAAAGCCAGTTTCGCCATTAAGCGAAGTAAAGTCAAGGGACCTGCGCAAGAGATCCAGTTTTTGGGAATAAAATGGCAGGATGGGCACCGTCAAATCCCAATGGATGTCATCAACAAAATAGCAGCTATGTATCCACCAACCAGCAAAAAGGAAGCACAGGCCTTCCTGGGTGTTGTGGGTTTTTGGAGGATGCACATCCCAAATTACAGCCAAATTGTAAGTCCTCTGTACCACGTGACCCAGAAGAAGAATGATTTAGAATGGGGCCCTGAGCAACGACAGGCATTTGAACAGATTAAATGGGAGATAGGTCATGCCGTAGCCCTTGGTCCAGTCCGGTCAGGGCAAGATGTTAAAAACGTGCTCTACACCGCAGCCGGGGAGAATGGCCCAACCTGGTGTCTCTGGCAGAAAACACCAGGGGAGACTCGAGGTCGACCCCTGGGGTTCTGGAGCCGGGGATACAAAGGATCCGTGGCCTGCTATACTCCCACTGAAAAAGAGATTCTGGCAGCATATGAAGGCGTTTGAGCTGCTTCAGAAGTGGTCGGCACTGAAGCACAGCTCCTCCTAGCACCACGATTGCCGGTCCTGGGCTGGATGTTCAAAGAGAGGGTCCCCTCTACGCATCATGCTACCGATGCTACGTGGAGCAAGTGGGTCGCGCTGATCACCCAGCGTGCCCGAATGGGAAACCCCAGTCGCCCAGGAATTCTGGAGGTAATCATGGACTGGCCAGAAGGCAAAGATTTTGGAGCATCGCCAGAGGAGGAGGTGACACGTGCTGAAGAGGCCCCACTGTATAACCAGCTGCCAGAAGATAAGAAACAGTATGCCCTGTTCACGGATGGGTCCTGTCGCATTGTGGGGAAGCAGCGGAGGTGGAAGGCTGCTGTATGGAGCCCTACACGACAAGTCGCAGAAACTGCCGAGGGAGAAGCTGAGTCAAGCCAGTTTGCAGAGGTGAAAGCCATCCAGCTGGCTTTAGACATTGCCAGTCGAGAGAAGTGGCCAGTGCTCTATCTTTACACCGACTCTTGGATGGTGGCCAATGCCTTGTGGGGGTGGCTGCAGCAATGGAAGAAGAACAACTGGCAGCGCAGAGGCAAACCTATCTGGGCTGCCCCATTGTGGCAAGATATTGCTGCCCGTCTGGAGCAGTTGGCTGTAAAAGTCCGTCACGTGGACGCCCACGTCCCTAAGAGTCGGGCCACTGAGGAACATCAAAACAACCACCAGGTAGATCAGGCTGCTAAGATTGAAGTGGCTCAGGTGGATCTGGACTGGCAACATAAGGGTGAACTGTTTATAGCTCGGTGGGCCCATGACACCTCGGGCCACCAAGGAAGAGACGCGACATACAGATGGGCTCGTGACGGAGGGGTGGACTTGACCATGGACACCATTGCACAGGTTATCCATGAATGTGAGACATGCGCTGCAATCAAGCAAGCCAAGCGGGTAAAGCCTCAGTGGTATGGAGGACGATGGCTAAAATATAAATATGGGGAGGCTTGGCAGATTGACTACATCACACTGCCACAAACCCGCCAAGGCAAGCGCTATGTGCTCACAATGGTGGAGACCACCACCGGATGGCTGGAAACCTACCCTGTGCCCCATGCCACCGCCCGGAATACCATCCTGGGCCTGGAAAAACAAGTCCTGTGGCGACATGGCACTCCCGAAAGAATTGAGTCGGACAACGGGACTCATTTTCGTAACAGCCTCATAGACACCTGGGCCAAAGAACATGGTATCAAGTGGGTGTATCACATCCCCTACCATGCACCAGCCTCTGGAGAGATCGAGCGGTACAATGGGCTGCTAAAAACCACTTTGAGGGCAATGGGGGGTGGGACTTTCAAAAATTGGGATACCCATTTAACAAAGGCCACCTGGTTGGTTAACACCAGAGGGTCCACCAACCGGGCTGGTCCTGCCCAGTCAAAACCTCAGCGCCCCGTAGAAGGGGATAAAGTCCCTGTAGTGCACACGCGGAACATGTTAGGGAAGACAGTCTGGGTTAGTCCTGCCTTGGGCAAAGGCAAGCCCGTCCGCCGGATTGCCTTTGCTCAAGGACCTGGGTGTACCTGGTGGGAAATGCAGAAGGATGGGGAAGTCCGATGTGTACCTCATGGGGATTTGATTTTAGGGGAGAATAGTCCATAAATAAATTGTATAAAGTTAATTGTTAAATAACCCTGTCACTGTCTGTTATCACTGTTACAATTGTTATATTTAGTACCAGTAGTAGCATAGTAAGAATCATCCAGATTAAAGAAGGATGGACTTTTCTGATGAACCCTAGCAGAGCACAGCGATGATGGAACTGGACCTGGTTTTCAACAACTGGCACCCAGCAACTTCATCGAGATCGAGGTCTCCAAACTGCAGACTGTTGGCACGGGCCGCACCAGATACATCAACCGTGAGCTCCAGATGCAGCAAGTGACCGTCCATCACCACACATCACCTCTCCTGTCACGGAAGACCATTACGACAGATGGATTAAGTGTACTCAACGGACACTTTAGAGTGATGATCCGTAGACTAAGGTAACGATATCTGGAGACAGGAGAAGTGGCGGTGATCAACTGGACAATGGGGGACCAGGGCACGACGTAGATGGTATGGAATAAGGGGTGGATAATGTCCTTGGTTTGGCCAGGACAGGGTTAATTTTCACCAGAATCCAGGAAGGGGCACAGCCGGGTGGTCTGACCCAACCCCCACCTGGCCAAACAGAGCAGGGTATTACATACCATGTGCCGTCATGCTGGATTCCGGTGGGGGGGGCCGCACGTTGGGAACTCACTCGCGGCTCGGGAGCTCGCGGCGCCGGTCCGGTTAGGGAGAGCGGCTCTGAGGCTCGTGCGGTACGTTGTTCTGTTTTCTCCTTATCTGTTCTGTCTTCTCCTTATCTGTTCTGTCAAACTGCCCTTAACCTGACCCACCTGTTTTCTGCCTGTTTCTTTCCATTCTCTTCCGCACCGCGGCGGGGAGGGGCAGCCGCATGCAATTTTGTTGCAGGCGGCAGCCGAAACGAAAACACTTTTGCTCAGCCTCATCTGCCCATGGCACTGCTCGCACAGGCGCACAGAGACTGGGGCTGCTTGCTTGCCTTGACACCTCACACTTAAAATGTAGCCCTGGGGTGCCTCCCGGATGCCTCCAGCAGGCCTTCTCTGAAAATGCGAACGTCTCCAGATAGCTCGCAAACAGAAGGGGCTACCCTGGAAAGCTGTTGCTCAGCCTCATCTGCCCATGGCAGTGCTCGCACAGGCGCACAGAGAGACTGGGGCTGCTTGCTTGCCTTGCCACCTCAAACTTCAATCGCAGCCTAGGGGGTCCTTGCCGGGCGCCAACCGCAGCCCGGACCTAAATATTCAAACGTCTCAAGATATCTCTTACCAAGAAGGGGCTAGACTGGAAAGCTTTTGCTCAGCCTCATCTGCCCATGGCACTGCTCACACAGGTGTACAGAGACAGGGGCTGCTTGCTTGCCTTGCCACCTCAAACTTCAAACGTAGCCTATGGTGTTCTTGACGTGGGCCTCTCACAGCCCTGACCTGAATATGCGAACATATCATGATATCACTTACCAGGAAGGGGCTAGCCTGGAAAGCTGTTGCTCAGCGTCATCTGCTCATGGCACTGCTTGCACAGGTGCTCAGAGACTGGGGCTGCTTGCTTGCCTTGCCATCTCAATCTTCAAACGTAACCAAAGGGTCCCTGACCGGTGCCTCCATCAGCCCTGCAACGAATATGCGAACGTCTCCAGATAGCTCGCAACCAAACAGGCTATCCTAGAAAGCTGTTGCTCAGCCTCATCTGCCCATGGCACTGTTCGCATAGGCACACAGAGACTGGGGCTGCTTGCTTGCCTTGCCACCTCAAACTTCAAACATAGACTAGGGGGTCACTGACGTGTCCCTCCAGCAGCCATGCAACGAATATGCGAATGTGTGCAGATAGCTTGCACCCAGAAGGGGCAAGCCTGGAAAGCTGTTGCTCAGCCTCATCTGCCCATGGCACTGCTCGCACAGGCGCCCAGAGACTGGGGCTGCTTGCTTGCCTTGACACCTCAAACTTCAAATGTAGCCAAAGGGGTCTTTGCCGTGCCCCTCCCGCAGCCCTGACCTTAATATGCGAACGTCTCAGGATATCTTTTACCAAGAAGGGGCTAGCCTGGAAAGCTGTTGCTCAGCCTCATCTGCCCATGGCACTGCTCACACAGGCGCCCAGAGACTGGGGCTGCTTGCTTGCCTTGACACCTCAAACTTCAAATGTAGCCAAAGGGGTCTTTGCCGTGCCCCTCCCGCAGCCCTGACCTTAATAAGCGAACGTCTCAGGATATCTTTTACCAAGAAGGGGCTAGCCTGGAAAGCTGTTGCTCAGCCTCATCTGCCCATGGCACTGCTCACACAGATGCACAGAGACTGGGTATGCTTGCTTGACTTGCCACCTGAAACTTCAAACGTAGCCTAGGGGGTCTTTGCCGGGTGCCTCCCACAGCCCTGACCTTAATGTGCGTGCTTCTCACTATATCTGTTACCAAAAAGGGGCTAGCCTTGAAAGGTGTTGCTCAGCCTCGTCTGCCCTTGGTACTGCTCGCACAGGCGCACACAGACTGAGGCTGCTTGCTTGCCTTGCCACCTCAAACTGCAAACGTAACCAGGGGGTCCCTGACGGTTGCCTCCAGCAGCCATGACCCGAATAGGCGAACTTCTCCAGATAGCTTCCACCCAGAAGAGGCTAACCTGGAAAGCTGTTGCTCAGCCTCATCTGCCCATGGCACTGCTCGCACAGGCGTCCAGAGTCTGGGGCTGCTTCCTTGCCTTGCCACCTCAAACTTCGAACACATCTCAGGGCTCCCTGCCCGGTCCCTTCAGCAGCCCTCCATCGAAAATGCGAGCGCCTCGGGTAATCTATTACCAAGAAGGGGTTAGCCTGGAAAGCTGTTGCTCAGCCTCATCTGCTCATGGCACTGCTCGCACAGGTGCGCAGACACTGGGGCTTCTTGCTTGTCTTGCCACCTCAATCTTCAAACGTAGCTTGGGGATCCCTGCCAGCTGCCTCCAGGAGACCTGCACCAAAAATGCGAACATCTCCAGATAGTTTCCACCCAGAAGGGCCTAGCCTGGAACACTGTTGCTCAGCCTCATCTGCTCATGGCACTGCTCGCACAGAGGCACAGAGACTGGGGCTGCTTGCTTCCCTTGCCACCTCAAAATTCAAACGTAGCCTAGGGGGTCTTTGCCGGGTGCCCGCCGCACCCTTGTCAAGAATTTGCGAGCGTCTCAAGATATCTCTTACCAAAAAGGGGCTAGCATGCAAAGCTGTTGCTCAGCCTCGTCTACCCATGGCACTGTTCGCACAAGCGCAGAGAGACAGGGGTTGCTTGCTTGCCTTACCACCTCAATTTTCAAATGTAGCCCAGGGATCCCTGCCGTGTGCCTCCAGCAGACCTGCACTGAAGATGCGAACATCTCCAGACAGATCGCTACCAGAAGGGACTAGCGTTGAAAAGTGTTGCTCAGCCTCATCTGCCCATGGCACTGCTCGCACAGGCGCACAGAGAGACTGGGTCTGCTTGCTTGCCTTGCCACCTCAAACTTCAAATGTATGCTAGGGGGTCCTTGGCGAGGGCCTTCCGCAGCCCTGACCCGAATATGCGAACGTCTCAGAATATCAATTAGCAAGTATAGACCAGCCTGGAAAGCTGTTGCTCAGCCTCATCTGCCTATGGCACTGGTCGCACAGGCACACAGAGACTGGGGCTGCTTGCTTGCCTTGCCACCTCAATTTTCCAACGTAGCCCAAAAATCCCTGCCGAGTGCCTCTAGCGGACCTGCACTGAAGATGCGAACATCTCCAGATGGATCGCACCCATAAGGGACTAGCCTTGAAAACTGTTTCTCAGCATTATCTGCCCATGGCACTGTTCGCACATGCGCCCAGAGACTGGGGCTGCTTTCTTGCCTTGCCACCTCAAACCTGAAATTTAGCCTAGGGGGTCTTTGCCGGGCACCCGCTGCACTCCTGTCCCGAATATGCGAAAGACTCTGGATAGCTCGCACCCAGAAAGGGCTAGCCTGGAAAGCTTTTGCTCAGCCTCATCTGCCCATGGCACTGCTCGCACAGGCGCTCAAGCACTGAGGCTTCTTGCTTGCCTTGCCACCTCAATTTTCAAACGTAGCCCGGGGATCCCTTCTGAGTGCCTTCAGCAGCCCTGCACTGAAGATGCGAAAGTCTCAGGTTATCTCTTACCAAGTATTGGCTAGCCTGGAAAGCTGTTGCTCAGCCTCATCTGCCCATGGCACTGCTCGCACAGGCACACAGACACTGGGGCTGCTTGCTTGCCTTGCCACCTCGATCTTCAAACATAGCCCAGGGGTCCCTGCCGGGTGCCTCCTCCAGTCCTGCACCGAAAATGCGAACGTCTCCACAAAGCTCGCACCCAGAAGGGGCTAGCCTGGAAAACTGTTGCTCAGCCTCATCTGCCCATGGCACTGCTCGCACAGGTGCACAGAGACTGGGGCTGCTTGCTTGCCTTGCCACCTCAAACTTCAAACGTAGCCCGGGACTCTGTGCTTCGTGCCTCCAGCAGCCGTGCTCCCAAAATGCGATCTTCTCCAGATAGACTACACCCAGCAGGGTGTAGCCCAGAAAGCTGCTTCACAGCCTCACCTGCCCATGGCACTGCTCGCACAGGCGCACAGAGACTGGGGCTGCTTGCTTGTGGAGTCCTGCCTGGACGAGAGGGGACAGAGCTTGGTGCATTGAGCAACCCAGGTTCCGATCCGGAAGGGAACCTTGGGAGCGGCTGACACGGAACCCTGCTGGGAAGGCAGAGCGACGAGCTCGGGACACTGGAGCAGGGGGAACGTCACCGTTTCCTGCCACACTGTCACTTCCTTCCTGCCACGCTCTTGTTTCCAGCCACAGCACTGTTTTGACATCGAGATGCAGCTGTGCACCAATCACAAAGAGTTGCAGTAGTTTTGCCTATATGTGGATTGGAGGTTTGACTAATCAGATGCTGTAATTACTTTGCTATATAAACCTTGTTTTTGCTGACTAATAAAGGTGAACGATCATACTCATATTGGGGTCACATCGTCACAACGTTTCCGTAACCCACGCCAACAGGGCTGCTTGCTTACCTTTCACCTTAAACTTCAAACCTATCTGGGGGTCACTGCCGGGTGCCTCCATGAGCCCTGCACAGAAGGTGCGAACGTCTACGCATAGCTCGAACCAAGAAGGTGCTAGCCTGGAAAGCTGTTGCTCAGCCTCATCTGCCCATGGTACTGCTCGCACAGGCGCACACAGACTGAGGCTGTTTGATTGCCTTCCTACCTCAAACTTCAAACATTGCATAGGGGGTCTTTGCCGGGCGCCCACCGCACCCTTGTCCCGAATATACGAGCGTCTCAGGATATCTCTTACCAAAAAGGGGCTAGCCTGGAATGCTGTTGCTCAGCCTCATCTGCCCATGGCACTGCTCGCAAAGGAACACAAAGACTGAGGCTGCTTGCTTGCCTTGCCACCTCAATCTTCAAATGTATCCCGGGCATCCCTGCCTGGTGCATCCAGCAGACCTGCACTGAAGATCGGAACATCTCCAGATACACCGCACTCAGAAGGGACTAGCCTTGAAAACTGTTTCTCAGCCTCATCTGCCCATGGCACTGCTCACACAGAAGCACAGAGACTGGGGCTGCTTGCTTGCCTTGCCACCTCAAACTTCAAACAAATCCCGGGCGTCCCTGCCGGGTGTCTCCAGCAACCCTGCACCGAAAATGCGAAAGTCTCCAGATAGCTCGCACCCAGAAGGGGCTAGCCTGCAAAAGTGTTGCTCAGCCTCATCTGCCCACGACACTGGTCGCACAGGCGCACAGAGACTGGGGTTCCTTCTTGCCTTGCCAACTCAGACTTAGAACGTAGCCCTCGTGTCCCTTCCGGGTGCCTCTAGCCGCCCTGCACCGAAGGTGCAAACGTCTCCATATAGTTCGAACTTAGAAGGGGCTAGGCTGGAAAGCTGTTGCTCAGCCTCAACTGGTCATGGCACTGCTTGCACAGATGCACAGAGACTGGGGCTGCTTGCTTGCCTTGCCACCTCAAACTACAAACATAGACCGGTGCTCCCTGCCGGGTCCCTCCAGCAGCCCTGCACCGAAAATGCCAATGTCTCAGGATATCTATTACCAAGAAGCGCCTAGCCTGCTAAGCTGTTCTTCAGCCTCATCTGCTTATGGCATTGCTTCTATAGGTGCACACAGACTAAGGTTCTTGCTTGCCTTGCCACCTCAATCTTCAAACGTAGCCCGGGGATCCCTGCCGGGTGCCTCCAGCAGACCTGCACTGAAACAGCGAACATCTCCAGACAAATCGCACCCAGAAAGGGACTAGCCTTGAAAGCTGTTCCTCAGCCTCATCTACCCACGGCACCGCTCACACAGATGAACAGAGAATGGGGCTGCTTGCTAAACCTTCTACCTCCAACTTCAAACGTATCCTAGGGGGTGTTTGCTGGGCGCCCCCAGCAGCCCTGACCTGAATATGCGAACGTCTCAGAATATCACTTATCAAGAAGGTGCTAGCCCGGAAAGCTGTTGTTCAGCCTCATCTGCTCATGGCACTGCTCGCACAGGCACAGAGAGACTGGGGCTGCTTGCTTGCCTTGCCACCTCAAACTTCACACTTACCTCGTGGCTCCCTGCTGGGTCCCTCCAGCAGCCCTGCACCGAGAATGCTAACGTCTAAGGATATCTCTTACCCAGAAGGGTGTAACCTGGAAAGCTGTTGCTCAGCCTCATCTGCCCATGCACTGCTTGCACAGGCGCACAGATACTGGGCTTGCTTGCTTGCCTTGCCACCTCAAACTTGACACGTAGCCTAGGGGATCCTTGCAGGGGACCTCCCACAGCCCTGACCTGTATATGCAAACATATCAGCACATCTCTTAACGAGAAGGGGCTAGCCTGGAAAGTTTTTGCTCAACCTCATCTGCCCATGGCACTGCTCGCACAGGCACACACAGAGTGGGGCTGCTTGCTTGCCTTGCCACCTCAAATTTCAACGTAGCCTAGGGGGTCCTTGCAGGACGCCTCCCGTAGCCCTGACCTGAATATGCGAACGTCTCAGAATATCTCTTACCAAGAAGGTTTTTGCCTGGAAAGCTGTTGCTCAGACTCATCTGCCCATGGCACTGCTCGCACAAACACACAGAGACTGGGGCTGCTTGCTTGCCTTTCCACCTCAGACTTCAAACGTAGCGTAGGGGTCTCTGCCAGGGGCATCCCGCAGGCCTGACCCAAATATGCGAACATCTCGAGATATCTCTTACAAAGAAGGGTTTATCCTGGAAAGCTGTTGCTCAGCATCATCTGCCCATGGCACTGCTCGCACAGGCGCACAGAGACTGGGGATGCTTGCTTGCCTTGCCACCTCAAACCTCACTTGTAGTCTAGGGGGTCCTTGGCGTGGGCCTTCCACAGCCCTCACCCGAATATACGAACGTCATAGGATATCTCGTAACAAAAAGGGGCTATCCTTGAAAGCTGTTGCTCAGCCTCATCTACCCATGGCACTGCTCGCACAGGCGCACACAGACTGGGGGAGCTTGCTTGCCTTGCCACCTCAAACTTCAAACGTAGCCCGGGGCTCCCTGCTGGATCCCTCCAGCACCCCTGCACGGAGAATGCGTACGTTCAGGATATCTCGTACCAAGAAGGGTTTAGCCTGGAAAGCTGTTGTTCAGACTCATCTGCCCATGGCACTGCTCGCACAGGAACACAGAGACTGGGGCTGCTTGCTTCCCTTGTCACCTTAAACTGCAAACATAGCCTGGGTGTCCCTGCCGGGTGCCTTCTGCAGCCCTGCCCCGAATATGAGAACGTCCCCAGATAGCTCGCAACCAGAAGTTGCTAGACTTGAAAGGTGTTTCTCAGCCTCATCTGCCCATGGCACTGCTCTCACAGGCGCACAGAGACTGGGGCTGCTTGCTTGCCTTGCAACCTCAAACTTCACACTTATCTCGTGGCTCCCTGCTGGGTCCCTCCAGCAGCCCTGCACCGAGAATGCTAACGTCTAAGGATATCTCTTACCCAGAAGGGTGTAACCTGGAAAGCTGTTTCTCAGCCTCATCTGCTAAGGGCACTGCTCGCACAGGCGCACAGAGACTGGGGCTGCTTGCTTGCCTTGCCACCTCAAACTTGACACGTAGCCTAGGGGATCCTTGCAGGGGACCTCCCACAGCCCTGACCTGTATATGCAAACATATCAGCACATCTCTTAACGAGAAGGGGCTAGCCTGGAAAGTTTTTTCTCAACCTCATCTGCCCATGGCACTGCTCGCACAGGCACACACAGAGTGGGGCTGCTTACTTGCCTTGCCACCTCAAATTTCAACGTAGCCTAGGGGGTCCTTGCAGGACGCCTCCCGTAGCCCTGACATGAATATGCGAACGTCTCAGGATATCTCATACCAAAAATGGGCTAGCCTGGAAAGCTGTTGCTCAGCCTCATCTGCCCATGGCACTGCCTGCACAGGCACACATAGACTAGGGGTACTTGCTTGCCTTGCCACCTCAAACTTCAAACATAGCTTATGGGGTCTTTGCCGGGCACATGCCGCAGCCTTGACACGAATATGCGAACGTCTCAGGATATCTCTTAACGAGAAAGTGCTAGCGTGGAAAGCTGTTGCTCAGCCTCATCTGCCCATGGCACTGCTCACACAAGCACACAGAGACTGCGGCTACTTGCTTGCCTTGACACCTCAGTCTTCAAAACTAACGACGGGGTCCCCGCAGGGTGCCTCCATCAGCCCTGACCCTAATATGCGAACGTCACCAGATAGCTCGCACCCAGAAGGGGCTTGCCTGGAAAGCTGTTGCTCAGCCTCATCTGCCCATGGCACTGCTCGCACACATGCACAGAGACTGGGACTGCTTGCTTGCCTTGCCACCTCAATCTTCAAACATAAGTCGGGACTCCCTGTCAGGTGCCTCCAGCAGCCCTGCACCGAAAATGAGAATGTCTCAGGATGTCTCGTACCAAGAAGGGTTTAGCCTGGAAAGCTGTTGCTCACTCATCTGCTCATGGCACTGCTCGCACAGGCAGAAAGAGACTGGGGCTGATTGCTTGCCTTGCCACCTTCAACTTCAAACAGAGCCTAGGGGGTCTTTGCTGGGCGCTCACCGCACTCCTGTCCCGAATATGCGAGCGTCTCAGGATAACTAGTACCCAGAAGGGGCTAGCCTGGAAAGCTGTTGCTCAGCCTCATCTACCCATGGCACTGCTCGCACATTTGCACAGAGCCTGGGGCTGCTTGCTTGTGGAGTCCTACCTGGACGAGAGGGGACATAGCTTGGTGCATTGAGCAACCCAGGTTCCGATCCGGAAGGGAACCTTGGGAGCGGCTGACACGGAACCCTGCTGGGAAGGCAGAGCGACGAGCTCGGGACACTGGAGCAGGGGGAACGTCACCGTTTCCTGCCACACTGTCACTTCCTTCCTGCCACGTTGCTGTTTCCTGCCACAGTACTGTTTTCACACCGAGATGCAGCTCTGCACCAATCACGAGTTGCAGTAGTTTTGCCTATATATGGCTTGGGGTTTAACCATTCAGATGCTGTAATAGTTTTGCTATATAAACCTTGTTTTTGCTGACTAAGAAAGGTGAACGATCATACTCATATTGGTGTCACATTGTTACAACGTTTCCGTAACTCACGCCAACATTTGGTAGCAGCAGATTGACAGTTTCCCTGCAGGAGTCCCTCGGTCTGCGGTGAGCAGCTAGAGAGGGGGCGTGGGAACAATGGCTGGGAGGGTCCTGCCTGGGTGCGAATGCGCAGGGCAAACACGGATGGCCGACTCCCAGGAACTTTCGAGCCACACTGGGGCTGCCTGGCGCAGCTAAAATTTAACGTGGAGGCCGTGGTCGCAGGCATGGAGGTGGATGCTGCGGCAACGTTGCTCGTCGGTATTCTCTCTAAGAGAGGAATAGACGCAACGGCAAAGCAACTCATGAAGTTGATTAAACTGGGGCAACGATGGGGTCACTTTGCGGATACCCCGCTACTGTTTTCCGTCTCTGAATGGCAAGAATTAGGAGAGACTATGTGGGAAAGGACAATAACGGGGGAGGAAAAGGAAGAAAAGGAGATAAAAGCCGTCCGCGAGCTCTGGCGAACAGTATTACAGACCTTAAAAGCCATGAAAGCTGAACGAGAGGTGGCGTGTGCTGCAGCTCATATGCTAGCTCAGGAGCCCGGGAAAGATCACGCGCCTAAGCCTGGGACATTATCACGGGTTTTCGGGCTACCTGCCGTTAGAGGGATGACTGGGATCACTTGTAACACAATTGCCGAGATTCGAGCGAGTGCGGAGCACGGTTTCGGTCTGGGCGCAGAGGGGGTTGGCCCACCGGAAGTTGCTGCCAGAGAGATCAACTCGAAATGCGAGCTGGACGCGGTAGTACGACCACCCCCGGGGAGCGAGGAGGAGTCGGGTGCCGAAGTGCGACTGTCTTCCGGAAGATGGGAGGAGTGGCTGCCTTTCGGAAGAGGGGAGGAGCGGCTAGTACCACCCCCAGAGGGGGAGGGAGAAGGGGCGTGGCTTACGACATCGGCCCCTCCTGGGGTGTGGCCTGCAACATCGGCCCCTCTTCTCTATCCACCCCTGCCATCTTCCAGCGAGGTGTCTCCACTCCCGATGCCCTCTGATGGCGGCCAGAATGAATTGCAAGGAAAAAAAGCGTGCGATATTTTGCAGTCAGTTTTGCACAGTCTTCAAGACATGAGCTTGCAGTTCCAGCATATGTCAATCGTTACCAACCCCCCCCACCGGGAAAATGAGGCTTCCTCTCTGAAATGTTTAGCTGGGTCTCCGGCACCGATCACACCTGCCTGCTGGAGCGGTGTTATAAGAGATGCCATCCTAGATGGACAGTGGAACGTTGCCACCATTATGAGAGATACACAAGCCTTAGCCTGTCCTGTGGTACAGGTTAATGGATGACAATCGTAAGTACGGGTGTTTGGCCGGAGGAGTGGCCACTAAGTGTTCCCACAACGGCTATCGCAGGGGTGGGGGGACACTCCACTCCCACGATGAGCCAATACCCTGTGCAAATAACCTTTCCTGAAGGGCAGGACGTCAGTTTAAAGGTCTATGTCATGCAGCTGCCCGAAACTCTTTCAGCCCTAATTGGGCACGACATTTTGAGTCAAATTGGAGTTGTACTAACTACTACCCCTTTTTAGTTATGGGCACTGGCGAGCAGTCGCCCAACCCACCGCTAACCTGGCTTTCCAACGAACCCGTGTGGGTTGACCAGTGCCCCATGACAGAAGAGCGACTGCAAATAACAAGGCAATTGGTAGCAGAACAACTCGCTGCAGGCCACATCAAGCCTTCAGTCAGCCCATGGAATACCCCCATTTTCGTCATTCTGAAAAAGAGCGGCAAATGGCGCCTCTTACACGACCTACGTAAGATTAATGAGCAGATGCAACCCATGGGAGCTGTACAAGCTGGAATGCCATCACCTGCTATGCTTCCGTCGGGTTGGCACGTGATCGTTGTTGACCTAAAAGACTGTTTTTTCGCTATACCTTTACATCTGCGGGACACTCAACGGTTTGCCTTTTCAATACCGGTAACCAACAAAGCAGCACCTTCAGAGCGATATGAGTGGGTTGTCTTGCCGCAAGGCATGAGAAACTCACCCACGCTGTGTCAACTTTATGTGGCTTGGGTCTTAGCTCCACTCAGGGAGCAATGGCTGAATACAATCATTTATCATTATATGGATGACATCCTCTGCTGTCAACAGGAAGCGTTCAATGACGATTCCTTGACACAGCTGAGTACTGTTTTAGCCAGCAAGGGCCTTGTCATTGCCCCGGAAAAGGTTCAGCGATCTGCACCATGGAAGTATTTGGGGTGGCGCATCTCTGACGCTAAGATCCAACCACAGAAGGTGGAGTTAGCGACAAATTTGCGCACATTGACTGATGTACAGACTTTACTTGGAGATATCCAGTGGGTGCGCAACTGTGCTGGTATTTCCAATGCTGACATTGCACCATTGACATGACTACTACGTGGCTCACATCCCAGCACAGCAGTCACCCTATCACAGACGCAACAAGCAGCTTTGCAGCACATCGTACAGAAGCTTCAAACAGCTTGGACTGCTAGGCGATTGCTAACCCTACCTGTTTCCTTGCTTATTTGTAACCCTTCAGAGTCACCGTATGCCCTTGTTTGTCAGTGGCAAAACAAGAAGGGGGAGACTCCTTCCTGTACAGCATCGTTGAATAGTCCTGACTTTGCCACTGACAAACCTATTAGGGGCGATGATTCATTTTACATACTAGAATGGGTGTTTTTAAGTGTGCAGCCAAAGACTAGTACACAGACACGATCAGAAGCTGTGGGAGAGCTAATCAGAAAAGGTAGGACGAGGATAGTGGAAATATCAGAGGAAGAGCCGCAGGACATCAGTATACCGGTCAAAGCAGCAGATTTGGAATGGTGGTTGAGGCATGCTCTACCCATACAGGAAGCCCTGTTAGGCTATGATGGGAGGATACATTCCCGACAGCCGAAAGGGAGATTGTGGCAGTTCTTGAAGCGTAATCTATGGCTTGAGAAGTCCAGAGTTCAGGAGAAGCCGCTGGCTGAAGGAATCACAGTGTATACAGATGCAGGCAGGAGGCTGCGTAAGGCAGTTTGTGTTTGGCAAGAAGGGGGCCGGTGGTGTCATCATATGATACAAGGACAGGATGGAGATTCGCTGCAAATTTTAGAGCTGACTGCCGTGGTCTGGGCTTTAACTAATTGGTTAAATGAGCCTTTAAATGTTGTAACTGACTCCCTTTATGTAGCCGGGATAGTGCCTCGAATACCGGATGCCTTGCTTAGGGAGGCAGTCAATCCTAGATTAGGCAAGCTGTTTATCCAGTTGCGGACCGTACTGTCTCAACGGGCCGTACCTTGTTGTGTCATTCATGTGCGTAGCCACCAACGGGATCTGGGACTAGGGCACGGCAATCAGATTGCTGACAACTTAGTCAGTCCCGCATGCCCTATGCCTCCAGTAGACAAGTTTCAGCAGGCCAGACAGAGTCATGAGAATTTTCACCAAAATGCAAGAGGTCTGCGAAGGCCATTTGGACTGACAGAGAATGAGGCTCGTTATATTGTACAGGCCTGTCCTAAGTGCGGAAACCAAGGACCAGGTATAGGCCAAGGAGTAAATCCAAAAGGGCTACAGGCACTTGCGCTGTGGCAGATGGACGTCACGCACTTCTCCGAATTTGGGCGACTGAAGTACATGCATGTCACAATAGACACCTTTTCAAAAATGATATGGGCCTCTGCTTTACCTGGGGAGAAAGCGCAACATGTTTGTAAACATCTGCTTTCGTGTTTTGCAGTACTGGGGGTCCCTGAAGAAATTAAGACCGATAATGGACCTGCCTACATCAGTCAAAAGCTGAGATCATTCTTGCTGACGTGGGGAATTAAGCACACCAAGGGAATTGCGCATTCTCCGACAGGGCAAGGCCTCATAGAGCGCACTCATCGTGTGCTGAAAGACTACTTAGATAAACAGCGAGGAGTTGAAACAGAAGCGCAATCAAGGTTGCATCGAGTTCTTTTTACTTTAAACTATTTGTGCCTTATGGGTGATCAGGAGGCACCGCCTGTTGTGGTGCATCACCAGAACTTAAAATTCAATCGTGCAACGACTTTACTGCGGTTTAAAGTGATCTGTAGAGACCCGACTACTGGAGAATGGGCTGGACCCGTACCAGTGATATTTAATGGTCGAGGTTATATGTGTGTTTCCACAGATCGCGGTCCAGTCTGGGTGCCTAGCTGAGCCGTGAAGCCTGCTTTGAATCAGCAAGACAAGTTAGCCGAGGAGCAACAAGCAGACTCTCATGAGCGGAGCAATCAAGTAGAAGTAACCTGAATAGAGGGAGGAGTATATAAGTGGTTACCAGGAGGTACTTGTCACCGATAGCACCTGTGATGTTTTGTGAGATCTGTAAGCCTCGGGTTTTATGTAACTGTTGCACTTGCTAACCATAGCGGCGGCGTCGAATATCGTTTGCGAAGCATCAGTGTGATCAGTGCCTTTAATAGGGCGCAGCGTAGCTCGCGCTTTAATTGTTATAAAGCTCAAGACAAAAGGAAGCGATGCTTATCTCTGTAGCCGCTTGAAGTAAGTAAGGTGAGCAAACCAGAGAGTTAAAACCGTATGGGTAAGTTGTTCCTTTAATATAGCCAAGGTAAGTTAGTGCCTGCTGTGTGGACCGTCCCCAAAGCAGAGGGGGAAAGACGAGAGTGCGATGCTTACATCAGTTTTGAATGTAATGGGAGGAAAACGAGTGGTTACCCTGTTAGACGTACTCTTTACGTGTTGTCAGATTATAATAGCCGAAGAAACCCTTTACCGCATTGAGCCCCGACAAAATCTATGGGTTACCTGGGGAACAAAACGGGCCAATCAGCATTTTGTTTGTCTCTTGCTTCCGCAACAGAACCTTTTCGCAGCTGTCTAATAGGAGTACCTAGTTACAATGTTACTCATTTTACTAATTATAGTGCAGGCAGATGTACAAAGGAGATTCAAGTGAGTAATTGCAGTGCCAAACTCATACAAGGTCTGAATCGCACATTGCCCTGGGATCCTCAAGAGTTGAACTTGCTAGGATCGATGAGGATTGGTAACACAACCGAAAACTGGACTCAAACTTGTTTTGTATTTGCAGGGCCTGCTATTGCTAGGCCTAACCATCGCCATTTCTTCAACCAGTCAGGGTGGGCCAATGTCACTCCAATTGCTTCTTATTATGACTATCAGGGCCACTCTAGAGCTGTCACCTTCTGTGGTACCAATGATACGAACAAAAGAAGCCCCCAAAGTCTGGGCGCCTACGGGATGGAAGGTGGTTTTCCCTTGTGGAATAATGCTACGCCTAAAGCCTTGCCTCCTGACGTGTTTTTAATCTGTGGCGACAGGGCATGGCAAGGAATTCCTCGTAACCTGTTGCTTAGGTCAGCTGACATTGCTAGCCCCAGATCGATAGTGGTGGAAGAAGGTGACAACTCGTCCCAAACGAGGTTTTACGGGTCTTCCTCCTAACTGCGATGATCGAATCACTCGCCCAAGTACCACCGAACGAGTATTTATGGCATTATTAGTGCCCGGTGCTGCCGCCGGCGCAGCGTTAAACCAGCTAGGGAAATTGACATGCTGGGCAGAGAAGCAAGCCAGTGTTACCACAAAAGTCTTGCAATCCTTGCTAGAAGATCAGAGTAGTCTACGACATGCAGTATTGCAAAATAGAGCCACAATTGATTTTTTACTGCTGGCCCAAGAACATGGCTGTGAGGATTTTGAAGGCATGTGCTGTATGAATTTGTCCATCCACAAGCAATTACAATGGTTCGAACAGCACGCCAATCAAATACCACAAAACCAGGGATTTTTTGATGGATTTCTCAACTCGCTCTTTGGTAATCTGCCCGCCTGGCTTAACAATTTAATTATAGAAATTTTGCGCATACGTATCGTGTTACTTGCTGTTGGAATTATAATATGTATTTGCTTTAGCTGCCTTAAAAGGGCTCTCTCCAAGATGACGAAGCAAACCTGGCTTGGTAAAAAACAAGAAGGGGGAATTGTGGAGTCCTGGCTGGACGAGAGGGGACATAGCTTGGTGCGTTGAGCAACCCAGGTTCCGATCCGGAAGTGAGCCTTGGGAGCGGCTGACACGGAACCCTGCTGGGAAGGCAGAGCGACGAGCTCGTGACAGTGGAGCAGGGGGAACGTCACCGTTTCCTGCCACACTGTCACTTCCTTCCTGCCACGTTGTTGTTTCCTGCCACAGTACTGTTTTCACACCGAGATGCAGCTCTGCACCAATCACAACGAGTTGCAGTAGTTTTGCCTATATATGGCTTGGGGGTTTAACCATTCAGATGCTGTAATAGTTTTGCTATATAAACCTTGATTTTGCTGAATAATAAAGGTGAACGATCATACTCATATTGAGGTCACATCGTTACAAAGGATCCGTAACCCATGCAAACACTTGCATACCTTGCCACCTAAATTTTCAAACGTAGCCCAGGAATCCGTGCCAGGTGACTCCAGCAGACCTGCACTGCAAATGCGAACATCTCCAGATAGATCGCACCCAGAAGAGACTAGCCTGGAAAGCTGTTGCTCAGCCTCATCTGCCCATGGCACTGCTCGCACAGATGCACACAGACTGGGGCTGCTTGCTTGCCTTGCCACCTCAAACTTCAAACGTACCCTAGGGGGGGTCTTTCCCGGTTGCCTGACGTTCCCTGTCCCAAAAGTGCGAGCGGCTCAGGATATCTCTTGCCAAGAAGGGGCTAGCCTGGAAAGCTGTTGCTCAGCCTCATCTGCCCATGGTACTGCTCGCACAGGCGCACAGAGACTAGGGCTGCTTGCTTGCCTTGCCACTTTAAACTTCAAACATAACCCGGGTGTCCCTTCCGGGTGCCTCCAGCAGACCTGTCCCAAATATGAGAACGTCTCCAGATAGCTCGCAACCAGAAGGGGCTAGCCTGCAAAACTGTTGCTCAGCCTCATCTGCCCATGGCACTGCTCGCACAGGTGCACAGAGACTGGGGCTGCTTGCTTGCCTTGCCACCTCAATTTTCAAATATATCCGAGGGGGTCCTTGCCAAGCTTGTTCCGCAGCCCTGACCAAATATGAGAACGTCTCCAGATAGCCCGCACCGAGAAGGGGCTAGACCTGAAAGCTGTTGCTCAGCCTCATCTTCCCATGGCACTGCTCGCACAGGCGCACAGAGAGACGGGGGCTGCTTGCTTGCCTTGCCACCTAAAACTTCAGACGTACATCGGGCGTCCCTGTCGGGTCGCTCCAGCAGCCCTGCTCCGAAAATGCGAACGTCTTCTGATAGCCCGCTCCCAGAAGGCACTAGCATTGAAAGATGTTGCTCAGCCTCATCTACCCATGGCACTGCTTGCATAGGCGCACAGAGAGACTGGGGGTGCTTGCTTGCCTTGCCATCTCCAACTTCAAACGTAGCTGACAGGGTCCTTGCCAAGCTCCTCCCGCAGTCCTGACCCAAATATGCGAACGTCTCAGGATATCTCTTACCAAATATTGGCTACCCTGGAAAGCTGTTGTTCAGCCTCATCTGCCCATGGCACTGCTCGCACAGGCGCACAGAGAGACTAGGGCTGCTAGCTTGCCTTGCCACCTCAAACTTCAAATGTAGCCTAGGGGGCCTTTGCCGGGGGCCTCCCGGAAACCTGACCCGAATATGCGAACGTCTCAGAATATCTGTTACCAAGAAGGGGCTAGGTTGGAAAGATGTTTTTCAGCCTCATCTGCCCATGGAATTTGTCGCACAGGCGCATACAGACTGGGGTTGCTTGCTTGCCTTGCCACCTTAAACTTCAAACATAGCACGGGTCTGCCTTCCAGATGTGGAACATCTCCAGATAGCTTACACCCAGAAGGGGCTAGCCTGGAAAGCTGTTGCTCAGCCTCGTCTGCCAATGGCGCCGCTCACACATGTGCACAGAGACTGGGTCTGCTTGCTTGCCTTGCCACCTCAAACTTCAAACGTAGCCCTGGTGTCCCTGCCGGGTGCCTCCAGCAGCCCTGCACCGAAAATGCGAAAGTGTCGGGATATCTATTGCCAAGAAGGGTTTAGCCTGGAAAGCTATTGTTCAGCCTCATGTGGTCATGGCACTGGTTACACAGGTGCACAGAGACTGGGGCTGCTTGCTTCCCTTGCCACCTCAAACTTAAAACGTAGCTAGGGGGTCTTTGCTGGGGGCCTCCCTCAGTCCTCACCCGAATATGCGAACGTCTCATGATATCTCTTAGCTAGAATTGGCTAGCCTGGAAAGCTGTTGCTCAGCCTCATCTGCCCATGGAACTGCTCGCACAGATGCACAGAGACTGGGACTGCTTGCTTGCCTTGCCACCTCAAACTTGAAACGTATCCTTGGGGGTCTTTGACCGGCACGTCAAGCAGCTGTGACCTGAATATGCAAATGTCTCAGAATTTTTCTTACCAAGTAGGGGCTAGCATCGAAAGCTGTTGCTCATTCTCATCTGCCCATGGCACTGCTCGCACAGACGCAAAGAGACAGGGGCTGCTTGCTTGCCTTGCCACCTCAAACTTCAAACTTATCATAGGGGGTCCTTTCCGGGCCCCTCCCACAGCACTGACCCGAATATGCGAACGTCTCAGGATATCACTTACCAAGAAGGGGCTAGCCCGGAAAGCTGTTTCTCAGCCTCATCTGCCCATGGCACTGCTCGCACAGGTGCACAGAGACTGGGGCTGCTTGCTTGCCTTGCCACCTCAAACTGCAAACATAGCCCGTGTGTCCCTTCCGGGTGCCTCCAGCAGCCCTGCACAGGAAATGCGAATGTGTCGGGATATCTATTGCCAAGAAGGGTTTAGGCAGGAAAGCATTTTTTCAGCCTCATCTGGTCATGGCACTGCTCGCACATGTTCACAGAGACTGGGGCTGCTTGCTTGCCTTGCCACCTCCATTTTCAAACGAATCCCAGGTATCCCTGCTGGGTGCCTCCAGCAGACCTGCACTAAAGATGCGAGCGTCTCAGGATATCTCCTACCAAGAAGGGGACAGCCTGGAAAGCTGTTGCTCACCCTCATCTGCCCATGGCACTGCTCACACACGCGCACAGAGAGACTGGGGCTGCTTGCTTGCCTTGCCACCTCAAACTTCAGATTTCAAATAGGGGGTTCTTGCCGTGCCCCTCCCACAGCCTTGACCTGAATATGCGAACATCTCAGGACATCTCTTACCAAGAAGGGGCTAGCCTGGAAAGCTGTTTCTGAGCCTCATCTGCCCATGGCACTGCTCGCACAGGCGCACAGAGACTGGGGTTGCTTACTTGCCTTGCCACCTCAAACTTCAAACGTAGCCTAGGGGGTCTTTGCCGGGCTCTTGCTGCACACTTGTCCCGAATATGCGAGCGTCTCAGGATATCCCTTACAAAGAAGGGGCTAGCCTGGAAATCTGTTGCTCAGCCTCATCTGCCCATGGCACTGCTCGCACAGGCGCACAGAGAGACTGGGGCTGCTTGCTTGCCTTGCCACTTAAACTTTCAAACGTAGACAAGGGGGTCTTTGCCAGGTGCCTGCCATCGCCCTCACCTGAATATGTTAGCATCTCAGGATATCTGTTACCAAGAAAGGGCTAGTCTGGAAAGCTATTGCTCAGCCTCATCTGCCCATGGCACTGGTCGCACAGATGCAGACAGACTGGGGCTGCTTGCTTGCCTTGCCACCTCAAACTTCAAATGTATCCTAGGGGGTCCTTGGCGAGGGCCTCCCGCAGCCCTGACCCGAATATGAGAACGTCTCAGGATATCTCTTACCAAGAAGCTATTAGCCTGGAAAGGTGTTGCTCAGCCTCATCTGCCCATGGCACTGGTCACACAGGTGCACAGAGACTGGGGCTGCTTGCTTGCCTTGCCAACTCGAACTTCAAACGTTGCCTAGTGGGTCCTTGACAAGCTCCTTCCGCAGCCCTGACCGGAATATGGAAACGACTCAGGATATCTCTTACCAAAAAGGGGCTAGCCTGAAAAGCTGTTGCTCAGCCTCATCTGCCCATGGCACTGCTCACACAGGCGCACAGAGACTGGGGCTACTTGCTTTCCTTGCCACCTCAAACTTCAAACATAGCCTAGGGGGTCTTTGCCGGGCCCCTCCCACAGCCCTGACATTAATAGGCGAACGTCTCAGGATATCTCTTACCAAGAAGTGGCTAAGCTGGAAAACTGTTGCTCAGCATCATCTGCCCATGGCACTGCTCGCACATGCGCACAGAAACTGGGGCTGCTTGCTTGCCTTTACACCTCAAACTGCAAATATAGCCCGTGTGTCACCTTGGATGTCTCCAGCAGCCCTGCACAGGAAATGCGAATGTGTCTAGATATCTATTACCAATAAGGGCTTAGCCTGGAAAGCATTGTTCAGACTCATCTGGTCATGCCACTGCTTGCACAGGTTCACAGAGACTGGGGCTGTTTGCTTGCCTTGCCACCTCAGTTTTCAAAAGAATCCCGGGTATCCGTGCCGGGTGCCTCCAGCAGACCTGCACTAAAGATGTGAATGACTTAGCGTATAACCTACCAAGAAGGGGCTAGCCTGGAAAGCTGTTTCTCAGCCTCATGTGCCCATGGCACTGCTCGCACAGGCACACAGAGAGCCTGGGGCTGATTGCTTGCCTTGCCACCTCAAACTTCAAACGTATCATAGGGGGTCCTTGCAGAGGGCCTCCCACAGCCCACACCCGAATATGCGAACACCTCAGGATATCAATTAGCAAGCATTGACTAGCCTGGAAAGGTGTTGCTCGTCCTCATCTGCCCATGGCATTGCTTGCACAGACGCAGAGAGACTGGGGCTGCTTGCTTGCCTTGCCACCTCAATCTTCAAACGTAGCACGGGGATCCCTGCCGGGTGCCTACAGCAGACCTACACTGAAAATGCAAACATCTCCAGACAGCTCACACCACGAAGGGGCTAGCCTTGAATGCTGTTTCTCAGCCTCATATGCCCATGGCACTGCTGGCACAGGCGCACAGAGACTGGGGCTGCTTGCTTCCCTTGCCACCTCAAACTTCAAATGTAGCCTAGGTAGTCCTTGCCAAGGTCCTCCAGCAGCCCTGCAACGAAAATGCGAACGTCTCGGGATATCTATTACCAAGAAGGGTTTAGCCTGGAAAGCTGTTGCTCAGCCTCATCTGCCCATGGAACTGCTCATACAGGCGCACAGAGACTGGGGCTGCATGCTTGCATTGCCACATCTAACATAAAACGGATCCTAGGAGGTCCTTGCGGTGACTGTCCCACAGCCCTGTCCTGAATACGCGAACGTCTCAGGATATCTCTTACCAAGTATTGGCTACACTGGAAAGCTCTTGCTCATCCTCATCTGCCCATGGCACTGCTCGCACAGGCGCACAGAGACTGGGGCTGCTGGCTTGCCTTGCCACCTTGATCTTCAAACATAGGTCGGGGATCCCTGCTGGCAGCCTCCAGCAGCCCTTAATCGAAAATGCGAACATCTCCAGATATTTCTTACCAAGAAGGGGCTAGTCAGGAAAGCTGTTGCTCAGCCTCATCTGCACATGGAACTGCTTGCACAGGCACACAGAGACAGGGTCTGCTTGCTTGCCTTGCCACCTCAAACTTTAAACGTAGCCCGGGGCTCCCTGCCAGGTGCCTGCAGCAGCCCTGCAACGAATATGCGAACGTCGCAGGATATCTCTTACCAGGAAGGGTTTTGCCTGGAAAGCTGTTGCTCAGTTTCATTTGCCTATGGCACTGCTCTCACAGGAGCACAGAGACTGGGGCTGCTTGCTTGCCTTGGCACCTCAAACTTCAAACATAGCCTAGGGGGTATTTGCCCGGTGCCTGCCACACCCCTGTCCTAAATATGCGAGCGGCTCAGGATATCTCGTACCAAGAAGGGTTTAGCCTTGCAAGCTGTTGCTCAGCCTCATCTGCCTATGGCACTGCTCACACAGGCACACAGAGACTGGGGCTGCTTGCTTGCCTTGACACCTCAAACTTCAAATAAATCCCGAACGTCCTTGCCAGGTGCCTCCTGCAGCCCTGCACTGAAAATGCGAACGTCTGCAGATAGCTCGCATCCATAAGGGGTTAGCCTGGAAAGCTATTACTCACCCTCATCTGCCCATGGCACTGCTCGCACGGGCGCACAGACTCTGGGGCTACTTGCTTGCCTTGCCACCTCAAACTACATACGTATCCTACGGGGTCCTTGCTGGGGGCCTCCCACAGCCCTCACCCGAAGAAGCGAACGTCTCAGGATATCCCTTAACAAGAAGGGGTAGCCTGGAAAGCTCTTGCTCAGCCTCATCTGCCCATGCCACTGCTCGCACAGGCGCACAGAGACTGGAGCTGCTTGCTTGCCTTGCCACCTTAAACTTCAGACGTAACCCGGGGCTCCCTGTCAGGCGCCTCCAGCAGCCCCGCACCGAAGGTGCCAACGTCTCCATATAGCTCGCACCCAGAAGGCGCTAGTGTGGAAATCTGTTTCTCAGCACCATCTTCGCATGGCACTGCTCACGCAGGCGCACAGAGACTGGGGCTGCTTGCTTGCCTTGCCACCTCAAACTCAAACGTAGCCTAGGAGGTCCTTGCCGCACTCCTGCCGCAGACCTGACCCGAATATGCGAGTTTCACAGGATATCACTTACCAAGAAGGGGCTAGCCTGGAAAGCTGTTTCTCAGCCTCATCTGCCCATGGCACTGGTGGCATAGGCGCCAGAGAGTGAGGCTGCTTGCTTGCCTTGCCACCTCAATCTTAAACGTAACCAGGGGGTCCCTGCCGGGTTCCTCCAGCAGCCCTGCAATGAATATGCGAACGTCTCCAGATAGCTCACACTGAGAACGGGCTAGCCTGGAAAACTATTGCTGAGCCTCATCTGCCGATGGTACTACTCGCACAGGCGCATAGAGCCTGGGCCTGCTTGCTTGCCTTGCTTCCTCAAACCTCAAGCATATCCTAGGGGGTCCTTGGCGACGGCCTCCTGCAGCCCTCACCCGAATATGCAAACGTCTCAGGATATGTCTTACCAAAAATGGGGTAGCCTGGAAAGCTGTTGCTCAGCCTCGTCTGCCTATGGAACTGCTCGCACAGGCGCACAGAGACTGGGGCTGCTTGCCTGCCTTGCATCCTAAAACTTCAAATATAGCCAAGGAGTTCCTTGCTGGGGGCCTCCCGCAGCCCTCACCCGAATATGCGAATGTCTCACGATATGTCTTACCAAGTATTGACTAGACTGCAAAGCTGTTGCTCAGCCTCATCTGCCCATGGCACTGCTCGCACAGAGGCACAGAGACTGGGGCTGCTTGCTTGTCTTGCCACCTCAAACTTTCAACGTAGCCTAGGGGTTCCTTGGCGGGGGCCTCCCGCAGCCCAGACACGAATAAGCGAACGTCTCAGGATATCCCTTAAGAAGAAGGGGCTAGCCAGGAAAGCTCTTGCTCAGCCTCATCTGCCCATGCCACTGCTCGCACAGGTGCACAGAGACTGGAGCTGCTTGCTTGCCTTGCCACCTCAAACGCCAAACATAGCCCAGGTGTCCCTTTCAGGAGCCTCCAGCAGCTCTGCACCGAAAATTCGAACGCATCAGGATATCTCTTTCCAAGTATTGGCTACAATGGAAAGCTGTTGCTCAGCCTCATCTGCCCATGGCACTGCTCGCACAGGCGCACAGAGACTGGGGCTTCTTGCTTGCCTTGCCACCTCAAACTTCATACGTAGCCTAGGGGGTCCTTGCTGGGGGCCTCCCGCAGCCCTCACATGAATAAGTGAACGTCTCACGATATCTCTTACCAAGTATTGACTAGCCTGGAAAGCTGTTGCTCAGCCTCATCTCTTCATGGAACTGCTCGCACAAGCGCACAGAGACTGGGGCTGCTTGCTTGCCTTGCCACCTCAATTTTCAAACGTAGCCCGGGGATCCCTGCCCTCTGCCTCCAGCAGACGTCTACTGAAGATGCGAACGTCTCAGGATATCTCTTACCAAGAAGGGGCTAGCCTGGAAAGCTGTTGCTCAGCCTCATCTGCCCATGGAAGTGCTCGCAGAGGCGCACAGAGACTGGGGCTGCTTGCTTGCCTTGCACCTCCAACTTCAAACGTAGCCTAGGGGGTCCTTGGCGGGGGCCTCCCGCAGGCCTCACCCGAATATGTGAACATCTCACGATATATCTTACCAATAAGGGGCTAGCCTGGAAAGCTGTTTCTCAGCCTCATCTGCCCATGGCACTGCTCGCACAGGCGCACAGAGACTGGGGCTGCTTCCTTGCCTTGCCACCTCAAACTTGAAACCTAGCCTAGGGGGTCCTTGCCAAGCTCCTTCCACAGCCCTGACCCGAATACGCCAACAATCTCAGGATATCTCTTACCATGAATGGTTTAGCCTGGAAAGCTGTTGCTCAGCCTCATCTGCACATGGCACTGCTCGCACAGGCGCACAGAGAGACTGGGGCTGCTTGCTTGCCTTGCCAGATGAAACTACAAAGATATCCTAGGGGGTACTTGGCGGGGGCCTCTGGCAACCCTGACCCGAATATGCGAACGTCTCATGATATCTCTTACCAAGAAAGCGTTAGCCTGGAAAGCTGTTGCTCAGCCTCATCTGCCCATGGCACTGCTCGCACAGGCGCACATAGACTGGGGCTGCTTGCTTGCTTTGCCACCTCAAACTTGAAAACGTAGTATAGGGGGTCCTTGCCACACTCCTTCCGCAGCCCTGACCCGAATATGCCAACAATCTCAGGATATCTCTTACCATGAATGGTTTAGCCTGTAAAGATGTTGCTCAGCCTCATCTGCCCATGGCACTGCTCACACAGGCGCACAGAGAGACTGGGGCTGCTTGCTTGCCTTCCCAGCTCAAACTACAAATGTATACTAGGGGGTCCTTGGCGGGGGCCTCTGGCAACCCTGACCCGAATATGCGAACGTCTCAGGATATCTATTACCAAGAAGGGGCTAGCCTCGTAAGCCGTTGCTAAGCCTCATCTGCCCATGACACTGCTCGCACAGGCGCACAGAGACTAAGGCTGCTTGCTTGCCTTGCCACCTTAAACGTCAAAAATAACGCGGGTGTCCCAGCCAGGTGCCTCCAGCAGCCCTGCCCCAAATATGAAAACGTCTCCAGATAGCTCGCAACCAGAAGGGGCTAGCCTGGAAAACTGTTGCTCAGCCTCATCTGCCCATGGCACTGCTCCCACAGGCACAAAGACACTGGGGCTGCTTGCTTGCCTTGCCACCTTTAGCAGACCTGCACTGAAAATGCGAACATCTCCAGATAGATCGCAAACAGAAGGTACTAGACTTGAAAGCTGTTGCTTAACCTCATCTGCCCATGGCACTGCTCGCACAGGCACACAGAGACTGGGGCTGCTTGCTTGCCTTGCTACCTCAAACTTCTAACGTTTTCTATGGGGTCTTTGCCGGACGCCTGCCACAGCCCTGACATGAATATGAGAACGTCTCAGGATATGTCTTACCAAGAAGGGGCTAGCCTGGAAAGCTGTTTCTCAGCTTCATCTTCCCATGGCACTGCTCGCACACAGGCACAGAGACTGGGGCTGCTTGCTTGCCTTGCCACTTCAAACTTCAAACGCAACCCGGGGCTCCCTGCCCGGTCCCTCCAGAAGCCCTGCACCAAAAATGCGAATGTCTCAGGATGTCTCTTACCAAGTATTGGCTAGCCTGGAAAGCTGTTGCTCAGCCTAAACTGCCCATGGCACTGCTTGCACAGGCGCCCAAATTTTGGGCTGCTTGCTTGTCTTGCCGTCTCAGTATTCAAACGTAACCAGGGGGTCCCTGACGTATGCCTCCAGCAGCCCTGCAAAGTATATGCGAAAGTCTCCAGATAGCTTGCAACCAGAACGGGCTAGCCTGGAGAGCTGTTACTCAGCCTCATCTGCTCATGGCACTGCTCGCACAGGGGCTCAGAGACTGGGGCTTCTTGCTTGCCCTGCCACCTCAAACTTCAAACGTAGGCCGGGGCTCCTTGCCCAGTCCCTCCAGCAGCCCTGCACCGAAAA